>NW_027206468.1:4577500-5177500 GCF_024711535.1 Dipodomys merriami | reverse complement strand
GGTTTAGGATTACGGTTAGGGTGAGGTTGAGTGTTAGGCTTAGAGTTAGTTTTAGGTTTAGCCTGAGAGTTAGGGTGAGGGTTAGGTTTAGGGTTTGGTTTAGGGTGCAGTTGAGGTTGAGGATTAGGGTTAGGTTAAGGGTTAAATTTAGCGTTAGGTTTAGGGATAGGGTTAGTGTTAAGGTTAGGGATAGGGTTATGGTTAGGCTGAGGGTGACTTTGGGGGTGAGGATTAGAGTTAAGGTTAGGGTTCGGCTTAGGGTTAGGGTTAATGTTAGTGTTATGGTTAGGGTTAAGTTTGCGGTGAGGGTGAGGCTGAAGTTGAGGTTTAGGTTTAAGGTTAGGGTGAGGGTGAGGCTTAGGTTTAGAGTTAGGGTTAGGGTTAGGATTATTGTGAGGGTTAGGGATTGATTTGCGGTGAGGTTGAGGGTGAGGGTGAAGATTAGGTTTATGGTGAGTTTTAGGGTTATGTTTAGGTTTAGGGTGAGGGTGAGGTTTAGGGTTAGATTTAGGGTTAGGGTGAGGAATCGGGTTAGTTTTAGGGTTGGGGTTATGGTGACTTTGAGGTTTAGGGTTAGAGTTAGGCTTAAGGTGAGGCTGAGGGTGAGGGTGAGAGGGGGTTAGGATTAGGATTAGGGTAAGTGTTAAGGTGAGTGTGAGGGTTAGGGTTAGAGTTAGGATTAGGCTTAGGGTTACACTGAGGGCGAGGGTGAGTGTGAGGGTAAGGGTTAGGATTAGGATTATCGTGAGGGCTAGGGTTAGGTTGAGGTTTAATATTAGGTTTAGGGTGAGAGTAAGGGTTAGGGTTAGGGTGAGAGTAGCATTCGGGTTAAGTTTAGGGTTAGGTTGAGGGTTAGGGTCATGGTTACAGTGAGGTTGAGGGTTAGGGTTAGGTTGAGGTTTAGTGTTAAGATTAGGGTTAGGGTGAGGGTCAGGGTTAGGGTTAGGGTAAGGGTTAGGGTGAGGGTGAGGTTTAGGGTTAGGTTGAGTGTTAGGGTTAGAATTTATGTTAGGGTGAGGACTAGGGTGAGGGTGAGGGTTAGGGTAAGGTTTTGGCTTAGGCTTAGTGTTAAACTGAGCATGAGGGTGAGGGTTAGAATTAGGGTGAGATTTAGGTTTAGGGTTATGGGGAAGGTCAGGATGAGGGTTAGGGTTAGGATTAGGTTTAGGGTGAGTGCTAGGGTGAGGGTGATGTTTAGGGTGAGATTTAAGGTTAGGGTTAGGTTTAGGGTTCGGGTGAGGGTGAGGTTTAGGGTTAGAGTTAGGGTTAAGTTGAGGCTGAGGGTGAGCGTTAGGGTTAGGGTTAGGATTAGGATTAGGGTAAGGGTTAGGGTGATTGTGAGGGTTAGGGTTTGGGTGTGTTTTTGGCTTATTGTTACACTGAGGGTGAGGGTGAGGGTGAGGGTTAGGGTTAGGATTAAGGTTAGAGTGAGGGTGAGTTTGTGTGTTAAGGTTAGTTTTAGGGTTAGGCTTAGGGTTAGGCTGATCGTCAGGTTTAGAGTGAGGTTTAGGGTTAGTGTGAGTGTTAGGTTAAGGGTTAGGGGGAGGGTTTGGATGAGGGTTAGGGTTAGGATTAGGATTAGGGTGAGGGTGAGTTTTAATGTTAGGGTTAAGGTCAGAGTTAGGGTTAGGGTTAGGGTGAGAGTAAGATTCTGGTTAAGTTTACGGTTAGGGTAAGGTTTAGGGTAAGGGTTATGGTGAGGTTGAGGGTTAGGATTAGGTTCAGGTTTAGGGTTAAGATTAGGGTTAGGGTGAGGGTGAGTGTTCTGGTTAGGGTAAGGTTTACGGTGAGGGTGAGGGTGAGGGTTAGGGTTAGTGTTAGTGTTAGGTTTAGTGTTAGGGTTAGGGTTAGAGTTAGGATTAGGGTGAGGGTGAGGTTTATGGGTAGAGTTAGTGTTAGGGTGAGGGTTAGGCTTAGGGTGAGGGTTAGGTTGGGGGTGACAGTAAGGGTAAGGTGAGGATTAGGCTGAAGGTGAAGGTTACGGTAAGTGTAAGGGTTAGGGTTAGGGCGAGGGTTAGGGTTAGGGTTAGGGTGAGGGTGAGGGTTAGATTGAGGATTAGTGTTCGGGTTAGTGTGAGGTTTACTGTGAGGATGAGTATTAGGGTTAGGGCTAGCGTTGGGTTGAGGTTTAGGATTAGTGTTAGGGTGAGGTATAGGGTTAGGGTGATAGTTAGGGTTAGTGTGAGGCTTAGTGTTCGGGTTATGGTTAGTGTTAATGTGAGGGTAAGTGTTAGGGTGAGGGTTAGGTTTAGGGTGAGGGTAATGGTTACGGTTAGGGTTAGAGTTAGGGTTTTTGTTAGGGTTAGGGTTAGGATTATGGTTACGGTGAGGGTGAGGGTTAGGGTTAGCATTAGGGTTAGGGTTAGTGTTAGGGTGAGGGCAAGTTTTAGGGTGAGGGTCAGGGTTAGGTTTAGGGTTAGGTTGAGCGTGAGGTTTAGGGTTTTGTTGAGGGTTAGGGTTAGGGTTAGGGTTAGGGTGAGGCTAGGGTTAGGGTTATTGTGAGGGTTAGTTTTAGGGTTCAGGTTTGTGTTAGGGTGAGGGTAAGTGTTAGGGTGAGGTTTAGGGTTAGGGTGAGGATTATGTCTAGGGTGAGGTTTAGGGTTATTGTTAGGGTTAGGGTTAGGGTTAGAGTTAGGGTTAGGGTGAGGGTGAGGTTTAGGGTTAGAGTTAGGGTTAGTTTTAGGGTTATTGTTAGTGTGAGGGTTAGGGTTATGGTTAGGCTTAGGCTTAGGCTTAGGCCGAGCATGAGGTTGAGGTTTAGGGTTCGGGTTAGGGTGAGGATTAGGGTTATGGTTAGTTTCAGGTATACGATGAGGTTCAGGGTTAGGTTGAGGGCTAGGGTGAGAGTTAAGTTGAGGGTTAGGATTAGAGATAGAGTTAGGTTTAGGATTAGCGTTAGGGTGAGGGTGAGTGTGAGGCTTAGTTTTAGGGTTAGCCTTAGGTTTAGAGTTAAGGTGAGGGTTAGGGTTAGGGTTTGGCTTAGGGTGCAGGTGAGGCTGAGGATTAGGGTTAGGTTTAGGGTTAGATTTAGGGTTAGGTATAGGGTTAGGGTTAGTGTTAGGGTTATTGTTAGGGTTAAGATGAGGGTTAGGGTTAGGGTTAGGGTTAGGCTGAGTGGGAGGTTGAGGGTGAGGGTTAGCGTTAGGGTGATGGTTAGGTTTTAGGTTAGGGTGATGGTTAGGATGAGGTTTAGGGTTAGGGTGAGGGTTAGGCTGAGGATGATGGTAAGGGTAAAGGTGAGGTTTAGTCTGAGGGTGAGGGTTAAGATAAGTTTGAGGATTAGAGTTACGTTTAGGGCTAGGTTAATGTTTAGGTTTAGGGTTAGGGTGAGGGTTAAATTGACGATTAGGGTTAGGTGAGTGTGAGGTTTAGGGTGAGGATGTGGGTTAGGGTTAGGGAGAGGGTAAGGTTTAGAATTAGGGTTAGGGTGAGGGCTAGGGTGAGGGTGAGGGTTGGGGTTAGGGTTAGGGTGAGGTTTAGGATTAGGGTGAGGGTTATGGTTAGTGTGAGGGTTAGTGTTAGGGTTAGGGTTAGTGTTAGGGTGAGGGTAAGTGTTAGCGTGAGGGTTTGGGTTAGGGTGAGCGTAATGGTTAGGGTGAGGTTTAGGGTTATTGTTAGGGTTAGTGTTAGAGTTATGGTTAGGGTGAGGGTGAGATTTAGGTTTAGATTTAGGGTTAGGGTTAGGGTTAGGGTTAGGGAGAGTTAGGGTTAGGGTTAGGCTTAGGCTTACACTTAGGCTTAGGCGGAGCATGAGGGTGAGGATTAGGTTTCAGGTTAGGCTTAGGGTTAGGGTTAGGGTTAGGGTCAGGGTTAGGGTGAGGGCTAGGGTGAAGGTTAAGGTAAGGGTTAGTGTTAGGGATAGGGTTAGGTTTAGGATTAGGTTTAGGTTGAGGGTGAGTGTGAGGGTTAGGGGTAGGGTTAGGGTTAGACTGAGAGTTAGGGTGAGGATTAGGGTTAGGGTTTGGGTTAGGGTAAGTGTGAGGCTGACGATTAGGTTTAGGTTTAGTGTTAGATTTAGGGCTAGGTTTAGGGTTAGGGTTTGTGTTAGGGTTAGAGTTAGGGTTACTGTGAGGGTTAGGGTTAGGGTTAGGCTTAGGGTTAGGCTGAGGGTTAGGCTGAGGTTGAGGGTGGGGGTTAGGATTAGGGTTAGGTATAGGGTTAGGCTTATGGTTAGGGTTATTGTAAGTGTTATGGTTATGGTTATTGTTGCCGTGAGGTTGAGGCTGGGGGTGAGGGTTAGGGTAAGAGTTAGGGTTAGTGTTATTGTTAGGGTTAGGTTTAGAGTTATGGTGAGGTTGAGGGTGAGAGTGAAGGTTAGGGTAAGGGTGAGGTTTAGGGTTAGGGTTATTGTTAGGGAGAGGTTGAGGTTTAGGGTTAGAGATAGGGTTAGGGGGAGGTTTGGGGTGAGGTTTAGGGTTAGGCTTAGTGATAGGCTGAGGGTGAGGGTGTGGGTGAGAATTAAGTTTAGGGTGATGGTTCACGTTAGGGTTGGGGTGAGGGTTAGGCTGAGGTTGAGGGTGGGGGTTAGGATTAGGGTTAGGTATAGGGTTAGGCTTAGGGTTAAGGTTATTGTAAGTGTTATGGTTATGGTTAAGTTTGCCATGAGGGTGAGGCTGAGGGTGAGGGTTAGGGTAAGTGTTAGGGCTAGTGTTATTGTTAGGGTTAGGGTTAGAGTTACGGTGAGGTTGAGGGTGAGAGTGAAGGTTAGGGTAAGGGTGAGGTTTAGGGTTAGGGTTATTGTTAGGGAGAGGTTGAGATTTAGGGTTAGAGTTAGGGTTAGGGGGAGGCTTAGTGTGAGGTTTAGGGTTAGGCTTAGGGTTAGGCTGAGGGTGAGGGTGTGGGTGAGAATTAAGGTTAGGGTGATAGTTCACGTTAGTGTTAGGGTGAGGGTGAGATTTAGGCTTAGAGTTAGGGTTAGTGTTAGCGTTAGGGTGAGGGTTATGGTTAGGGTTAGGCTTAGGCTTAGGCTTAGGCTGAGCATGAGGGTTAGGTTTAGGTTTTGGGTTACGGTGAGGGTTACGGTTGTGTTTAGTGTCAGGTTTTGGATGAGGTTTAGGGTTAGGGTTAGGGTGAGGTTGAGGGCTAGGATGAGGGTGAGGGTTAGGGTTAGGATTAGGATTAGGCTTAGAGTTAGGGTGAGGTTTAGGGTTAGAGTTTGGGTTAGGGTGCAGGTGAGGCTGAGGATTAGGGTTAGGTTTAGGATTAGATTTAGGGTTAGGTTTAGAGTTAGTGTTAGTGTTAGTGTTAGGGTTAGGTTAGGGTAAGGCTGAGGATGAGGTTTAGGGCTAGGGTTAGGGTGAGGGTTAGGGTTAGGGTTAGGGTGAGATTTAGGATTCGGGTTAATTTTATGTTTAGGGTGAGGGTTAGGGTAAGGGTTACAGTGAGGGTGAGGGTTAGCATTAAGGATAGGGTTAGTTTGAGGATTAGGGTTAGGGTGAGGGTGAGTGTGAGGGTTAGGTTTAAGGATATTGTTAGGCTGAGAGTTATGGTGAGGGTTAGGGTTAGGGTGAAGTTGAGGCTGAGTATTAGGTTTAGATGTAGGGTTAGGTTGAGGGTTAGGGTTAGTGTTAGTGTTAGGATTAGGGTTACAGTGAGGGTTATGGTTAGGGTTAGGCTTAGGCTTTGGGTTAGGCTGAGGGTGAGAGTGGGGTGAGGATTAGAGTTAGGGTTAGGCTTAGGCTTAGGTTAGGTTTATTGTTAGTGTTATGGTTAGGGATAAGTTTGTGGTGAGGCTGAGGCTGAGGGTGAGGGTTATGGTTAGGGTTATGGTTAGGGTTAGTGTTATTGTTAGGGTTAGGTTTAGAGTTATGGGCAGGTTGAGGGCGAGGATGAGTGTTAGGGTTTGGGTGAGGTTTAGGGTTAAGGTTAGGGTTAGGTTGAGGGTGAGGGTGAGGTTTAGTGTTAGAGTTATGCTTAGGGGAGGGTTAGGGTGAAGTTTAGTGTTAGGGTTAGCGTTAGGGTTAGGGTGTGGGTGAGGGTTAGGTTGAGGTTTATGGATAGGGTTAGGTTTAGGACTAGTGTTAGGGTGAGCGTGAGGGTGAGGGTTAGGGTCAGGCTTAGGCTTAGGCTTAGGCTTAGGCTGAGGGTGAGGATGGGGGTGAGGATTAGGGTTAGGGTGACAGTTAGGGTTAGGATTAGTGTGAGAGTTAGGATGAGGTTTAGGGTTAGGATTATGGTTAGGGTGAGTGCTAGCGTGAGTGGGAGGGTTAGGGGAAGGTTTAGGCTTAGGCTTAGGGTTAGGCTGAGCGTGAGGTTGAGGGTGAAAGTTAGCGATAGTGTGATGGTTAGGTTTACGGTTAAGGTGACGGTTAGGATGAGGTTTAGGATTAGGGTCAGTGTTAGTCTGAGGATGATGGTAAGCGTAAAGGTGAGGTTTAGGCTGAGGGTGAGGCTTAAGATAAGTGTGAGGGTTAGGGTTAGGTTTAGGGCTAGGGTAAGGGTTAGGATTAGGGTTAGGATGAGGGTTAAATTGAGGATTAGGTTTAGGGTGAGTGTGAGGTTTAGGGTGAGGATGAGGGTTAGGCTTAGGGTGAGGGTAAGGTTTAGAACTATTGTTAAGGTGAGGGCTAGGGTGAAGGTGAGGGTTGGGGTTAGTGTTAGGGTGAGGTTTAGGATTACGGTGAGGGTTAGGGTTATTGTGAGGGTTAGTGTTAGGGTTAGGGTTAGTGTTAGGGGGAGGGTAAGTGTTAGGTTGAGGGTTAGGGTTAGGGTTAGCATTATGGTTAGGGTGAGGTTTAGGGTTATTTTTAGGGTTAGGGTTAGGGTTAGACTTAGGGTTAGGTTGAGGGTGAGATTTAGGTTTAGAGTTAGGTTTAGGGTTATGGTTATGGTTAGGGTTAGGGTTAGGGTTAGGGTTATTGTTAGAGTTAGACTTAGAGTTACAGTTACAGGGAGGTTGAGGGTGAGGTTTAGGGTTAGTTTAAGAGTGAGGTTTAGGGTTAGGGTTAGGGTTAGGGTGAGGTTTAGGATTAGGGTTACAGTGAGGGTTAGGATTAGGGTTATGGTTAGGCTGATGGTGAGGGTGAGGGTTAGGATTAGGGTTAGGTTTAGGGTTATTATTAGGGTTAGGATTAGGGTTACCTTTATGGTAACGGTGAGGCTGAGGGTGAGGTTAGGATTAATGTTATGTTGAGGTTTAGGTTTTGGTTCAGAGTGAGGGTTTGGGTTAGGGTTAGGGTTAGGGTTAATGTGAGGCTGAGGGTTAGCGTTAGGGTTAGGGTTATTTTTAAGTTTAGGGTTAGAGTTACGGTTACTGTGATGGTGAGGGTGAGGGTTAGGTTTAGGGTTACGGTGAGGTTTAGAGTGAGGTAAGAGTTAGGGTGAGTGTTAGGCTTAGGGTGAGGTTTAGGTTGAGGTTGAGGTTTAGGGTTAGGGATAATGTTAGGGTGAGGTTAAAGGTTAGGGTGAGGGTTAGGGTAAGGGTGAGGGTTAAGTTTAGTGTTAGTGTTAGGGTAAGGGTTTGGGTTAAGGTTAGTGTGAGGGTGAGTGTTAGGATTAGGGTTAGGCTGAGGGTGAGGGTGAGGTTGAGGGTTAGGGTAACGGTGAGGGTTAGGCTTAGGGTGATGTTTAGGGTGAGGGTGAGGGTTAAGGTAAGGTTTAGGGTTAGGGTTAGTGTTAGGGTGAGGTTTATGGTGCGGTAAGAGTTAGGGTGAGGGTTAGGTTTAGGGTTAGGGTGAGGTTTAGGGTGAGGTTGAGGGTTAGGGTTAACGTTAGGGTGAGGTTAAGGGTTAGAGTGAGGGTTAGGGTGAGGGTGAGGGTTTAGATTACTGTTAAAGTTAGGGTAAGTGTTAGCGTTAGGGTTAGGTTGAGGTTTAGGGGGAAGTTTAGGTTTAGGTTTAGGGTTGGAGTTAGGGTTAAGATTAGTGTGAGGGTGAGTGTTAGGATTAGGGTTAGGGTGAGGGGTAGGTTGAGGGTGAGGGTTAGGTTTAGGGTTAGGGTTAGGGTGAGGGGTATGGTGAGGGGTAGGGTTAGGGTTAGGGTTAGGGTAAGTTTTAGTGTGAGGGTTAGGGTTAGGGTTAGGGTTATGTTGAGGTTAAGGTTTAGGGTGAGGGTTAGGGTGAGAGTGAGGTTGAGGCTTAGGGTTAGGGTTAGGTTCCAGGTGAGGGTGAGGATGAGGGTTAGGGTTAGGATTAGGGTTTGGGTTACGCTGAGGGTGAGGGTGAGTGTTAGTTTGCGACTAAGGGTTAAGGTGAGGGTTAGTGTGAGGGAGAGGGTTAGGCTGAGGTTGATGGTTGAGGTTCAGGTTTAGGATTAGGGTTACGGTTAGGGTTAGGCTGAGGCTGAGGGTGAGGTTGAGGTTGAGGTTGAGGTTTAGGGTTAGGGTGAGGGTTAGGGTTAAGGTTAGGATGAGTGTTAGTATGTGGGGTAGGGTAAGGGGTAGGCTGAGGGTAAGGGTGAGGATAAGCATTAGGGTTGGGTTTATGGTGAGAGTGAGGGTTAGGGTTATCATGAGTGTTAGGGTGAGTGTTAGGGTGAGGGTTAGGGTTAGGGTTAGAGTTAGGGTGAGTGTGAGTGTTAGGGTTAGGGTTAGGATTAGGTTGAGGGTTAGGGTTAGGGATAGAGTTAGGGTGAGGTTTAGTGTGAGGGTGAGGGTTAGTCTGAGGGTGATGGTTGAGGGTGAGGTTTAGGATTAGGGTTAAGGTTAGGGTTAGGCTGAGACTGAGGGTTAGGGAGAGGGTGAGGGTAAGGGTAAGTGTGAGGGTGAGGCTTACTGTTAGGGTTAAGTTTAGGGTGAGGGTGAGTGTGAGGGTAAGGGTGAAGGTGAGGGTGAGGATTAGGATTAGGGTGAGTGTTAGGGTTAGGGTTAGGGTGAGAGTTTGGGTTACGTTTAGTTTTAGGATGAGGGTTAGGCTGAGGGTTAAGGCTAAGGTTAGGGTGAGGGATAGTGTTAGTGTGAGGGTTAGGGATAAGGTTAAGGAAAGTGTGAGTATAAGGTTTAGGGTGAGGGTTAGGGTGAGGGTGAGGTTTAGGTTTAGGGTTAGGGTGAGGGCTATGGTGAGGCTGAGGGTTAGATTTAGGGTTAGGGTGAGGTTTAGGGTTAGGGTTAGGGTTAGGGTTAGGTTGATGGTTAAGTTTAGTTTGAGGGTTAGGTTTAGTGTGAGTTTTCGGGTGAGGGTTAGGGTTAGGTTGACGGTGAGTGTTAGGATTAGGTGTAGGGTGAGGTCTAGGGTGAGGGTGAGGGTTAGGGTTAGGTTTAGGGTGAGGGTTAAGTTCAGGGGTATTTTAAAGGGTTAGAGTGAGGGTTAGGTTTAGTGTGAATGTTAGGGTTATGGTTGGGTTTATGGTGAGGGTAAGCGTTAGGGTGAGGTTTAGGGTGAGAGTGAGGGTTAGTTTAGACTCAGGGTAAGTGTGAGGGTTAGGGTTAGGTTTAGGGTTAGGTTTAGTGTGAGGGTGAGGGTTAGGTTTAGGGTTAGGGTGAGGTTTAGCGTTAGGGTGAGGTTTGGGGTTAGTGTGAGTGTTAGGTTTTTGGCTAGGTTTAGGGTTAGGGTTAGGTTTAGGTTGAAGGTAAGCATTAGCGTGAGGTTTAAGGTGCGGGTTAGGGTTAGGGTTAGGGTTACGGTGTGTGAGGATCTGGGTTAAGGTTAGGGTGAGGGTTTGGGACAGGGTGAGGTTTAGGAATAAGTTTAGGATTAGGGTGATGGTGAGGGTGACATTTAGAGTTACGGTTAGGTTTAGAGACAAGGTGAGGGTGAGGGTTAGCATTAGGATTAGTTTTAGGGTAAGGGTTAGGTTGAGGGTGAGGGTAAGGGTGAGGGTGAGGGTTAGGTTTAGGGTGAGTGTTCGTGTTAGGCTTCGGGTGAGGGTTTGGGTTAGGTTTAGGGTTCGGATGAGGGTTAGGCTGTGGGGTAGGTTTAGGTTGCGTGTGAGGGTTATGGTTAGGGTGAGGGTTATGGATAGGTTTAACGTTAGGGTGAGGTTAAGGTTTAGGGTGAGGGTTAGGGTGAGGGTGAGCGTTAGGGTTATGGTTAGTGTGAGGCTAGAGTGAGGATGAGGGTTAGGTTTAGGTTTAGGGTGAGGTTTAGGTTAGGGTTAGGGTTAAGGATAGGGTAAGGGTGAGGGGTAGCGCTAGGGTTAGTGTGAAGGTTAGGTTTAGTTTGAGGGTTAGGGTGAGGGTTGGGGTGAGTTTACAGCTTTGGGTGAGGTTTAGGGTGAGAGTGAGGGTTAGGGTTAGGGTTAGGTTGAGGGTGAGGGTTAGGCTGAAGGTAAGGGGTGAGGATGAGTGTTAGGATTAGGGTTACTGTTAGGGTAAGGCTGAGGGTGAGGGTGAGGGTTAGCATTAGGGTTAGGGTTAGGGTGAGGGTTAGGGTTGGGGTTAGGGTGAAGCTGAGGACTAGGGTTAGGGTGAGGGTTAGGCTAAAGGTTAGGGTGATGGTTAAGGTGAGGGTGATGTTTAGGGTGAGCAAGAGGGTTAGGGTGAGGGTTAGGAAGCGGGTGAGGTTTAGGGTTAGGGTTAGGTTGAGTATTAGGTTTAGGGATAGGCTGAGGGTTAGGATGAGGGCTAGGGTTAGGGTTAGGGTGAGAGTTAGGCTTAGTGTGAGGGTTAGGGTTAGGTTTAGGGTTAGGGTGATGGTTAGGATGAGGGTTAGTGATAAGGTTAGGGTGAGGGTGAGGGTTTGGGTAAGGCTAAGGCTTAGGGTGAGGGTTAGGGTAAGGCTAAGGGTTAGGGTGAGGTGTAGGGTTAGGGTTAGGGTGAGGGTTAGGTTTAGTGTGCGGGTTAGGGTGAGGTTTAGGGATAGGGTTAGGATTAGGGTTAGGTTTAGGGTTGGAGTGAGAGTAAGGTTTAGGATCAGGGTTAGGTTGAGGGTGAGGGTTATTGTTAAATTACGGTTAGGGTTAGGTTGAGGGTGATGGTGAGGCTGAGGGTGAGGGTGAGGGTTCAGTTGGGTTTGTGTTAGGGTTAGGGTGAGGGTGATGGTGAGGTTTAGGGTTAGGGTTAGGGTTAGGGTTAAGGTTACCGTGAGGATGAGGTGAGGGTGAGGGTTAGGGTTAGGGTTAGGGTTAGGTTTATGGTTAGGGTTAGGATTAAGTTTAGGGTGAGGGTTCGGATGAGGGGTAGGGTGAGGTTTATGGGTAGGGTTAGGGTGAGCGTTATGGTTAGTGTGAGGGTTAGGGTTAGGGATAGGGTTAGGTTGAGGGTTAGGGTTACTGTGGAGGTTAGGCCTAGGGTGAGGGTTAGGGTAAGGCATAGGAATAGGTTGAGGGTGAGAGTGAGGGTTAGCATTAGGATTAGGGTTAGGGTGAGGGTGAGGGTGAGGGTAAGGTTGACGGAGAGTGTGAGGGTTAGGGTTAGGGTTAGGCTTAGGTTTAGGGTGAGGGTGAGTGTTAGGGTTAGGGTTAGGGTTAGGGTTAGGCTTATGGTTAGACTGAGGGTGAGGGTGAAGGTGAGGGTTACATTTAGGGTGAGTGTTAGGTTTAGGGTTAGGGTGAGGGTTAGGGCTAGGATTAGGGTTAGGTTTACGGTTCGGGTTCGGGTTATGGTTAGGGTGAGGGTGAGGGTTAGGGTGAGGATTAAGGATAGGTTTAGGTTTAGTGATAGGTTTAGGATTAGGGTTATGGTGAGGGTGAGAGTTAGGGTTATGGTTATATTAAGAGCCAGGGTGAGGGTGAGGGTTAGGGTTAGGATTAGGGTTAGGGTAAGGGTTAGGTTGAAGGTGAGGGTGAGGATGAGGGTTAGGGTTAGGGTTAGGCTTAGGTTTAGGGTGAGTGTTAGTGTTAGGGTTAGGGCGAGAGTTTGGGTTAGGTTTAGGATTAGGATGAGGGTTAGGCTGAGCAGTAGGGTTAGGGTTATGGTGAGGGTTAGGGTTACTGTTGGGGTTAGTGTTAGGTTTAAGATTAGGGGGAGGGTAAGGTTTAGGGTGAGGGTTAAGGTGAGGGTGAGGGATAGGGTTAGGGTTAGTGTGAGGGCTAGGTGAGGCTGAGGATTAGGTTTAGGGTTAGGTTGAGGTTTAGGGTTAGGGTCAGGGATAGGTTGAGAGTTAGTTTTAGCCTTAGGGTGCGTGTGAGGGTAAAGGTTGGGGTTAGGGTTAGGGTTAGGTTTAGGATGAGGGTGAGTGTTAGGGTGAGTGTTAGGGTTAGGGTGAGGGTTAGTGTTAGTGTGAGGGTTAGGTTTAGGTTTAGGTTTAGGGTTAGGGTGAGGGTAAGGGTTAGGGTGAATGTTAGGGTTATCATGAGTATTAAGGTGAGGGTTTGGGTGAGGGTTAGGATTAGGGTTAGGTTGAGGGTGAGGGTTAGGCTGAGTGTGAGGGGTGAGGGTGAGGTTTAGGATTAGGGTTACAGTTAGGGATAGGCTGAGGGTGAGTGTGAGTGTGAGGGTGAGTGTTAGCATTAGGTTTAGGGTGAGGTTTAGGTTTAGGGTTAGGGTGTGGGTGAGTGTGAGGGTTAGGATTAGGGTTAGGGATACTGTTAGGCTGAGGGTTAGGATGAGGGTTTGGGTTAGGGTGAGGGTTAGGGTGAGGGTGAGGGTTAGGGTGAGGGTTAGCGTTTGGGTGATATTTAGGGTGAGGGTGAGGGTTAGGGTGATGGTTAGGGTGCAGGTGAGGGTTAAGATGAGAACTAGGGTTAGGGTTAGGCTGAGAGTTAAGTTTAGTCTGAGGGTTAGGGTTAAGTTTAGGGTTAGGGTGATGTTTAGGGTGAGGGGTATGGTGAGGGTTAGTGATAGAGTTAGGCTGAGGGTGAGGGTTGGAGCAAGGCTAAGGCTTAGGGTGAAGGTTAGGGTAAGGCTAAGGGATAGTGTGAGGGTGAGGGTGAATGTTAGGGTTAGGGTTAGGGTGAGGTTTGGGGTTAGGGTTAGGGTGAGGGTTAGGACGAGTGTTAGCAAGAAGGGTAGGGTTAGGTTTAGGGTGATGGTTATGTTTAGTATGAGGGTTAGTGTTAGGGTTAAATTTAGGGTTAGGGAGAAATTTAGGTTGAGGATTAGGGTTTGGGTTAGGGTTAGGTTGAGGGTGAGGTTTAGGATTAGGGTGAAGGGTATGATGGAGTTTAGGGTTAGGGTGAGTGTTATGGTTGGGGTAGGGTTAGGTAGAGGTTGAAGGTGAGGGTTAGGTTTAGGGTTAGTGTGAGATTTCGGGTTAGGGTTAGGGTTAGTGTTAGGTTTAGGTTTAAGGTTAGGTTGAAGGATAGGGTTAGGGTGATGGTTAAGGTTAGGGTTAGGGTGAGGGTGAGGGTTAGGATTAGGGTTAGGTTTAGGGTTATTGTTAGGGTAACGGTTAAGTTTATGGTTATGATTAGGGTGAGAGTGAGGGTGAGGTTTAGGGTTAGGGTTAGAGTGAAGGTTAGGATTAAGGTTAGGGTCAGGCTTACGATGAGGGGTAGGGTGAGGGGTATGGTTAGGGTTAGGGTGAGGGTTACGGTTAGTGTGAGGGTTATGGTTAGTGTTAGGGTTACGCTTAGGTTGAGGGTAAGGGTTCGGGTGCTTGTTAGGGTTAGGGTGAGGGTTAGGGTTAGGCATAGGGTTTGATTGAGGGTGAGGGTGAGGGTTAGCTTTAGGATTAGGGTTAGGGTTAGGCTGAGGGTAAGGGTGAGGTTGAGGGTGAGTATGAGGGTTAGGGTTAGAGTTAGGGTTAGGCTTCGGTTTAGGGTTAGGGTTAGGGTGAGGGGTAGTGTTAGAGTTAGGGTAAGGGTTTGGTTTAGTTTGAGGGTTAGATTTAGGGTGAGGGTTGGGGTGAGTTTAAGGCTTTGGGTGCGGTTTAGGGTGAGAGTGAGGTTTAGGGTTAACCTTAGGGTGAGTGTGAGGGTAAGGGTGCGGCTTTGGTTTAGGGTTAGATTTAGGATAAGTGTGAGTGTTAGGGTGAGGTTTAGGGTTAGGGTGAGCGTTAGGGTTATTGTCAGGGTTTAGGTTAGGTTTAGGGTTAGGGTTAGGGTGAGGGTAAGGGTTAGGGTGAGTGTTAGTATGAGAGTGAGTCAGGGTTATCGTGAGTGTTAGGGTGAGTGTTAACATGAGGGTTAAGGTTGGGGTTAGGTTCAGGGTGAGAATTAGGTTCAGGGTGAGGCGTGAGGGTGACGGTGAGGTTGAGGGTTAGCATTAGGGTAAGGGTGAGGATTATGTTTAGGGTTAGGGTGAGGGTGAGTGTGAGGGTTAGGATTAAGTTTAGGGATACTGTTAGGCTGAGGGTGAGGGTGAGGTTGAGTGTTAGGGTTAGGGTTAGGGTGAGGGTGAGGTTTAGGGTTAGGGTTAGGGTTAAGGTGAGGGTAAGGGTGAGAATTACAGTTAGGATTAGGCTTACGTTTAGTGTAAAGCTGAGGGTCAGTGTTTGGGTGAGCGCTAGGGTTAGGGTGAGGGTTAGGCTTAAGGTTAGGGTGAGGGTTAGGGTTAGGGTTAGGGTTCGGTTTAGGATGAGGGTGTGGGTTAGGGTTAGGGTTACGGTTAGGGATAAGCTTCGCATTAGGGTTAGGGTGAGGTTTAGGGTTAGTGTTAAGTTTGGCTTTAGGATGAGGGTGAGGATTAGGTTCAGGGTTAGGGTGAGGGTTAGGGTTAGTGTGAGGGTTATGGTTAGGGTTAGGGTTAGGGTGAGGGTAAGGTTTAGGGTGAAGGTTAGAGTGAGAATGTGGGTTGGGGTTATTGTGAGTGTTAGGGTGAGGGTTAGGGTGAGTGTTAGGATTAGGGTTAGAGTGAGGGTTAGCGGGAGGGTAAGGATTAGGGTGTGGGTTAGGGTTAGTGTGATGTTTAGGGTGAGGGTTAGGTTGAGGGTTAGTGTAAGCGTTAGGTTTAGGGTGACGGTAAGAATAAGAGTTAGGGATAGGGTGATATTGAGGGTTAGGTTTAGCCTTAGTCTTAGTGTGAGGTTTATGTTGAGCCTTAGGTTTAGCGTTAGGGTTAGGCTGAGGGTGAGGGTGAGGATGAGGGTGAGTGTGAGGGTTAGGGTTAGGGTTAGACTTAGGATCAGGCGCAGGGTGAGGGTGAGGGTTAGGGTTAGGGTTTTCGTGAGGTTTAGGGTTAGGGTTAAGGATAGGGTTCGGTGAGGGTTTGGGTAAGGGTTAGGTTTATGGTTATTGTTAGGGTTAGGGTTAGATTTACGGTAATGATGAGGGTGAGCGTGAGGGTTAGGGTTAGGTTTAGGGTGAGGTTGAGGGTGAGGTAAGAGTTAGGGTGAGGGTTAGGATTAGGGTGAGGTTTAAAGTGAGGTTGAGATTTAGGGTTAGAGTTAAGGTTAGGGTGAGGTTTAGTGTTAGGGTGAGGGTTAGGGTAACGTAGAGGTTTAAATTTAGGGTTAGTGTTAGGGTGAGGTTTAGGTTTAGGGTTAGGTTGAAGTTTAGGGGGAAGGTTAGGGTTAGGTTTAGGGTTAGGGGGAAGGTTAGGGTTAGGGTTAGGGCTAGGGTTAGGGTTAAGGTTAGTGTGAGGGTGAGTGATAGGATTAGGGTTAGGGTGACGGGTAGGGTGAGATTTAGGGTTAGGCTTAGGTTTAGGGTTATTGTTAAGGTTAGGGTCAGAGTTAGGGTTAAAGTGAGGTTGAGGGTGAGGGTTAGGGTTAGTGTTAGGGTGAGGTTTAGGGTTAGGGTTAGGATTAGGGTTAGGTTGAGGGTAGGGTGAGGGGTAGGGTTAGGGTTAGGGTGAGGGTAAGTTTTAGTGTGAAGGTTAGGGTTAGGGTTAGGTTGAGGGTAAGGGTTAGGGTGAGGGTTTGTTTCAGAGTGAGGGTGAGGCTTAGGGTTAAGGTTAGGTTTAGTGTGAGGTTAAGGTTGAGGGTTAGGGTAGGATTAGGGTTCGGGTTACAATGAGAGTGAGGGTGAGGGTTAGGGTAGGCGTAAGGGTTATGGTGAGGGTTAGTGTGAGGATGAGGAGTGAGGGTGAGGGCTAGGATTAGGGTTAAGGTTAGAGTTAGGCTGAGGGTGAAGGTGAGGGTGAGGGTGAGGTTTAGGGTTAGCGTTAGGGTTAGGGTGAGTGTTAAGGTTAAGGTTAGGATGAGGGTTAGGATTATGGGTAGGGTTAGGTTTAGGGTGAGTGTTAGGGTGAGGTTTAGGGTGAGAATGAGGGTTAGGGTTATCATGAGCGTTAGGGTGAGTTTTAGTGTGAATGTTAGGTTTTGGGTTAGGGTGATTGTGAGTGTTAGGGTTAGGGTGAGGGTTAGGGTGAGGGTGAGGATGAGGGTGAGTGTGAGGGTGAGGCTTTGGGTTAGGGTTAGGTTTAGGGTGAGGTTGAGGTTCAGGGTTAGGGCTAGGACTAGGGTTAGGGTTACACTGAGGATGAGGGTGAGGGTTAGGGTGAGGTTAAGGGTTAGGGTGAGGGTTAGAGTGAGGGTGAGGGTTAGGCTGATTGTGAGGGGTGAGGTTGAGGGTGGGTGTGAGGGTTAGGATTAGGTTTAGGGATACTTTTAGGCTGAGGGTGAGGGTGAGGTTTAGGTTTAGGGTTAGGGTGAGTGTAAGAGTAATAGTGGGGGTTAGAGTGATAGTGAGAATTAGGTTTAGCCTTAATCTTAATGTGAGGTTTATGGTGAGAGTTAGGGTTAGGTTTACGGGTAGGCTGAGGTGAGAGTGAGTATGAGGTTTAGGGTTAGGTTTAGGGATAGGGTTAGGGTGAGGGTTAGGGTGAGGGTGAGGGTGAGGGTTAGCATTAGGCTTAGGGTGAGGGTTATAACGGGTTAGTGTTAGGGTTAGGGTGAGGGTGAGTGTGAGGGTTAGGATTAGGTTTAGGGATACTTTTAGGCTGAGGGTCAGGGTGAGGGTTAGGGTTAGGTTGAGGGTTAGCATTAGGGTTAGGTTGAGGGTGAGGGTGAGTATTACGGTTAGGATTAAGGTTAGGTTTAGTGTCAAGCTGAGGGTGAGGGTGAGGATGAGGGCTAAGGTTAGGGTGAGGGTTAGGCTTAAGGTTAGGGTGAGGGTTAGTGTTAGGGTGATGTTTAGGGTGAATGGGATGGTTAGGGTGGGGGTTAGGCTGCGGGTGTGGTTTAGGGTTAGGGTTAGGTTTAGGCTTCAGATGAGGGTTAGGATGAGGCGTAGGGTTAGGGTTAGGATGAGGGCTAGGGTTAGGGTTAGGGTGAGGGTTAGGCTTAGTCTGAGGGTTAGGGTTAGGTTTAGTGTTAGGATGATGGTTAGAGTGAGGGTTAGTGATAGTGTTAGAGTTAGGGTGAGGGTGAGGTCAAGCCTAAGGCTTAGGGTGAGGGTTAGGGTGAGGCTAAGGGTTATGGGGAGGTTTGGGGTGAGGGGAAGTATTAGGGTCAGGGTGAGGTTTAGGTTTAGTGTGAGGGTTAGGGTAAGGGTTAGGGTGAGGGTAAGATTAAGAGTGAGGGTTAGGGTGATAGTGACGGTTAGGTTTAGCCTTAGTCTTAGTGTGAGGTTTATGGTGAGCGTTAGGGTTAGGGTTAGGTTTAGGGTTAGGGTTAGGCTGAGGGTGAGTGTGAGGTTTAGGGTTAGGGTTAGGCTTAGGATTAGGCGGAGGGTGAGGGTGAGGGTGAGGATTAGATTTAGGGTTAGTGTTAGATTTAGTGTTAGGGTGAGGGTTAGGGTGAGGATTAGGGTGAGTATTAGGGTTAGGGTGAAGGCTAGGGTGAGGGTGAGGGAGATGGTTAGGGTTAGGGTTAGGGTTAGAATTAGGGTTATTGTTAGGGTTAGGGTTAGGGTTACAGTGAGGGTGAGAGTGAGGTTGATTGTTAAGCTAAGGCTTAGGGAAAGGTTTAGGGTTAGGTTTAGGGTTAGGGTGAGGGTGAGGTTTAGGTTTGGAGATAGGTTTAGGGTGAGGATTATGGTGAGGGTTACTGTTAAGGCTACTGTTAGGGTGAAGGTTAGGGTGAAGGTTAGGGTTAGGGTTAGTGTTAGGATTAGGGCTAGCTTGAGGGTGAGTTTGAAGGTTAGGGTCAGGGTTAGCTTTAGGCTTAGTGCTAGGCTGAGGTTGATGTTGAAAGTGATGGTTAAGGTTAGGGTGAGGGTGATGTTTAACCTTAGGGTACAGTGACAGTGAGGGTTAGGGTTAGGGTTAGGGTGAGGGTGAGGGCTAGGGTTAGGGTGAGGATTAGGTTAAAGGTTGGGGTGAGGGATAAGTTGAGGGTGATGTTTAGGGTGAGGGTTAGGGTGAGGGTTAGGGTGCGGGTGAGGTTTAGGGTTAGGGTTAGTTTGAGGGTTACGTTTAGGGATAGGATGAGGGCTAGGGTTAGGGCTCGGGTGAGGATTAGGCTGAGTGTGAGGGTTAGGGTTAGGTTTAGGGTTAGGGTGATGGTTAGGGTGAGGGTTAGTGATAGGGTTAGGGTTAGGGTGAGGGTTAGGGCAAGGCTAAAGCTTAGGGTGAAGGTTAGTGTAAGGCTAAGGGTTAAAGTGAGGGGTAGGGTTAGGGTTAGGGTGAGGGCTAAGTTTAGTGTGAGGGTTAGGGTCAGGGTTAGGGTTAGGGTTAGGATGAGTGTTAGGTTTAGGGTTGGAGTGAGAGTAAGGGTTAGGGTCAGGTTTAGGTTGAGGGTGAGGGTTAGGGTTAAATTAGGGTTAGGGTGATGTTGAGGGTGACGGTGAGGATGAAGGTGAGGGTGAGGGTTCGGGTCAGGGTTAGGGTGAGGGTGATGGTGAGGTTTAGGGTTAGGTTTAGGGTTATGGTGAAGGTGAGGTGAGGGTGAGGGTTAGGGTTAAGGTGAGGTTTAGGGTTAGAGTTGGGTTAGATTTAGGGTGAGGGTGAGGGTTAGGATTAGAATGAGGGGTAGCGTGAGGGGTAGGTGTAGGGGTAGGGTGAGGGTTACGGTTAGTGTGAGGGTTACGGTTAGGGTTAGGGTGAGGGTTACGGTTAGTGTGATGTTTAGGATTAGGGTTACAGTTAGGGTTAGGCTGAGGGTGAGGGTGAGGGTTCACATTAGTTTTAGGGTGAGGTTTAGGGTTAGGGATAGGGTGAGGGTGATTGTTAGGGTTTGGATTAGGGTTAGTGATACTGTTAGGCTGAGGTTGAGGGTGAGGGTTAGGGTTAGGGTGAGGGTTAGTGTGCAGGTGAGGGTTATGATGAGAACTAGTGTTAGAGTTAGGGTGAGGGTTAGTCAGTGTGAGGGTTAGGGTTAGGTTTAGGGTTAGGTTGATGGTTAGGGTGAGGGTTATGGTGAGGGTTAGTGATAGGGTTAGGGTGAGGGTGAGGCTTAGAGCAAGGCTAAGGCTTAGTGTGAGGGTTAGGGTAAGGCTAAAGGTTAGGGTGAGGGTGAGGGTTAGAGTGAGGGTTAGGTTTAGTGTGAGGGTTAGTGTGAGGGTTACGGTTAGGGTTAGGATGAGGTTTAGGTTTAGGGTTGGAGTGAGAGTAAGGGTTAGGGTCAGGTTTAGGTTGAGGGTGAGGGTTAGGGTTAAATTAGGGTTAAGGTGAGGTTGAGGGTGATGGTGAGGATGAGGGTGAGGGTTCCAGTTCGGTTGAGTGTTCAGGTCAGGGTTAGGGTGAGGGTGGTGGTGAGGTTTAGGTTTAGGGTAAGGGTTAAAGTGAAGGTGAGGTGAGGGTGAGGGTTAGGGTTAGGGTTAGGGTGAGGTTTAGGTTTGGAGTTAGGGTTAGGGTTAGGGTGAGGGTGAGAGTTAGGGGTAGAATGAGGGGTAGGGTGAGGGGTAGTTGTAGGGGTAGGGTGAGGGTTATTGTTAGTGTGAGGGTTAGGATTACTGTTACAGTTAGGGTTAGGCTGAGGGTGAGGGTGAGGGTTAGCATTAGGTTTAGGGTGAGGTTTAGGGTTAGGGTTAGGGTGAGGGTGATTGTGAGGTTTAGGATTAGGGTTAGGGATACTCTTAGGCTGAGGGTGAGGGTGAGGGTTAGGGTTAGGGTGAGGGTTAGAGTGAGAGTGAGGGTTAGCATTTGGGTTATATTTAGGGTGAGGGTGAGGGTTAGGGTGAGGGTTAGTGTGCGGGTGAGGGTTAGGATGAGAACTAGGGTTACAGTTATGGTGAGGGTTAGGCTTAGTGTGAGGGTTAGGGTTACGTTTAGGGTTAGGGTGATGGTTAGAGTGAGGGTTATGGTGAGGGTTAGTGATAGGGTTAGAGTGAGGGTGAGGGTTAGAGCAAGGCTAAAGCTTAGGGTGAGGGTTAGGGTAAGGTTAAGGTTTAGGGTGAGGGTGAGCCTGAGTGTGAGGGTTAGGGTTAGGGTGAGGTTCGGGTTTAGGGTTAAAGTTAGGGTTAGGATGAGTGTTAGCGTGAGGGGTAGGGTTAGGTTTAGGGTGAGGGTTAGGTTTAGTATGAGGGTTAGTGTTAGGGTAAGGGTTAGGGTTAGGCCAAGTTTAGGTTCAGGGTTAGGGTTTGGGTTAGGGTTAGGTTGAGGGTGAGGTTAAGGGTGAGGTTTAGGTTTAGTGTGAGGGTTAGTATTGAGGTTACGGCTAGGGTGAGTGTTAGGGTTAGGGGTAGTGTTAGGTCGAGGTTGAGGGTGAGGGTGAGGGTTAGGGTTAGAGTCTGATTTTGGGTTAGGGTTAGGGTTAGTGTTAGTGTTAGGTTTAGGGTTACGGTTAGGTTGAGGGATAGGGTTAGGGGGATGGTTAAGGTTAGGGTTAGGGTGAGGGTGAGGGTTAGGATTAGGGTTAGGTTTAGGGTTATTGTTAGGGTTAGGTTTAAGATTAAGGTTACGATTAGGGTGATAGTGAGCATGAGGTTTAGGTTTAGGGTTAGAGTGAGGGTTAGCCTTAGTGTTAGGATTAAGTTTAGGGTCAGGGTTAGGATGAGGGGTAGGGTGAGGGGTAGGTGTAGTGTTAGGGTGAGGGTTATGGTTAGTGTGAGGGTTATGGTTAGTGTTAGGGTTAGGGTTAGGTTGAGGGTTAGGTTTCGGGTGGATGTTAGGGTTAGGGTGAGGGTTAGGGTTAGGCGTAGGGTTTGGTTGGGGGTGAGGGTGAGGTTTAGCTTTAGGATTAGGGTTAGGGTTAGGCTGAGGGTGAGGTTGAGTGTGAGGGTTAGGGTTAGGGTTAAAGTTAGGCTTTGGTTTAGGGTGAGGGTGAGTGTGAGGGTTAGGGTTAGGGTTAGGGTTAGGCTTATGTTTAGGCTGAGGGTGAGGGTGAGGGTGAGGGTGAGGTTGAGGGTTAGATTTAGGCTGAGTGTTAGGTTTAGGGTTAGGGAATGGGTTAGCTTGAGGGTTAGGGTTAGGATTAGGGTTAGATTTAGGTTGCGGGTTAGGGTTTTGGTTAGGGTTAGGGTTAGGGTGAGGGTGAGGGTTTGGGTTAGGCTTAGGGTGAGGGTTAGGGATAGGGTGAGGTTTAGGGATAGGTTTAGGTTAGGGTTATGGTGAGAGTGAGAGTTAGGGTTAAGGTTATGTTTAGAGACAGGTTGAGGGTGAGGTTTAGGTTTAGGATTAGGGTTAGGGTACGGGTTAGGTTGAAGTTGAGGGTGAGGATGAGGGTTAGGGTTAGGGTTAGGCTTAGATTTAGGGTGAGTGTTAGTGTTAGGGTTAGGGTGAGAGTTTGGGTTAGGTTTAGGATTAGTATGAGGGTTAGGCTGAGGAGTAGGTTTAGGGTTATGGTGAGGGTTAGGGTTAGTGTTGGGGTTAGTGATACATTTAAGGTTAGGGTGAGGGCAAGGGTTAGGGTGAGGGTTAGGGTGAGGGTGAGGGTTAGCGTTTGTGTGATATTTAGGGTGAGGGTGAGGATTAGGGTGCGGGTGAGGTTTAGGAAGATAACTATGGTTAGGGTTAGGTTTAAGTTTAGGCTTATTGTGAGGGTTAGGGTTAGGTTTAGGGTTAGGGTGAGGGTTATTCATAGGGTTAGGGTGAGGTTGAGGGTCAGAGCAAGGCTAAGGCTTAGGGTGAGGTTTATGGTAAGGCTAAGTGTTAGGGTGAGAGTGAGGGTGAGGGTTAGGGTTAGGCTGATGTTCAGGGTTCGGGTTAAGGTTAGGGTTAGGTTGAGGGTTAGGGTTAGGGTGAGGGTTAGGCTTAGTGGAGGGTTAGTGTTAGCTTTAGGGTTAGGGTGATGGTTAGGGTGAGTGTTAGGGTGAGGGTTAGGTCAAGGCTAAGGCTTAGAGTGAGGGTTAGGGTAAGGCTAAGGGCTAGGGTGAGGTTAGGTTTAGGGTTAGGTTGAGGTTCAGGTTTAGGGTTATGGGTATGGTTAGGGTTAGGATGAGGGTTAGCCTGAGGGGTAGGGTGAGGGGTAGGGTGAGGGTTAGGTTTGGTGTGTGTGTTAGTGTTAGGGGTAGGGTGAGGGTTAGGTTGAGAGTTAGGGTTTGGATTAGGGTTAGGTTGAGGGTGAGGTTTAGGATTAGAGTTAGGGTTAGGGTGAGGGTTAGGATGGAGGTTAGGGTTAGGTTGAGGGTTAGGGGTAGGGGTAGGGTTAGGTTGAGGGTGAGAGTGAGGGTTAGGATTACGATTAGGGTTAGGGTGAGGGCTAGGGTGAAGGTGAGGATAAGGGTTAGGTTTAGGGTGAGGATTAGGGTGAGTGTTAGGGATAGGATTATCGTTATGGTGAGAGTAAGAGTGAGGGTTAGGGTTAGGGTCAGAGTGAGGGTTAAGGTTAGAATTTGTGTTAGGTGACAGCTAGGTTGAGGGTGAGGGTTAGGGTTAGGTTTAGGGTGAGATTTCGGGTTAGGGTTAGGGGGAGGGTTAGTCTTAGGTTTAGGGTTACGGTAAGGTTGAGGGTTAGGGTTAGGGTGAGGTTTAGGTTTAAGGTTAGGGTGAGGTTGAGGGTTAGGATTAGGGTTAGGTTTAGTGTTAAGCAGAGGGTGAGGGTGAGGGTGAGGGCTAGGGTTAGTGTGAGGGTTAGGCTTAAGGTTAGGGTGAGGGTTAGGGTTACGGTGATGTTTAGGGTGAAGGTGAGGTTTAGGGTGAGGGTTAGGTTTAGGGTTAGGATGAGGGTTACGATGAGAGCTAGGGTTAGGGTTAGGTTGAGGGTTAGGCTTAGTGTGAGGGTTAGGGTTAGGTTTAGGGTTAGGGTGATGTTTAGGGTGAGGGTGAGGGTGAGGGTGAGGGTTAGTGATAGGGTTAGGGTTAAGGTGAGGGTGAGGGCAAGGCTAAGGCTTAGGGTGAGGATTACCTAAGGCTAAGGGTTAGGGTGAGGGGTAGGGTTAGGGTTAGGGTGAAGGTTAGGTTTAGTTTGAGGGTTAGGGTTAGGGTTAAGTTTAGGGTGAGGGTAAGAGTTAGGGTGAGTATTAGGGTGATAGTGCAGTTTAGGGTTAGCCTTACTCTTAGTGTGAGGGTGATGGTGAGGGATAGGGTTAGGGTTAGGTTTAGGTTTAGGATGAGGGTGAGGGTTAGGTTCAGGGTTAGGGTGAGGGTTAGGGTTAGTGTGGGTGTTAGGGTTAGGGTTAGGGTGAGGGTGAGGGTAAGTTTTAGGGTGAAGGTTAGGGTGAAATTGAGGGTTGGGGTTATCGTGAGTGTTAGGGTGAGGGTTAGGGTGAGGGTTAGGCTTAAGTTTAGGGTGAGGGTTAGCGGCAGTGTAAGGATTAGGGTGTGGGTTAGGGTTAGGGTGAGGTTTAGTGTGAGGCTGAGGGTTAGGTTTAGGGTTAGGTTGAAGTTAAGGGTTAGGGTGAGGGTTAGGGTGAAGGTTAGGCTTAGAATTATGGTTAGCGTGAGGGTTAGAGTGAGTGTTAGGGTTAGGGTTAGAGTTAGGTTTAGGGTGAGGTTGAGGATAAAGGTTAGGAGTAGGGTCACATTTAAGGTTAGGTTGAGGGTGAGGGTGAGGGTGAGGGTAAGGGTTAGGATTAGGGTTAGGTTTAGGTTTAGGCTAAGGGTGACATTGAGGGTGAGGGTGAGGGTGAGGGTATGAGTGAGGGTGAGACTGAGTGTTAGGATTTGGGTGAGGGCGAGGTTTAGGGTTCTGGTTATGGTGAGGGTGAACATTAGGGTTAGGTTTAGGGTGACGGTGAGAGTTAGGGTTTGGGTCTGGATGAGGTTCAGGGTTAGTGTTAGGGTGAGGGTAAAGGTTATGGTGAGGGTTAGGGTGAGAGTGAGGGTTAGGGTTATGGTGAGGGTTAGGGTGATGGTTAGGTTGAGGGTTAGGGTTGGGTTTAAGGTTTGGTTGAGGGTGAGGGTTAGGTTTAGGGTTAGTGTTAGGGTGAGGGTGAGGTTTAGGGTTAGGTTTAGGGTGAAGGTTAGCTTAAGGGTTAGTGATAGGGTGAGGGTGAGTGTGAGGGTTAGGGTTAGGTTTAGGTTTAGGGTGAGGGTGAGGGTGAGGGTGAGGGTTAGGTTTAGGATTAGGGTTAGGGTTAGGTTTAGGCTGAGGGTGAGGTTTAGGTTTAGGGTTAATGTTAATGTTAAGATTAGCCTGAGTGTGAGGTTGAGGATAAGAGTTAGGGTTAGGGTGAGGATTAGGGTTAGGGTTATGGTGAGCGTGAGGGTTAGGGTTTGGTGATGTTTAGCGTGAGGGTGATGGTTAGGATGAGGGTGAGCGTTCCATTGCGACTGAGGGTTAGATTTTGGGTGAGGGTGAGGGTGAGGTTGAGGGTTAGGGTTAGGGTGAGGGTTAGGGTGAGGGTGAGAGTGAGGATCAGGCTGAGGGTTAGGGTATGGGTAAGGGTTATGTTTAGGGTGAGGGTAAGGGTGACAGTGAGGTTTAGGGTGCGGGTGAGTGTTAGGATTATGTTTAGGGTTAGGGTTAGATTGAGGGTTAGGGTGAGGGTGAGGGTTGGTGTTAGGGTTAGGGTGAGTTTAGGGTCAGAGTGAGAGTGAGGGGTCGGATTAGTTTAAGTGTTAGGCTGAGGGTGAGTGTGAGGGTTAGGGTGAGGGTGAGGGTTAGGCTTAGGTTGAGGGTTATTGTGAGGGTGAGGGTTAGGGTGAGGGTTAAGGTTAGGGTTAGGCTTAGCGTGAGGGTTAGGGTGAGAGTAAGGTTTTGGGTGAGGGTTAGGGTGAGGGTGGGTTTTAGAGTTAGGTTTAGAGTTAGGGTGAGGGTTAGGGTTAGGGTTAGAGTGAGGGTTAGTGTGCGGGTTAGGATTAGTCTTAGAGTTAGGGATAGGATTAAGTTAAGGTATAGAGTGAAGGTTAGAGTGAGAATGAGTGGTAGGGTTACCGTGAGTGTTAGGGTCACGGTTAGTGTGAGGGTTAGGGTTAGGGTAATGTTTGGGTTTAGTGTGAGGGTGAGGGTGAGGGTTAGGGTTGGGTTCAGGTGAGGGTTAAAGTTATGGTTAGGGTTAGGGTGTGGGTTAGAATTAGGGTTAGGTTTAAGTTTAGGTTTAGGGTTACGGTTAATATTAGTATTAGGGTGAGGGTGAGGGTGAGGTTTAGGATTAGGGTTAAGTTAGGTTTAGGTTCAGGGTTAGTCTTACGGTTACGGTTAGGGTTATGGTTACGGTGAGGGTGAGGGTTAGGGTTACGTTTGGGGTGAGGTTTAGGGTTAGGGTTAGGGTTAAGATTAGTGTTAGGTTTAGGGTTAGGATGAGAGGTAGGATGAGGGGTAGGGTTAGGTTTAGGGTGAAGGTTAGGTTTATTGTGAGGGTTATGGTTAGC
This sequence comes from Dipodomys merriami, assembly GCF_024711535.1. Classification (NCBI taxonomy): domain Eukaryota; kingdom Metazoa; phylum Chordata; class Mammalia; order Rodentia; family Heteromyidae; genus Dipodomys; species Dipodomys merriami. The sequence continues at coordinate 5,152,230 of NW_027206468.1, read as the reverse complement.
GTTAGGGTTAGGGATAGGGTGAGGGTTAGGTTTAGGGTGGAGGTTAGAGTTGGGGTGAGAGTAAGGGTTAGGGGCAGTTTTAGGTTGAGGGTGATGGTGAGGATGAGGGTGAGTGTGAGATTTCGGTTGAAGGTTTGGGTTAGGGTTAGGGTGAGTGTGAGGGTGAAATTTAGGGTTAGGTTTAGGGTTACGGTGAGTGTGAAATGAGAGTGAGGGTTAGGGTTAGGGTTAGGGTTTAGGTGAGGTTTGGGTTTAGGGTTAGGGTAAGGGTGAGGGTGAGGGTTAGGGTTAGAGTTAAGGTTAGGGTGAGGGATTGGGTTAGGGTTAGTGTTAGTGTTAGGGTTAGGGTGAGGTTTATGATGAGGGTTAGGGTTAGGGTTAAGATTATGGTTAGGATGAGGGTGAGTGTGAGGGTGAGGGTGTGGGTTAGGGTTAGTCTTAGGGTTAATCTGAAGGTTAAGTTTAGGGTGAGGGTTAGGGTTAGGGTGAGGGCTAGGTGATGGTGAGGGTTAGGGTTAGGGTTAGGGTGAAGTTTAGGGTTAGGCTTAGGGTTAGGCTTAGAGTGAGGATTAGGTTTAGGGTGGAGGTTAGGGTTTGGGTGAGTGTAAGGGTAAGGGGCAGGTTTAGGTTGAGGATGAGGGAGAGGGTTAGGGTTAAATTTGGGTAAGTGTTAGGCTGAGGGTAAGGTTGAGGGTGACGTCTAGTTTTAGGGTGAGGGTTAGGCTTAAGGTTAGGGTGAGGGTTAGGGTTACGGTGATGTTTAGGGTGAGGGTGAGGGTTAGGGTGAGGGTTAGGGTGCGGGTGAGGTTGAGGGTTACTGTTAGGGTGAGGGTTAGGGTTAGGGTGAGGATGAGGGTTAGGATGAGGGCTAGGGTTAGGGTGAGGGTTAGGCTTAGTGTGAGGTTTAGGGTTAGGTTTAGGGTTAGGGTGAGGGTTAGTGATAGGGTTAGGGTTAGGGTGAGTGTTAGGGCAAGGCTAAGGCTTAGAGGGAGGGTTAGGGTAAGGCTAAGTGTTAGGGTGAGGGTGAGGGTGACGGTTAGGTTTAGGGTTAGGGTGAGGTTCAGTGTTATGGTTATGGTTAGGGTTAGGGTTAGGATGAGCATTAGCGAGAGGGTTTAGTGTTAGGGTTAGGGTGAGGGTTAGGTTTAGTGTGAGTGTTAGAGTTAGGTTTAGGGTTAGGTTGCGGGTTAGGTTGAGGTTTAGGGTTTGGGTTAGGGTTAGGTTGAGGGTGAGGTTTAGGGTGAGGTTTAGTGTGAGGGTTAGTGTGAGGGTTAGGGATAGGATTAGGGTTATGATGAGAGTAAGGGTGAGGGTTAGGGTTAGGGTCAGAGTGACGGTTAGTGTTAGAATTAGTGTTAGGTGAGGGCTAGGTTGAGGGTGAGGTTTAGGGTTAGGGTTAGGATGAGATTTCGGGTTAGGTTTAGAGTGAAGGTTAGTGTTAGGTTTAGGGTTACTGTTAGGTTGAGGGTTAGGGTTAGGGTGAGGGTTAGGGTTAGGGTTAGGTTGAGGGTGAGTGTTAGGATTAGTGTTAGGTTTAGTGTTAATCAGAGGGTGAGGGTGAGGGTGAGGGCTAGTGTTAGGGTGAGGGTTAGGCTTAAGGTTAAGTTGAGGGTTAGGTTTAGGGTGATGTTTAGGGTGAAGTTGAGTGTTAGCGTGAGGTTTAGGGTGAAGGTGAGGTTTATGGTTAGTGTTAGGGTGAGGGTTAGGTTCAGGGTTAGGATGAGGCTTAGGATGAGGGCTAGGGTTAGGGTGAGGGATTGGCTTAGTGTGAGGGTTAGGGTTAGGTTTAGGGTTAGGGTGAGGGTTAGGGTTTGGGTTAGGGTTAGGGTTAGGGTTGGGCTTAGTGTGAGGATTAGGGTTAGGTTTAGGTTTAGGGTGAGGGCTAGGGTGAGGGTGAGGGTTAGGGTGAGGGTGAGGGTGAGAGTTAGGTTTAGTGTGAGCCTTAGGCTGAGGGTAAGGGTTAGGGTGAGGGTAAGTGTTATGGTGAGGGTTAGGGTGAGAGAGAGGTTTAGGTTTAGCATGCGTGTTAGGGTGATGGTTAGAGTTAGGATTAGGGTTAGGGTTAGGGTTAGCCTGAGGGTGAAGTTGAGGGTGAGGTTGATCTTGAGATTTAGGGTTTGGGTTAGGGTTAGGGTTAGTGTAAGGGGTAGCGTGAGTGTGAGTGTTAATGTGAGTGTGAGGGTGAGGGTGAGGGTTAGGGTTAGGGTTAGGCTGAGTGTGAGTGTGAGGGTGTGGGTGAGGGTGAGTTTTACTGTTAGGGTTAGGGTTAGTTTGTGGACTAGGGTGAGGTTGAGAAATAGGGTGAGTGTGAGGGTGAGTGTGAGTGTTAGGGTTAGGGTAATGGCTAGAGTTAGGTTTAGGGTAGGGTGAGGTTAGGGTGAGGGTGAGGGTTAGGGTGAGAATTAGGGTTAGGGTGAGCGTTAGGGTTAAGGTTAGGGTGAGGGTTAGTTTTAGGGTGATGTTTAGGGTGAGGGTGAGTGTTAGGGTTAGGGTGAGGGTGAGGGTGAGGGTGAGGGTTAGGCTTAGGGTTAGGGTTAGTGTGAGGGTGAGGGTTAGGGTTAGGGTTAATTTGAGGGAGAGGGTGAGGTTTAGTGTTAGAGTTATGATGAGGGTGAGGGTTAGGGTCAGGTGATGTTTAGGGTGAGGGTGAGGGTTAGGATGAGGGTGAGAGTGAGGGTGAGACTGAGGGTTAGATTGTGGGTGAGAGTGAGGGTGAGGTTGAGGGTTACGGTTAGGGAGAGCGTTAGGGTGAGGGTGATGGTTCGGGTGAGACTGAGGGTTAGGGTGTGGGTGAGGGTTAGATTTAGGGTGAGGGTTAGGGTGACGGTGAGTTTTAGGGTGCGTGTGAGGGGTAGGATTAGTTTTAGGTTTAGACTGAAGGTGTGGGTGAGGTTTAGGGTGAGGGTGAGGGTTAGGCTTAGGGTGAGGGTTATTGTGATGGTGAGGGTTAGGGTGAGGGTTAGGGTTAGGGTTAGGTTTAGCATGAAGGTTAGGGTGAGAGTAAGGTTTTGGATGAGGTTTAGGGTGAGGGTGGGTTTTTGAGTTAGAGTTAGAGTTAGGGTGAGGTTAGGGTGAGGGTTAGGGTTAGGGTTCGGGTGACAGTTAAGGTCATGCTTAGGGTTAGGGTGAGGGTTAGAATTAGGTTTAGGGTTAGGTTTAGGTTTAGAGTTACTGTTATTGTTAGGGTTAGGGTGAGGGTGAGGTTTAGGCTAAGGGTTAGGGATAAGTTGAGATTTAGGGTTAGTGTTAGGGTTAGGATTAAGGTTATGGTTACTGTGAGAGTGAGGTTGAGGTTTAGGGTTAGGTTTGGGATGAGGTTTAGGGTTAGGGTTAGGGTTAAGATTAGGGTTAGGTTTAGGGTTAGGATGAGGGGTAGGGTGAGGGTTAGGGTTAGGTTTAGGGTGAGGGTTAGGGTTATTGTGAGGGTTAGGTTTAGCGTTAGTGTTAAGGTTAGGGTGGAAGTTAGGGTTGGGGTGAGAGTAAGGTTTAGGGGCAAGGTTTGGTTGAGGGTGAGGGTTAGGGTTAAATTAGGATTAGGGTGAGGTTGAGGGTGAGGGTGAGTTTTAGGGTTAGGGTTAGGTTTAGGGTGGAGGCTAGTGTGAGGGTGAAGGTTATGGCGAGTGTGAGTGTGAGTGTGAGGGTTAGGGTTAGGGTAAGGGCTAGGGTTAGGTTTAGGGTTCGGGTTAGGGTTAGCGTTATGGTGAGTTTTAGGGTTAGGATTAGGGTCATGGTTAGCATTAGGGTTAGGATTAGTGTGAGAGTTAGGCTGAGGTTAAGGTTTAGGATGAGGATAAGTCTTAGGGTGAGGGTTAGGGTGAGAATGAGGGTTAGGGTTAGGGTGAGCGTTAGGGTGAGTGTTAGGGTTAGGGTGAGGGTGACGGTGAGGGTTAGGGTTAAGGTTAGGTTGAGGGTGAGGGTGAGGTTTAGGGGTAGGATTAGAGTTAGGGTTAGGCTTAGGCTGAGGGTGAGGTTGAGGGTGAGGGTTAGGGTTAGGGTGATGTTTAGGGCTAGTGTTATGGTGACGGTGAGGGTTAGGTTTAGGTGATGTTTAGGGTGAGGGTTAGGATGAGGGTGAGGGTTCAGTTGAGACTGAGGTTTAGATTTTGGGTGAGGGTGAGGGTGAGGTTGAGAGTTAGGGTTAGGGTGAGGGTTCGGGTTCGGGTGAGACTGAGATTTAGGGTGTGAGTGAGGGTTAGCTATAGGGTGAGGGTTAGGTTTAGGATGAGGGTGAGGGTTAGGTTTAGGATAAGGGCTAGGGTGGGGTTAGGGTGAGGTTGCGGGTGATTGGTAGGATTAGTTTCAGGGTTAGGCTGAGGGTGAGGCTGAGGGTTAGGGTGAGGTTGAGGGTTAGGTTTAGGGTGAGGGTTATTGTGATGGTGAGGGTTAGGGTGAGGGTTAGGGTTAGGGTTAGGGTTAGCATGAGGGTTAGGGTTTGAGTAAGGTTTTGGGTGAAGGTTAGGGTGAGGGTGGGTTTTAGAGTTAGGTTTAGCGATAGGGTGAGGGTTACGGTAACGGTTAGGGTTAGGGTGAAGGTTAGTGTGAGGGTGAGGGTGAGGGTCAGACTGAGGGTTAGGGTGTGGGTAAGGGTTATGTTTAGGGTGAGGGTTAGGGTGACGGTGAGGTATAGGGTGCGGGTGAGTATTAGGATTAGGTTTAGGGTTAGGGTGAGGGTTAGGGTGAGGGTGAGGGTTAGGGTGAGGGTGAGGGTTAGGGTTAGGTTGAGGGTAGGGTCAGTGTGCGGGTGAGGGGTAGGATTAGTTTTAGGGTTAGGCTGAGGGTGAGTGTGAGGGTTAGAGTGAGGGTTAGGGTTAGACTTAGGGTGAGGGTTTTTGTGACGGTGAGGGTTAGGGTGAGGGTTAGGGTTAGGGTTAGGTTTAGCACGAGGGTTAGGTTTTGAGTCAGGTGTTGGGTGAGGGTTATGGTGAGGGTGCGTTTTAGAGTTAGGGTTAGCGTTAGGGTGAGAGTTACGGTGATGGTTAGGGTTAGGGATAGGGTTAGGGTGAGGGTTAATGTGCTGGTTAGGCTTAGGCTTAGGGTTAGGGTTAGGATTAAGTTAAGGTTTAGGGTGAACGTTAGGGTGAGTGTGAGGGTTAGGGTTACCGTGAGTGGTAGGGTGAGGGTTAGGGTTAGGGTTAGTTTTAGGGTTAGGGTGAGTGTGAGGGTTAGGGTTAGGGTTCAGGTGAGGGTTAAGGTTATTGTTAGGGTTACCATTATTGTTATTGTTAAGGTGAGGGTGAGGGTGAGGTTTAGGATTAGGGTTAGGTTAGGTTTAGGTTTAGGGATAGTGTTAGGGTTAGGGTTAGGGTTACGGTTAAGGCGAGGGTGAGGGTGAGGTTGAGGGTGAGGGTTAGGGTTAAGTTTGGGGTGAGGTTTAGGGTTAGGTTTATGGTTAAGATTAGGGTTAGGTTTAGGGTTAGTATGAGAGGTAGGGTGAGGGATAGGGTTAGGTTTAGGGTGAGGGTTAGGGTTATTGTGAGGGTTAGGGTTAGCGTTAGGGTTAGGGTTAGGATGAGGGTTAAGTTTAGGGTGGAGGTTAGGGTTGGGGTGAGAGAAAGGGTTATGGGCAGGGTTAGGTTGAGTGTGATGGTGAGGATGAGCGTGAGGGTTAGGATTACTGTTTGGGTTTGGGCTAGGTTGAGGGTGAGGTTTAGGATTAAGTTTAGAGTTACCGTGAATGTGAGGTGAGGGTGAGGTTTAAGGTTAGGATTAGGGTGAGGTTTAGGGTTAGGGTTAGGGTAAGGGTGAGGGTGAGGGTTAGGGTTAGAGTTATGTTTAGGGTGAGGGATAGGGTTAGGTTTAGTGTTAGGGTTAGGGTTAGGGTGAGGGTTATGATGAGGGTTAGGGTGAGGTTTAGGGTTAGGGTTAAGATTAGGGTTAGGGTGGGGGTGAGTGTGAGGGTTAGGGTGAGGGTTAGGTTTAGTCTTAGGGTTACGCTGAGGGTTAGGTTTAGGGTGAGGGTTAGGGTTAGGGTTAGGTTGAGGGTCAGGTGATGGTGAGGGTTAGGGTTAGGGTTAGGGTGAAGGTTAGGGTTAGGCTTACGGTGAGTATTAGGGTTAGTGTGGAGGTTAGGGTTGGGGGGAGGTTAAGGTTTAGGGGCAGGGTTAGATTGAGTGTGAGCGTGAGGGTTACGGTTAAATTAGGTTTAGGGTTAGGCTGAGGGTGAGGGTGAGGCTTAGTGTTAGGGTGAGGGTTAGGGTTAGGGATAGGGTGAGGAAGAGGGTTAGCATTATAGTAAGGTTTAAGTTTATTGTTATGCTTAGGGTTAGGGTTAGGGTGAGGTATAGGTGAGGGTGAAGGTTAGGGTAAAGGGTAGGGTGAGGTTTAGGATGAGGGTGAGTGTTAGGGTGAGAGTGAGTGTTAGGGTTAGGTTTAGGGCTAGGGTTAGGGTTAATGTGAGGGTTAGGTTTAGGGTTAGGGTTAGGGTTAGGCAAAGGTTTAGGGTGAGTATTAGGATGAGAGTGAGTGTTAGAGTTATTGTGAGTGTTAGGGTGAGGGTTAGGGTTAGGGTTAGGTTGAGGGTGAGGGTTAGGCTGAGTGTGAGGGGTGAGGGTGAGGGTTAGGCTGAGGGTGAGGGGTGAGGATGATGGTTAGGATTAGGGTTACTGTTAGGGTTAGGCTGAGGGTGAGTATGAGAGTGATGGTTAGCATTAGGGTTAGGGTGAGGGTTAGGTTTAGGGTTAGGGTGAGAGTGAGTGTGAGGTTTAGGATTAGGGTTAGGGATACTGTTAGGCTGAGGGTGATGGTGAGGGTTAGGGTTGGGGTGAGGGTTAGGGTTAGGGTTAGGATGAGGGTGAGGGCTAGGGTGTGGGTGAGCATTAGGCTAAAGATTAGGGTGAGGGTGAAGTTGAGGGCAATGTTTAGGGTGAGGGTGAGGGTTAAGGTGAGGGTGAGGTTGCGGGTGAGGTTTAGGGTTAGGGTTAGGTTGAGGGTTAGGTTTCGGGATAGGATGAGGGTTAGGATGAGGGCTAGGGTTAGGGATAGGGTGAGGGTTAGGCTGAGTGTGAGGGTTAGGGTGATGGTTAGGGTGAGGTTTAGGTTGAGCTTTAGTGATAGGTTTAGTGTTAGGGTGAGGGTTAGGGCAAGGCTAAGGCTTAGGGTGAGGGTTAGGGTAAGGCTAAGTGTTTGGGTGAGGGTTAGGGTTAGGAATAGGGTGAGTGTTAGGTTTAGTGTGAGGGTTAGGGTGAGGATTAGGGTTAGGTTTAGGATGAGGGTTAGGTTTAGGTTTGGAGTGAGAGTAAGGGTTAGCGTGAGGGTTAGGTTGAGGGTAAGGTTTACGGTTAAATTAGGGTTAGGTTTAGGTTGAGGGTGGTGGTGAGGATGAGGGTTCGGGTGAGGGTTCGGTTGAGGGTTCGGGTTCGGGTTAGGGTGAGGGTGATGGTGAGGTTTAGGGTTCGGGTTAGGGTTAGCATTACGGTGAGGGTGAGGTGAGGGTGAGGCTTAGGGTTAGGGTTAGGGTGAGGTTTAGGATTAGGGTTAGGGTTAGGGTTAGGGTGAGGGTGAGGGTTAGGGTAAGGCATAGGGTTAGGTTGAGGCTGAGGGTGAGGGTTAACATTAGGATTAGTGTTAGGGTTAGGGTGACGGTGAGGTTGAGGATGAGGGTGAGTGTGAGGGTTAGGGTTAGTGTTAGGGTTAGGCTTAGGTTTAGAGTAAGGGTGAGTGTGAGGGTTAGGGTTAGGGTTTTGATTAGGCTTAATGTTAGGCTGAGGGTGAGGGTTAGATTTAGTGTGAGTGTTAGGTTTAGGGTTATGTTTAGGATTAGGGTGAGGGTTAGGGTTATGATTAGGGTTGGGTTTAGGGTGTGGGTTAGGGTTATGGTTAGGGTTAGGGTTAAGGTGAGGGTGAGGGTTTCGCTTAGGGTTAGGGTGAGGATTAGGGCTAAGGTGAGGTTTAAGGATAGGTTTAGGGTTAGGGTTACAGTGAGGGTGAGAGTTAGGGTTAAGGTTAAGTTTAGAGACAGGGTGAGGGTGAGGGTTAGGGTTAGGATTAGGTTTAGGGTAAGGGTTACGTTGAAGGTGAGGGTGAGGGTTAGGGTTAAGGTTAGGGTTAGGCTTAGGTTTAGGGTGAGTGTTAGTGTTAGGGTTAGGGTGAGAGTTTGGGTTAGGTTTAGGATTAGGATGAGGGTTAGGCTGAGGAGTAGGGTTAGGGTTATGGTGAGGGTTAGGGTTAGTGTGAGGGTTAGGGTTAGCTTAGGGTGAGCTTTAGGTTAAGGTTAGGGTGAGGGATGGGTTTAGGGTGAGGCTGAGGCTGAGGCTTAATTTTAGGGTTAGTGTGAGCTCTAGGGTGAGGATGAGGGTTAGGTTTAAGGTTAGGCTGAGGTTTAGGGTTAGTGTTAGGGTGAGGGGTAGGGTTAGGGTTAGTGTGAGGGTTAGGTTTAGTTTGAGGTTTAGGGTTAGGTTGAGGGTTGTGTGAGTTTAAGGCTTAGGGTGAGGTTTAGGGTGAGAGTGAGGGTTAGGGTTAGCTTTAGGGTGAATGTGAAGGTAAGGGTGCGGCTTAGTGTTAGAGTTAGGTTTAGGATTAGGGTGAGTGTTATGGTGAGGTTTAGCATTCAGTTGAGGGTTAGGTGTAGTGTGAGGGTTAGGGTAACGTTTCGGTTTAGGGTTAGGGTGAGGGTAAGGGTTAGGGTGAGTGTTAGGGTTATCGTGAGTGTTAGGGTGAGGGTTTGGCTTTGGGTTAGGATTAGGTTTAGGTTGAGGGTGAGGGTTAGGCTGAGGGAGAGGGGTGAGTGTGAGGGTTAGGATTAGGATTATGGTTATAGTTAGGCTGAGGGTGAGGGAGAGGATTAGCATTAGGTTTAGGGTGAGTGTTAGGGTTAGGGTTAGTGTGAGGGTGAGTGTGAGGGTTAGGATTAGGGTTAGGGTTACTGTTAGGCTGAGGGTGAGTGTGAGGGTTAGGTTTAGGGCGAGGATTAGGGTTAGGTTTAGGGTTCGGGTGAGGGCTAGATTTACGGTTAGGATTAGGTTTAGGTTTAGTTTTAACTGGAGGGTGAGGGTGAGGGTGAGTGTGTAGGGTTAGGGTGAGGGTTAGGCTTATCATTATGGTGAGGTTAGGGTTAGGGTGATGTTTAGGGTGAGGGTGATGGTTAGGGAGAGGGTTAGTGTGCGGGTGAAGTTTAGGGTTAGTGTTAGGGGGATGGTTAGTTTTAGGGATAGGATGATGGTTAGCATGAGAGCTAGGGTTAGGGTGAGGGTGAGGGGTAGCCTTAGTGTGAGGATTAGGGTTAGGTTTAGGGTTAGGGTGATGGTTAGGGTGAGGGTTAGGGTGAGGGTTAGTGATAGGGTTATTATTAGCGTGAGGGTTAGAACAAGGCTAAGGCTTAGAGTGAGGGTTAGGGTAAGGCAAAGGGTTAGGGTGAGGGTGAGGGTTCGGGTTAGTGTTAGGGTGAGGTTCATGGTTAGGTTTAGGGTTAGGGTTAGGATCAGGGTTAGCGTGAGGGTTAGGGCTAGGTTTAGGGTGAGGGTTGGGTTTAGTATCAGGGTTAGAGTTATGATTACGGTTAGGGTGAGGGCTAGGGTGAACTTGAGGATTAGGTTTAGGGGTAGGGTGAGGGTTAGGTTTAGGATTACGGTTATGGTGAGAGATAGGGTTAGGGTTAGGTTTAGGGTCAGAGTGAGGTTTAGGGTTAGGATTAGTGTTAGGTGAGGGCTAGGTAGAGGGTTAGGGTTAGGCTTAGGGTTAGGTTGAGATTTCCAGTTAGGTTGAGGGTGAGGGTTAGTGTTAGGTTTAGGGTTACGGTTAGATTGAGGGTTAGGGTTAGGGTGAGGTTTAGGGTTAGGGTGAGGATGAGGTTTAGCATTAGGGTTAGGTTTAGGGTTATTGTTAGGGTTAGGGTTAGGTTTAAGGTTATGGTTACCATTAGGTTGAGAGTGAGGGTAAGGTTTAGGTTTAGGGTTAGTGTGAGGTTATGGTTAGGGTTAGGATAAATGTTAGGGTCAGGGTTAGTATGAGGGATAGGGCAAGAGGTAGGGGTAGGGTTATGGTGAAGGTTACGGTTAGTTTGAGGGTAATGGTTAGTGTTAGGGTTAGGTTTAGGATGAGGGTTAGCGTCAGGGTGCATGTTAGGGTTAGGGTGAGGGTTAGGGTTAGGCATAGATTTTGGTTTTGTGTGAGAGTGAGGGTTAATGTTAGGATTAGGGTTAGGGTTAGGCTGAGGGTGAGGGTGAAGATGAGGGTGAGTATGAGGGTTAGAGTTAGAGTTAGGGTTAGGTTTAGGGTTAGGGTTAGGGTAAGGGTTTGGTTTAGTTGGAGGGTTAGGGTTAGGGTGAGGGTTGGGGTGAGGTTAAGGCTTTAGATGAGGTTTAGGGTGAGAGTGAGGGTTAGGTTTAGCCTTAGGGCGAGTGTGAGGGTAAGGGTACGGGTTAGGGTTAGGTTTAGGTTTAGGATGAGGGTGATTGTTAGGGTGAGGGTAAGGGTTAGGGTGAGGGTTAGGGTTAGTGTGAACGTTAGGGTTAGGTTTAGGGTTAGGGTTAGGGTGAGGGTAAGGGTTAAGGTGAGTGTTAGGGTGAGAGTGAGTGTTAGGGTTATCATGAGTGTTAGGGTGAGAATTAGCGTGAGGGTTAGATTTAGGGTTAGGTTGAGGTGAGGGTTAGGCTGAGGGTGAGGGGTGAGGGTGACAGTGAGGGTGAGGGTTAGCATTAGGGTTAGGGTGAGGGTTATGGTTGGGGTTAAGGTGAGGGTGAGTGGGAGGGTTAGGATTAGGTTTAGGGATACTGTTTGGCTGAGGGTGACGGTGAGGGTTAGGGTTAGGGTGAGGGTTAGGGTTAGGGTGAGGGTGAGGGTGACTGCCAGAATTACCGTTAGGATTAGGGTTAGGTTTAGTGTTAAGCTGAGGGTCATGGTTTGGGTGAGCACTAGGGTTAGGTTGAGGGGTAGGCTTAAGTTTAGTGTGAGGGTTAGGGTTAGGGTGATATTTAGCGTGAGGGTGAGTGTTAGGGTGCTGGTGAGGTTTACGGTTAGTGTGAGTGTGAGAATTAGGTTTAGGGTTAGGTTGAGGGTTAAGCTTAGTGTGAGAGTTAGGATTAGGGTTAGGGTGATTGTTACGGTGAGGGTTAGGGTGAGGATTAGTGATACGGTTAGTGTTACGGTGAGGGTTAGGGCAAAGCTAAGGCTTAGGGTGAGGGTTAGGGTAAGGATAAGAGTTAGGGTGAGGGTTAGGGTTAGGGTTAGGATGAAGTTTAGGTTTAGTGTGAGGTTTAGGGTTAGGGTTAGGGTTAGGGTGAGGGTAAGAGTTAGGGTTAGGGTTAGGGTTAGGGTAAGGGTTTGGTTTACTTGGAGGGTTAGGGTTAGGGTGAGGGTTGGGGTGAGGTTAAGGCATTAGATGAGGTTTAGGGTGAGAGTGAGGGTTATGTTTAGCCTTAGGGCGAGTGTGAGGGTAAGGGTACGGGTTAGGGTTAGGTTTAGGTTTAGGATGAGGGTGATTGTTAGGGTGAGGGTTAGGGTTAGGGTGAGGGTTAGGGTTAGTGTGAACGTTAGGGTTAGGTTTAGGGGGAGGGTAAGGTTTAGGTTGAGTGTTAGGGTGAGAGTGAGTGTTAGGGTTATCATGAGTGTTGGGGTGAGAATTAGCGTGAGGGTTAGGTTTAGGGTTAGGGTGATAGTGAGGGTTACGGTTAGCTTTAGTCTTATTGTGAGGGTTATGGTGAGGGTTAGGGTTATGGTTATGGTTCGATTTAGGATGAGGGTGTGGGTTAGGGTTAGTGTTAGGGTGAGGGTTAAGCTTAGCATTAGGGATAGGGTGAGGTTTAGGGTGAGTGTTAGGGTTAGGGTCTGGGTCTGGGTGAGGTTTAGGGTTAGGGTTAGGGTGAGGGTAAAGGTTAGGGTGAGGGTTAGGTTGAGAGTGAGGGTTAGGGTTATCGTGAGGTTTAGGGTGATGGTTAGGGTGAGGGTTAAGGTTGGGGTTAGGGTTTGGTTTAGGGTGAGGGTGAGGGTTACGGTTAGGGTGAGGGTGAGGGTTAGGTTTAGGGTTAGGTTTGGGGTGAGGGTGAGGGTGAGGGTTAGGTTTAGGGTTCAGGTTAGGGTTAGGTTTAGGTTGAGGGTGAGGTTTAGGGTTAGGGTTAGGGTGAGGGTAAGATTTAGCGAGAGGGTTAGGGTGAGGGTGAGGGTTAGGCTGAGGATGAGGGTGAGGGTGAGGGTTAGGACTAGAGTTAGGCTTAGGGTTAGGATGAGTGTGAGTGTGAGGGTGAGGGTTAGGGTTAGGGTTAGGGTGAGGGCTAGGGTGAGGGTGAGGGTTAGGGTTAGGGTGAGGGTGAGGGTTTCGGTTAAGTAGGGGTGAGGGTTAATGTGAGGATTAGGATGAGGGTGAGGGTCAGGGTGAGGGTTAGGTTTAGGGTGAGGGTTAGGGTTAGGGTTAAGGTGAGGGTTAGGGTTTGGGTGATGTTTAGGTTGAGGGTGAGTGTTAGGGTGAGGGTGAGGGTTCGCGTGAGGTTGAGGGTTAAGGTGTGGGTGAGGGTTAGGCTTAGGGTGAGTGTTAGGGTGATGGTGATGGTTATGGTGAGGGTGAGGGTTAGGGCTAGGGTGAGGGTGAGGATTAGGTTTAGGGTTAGGCTTAGGATGAGTGTTAGGTTGAGTGGTAGGTTTATGGATAGAGTGAGGGTTAGGGTTATTGTGATTGTTAGGGTTAGGGTGAGGGTTAGAATTAGGTTGTGGTTGAGGGTTAGGTTTAAGGTGAGGTTTAAGGTTAGGTTTAGGGTTCGTGTTAGGGTGAGGGTGAGGGTGAGGGTTAGTGTTAGGGGTAGGAATAGGTTTAGGGTGAAGGTGATGGAGAGGGTTAGGTTAAGGATTAGGGGTAGGGTTATGGTTAGGCTTAGTGTGAGGGTGAGGGTGAGGGTGAGGTTTAGGGTGAGTGTTAGGGTTAGGGTTAGGGTGAAGGTTAGAGTTAGGGTGATGTTTAGGGTGAGGGTGAGTGTTAGGCTGATGGTGATGTTTAGGGTGAGGGTGAGGGTTAGGTTTATGGTTAGTATTAGGGTAAGTGTTAGGGTTAGGGTTAGGGTTAGGTTGAGGGTAATCATTAGGGTGAGGTTTAGGGTGAGGGTTAGGGTTAGGATCAGGGTTAGTGTTAGTGTTAGGGTGAGGATGAGTGTTTGGGTTAGGGTTAGGGTGAAGGTTAGGGATAGGGTGAGGTTAAGGGATAAGTTTAGGGTTAGGGTGATGGTGAGCGTGAGGTTTAGAGTTAGCATTAGGCTTAGGCTTATGTTTAGGGTGAGGGTTAGGTTTAGAATTAGGGTTGGGGGAAATTGAGGGTGAGTGTGAGGGTTAGGGTTAGGTTGAGGGTAAGGGTTAGGGTGTGGGTTAGGGTTAGTGTTAGGCTGAGGGTTAGAGTGTGAGTTATGGTGAGGGTGAGTGTAAGGATGAGGGTTAGGGTTAGGATTAAGTTTGGTTTGAGGGCTAGGGTGAGGGTAAGTGTTAGGGTTAGGGTGAGGTTTAGGGTTAGGGTTAGGGTTAGGGTCATGGTTAGCATCAGGGTTAGAGTGAGGTTTAAGGTTAGTGTGAGCGTTAGGCTGAGGGTAAGTGTTAGGATGAGGGTTAGTGTTAGGGTGAGGGTTAGGGTGAGTGTGAGGGTGAGGGTGAGGGTTAGAATTAGGATTAGGGTTAGGGTTTGTGTTAGGTTGAGTTTGAGTGTGTGGGTGAGGGTGAGGTTTAGGGTTTGGGTTAGGTTTAGGGTGAGGGCTAGGGTTAGGATGAGGGTTAGGGTGAGTGTGAGGGTGAATGTGAGGGTTATGGTTAGGGGAAGGGCTAGGGTTAGGGTTAGGTTTAGGGTGAGGTTAGGTTGAGGTTTAAGGTTAGGGTCAGGGTTAGTGTTAGGGTTAGGGTGAGCATGAGGGTTTGGGTTAGGGTTAGGGTGAAGGTTAGGGATAGGGTGAGGTTTAGGGATAGGTTTAGGGTTAGGATTAAGGTGAGGGTGAAGGCTAGATTTAGCATTAGTCTTAGGCTTTGGGTTAGGTTGAGGTTTAGGGTTAGAATTATGGTTAGGGGGAATGTGAGGGTTTAGGGTGAGGGTTAGGATTAGGGTTAGGGTGAGGTTTAGGGTTAGGGTGTGGGTTAGGGTTAGGGTTAGGGTTAGGGTTAGGGTTAGGATTAGTGTTGGTTTGAGGGCTAGGGTGCGGGTGAGGTTTAGGGTTAGGATGAGGTTTAGGGGTAGGGTTAGGGTCATGGTTAGCATTAAGGTTAAGCTGAGATTTAGGTTTAGTGTGAGCGTTAGGCTGAGAGTAAGGGTTAGGGTGTGGGTATGTGTTAGGGTGAGGGTTAGGGTGAGAGTGAGGGTTAGGGTTAGTGTGAGTGTTAGGGTGGGGGTTAGGGTTAGGGTAAGGGATAGGGTTAGGTTTAGGGTTAGGGTGAGGTTAGGGTGAGGGTGAAGGTTAGGGTGAGAGTTAAGATTTGGGTGAGTGTTAGGGTTAGGGTTAGGATGAGTGTTAGTTTTAGGGTGATGTTTTGGGTGAGGGTTAGGGTGAGGGTTCGGGTTCGGGTTAGGGTGAGTGTGAGGGTGATAGTGAGGGTTAGGGTTAGCCTTAGTCTTATTGTGAGGGTTATGGTGAGGATTAGGGTTAGGGTTAGGTTTCGGTTTAAGATGAGTGTGTGGGTTAGGGTTAGTGTTACATTGAGGGATAAGCTAACATTAGAGTTAGGGTGAGGGTTAGGGTGAGGGTTAGGATGAGGGTTAGGGTGAGGGTGAGCTTGAGGGTTAGGATTAGGGATATGATTACAGTTAGGTTGAGGTTGTGGGTGAGGTTGAGGGTTAGGGTTAGGATTAGGGTTAGGTTTAGGGTTAGGCTGAGGGTGAGGGTGAGGTTTAGGATAAGGGGCAGGGTTAGGCTTAGGGTGATGTTTAGGCTGAGGTTGAGGGTTAGGGTGAGGGTATGGGTGAGGGTGAGAATGACGGTTAGGGTTTGGGTGATGGTAAGGTTTAGGGTGAGCATTAGGATTAGGTTTAGTGTGACATTGAGTGTTAAGGTTTTGGTCTGGGTGAGGTTTAGGGTTAGCGTTAGGGTGATGATAAGGGTTAAGGTGAGGGATAGGGTGAGAGTGAGGGTTAGGGTTATCGTGAGGATTAGGGTGATGGTTAGCATCAGGGTTAGGGTTGGGGTTAGGGTTTGGTTTAGGGTGAGGGTGAGGGTTATGGTTAGAGTGAGGGTGAGGGTTAGGGTTAGGGTTAGGGTTAGGTTTAGGGTGAGGGTGAGGGTGAGGGTTAGGTTTAGTGTTAGGGTTAGGGTTAGGTTTAGGTTGAGGGTGAGGTTTAGGGTTAGTGTTAGGGTGCGGATAAGGTTTAGGGAGAGGGTTAGGGTGAGGGTGAGGGTTAGGCTGAGGGAGAGGGTGAGGATGAGGTTTAGGATTAGAGTTATGCTTAGGGTTAGGATGAGTGTGAGGGTGAGGGTGAGGGTTAGGGTTAGGGTTAGGGTGAGGGTTAGGGTGAGGGTGATGGTGAGGGTTTCGGTTAGGTAGGGATGAGGTTTAATGTGAGGATTAGGGTGAGGGTGAGGGTCAGGGTGAGGGTTAGGTTTAGGGTGAGGGTTAGGGTTCGAGTGATGTTTAGGTTGAGGGTGAGTGTTAGGGTGATGGTGAGGGTTCCCGTGAGGTTGAGTGTTAAGGTGTGGGTGAAGTTTAGGCTTTGTTTGAGTGTGAGGGTGATGGTGATGGTTATGGTGAGGGTGAGGGTTAGGGATAGGGTTAGGATGAGTGTTAGGTTGAGTGGTAGGTTTATGGTTAGAGTGAGGGTTAGGGTTATTGTGATTGTTAGGGTTAGGGTGAGGGTTTGGATTAGGTTGTGGTTGAGGGTTAGGTTTAAGGTGAGGTTTAGGGTTAGATTGAGGGTTCGTGTTAGGGTGAGGGTGAGGGTGAGGTTTAGTGTTAGGGGTAGGGATAGGTTTAGGGTGAAGGTGATGGAGAGGGTTAGGTTAAGTATTAGGGATAGGGTTCTGGTTAGGTTTTGGGTGAGGTTGAGGGTGAGGGTGAGGTTTAGGGTGAGTGTTAGGGTTAGGGTTAGGGTGAAGGTTAGGGTTAGGGTGATGTTTAGGGTGAGGGTGAGTGTTAGGCTGACGGTGATGTTTAGGCTGAGGGTGAGGGTTAGGTTTATGGTTAGCATTAGGGTGAGTGTTAGGGTTAGGGTTAGGGATAGGGTGAGGATTAGGGTGAAGTTTATTGTGAGGGTTATGGTGAGGATTAGTGTGAGGATTAGGGTTATGGTTAGGGTTAGGGTTAGGTTGAGGGTAATCATTAGGGTGAGGGTTAGGGTTAGGATCAGGGTTAGTGTTAGTGTTAGGGTGAGGATTAGTGTTTGGGTTAGGTTTAGGGTGAAGGTTAGGGATAGGGTGAGGTTAAGGGATAAGTTTAGGGTTAGGGTGACAGTGAGGGTGAGGGTTAGAGTTAGCATTAGGCTTAAGCTTAGGGTGAGGGTGAATGTTATGCTTAGAATTAGGGTTAGGGGGAAAGTGAGGGTGAGGGTGTGGGTTAGGGTGTGGGTTAGGGTTAGTGTTAGGGTGAGGGTTAGAGTGTGATTTAGGGTGAGGGTGAGGGTAAGAATGAGGGTTAGTATTAGGATTAGGGTTGGTTTGAGGGCTAGGGTGAGGGTAAGGGTTAGGGTAAGGCTGAGGTTTAGGGTTAGGGTGAGGGTTAGGGTCATGGTTAGTGTTAGGGTTAGGGGGAGGGTTAAGTTTAGTGTGAGCGTTAGGCTGAGGGTAAGGGTTAGTGTGAGGGTCAGTGTTAGGTTGAGGGTTAGCGTGAGAGTGAGGGTTAGGGTTAGCGTGAGTGTTAGGGTGAGGGTTAGGTTTAGGATTAGGGTTAGGGATAGGGTTAGCCTGAGGATGAGGTTGAGGGTGAGGGTGATGTTGAGGTTTAGGGTTTGGCATAGGGTTAGGGTTAGTGTGTGGGCTAGGGTGAGGGTGAGGGTTAGGTTGAGTGTGAGGGTGAGGGTGAGGACTAAGGTTAGGATTAGGGTTAGGGTTTGGGTTAGGCTTAGTTTGAGTGTTTGGGTGCGGGTGAGGTTTAGGTTTAGGGTGAGGGCTAGGGTTAGGATTAGGGTTAGGGTGAGTGTGAGGGTGAATGTGAGGGTTAGGGTTAGGGTAAGGGCTAGGGATAAGGTTAGGTTTAGGGTGAGGTTAGGTTTAGGGTTAGGGATAGGGTTAGGGTTATTGTTAGGGTTAGGGTGAGGATGAGGGTTTGGGTTAGGGTTAGGGTGAAGGTTAGGGATAGGGTGAGGTTAGGGATAGGTTTTGGGTTAGGGTGATGGTGAGGGTGGGGGTTAGAGTTAGCATTAGTCTTAGGCTTAGTGTTAGGGTGAGGTTTAGGGTTAGAATTAGGGTTAGGGGGAAGGGGAGGGTTTAGGGTCAGGGTTAGGGTTAGGGTGAGGTTTAGGGTTAGGGTGTGTGTAAGGGTTAATGTTAGGGTGAGGGTGGGTGTATGTTTTAGGGTGAGGGTGAGGGTAAGAATGAGGGTTACGGTTGGGATTTGGGTTGGTTTGAGGGCTAGGGTGCGGGTGAGGTTTAGGGTTAGGGTGAGGTTTAGGCGTAGGGTTAGGGTCATGGTTAGCATTAAGGTTAAGCTGAGATTTAGGTTTAGTGTGAGCGTTAGGCTGAGGGTAAGGGTTAGGGTGAGGGTAAGTGATAGGGTGAGGGTTAGGGTGAGAGTGAGGGTTATGGTTAGCGTGAGTGATAGGGTGAGGGTTAGGGTTAGGGTAAGGGCTAGCTTTAGGTTTAGGGTTAGGGTGAGGTTAGGGTGAGGGTGAGGGTTAGGGTGAGAGTTAAGGTTTGGGTGAGGGTTAGGGTTAGGGTTAGGATGAGGGTTAGATTTAGGGTGATGTTTTGGGTGAGGTTTCGTGTTAGGGTGAGGGTGAGGGTTCGGGATAGGGTGAGGGTGAGTGTGATAGTGAGGGTTAGGGTTAGCCTTAGTCTTATTGTGAGGGTTATGGTGAGGGTTAGGTTTAACGTTAGGTTTTGGTTTAGGATGAGGGTGTGGGTTAGGTTTAGTGTTAGGTTGAGGGTTAAGCTTAGCATGAGGGTTACGGTGAGGTTTAGGGTAAGGGTTAGGGTTAGCGTTAGAGTTAGTTTTAGGGTGAGGGTGAGGTTGAGGGTTAGGATTAGGGATATGTTTACAGTTTGGTTGAGGGTGTGGGTGAGGTTGAGGGTTAGGGTTAGGATTAGGGTTAGGTTTAGGTTTAGGCTAAGGGTGAGGTTGAGGGTGAGGGTGAGGGTTAGGATAAGGGGGAGGTTTAGGCTTAGGGTGATGTTTAGGCTGAGGGTGAGGGTTAGGGTATGGGGATGGGTGAGAGTGAGACTGAGGGTTAGGTTTTGGGTGATGGTGAGTTTTAGGGTGAGCATTAGGGTTAGGTTTAGGGTGATGTTGAGTGTTAAGGTTTGGGTCTGTGTGAGGTTTAGGGTTAGGGTTAGGGTGAGGGTAAGGGTTAGGGTGAGAGTTAGGGTGAGAGTGAGGGTTAGGGTTATCGTGAGGTTTAGGGTGATGGTTAGGGTGAGGGTTAAGTTTGGGGTTAGGGTTTGGTTTAGGGTGAAGTTGAGGGTTACGGTTTGGGTGAGGGTGAGGGTGAGGGTTAGGGTTAGGGTTAGGTTTAGGGTGAGGGTGAGGGTGAGATGAGGGTTAGGTTGAGGTTAAGGTTTAGGGAAAGGGTTAGGTGAGGTTAAGGGTTAGCTTGAAGGTGAGGGTGAGGGTGAGGGTTAGGGTTAGGGTGAAGGCTATGATGAGGGTGAGGGTGAGGGTTAAGGTGAGGCTGAGGGTGAGGGTTTCGGTTAGGTAGGGGTGAGGGTTAATGTGAGGATTAGGGTGAGGTTGAGGGTCAGGTTGAGGGTTAAGCTTAGGGTGAGGGTTAGGGTTAGGGTTAAGGTTAGGGTTAGGGTTAGGGTTCGGGTGATGTTTAGGTTGAGGGTGAGAGTTAGGCTGAGGGTGAGGGTTCGCGTGAGGTTGAGGGTTAAGGTGTGGGTGAGGGTTAGGCTTAGGGTGAGTGTTAGGGTGATGGTGATGGTTATGGTGAGGGTGAGGGTTAGGGCTAGGGTGAGGGTGAGGATTAGGTTTAGGGTTAGGCTTAGGATGAGTGTTAGGTTGAGGGGTAGGTTTATGGTTAGAGTGAGGGTTAGGGTTATTGTGATTGTTAGGGTTAGGGTGAGGGTTAGGATTAGGTAGTGGTTGAGGGTTAGGTTTAACGTGAGGTTTAGGGTTAGGTTTAGGGTTTGTGTTAGGGTGAGGGTGAGGGTGAGGGTTATTGTTAGGTGTAGGCATAGGTTTAGGGTGAAGGTGATGGAGAAAGTTAGGTTAAGGATTAGTGGTAGTGTTAGGGTTAGGCTTAGTGTGAGGGTGAGCGTGAAGGTGAGGTTTAGGGTGAGTGTTAGGGTTAGGGTTAGGGTGAAGGTTAGGGTTAGGGTGATGTTTAGGGTGAGGGTGAGTGTTAGGCTGAACATGATATTTAGGCTGAGGGTGAGGGTTAGGTTTATGGTTAGTATTAGGGTGAGTGTTAGGGTTAGGGTTAGGGATAGGGTGAGGATTAGGGTGAAGTTTATTGTGAGGGTTAGGGTGAGGATTAGTGTGAGGATTAGGGTTAGGGTTAGTGTTAGGGTTAGGTTGAGGGTAATCATTAGGGTGAGGTTAGGGTGAGGGTTAGAATTAGGATCAGGGTTAGTGTTAGTGTTAGGGTGAGGATTAGTGTTTGGGTTATGGTTAGGGTGAAGGTAAGGGATAGGGTGAGGTTTAGGGATAAGTTTAGGGTTAGGGTGACAGTGTGGGTGAGGGTTAGTGTTAGCATTAGGCTTAGGCACGGTTTAGGGTGAGGGTTAGGGTTAGAAGTAGGGTTAGGGGGAAAGTGAGGGTGAGAGTGAGGATTAGGCTTAGTGTTAGGGTGAGGGTTAGGGTTAGTGTTAGGTGAGAGTTAGGGTTAGGGTGTGGGTTAGGGTTAGTGTTAGGGCGAGGGTTAGAGTGTGATTTAGGGTGAGGGTGAGGGTAAGGATGAGGGTTAGTGTTAGGATTAGGGTTGGTTTGAGGGCTAGAGTGAGGATAAGGGTTAGGTTTAGGGTGAGGTTTAGGGTTAGGTTTAGGGTTAGGGTCATGGTTAGCGTTAGGGTTAGGATGAGGGTTAAGTTTAGTGTGAGCATTAGGCTGAGGGTAAGGGTTAGTGTGAGGGTAAGGGTTAGGGTGAGGGTCAGAGTGAGAGTGAGGGTTAGGGTTAGCGTGAGTGTTAGGGTGAGGGTTAGGGTTAGGATTAGGTTTAGGTTAGGGTTAGCCTGAGGATGAGGGTGAGGGTGAGGGTGATGTTGAAGTTTAGGGTTTGGCTTAGGGTTAGGGTTAGTGTGAGGGCTAGGGTGAGTGTGAGGGTTAGGGTGAGTTTGTGGGTGAGTGTGAGGATTAGGGTTAGGGTTTGGGTTAGGCTGAGTTTGAGTGTGTGTGTGAGGGTGAGGTTTAGGTTTAGGGTTAGGGTGAGGGCTTGTGTTTGGATGAGGGTTAGGGTGAGTGTGAGGGTGAATGTGAGGGTTAGGGTTAGGGTAAGGGCTAGGATTAGGGTAAGGTTTAGGGTGACGTTAGGTTGAGGATTAGGGTTAAGGTCAGGGTTAGTGTTATTGTTAGTGTGAGGATGAGGTTTGGGTTAGGGTTAGGGTGAAGGTTAGGGATAGGGTGAGGTTTAGGGATAGGTTTAGGATTAGGGTGACGGTTATGGTGAGGGTTAGATTTAGCATTAGTCTTAGGCTTAGGGTTAGGGTGAGTTTTAGGGTTAGAATTAGGGTTAGGGGGAAGGTGAGGGTTTAGGGTGAGGGTCAGGGTTAGGGTTAGGGTGAGGTTTAGGGTTAGGGTGTGAGTTAGGTTTAGTGTTAGGGTGAGGGTGAGTGTGTGATTTAGGGTGAGGGTGAGGGTAAGGATGAGGGTTAGGATTAGGACTAGGGTTGGTTTGAGGGCTATTGTGCGGGTGAGGGTTAGGTTTAGGGTGAGGTTTGGTGGAAGTTTAGGGTCATGTTTAGCATTAAGGTTAGGGTGAGATTTAGGTTTAGTGTGAGCGTTAGGCTGAGGGTAAGGTTTAGGGTGAGGGTAAGTGTTAGGCTGACGGTTAGGGTGAGATTGGTTGTTAGGGTTAGCGTGAGTGTTAGGGTGAGGTTTAAGGTTAGGGTAAGGGCTAGGTTTAGGTTTAGGGTTAGGGTGAGGTTAGGGTGAGGATGAGGGTTTGGGTGAGAGTTAAGGTTTGGGTGAGGGTTAGTTTTAGGGTGATGTTTCGGGTGAGAGTGAGGGTTAGGGTGAGGGTGAGGGTTCGGGTTAGGGTGAGGGTGAGGGTGATAGTGAGGGTTAGGGTTAGCCTTAGTCTTATTGTGAGGGTTATGGTTAGGGTTATGGTTAGGGTTCGTTTTAGGATGAGAGTTTGGGTTAGGGTTAGTGTTAGGTTGAGGGTTAAGCTTAGCATTAGGGTTAGGGTGAGGGTTAGGGTGAGGGTTAGGGTTAGGATTAGAGTTAGGTTTAGGGTGAGGTTGAGGTTGAGGGTTAGGATTAGGGATAGGTTTACAGTTAGGTTGAGGGTGTGGGTGAAGTTGAGGGTTAGGGTTAGGAAAAGGGTTAGGTTTAGGGTTAGGCTGAGGGTGAGGGTGAGGGTGAGGGTTAGGATAAGGGGGAGGTTTAGGCTTAGGGTGATGTTTAGGCTGAGGGTGAGGTTTAGGGTGAGGGTATGGGTGAGGGTGAGACTGAGGGTTAGGGTTTGGGTGATGGTAAGGTTTATGGTGAGCACTAGGGTTAGGTTTAGGGTGATGTTGAGCATTAAGGTTTGGGTCTAGGTGAGGTTTAGGGTTAGGGTTAGGGTGAGGGTAAGTGTTAGGGTGAGGGTTAGGGTGAGAGTGAGGGTTGGGTTTATCGTCAGGTTTAGGGTGATGGTTAGGGTGAGGGTTAGGGTTGGGTTTAGGGTTTGGTTTAGGGTGAGGGTGAGGGTTACAGTTAGGGTGAGGGTGAGGGTTAGAGTTAGGGTTAGGTTTAGGGTGAGGGTGAGGTTGAGGTTTAGGTTTAGGGTTAGAGTTAGGGTTAGGCTTAGGTTGAGGGTGAGGATTAGGGTTAAGTTTAGGGTGAGGGTAAGGTTTACGGAGAGGGTTAGGGTGAGTGTGAGGGTTAGGCTGAGGGTGAGGGTGAGGGTGAGGGTTAGGATTAGAGTTAGGCTTAGGTTTAGGATGAGGGTGATGGTGAGGGTGAGAGTTAGGGTTAGGGTTAGGGTGAGGGCTAGGTTTAAGATTAGGGTTAGAGTGTGTGTGAGGGTGAATGTGTGGTTTAGGGTTAGGGTAAGGGCTAGGGTTAGGGTTAGGGTTAGGGTGAGGTTAGGTTGAGGGTTAGGGTTAGGGTCAGGATTAGTGTTAGGATTAGGGTGAGGATGAGGGTTTGGGTTAGGGTTGGGGTGAAGTTTAGGGATAGCGTGAGGTTTAGGGATAGTTTTTAGGGTTAGTGTGACTGTGAGGGTGAGTGTTATAGTTAGCATTAGTCTTAGGCTTAGTGTTAGGGTGAAGTTTAGGGTTAGAATTAGGGTTAGGGGGAAGGTGAGGGTTTAGGGTGAGGGTTAGGGTTAGGGTTAGGGTGAGGTTTAGTGTTAGGGTGTGGGTTAGGGATAGTGTTAGGGTGAGGGTGAGTGTGAGATTTAGGGTGATGGTGAGGGTAAGGATGAGGGTTAGGGTTAGGATTAGGGTTGTTTTGAGGGCTAGGGTGCGCATGAGTGTTTTGGTTAGGGTGAGGTTTCGGGGTAGGGTTAGGGTCATGGTTAGCGTTAAGGTTAGGGTGAGATTTAGGTTTAGCGTGAGCGTTAGGCTGGGGGTAAGGGTTAGGGTTAGGGTAAGTGTTAGGGTGAGGGTTAGGCTGAGATTGAGGTTTAGGGTTAGCGTGAGTGTTAGGGTGAGGGTTAGGGTTAGAGTAAGGGCTAGGGTTAGGTTTAGGGGTAGGGTGAGGTTAGGGTGAGGGTGAGGGTTAGGGTGAGAGTTAAGGTTTGTGTGAGGGTGAGGATTAGGGTGAGGGTTAGTTTTAGGGTGATGTTTTGGGTGAGGGTGAGGGTTAGGGTGAGGGTGAGGGTTCGGGTTAGGGTGAGGGTGAGGGAGACAGTGAGGGTTAGGGTTAGCCTTAGTCTTATTGTGAGGGTTATGGTTAGGGTTAGGGTTAGGGTTAGGGTTCGTTTTAGGATGAAGGTGTGGGTTAGGGTTAGCGTTAGGTTGAGTGTTATGCTTAGCATTAGGGTTAGGGTGAGGGTTAGGGTCAGGGTTAAGGTTGGGGTTAGGGTTTGGTTTAAGGTGAGGGTGAGGGTTACGTTTAGGTTGAGGGTGAGGGTGAGAGTGAGGGTTAGGGTTATCATATGGTTTAGGGTGATGGTTAGGGTGAGGGTTAGGGTTGGGGTGAGGTTTGGTTTTGGGTGAGGGTGAGGGTTACGGTTAGGGTGAGGGCGAGGGTGAGGGTTAGGGTTAGGGTTAGGTTTAGGGTGAGGGGGAAGGTGAGGGTTAGGTTTAGGGTTAGGTTTAGGGTTAGGTTTAGGTTGAGGGTGAGGTTTAGGGTTAGGGTTAGGGTGAGGGTAAGGTTTAGGGAGAGGGTTAGGGTGAGGGTGAGGGTTAGGCTGAGGGTGAGGTTGAGGGTGAGTGTTAGGATTAGAGTTAGGCTTAGGTTTAGGATGAGGGTGAGGGTGAGGGTTAGGGTTAGGGTTAGGGTGAGGGCTAGGTTGAGGATGAGGGTTAGGGTTAGTGTGAGGGTGAGGGTTTTGGTTAGGTAGCGGTGAGGGTTAATGTGAGGATTATGGTGAGGATGAGGGTCAGGGTGAGGGTTAGGTTTAGGGTGAGGGTTAGGGTTAGGGTTAAGGTGAGGGTTAGGGTTCGGGTGATGTTTAGGTTGAGGGTGAGTCCTAGGGTGATGGTGAGTGTTCCCGTGAGGTTGAGGGTTAAGGTGTGGGTGAGGGTTAGGGTTAGGTTGAGGTTGAGGATTACGTTTAGGGTTAGGGTTAGGATGAGTGTTAGGTTGAGGGGTAGGTTTATGGTTAGAGTGAGGGTTAGGGTTATTGTGATTGTTAGGGTTAGGGTGAGGGTTAGGATTAGGTTGTGTTTGAGGGTTAGGTTTAAGTTGATATTTAGGGTTAGATTTAGGGTTCGTGTTAGGGTGAGGGTGAGGGTGAGCGTTAGTTTTAGGGGTAGGGATAGGTTTAGGGAGAAGGTGATGGAGAGGGTTAGGTTAAGGATTAGGGGTAGGGTTAGGGTTAGGCTTAGGGTGAGGGTGAGGGTGAGGGTGAGGTTTAGGGTGAGTGTTAGGGTTAGGGTTAGGGTGAAGTTTAGGGTTAGGGTGATGTTTAGGGTGAGGGTGAGTGTTAGGCTGACGGTGATGTTTAGGCTGAGGGTGAGGGTTAGGTTTATGGTTAGTATTAGGGTGAGTGTTAGGGTTAGGGTTAGGGATAGGGTGAGGATTAGCGTGAAGTATAGGGTTAGAGTTAGGGTGAGAATTAGTGTGAGGATTAGGGTTAGGGTTAGGGTTAGGGTTAGGTTGAGCGTAATCATTAGGGTGAGGTTTAGGGTGAGGGTTATATTTAGGATCTGGGTTAGAGTTAGGATTAGGGTGAGGATGAGGGTTTGGGTTAGGGTTAGGTTGAATATTAGGGATAGGGTGAGG
Organism: Dipodomys merriami; assembly: GCF_024711535.1. Classification (NCBI taxonomy): domain Eukaryota; kingdom Metazoa; phylum Chordata; class Mammalia; order Rodentia; family Heteromyidae; genus Dipodomys; species Dipodomys merriami. Next base: position 5,127,663 of record NW_027206468.1, on the reverse strand, counting down.
TTTAGGGATAAGTTTAGGGTTAGGGTGATGTTGAGGGTGAGGGTTAGAGTTAGCATTAGTCTTAGGCTTAGGGTTAGGGTGAGGTTTAGGGTTACAATTAGGGTAAGGGGGAAGGTGAGGGTTTAGGGTGAGGGTTAAGGTTAGGGTTAGTGTGAGGTTTACGGTTAGGTTGTGGGTTAGGGTTAGTGTTAGGGTGAGGGTGGTGTTTCAGGTGAGGGTGAGTGTTAGGCTGACGGTGATGTTTAGGCTGAGGGTGAGGGTTAGGTTTATGGTTAGTATTAGGGTGAGTGTTAGGGTTAGGGTTAGGGATTGGGTGAGGATTAGGGTGAAGTTTTGGGTTAGGGTTTGGGTGAGGATTAGTGTGAGGATTAAGGTTAGGGTTAGGGTTAGGGTTAGGTTGAGTGTAATCATTAGGGTGAGGTTTAGGGTGAGTGTTAGGTTTAGTATCAGGGTTAGTGTGAGTGTTAGGGTGAGGATGAGGGTTTGGGTTAGGTTTAGGGTGAAGGATAGGGATAGGGTGAGGTTTAGGGATAAGTTTAGGGTTAGGGTGACGGTGAGGGTGAGGGTTAGAGTTATCATTAGTCTTCGGCTTAGGGTTAGGGTGAGGTTTAGGGTTACAATTAGGGTTAGGGGGAAGGTGAGGGTTTAGGGTGAGGGTTAGCGTTAGGGTTAGGGTGAGGTTTAGGGTTAGGTTGTGGGTTAGGGTTAGTGTTAGGGTCAGGGTGAGTGTGTGATTTAGGGTGAGGGTGAGGGTTAGGGTTAGGATTAGCGTTGGTTTGAGGGCTAGGGTGTGGGTGAGGGTTAGGGTTAGGGTGAGGTTTAGGGGTAGGGTTAGGGTCATGGTTAGCTTTAAGGTTAGGGTGAGATTTAGGTTTAGTGTGAGCGTTAGGCTGAGAGTAAGTTTTAGGGTGAGGGTTAGGGTGAGAGTGAGGGTTAGGGTTAGCGTGAGTGTTAGGGTACGGGTTAGGGTTAGGGTAAGGGCTAGGGTTAGGTTTAGGGTTAGGGTGAGGGTAGGGTGAGGGTGAGGGTAAGGGTGAGAGTTAAGGTTTGGTTGAGGGTTAGGGTTAGGGCTAGGGTGAGGGTTAGTTTTATGGTAATGTTTTGGGTGAGGTGAGGATTAGGTTGAGGGTGAGGGTTCGGGTTAGGGTCAGGGTCTGGGTGATAGTGAGGGTTAGGGTTAGCCTTAGTCTTATTGTGAGGGTTATGATGAGGGTTAGGGTTAGGGTTAGGGTTCGGTTTAGTTTGGGGGTGTGGGTTAGGGTTAGTTTTAGGTTGAGGGTTAAGCTTACCATTAGAGTTATGGTGAGGTTTAGGGTCAGGTTTAGGGTTGGGTTTAGGGTTTGGTTTAGGCTGAGGGTGAGGGTTAGCTTTAGGGTTATGGTTAGCGTTAGGTTTAGGTTGAGGGTGAGGTTTAGGGTTAGTTTTAGGGTGAGGGTAAGGTTTAGGGAGAGGGTTAGGGTGAGGGTGAGGGTTGGGCTGAGGGTAAGGGTGAGGGTGAGGGTTAGGATTAGAGTTAGGCTTAGGGTTAGGATGAGTGTGAGTGTGAGGGTGAGGGTAAGGTTCAGGGTTAGGGTGAGGGCTAGGGTGAGGGTGTGGCTTATTGTGAGGGTGAGGGCGAGGGTTTCGGTTAGGTATGGATGAGGGTTAATGTGAGGATTAGGGTGAGGGTGAGGGTCAGGGTGAGGATTAGGTTTAGGGTGAGGGTTAGGGTTAGGGTTAAGTTGAGGGTTAGGGTTCTGGTGATGTTTAAGTTGAGGGTGAGTTTTAGGGTGAGGGTGAGGGTTCGCGTGAGGTTGAGGGTTAAGGTGTGGTTGAGGGTTAGGCTTAGGGTGAGTGTTAGGGTGACGGTGATGGTTATGGTGAGGGTGAGGGTTAGGGTTAGGGTTAGTGTGAGGATTAGGTTTAGGGTTAGGGTTAGGATGAGTGTTAGGTTGAGGGGTAGGTTTATGTTTAGAGTGAGGTTTAGGGTTATTGTGATTGTTAGGGTTAGGGTGAGGGTTAGAATTAGGTTGTGGTTGAGGGTTAGGTTTAAGGTGAGGTTTTGGGTTAGGTTTAGGGTTCGTGTTAGGGTGAGTGTGAGGGTGAGGGTTAGTTTTAGTGGTAGGGATAGGTTTAGGGTGAAGGTGATGGAGAGGGTTAGGTTAAGGATTAGAGTTAGGGTTATGGTTAGGCTTAGAGTGAGGGTGAGGGTGAGGTTTAGGGTGAGTGTTAGGGTTAGGCTTAGGGTGAAGGTTAGGCTGATGGTGATGTTTAGGCTGAGGGTGAGGGTTAGGTTTATGGTTAGTATTAGGGTGAGTGTTAGGGTTAGGGTTAGGGATAGGGTGAGGATTAGGGTGAAGTTTAGGGTTAGGGTTAGGTTGAGGATTAGTGTGAGGGTTAGGGTTAGGTTTAGGTTTAGGGTTAGGGTGAGGGTGAGGGTTAGAGTTAGGGTTAGGGTTAAGCTTAGGTTTAGGGTTACAGTTAATGTTAGTGTTAGAGTGAGGGTGAGGGTTAGGTTTAGGGTTATATTTTGGGTGTGGTTTAGGGTTAGGGTTAGGGTTAACTTTAGTGTTAGGTTTAGGGTTAAAATGAGAGGTAGTGTGAGGGTTAGGGTTAGGTTTAGGGTGAGGGTTAGGGTTATTGTGAGGGTTAGGGTTAGCGTTGGGTTAGGGTTAGGGTGAGGGTTAGGTTTAGGGTGGAGGTTAGGGTTGGGGTAAGATTAAGGTTTAGGGGTAGGTTTTGGTTGAGGGTGATGGTGAGGATGAGGGTGAGCGTGAGCTTTCGTTTGAGGGTTTGGGTTAGAATTAGGGTGAGGTTGAGGGTGAAATTTAGGGTATAAGGTTAGGGTTTCGGTGAGTGTGAGGTCAGGGTAAGGGTTAGTGTTAGGGTTAGGGTTTGGTTGAGGTTTAGGTTTGGGGATAGGGTAAGGGTGAGGGTGAGGGTTAGGGTTAGAGCTAAAGTTAGGGTGAGGGAGGGTTAGTGTTAGGATTAGGGTTAGGGTGAGATTTATGATGAGGTTTAGGGTTAAGTTTAGGCTTAGGGTTAAGATTAGGGTTAGGGTTAGGGTGAGTTTGAGGGTTAGGGTGAGGGTTAGGGTTAGTCTTAGGGATAATCTGAGGGTCAGGTTTAGGGTGAGGATTAGGGTTAGGGTTAGGGCGAGGGTTAGGTGATGGTGAGGGTTAGGTTTAGGGTTAGGATGAGATTTAGGGTTAGGCTTAGGGTGAGCATGAAGTTTAGGGTGGAGGTTAGGGTTGGGGTGAGGGTAAGGGTTAGGCGCAGGGTTAGGTTGAGGGTGAGGGTGAGGGTTACGGTTAAATTATGGTTAGGATTAGGCTGAGGGTAACGGTTGAGATGGAGGGCTAGGTTTAGGGTGAGGGTTAGGCTTAAGGTTAGTGTGAGGGTTAGGGTTAGGGTGATGTTTAGGGTGAGGTTTAGGGTTTGGGTGAGGGTTAGGGTGCGGGTGAGGTTTAGGGTTAGTGTTTGGGTGAGGGTTAGGTTTAGGTTTAGGATGAGGTTTAGGATGGGGGCTACTGTTAGGGTGAGTGTTAGGCTTAGTGTGAGGGTTAGCGTTAGGTTAAGGTTTAGGGTGATGGTTAGGGTGAGGGTTACCGTGAGGGATAGGGTGAGGGTTAGTGATAGGTTAGGGTTAGGGTGAGGGTTAGGGCAAGGCTAAAGCTTAGGGTGAGGGTTAGGGTAAGGCTAAGGTTTAGGGTGAGGGTGAGGGTGGTTGTTAGGTTTAGGGTTCGGGTGAGGTTCAGGGTTAGGGTTATGGTTATGGTTAGGGTTAGGATGAGGCTTAGCGTGAGGGGTAGGGTTAGGGCTAGGGTGAGGTTTAGGTTTAGTGTGAGTGTTAGTGTTAGGGTTAGGGTTAGGGTTAGGGTGAGGGTTAGGTTGAGGGTTAGGGTTTGGGTTAGGGTTACGTTGAGGATGAGGTTTAGGGTGAGGTTTAGGGTTAGTGTGAGGGTTAGGATGAGGGCTAGGGTTGGGGGTAGGGTTAAGTTGAGGGTGAGGGTGAGGGTTAGGGTTATGATTAGGGTTAGGGTGAGGGCTAGGGTGAAGGTGAGGATTAAGGTTAGGTTTACAGTGAGTGTTAGGGTGAGGGTTAGGGTTAGGATTAGGGTTATGGTGAGAGTTAGGATTAGATTTAGTGTTAGGGTCAGAGTGAGGGTTAGGGTTAGAATTAGTTTTAGGTGACGGCTAGGTTCAGGGTGAGGGTTAGGGTTAGGGTTAGGGTGAGATTTCGTGTTAGGGTAAGGGTGAGGGTTTTTGTTCTTTTTAGGGTTACGGTTAGGTAGAGGGATAGGATGAGGGCTAGGTTTAGGGTTATTGTTAGGGTTAGGATTAAGTTTAAGTTTACCTTTACAATGTGGGTGAGAATGAGGGTGAGGTTTAGGATTATTGTTAGGATGAGGTTTAGGGTTAGGGTTAGGGTTAAGGTTAGGGTTAGGGTTAGCTTTAGGATGAGGGTTAGGGTGAGGGGCAGCGGTAGGGTTAGGGTGATGGTTAGGGTTAGTGTTAGGGTTAGGGGTAGGGTGGAGTTTAGGTTTATGTTGAGTGTTAGGGTTAGGCATAGGTTTAGGTTGAGGGTGAGGTTGAGGGTTAGCGGTAGGATTAGGTTTAGGGTTAGGCTGAGGGTGAGGGTGAGAATGAGGGTGGGTGTGAGGGTTAGGGTTAGGTTTAGGCTTAGGCTTAGGGTTAGGCGGAGGGTGAGTGTGAGAGTGAGGCTTAGGGGTAGGGTTGGGGTTGGGGTTAGGTTTAATATTAGGGTTAGGGTGAGGGTTAGGAAGAGGGTCAGGGTTAGGATTAGGGTTAGGGTGAGGGTGAGTGTGAGGGTTATGGTTAGGGTTAGTATTAGGCTTATGTTTAGGCTGAGGGTGAGGGTGAGGGTGAGGGTTAGATTTAGGCTGAATTTTATGTTTAGTGTTAGGTTGAAGTTTAGGGTTAGGTTTAGGGTTAGGGTTAGGGTGAGGGGTAGGGTTAGGGTTAACATGAGGGTTAGGTTTAGTTTGAGGTTTAGGGTTAGAGTGAGGGTTGGGGTGAGGTTAAGGCTAAGGGTGAGGTTTAGTGTGAGAGTGAGGGTTAGGGATATCCTTAGGGTGAGTTTGAGTGTAAGGGTGCGGGTTTGGGTTAGGGTTAGGTTTAGGATGAGGGTGAGTGTTAGGGTGAGGGTGAGTGTTAGGGTGAGGGTTAGGGTTAGTGTGAGGGTTAGGGTTAGGTTTAGGGTTAGGTTTCCGGTGAGGGTAAGTGTTAGGGTAAGTGTTAGGGTGAGAGTGAGTGTTTGGGTTATCGTGAGTGTTAGGGTGAGGGTTTGGTGAGGGTTATGGTTATGGTTAGGTTGAGGGTGAGGGTTAATCTAAGGGTGAAGGGTGATGGTGAGGGTTAGCATTAGGGTTACTGTTAGGGTTAGGCTGAGGGTGAGGATGAGGGTGATTGTGACGGTTAGCATTAGGGTTAGTGTAAGGGTTAGGGTTAGGGTTAGGATGAGGTTTAGGATGAGGGCTAGGGTTAGGGTTAGGGTGAGGGTTAGGCTTAGTGTGAGGGTTAGGGTTAGGTTAAGGGTTACGGTGATGCTTAGGGTGAGGGTTACCGTGATGGTTAGGGTGAGGGTTAGTGATAGGGTTAGGGTTAGGGTGAGAGTGAGGGCAAGGCTAAGGCTTAGGGTGAGGGTTAGGGTAAGGCTAAGGGTTAGAGTGAGCGGTAGGGTTAGGGTTAGGGTGAGGTTTAGATTTAGTGTGAGTGTTAGGGTTAGGGTTAGTTTTAGGGTGAGGATAATATTTAGGGTGAGGTTTAGGGTGATAGTGAAGTTTAGGGTTAGCCTTAGTCTTAATGTGAGAGTTATGGTGAGGGTTAGGGTTAGGGTTAGGTTTAGGTTTAGGATGAGGTTGAGGGTTAGTTATAGGGTTAGGATGAGGGTTATTGTTAGTGTGAGGGTTAGGGTTAGGGTTAGGGTAAGGGTGAGGGTAAGGTTTAGGGTGAAGGGTAGTGTAAGAATGAGGGTTGGGGTTATCATGAGTGTTAGGGTGAGGGTTAGGGTGAGTGTTAGGGTTAGGGTTAGGCTGAGGGTTAGCGGGAGGGTAAGGATTATGTTGTGGATTAGGGTTAGGGTGAGGTTCAGGGTGAGGGTGAGGGTTAGGGTTAGGATGAGGTTAAGGGTTAGGGTGAGAGTTAGGGGAGGGTTAGTCTTAGCATTAGGGTTAGGGTGAGGGTTAGAATGAGGGTTAGGGTTAGGGTTAGAGTTAGGTTTAGGGTGAGGGTGAGGGTTAGGATTAGGGTTATGTTTCAGGTTAGGTTGAGGGTGAGGGTGAGGGTGAGGTTTAGGGTTATTATTAAGGTTAGGTTTAGGGTTAGGCTGAGGGTGAGGTTGAGCGTGAGGGTTAGGGTGAGGGTATGGGTGAGGGTAAGCCTGAGGGTTAGTGTTTGGGTGAGGGTGAGGTTTAGGGTGAGGGTTAGGTTGAGGGTGAGTGTTGGGGTTTGGTTTAGGGTGACGGTGAGAGTTAGGGTTTTGGTCTGGTGAGGTTTAGGGTTAGGGTGAGGATGAGGGTAAGGGATAGGGTGAGGGTTAGGGTGAGAGTGAGGCTTAGGGTTATCATGAAGGTTCGGGTGATGGATTGGTCGAGGGTTAGGTTTGGTTTTAGGCTTTGGTTTAGGGTGAGGGTGAGGGTTAGGTTTAGGGTTAGGGTTAGGTTGAGGGTTAGGGTTAGCTTAAGGGTTACGGATAGTGTGATGGTGAGGGTGAGGGTTAGGGTTAGGTTTAGGTTTATGGTGAGGGTGAGGGTGAGGGTTAGGTTTAGGGTTAGGATTAGGGTTAGGGTTAGCCAGAGAGTGAGGTTTAGGGTTAGGGTTAGGGTGAGGGTGAGGGTTAGGGTTAGGGTTATGTTTAGGGTGAGCTTAGGTGAGGGTGCGAGTGAGGGGTAGGATTAGTTTTAGGGTTAGGCTGAGGGTGAGGGTGAGGGTTAGGGTGATTTTGAGGGTTAAGCTTAGAGTGAGGGTTGTTGTGAGTGTGAGGGTTAGGGTGAGGGTTAGGGTTATGGTTAGGTTTAGCGTGAGGGTTAGGGGGAGAGTAAGGTTTTGGGTGAGGTTTAGGGTGAGGGTGGGTTTTAGAGTTAGGGTTAGAGTTAGGGTGAGGGTTATAGTGAGGGTGAGCGTTAGGTTTAGAGTGAGGGATAGGGTTAGGATTAGGGTGAGGGTAAGGTTTAGGGTGAGGATTAGGGTAAGAGTGAGGGTTAGGGTTAGCCTTAGGTTTAGTGTGAAGGATAGGGTGATGGTTAGGGTTAGGTTTCGGGTGAGGGTGAGTGTGAGGGTTAGGGTTAGGGTTAGGTTTAAGGTACTGTTTAGGGTGAGGGTTAGGGTGAGAGTGAGGTTTTGGGTTACCGTGAGTGTTAGGGTCAGGGTTAGGTTGAGGGTTAGGGTTTGGGTCTGGTGAGGTTTAGGGTTAGGCTGAGGGTGAGGGTAAGGGTTAGGGTGAGATTTAGGGTGAGAGTGAGGCTTAGGATTATCGTGAGGGTTAGGGTGATGGATTGGTTGAGGGTTAGGGTTGGGGTTAAGGTTTGGTTCAGGGTGAGGGTGAGTGTTAGTTTTAGGGTTAGGGTTAGGTTGAGGGTTAGGTTTAGCTTAAGGGTTATGGATAGTGTGATGGTGAGGGTCAGGGTTAGGGTTAAGTTTAGGTTTAGGGTGAGGGTGTGGGTGAGGGTTAGGTTTAGGATTAGGGTGAGGGTTAGTTTTAGGCAGAGGGTGAGGTTTAGGGTTAGAGTTATGGTGAGGGTGAGGGTGAGGGTTAGGGTTAGAGTTATGGTAAGCGTGAGCTTAGGTGAGGGTGCGGGTGAGGGGTAGGATTAGTTTTAGGGTTAGGCTGAGGGTGAGGGTGAGGGTTAGGGTGAGTTTGAGGGTTAGGCTTAGGGTAAGGGTTATTGTGAGTGTGAGGGTTAGGGTAAGCGTTAGGGTAAGGTTAGGTTTAGCGTGAGGGTTAGGGGTAGAGTAAGGGTTTGGGTGAGGTTTAGGGTCAGGGTGGGTTTTAGAGTTAGGGTTAGAGTTAGCGTGAGGGTTATAGTGAGGGTTAGGGTTAGGTTTGGGTGAAGGGCAGGGTGAGGGGTAAGGTTAAGGTTAGGGTGAGGGTTAGGTTTAGAGTGAGGGTTAGGGTAAGGGTTAGGATGAGGGTTAGGTTTAGGGTGGAGGATAGGGATGGTGTGAGAGTAAGGGTTAGAGGCAGGGCTAGGTTGAGGTTGAGGGTTAGGGTTAAATTAGGGTTAGGTTTAGACTGAGGGCGATGGTGAGGATGAGGGTGTGGGTTCGGGTTCGGTTAAGGGTTTGGGTTAGGGTTAGGGGGAGGGGGAGGTTGAGGTTTAGGGTTAGGGTTACAGTGAGTGTGAGGTGAGGATGAGGGTTAGGGTTAAGTTGAGGTTTAGGGTTAGACTCAGGGTTAGGGTTAGTGTGTGGGTGATGGTTAGCGTTAGAGTTAAGGTTAGGTTGAGGGTTAGGGTTAGGGTTATGGTGAGGTTTAGGATGAGGGTTAAGGTTGGGATGAGAGATAGGGTGAGGGAAAGGTGAGGATGAGGGTTAGGGTTAGGTTTAGGGTGAGGTTTAGGGATAGGCTTATGGTTAGGTTGAGGGTGGGAGTTAGGTTAAGGGTGGATGTTAGCGTTGGGGAGAAGATAAGGGTTAAGGGCAGGTTTAGTATGAGGGTGAGCATGAGGGTTAGGGTTAAATTATGGTTAGGGTTAGGCTGAGGGTGAGGGTAAGGATGAGCGTGAGTGTAGGGTAGGGTTGAGGGTTTGAGTGAGGTTGAGAGTGAGGGTTAGGTTTAGGGTGACGGTTAGGTTGAGGGTTACGGTTTGCGTTAGGGTTAGTTTGAGGTTGAGGTTTAAGGTTAGGTTTAGGGTTAGGGTTAGGGTTAGGTTGAGAGTTAGGATGGAGGTTAGTGTTAGGGTGAGGGTTAGGATGAAGGTTAGGGTTAGGATTAGGGTTAGGGTGAGGGCTAGGGTGAGGGTTTGGGTTAGGGTTAGGGTTAGGGTTACAGTAAGGAAGAGGGTTTGGTTTAGGGTTAAGGTTAGGGTTAGGGTTATTGTTAGGGTTAGAGTTAGGGTTACGGTGAGGGTGAGTGTGAGGGTGATTGTTAGGCTAAGTTTAGGGAGATGTTTAGGGTTAGGGTTAGAGTGAGGGTGAGGTTTAGGGTTAGATAGAGGGTTAGGGTGAGGGTTAGGATGAGGGTTGGGGTTAGGGTTAGTGTTAGGGTTATGGTTAGGGTGAGGGTTAGGGTGAGGATTAGGGTTAGGGTTAGGATTAGGGCTTGGTTGAGTGTGAGTTTGAGGGTTAGGGTTAGGCTTAGTATTAGGCTGAAGTTGAGGCTGAGGGTGAGTGTTATGGTTAGGATGAGGGTGAGGTTTAGCGTTAGGGTTACAGTGACGTTGAGGGTTAGGGTTAGGGTGAGGGTGAGGGTTAGGGTTTGGGTTACGGTTAGGTTGAGGGTGAGGGTTAAGGTGAGGTTTAGGGTTAGGGTTAGGGGTAGGGTTAGGTTGAGGGTATGGGTTAGGGTTAATGTTACTGTGAGGGTGACAGTTAGGGTTAGTGTTAGTTTTAGGGTTAGGGTTAGGTTTATTGTTAAGGTTACGGTTAGACTTACGGTTAGGGTGAGGGTGAGGGTTAGGTTTAGGGTTAGAGTGAGGTTTAGAGTGAGGTAAGAGTTAGGGTGAGGGTTAGGGTTAGGGTGAGGTTAAGAGTTAGGGTGAGGGTTAGGATGAGGGTTAAGTTTAGGGTTAGTGTTAGGGTGAGGGTTAGGTTGAGGTTTAGGGTTAGGATTAGGGTTAGGTTTATGCTGAGGATGAGGATGAGTGTTAGGGTGAGGGTAAGTGTTAGGGTGAGGGTTAGTGTGAGGGTGAAGGTTAGGCTGAGGGTGAGGGTCAGGTTTAGAATTAGAGTTAGGTTTAGGGTTAAAATTAGGATGAGGGTTAGGGTTAGGGTTAAGATTAGTGTGAGGTTGAGTTTTAGAATTAGTGTTAGGGTGAGGGCTAGGGTGAGGGTGAGGGTTAGGTTTAGGGTTAGGTTTAGGGTCATTTTTATTGTTAGGGTTAGGCTTACCTTTATGGTGAGGGTGAGGCTGATGGTGAGGTTAAGGGTTAGGTTTAGAGTGAGGGTTCGCGTTAGGGTTTGGGTTAGGGTTATGGTGAGGGTGAGGGTTAGGGTGAGGGTGATGGTGAGGGTTAGGATTAGGTTTAGGTTTAGCGTTATTCTTAGGGTTAGGGTTAGGTTTACCTTTACGGTGAGGGTGAGGCTGAGGGTGAGGTTAGGTTTAGGGTTTGGGTGAGGTTTAGGTTTAGGGTTAGGGTTAGTGTTAGGGTGAGGGTTTGGGTTAGGGTTAGGGTTATGGTCAGGGTGAGGGTTAGGGTTAGGGTTAGGATTAGGGTTAGGGTGAGTGTGAGTGTGAGGGTTAGGGTTAGGGTTATGCTTAGGCTTAGGGTTAGGCTGAGGGTGAGGGTGAGGGTTAGCGTTAGGGTGATGGTTAGGTTTAGGATGAGGGTTAGGGTTAGGATTAGCGTTAGGGTGAGGGCTAGGGTGAGGTTGAGGGTTAGTGGTAGCATTAGGGTTATGGTGAGGTTTAGGGTTTAGTATAGGGTTAGGGTTAGGGTGAGGGTTAGGGTTAGGGTAAGGTTTACGGTTAGGGTGAGGGTTAGGGTTAGGGTTAGGATGAGGGTGAGGGTGAGGGTTAGGATTAGCTTAAGGGTTATGGTTATTTTGAGTGTTAGGTTTAGGGTTACGGTTATAGTGAGGGTGAGGATGAGTGTGAGGGCTAGTGTTAGGGTTAGGGAAAGGTTTAGGGTTAGGGATATGGTTAGGGTTATGGTTAGGGTTAGGATGAGGCTTAGGGTGAGGTATAGGTTTAGGGTTAGGGTGAGGGTTAGCATTACTGTGAGGGTTAGGGTTAGGTTTAGGGTTAGGTTGAGGGTTAGGATGAGGGTTAGTGTTTGGGTTACGGTTAGGGTGAGGGTGAGGGTAAAGGTGAGATTTAGGGTTAGGGCGAGGGTTAGAGTTACGGTTACGGTGAGGTTGAGGGTGAGGTTTAGGGTTAGGGTTAGGGTGAGGTTTAGGGTTAGGGTTAGGGTGAGGGTGAGGTTTAGGGTTAGGATTACAGTGAGGGTTAGGGTTAGGGTTAGGGTTATGTTGAGGTTAAGCATGAGGGTTAGGATTAGGGTTAGCTTTAGGGTTATTGTTAGGGTTAGGTTTAGGTTTACCTTTACGGTGAGGGTGAGGCTGAAGGTGAGGTTAGGCTTAGGGTTTGGGTGAGCTTTAGGTTTAGGGTTAGGTGTAGGGTTAGGGTGAGGGTTTGGGTTAGGGTTAATGTTACTGTGAGGGTGATGGTTAGGGTTAGGGTTAGTGTTAGTGTTAGGTTTAGGGTTATTGTTAAGGTTAGGGTTAGACTTACGGTTACGGTGAGGGTGAGGGTGAGTGTTAGGGTTAGACTGAGGTTTAGAGTGAGGTAAGAGTTAGGGTGAGGGTTAGGGTTAGGGTGAAGTTTAGGGTGAGCTTGAGGGGTAGGGTTAGGTTAACATTAGAGTGAGGTTAAGAGTTAGGGTGAGGGTTAGGTTGTGGGTGAGGGTTAAGGTTAACGTTAGTGTTAGGGTGAGGGTTAGGGTTAGGTTTAGGTTGAGGGATAGGGTTAGGATTAGGGTTAGGTTTATGCTGACGGTGAGTGTGAGGGTTAGGTTGAGGGTAAGGTTTAGGATGAGGGTTCGTGTGAGGGTGAGGGTTAGGCTGAGGGTGAGGGTTAGGATTAGGGTTAGGTTTAGGTTTAAGCTGATGGTGAGGGTGAGGGTGAGGTTCAGGTTTAGAATTAGAGTTAGGGTTAGGTTGAGGGTTAGGATTAAAATTAGGATGAGGGTTAGGGTTAGGGTTAAGATTAGTGTGAGGGTGAGTTTTAGGATTAGTGTTAGGGTGAGGGCTAGGGTAAGGGTGAGGTTTAGGTTCATGGTTAGGGTTAGGGTGAGGGGTAGGGTGAGGGGTAGGGTTAGGGTTAGGGTGAGGGTAAGTTTTAGTGTGAGGGTTAGAGTTAGGGTTAGGTTAAGGGTAAGGGTTAGGGTGAGGGTTAGGGCGAGAGTGATGGTGAGGCTTAGGGTTAGGGTTAGGTTTAGTGTGAGGTTGAGAATGTGGCTTAGGTTTAGGATTAGGGTTAGGGTTATGCTGAGGATGAGGGTGAGGGTTAGGGTGAGGGTAAGGGTTAGGTTAAGGGTTAGTGTGAGGGTGAGTTTTAGGCTGAGAGGGAGGGTGAGGGTGAGTGTTAGGATTAGGGTTAGGGTTAGGGTTAAGCTGAGGGTGAGGGTGAGGGTGAGGTTTAGACTTAGAATTAGGGTTAGGGTGATGGTTAGGTTTAAAATTAGGATGAGGGATAGAATGAGGGTTAGGGTTAGGTTTAAGTGAGGGTTAGGGTGAGGATAAGCATTAGGTTGAAGTTTAGGGTGAGAGTGAGGTTTAGGGTTATCATGAGTGTTAGGCTGAGTTTTAGGGTGAGGGTTAGGGTTTTAAGGTTATTGTGAGTGTGAGTGTTAGGTTTAGGGTTAGGGTGAGGGTTAGGTTTAGGGATAGGCTTAGGCTGAGGGTTAGGGTGAGGGTAAAGGTGAGGGTGAGGGTTAGGTTTAGGGATAGGGTTAGGCTGATGTTTAGAGTGAGGGTGAAGGTGAGGTTTAGGGTTAGGGTGAGGGTGAGGGTGAGGGTGAGGGTTAGCATTAGGGAGAGGGTGAAGGTTAGGGTTAGGTTAGGGTGCCGGTGAGAGTGAGGGTTAGGATTAGGGTTAGGAATATTGGTAGGCTGAAGGAGAATGTGAAGGTTATGGTTAGGGTGAGGGTTAGGGTTAGGGTTAGGTTTACTGTGAGGGTGAGGGTTAGGGTTAGGATTAGGGTTAGGTTTAGTGCTAAGCTGAGGGTGAGGGTGAGGGTGAAGTCTAAGGTTAGTGTGACGGTTAGGTTTAGGGTGATGTTTAGGGTGAAGGTGAGGGTTAGGGTGAGGGTGAGTGTTAGTATTAGGGTTAGCGTGAGTGTTAGGGTTAGGGTTAGGGTGAGGTTTAGTTTGAGGGTTAGGATTAGGGGTAGGGATACTCTTAGGCTGAGGGTGAGGATGAGGGTTAGGGTTAGGGTGAGGGTGAGGGTGAGGGTTACAGTTTAGATTAGGGTTAGGTTAAGTGTTAAGCTGAGGGTGAGGGTGAGGGTGAGGGCTAGGGTTAGGGTGAGAGTTAGGCTTAAGGTTAGGGTGAGGGTTAGGGTTAGGGTGATATTTAGGGTGAGGGTTAGGGTTAGCGTGAGGGATAGGGTGCAGGTGAGGCTTAGGGTTCGGGTTAGGATGAGGGTTAGGTTTAGGTTTAGGAAGACTGTTAGTATGAGGGCTAGGCTTAGGGTTAGGATGAGGGTTAGGCTTAATGTGAGGGTTAGGGTTAGGTTTAGGTTTAGGGTGATGGTTAGGGTGAGGGTTAGGGTGAGATTTATGGTGAGGATTAATGATAGTGTTAGGGTTAGGGTGAAGGTTGGAGCAAGGCTAAGGCTTAGGGTGAGGGTTAGGTTGAGGCTAAGGGTTAGGGTGAGGGTTAGGGTGAGGGGTAGCGTTAGGGATAGGGTTACTGTGAGGGGTAGGGTTAGGTTTAGGGTTAGGGTTAGGGTTAGGTTGAGGGTTATGTTTTGGGTTAGGGTTAGGTTGAGGGTGAGGGTTCAGGTGAGGTTTAGGTTTAGGTTTAGGGTTAGAGTTACGGTTATGTTGTGGTTGAGGATGAGGGTAAGGATTACGATAAGGGTGAGGTTTAGGTTAGGGTTAGGGTTAGGATGAGGTTTAGGGTTAGGTTTAAGGTTAGGCTGAGATTTAGGGTTAGGGTTACATTGAGGATTAGGGTTAAGGTTAGGGTTAGGTTTAGGTTTATGTTGAGGGTGATATTCAGGGTTAGGATTAGGGATAGCTTTAGGGTTATTTTTACGATTAGGGTTAGGGTTACCTTTACGGTGAGGGTGAGGCTGAAGGTGAGGTTAGGCTTAGGGTTTGGGTGAGGTTTAGGGTTAGGGTTAGGGGTAGGGTTAGGGTGAGAGCTTGGGTTAGGGTTAAGGTTATGGTGAGGGTGATGGTTAGAGTTAGCATTAGTGTTAGGGTTAGGGTTAGGGTTATTGTTAGGGTTAGGGTTAGACTAAAGGTTACGGTGAGGGTGAGGGTGAGGGTTAGGGTTAGGGTTAGGGTGAGGTTTAGAGTGAGGTAAGAGTTAGGGTGAGGGTTAGGGTTAGGGTGAGGTTTAGGGTGACGTTGTGGTTTAGGGTTAGGGTTAACGTTAGGGTGAGATAAGAGTCAGGGTGAAGTTTATGTAGAGGGTGAGGGTTAAGGTTAGGGTTAGTGTTAGGGTGATGGTTAGGGATAGGGTTAGGTTCAGAGTTAGGGTTAGGATTAGGGTTAGGATTATGCTGAGGGTGAGGGTGAGGGTTAGGGTGAGGGTAAGGGTTAGGTTGAGGGTTATTGTGAGGGTGAGGTTTAGGATTAGAGTTATGGATAGGGTTATGCTGAAGGTTAGGGTGAAGGGTGAGGGTCAGGGTTAGGATTAGTGTTAGGGTTAGGTTTAAGCTGAGGGTGAGGGTGAGGGTGAAGTTTAGAGTTAGAGTTAGGGTTAAGGTTAGGTTTAGGGTGAGGGTTAGGGTGAGGATAAGTATTAGGTTGAGGTTTAGGGTGAGAGTGAGGGTTAGGATTATCATGAGTTTTAGGGTGAGGGTTAGGGTTTTAGGGTTTTTGTGAATGTGTGTTAGGGTTAGGGTTAGGGTGAGGGTTAGGTTTAGGGATAGGGTTAGGGTGAGGGTTATGGTTAGGGTGAGTGTGAGGGTGAGGGTGAGGCCTTGGGTTAGGTTAGGTTTAGGTTGAGGGTGAGGTTGAGGGTTAGGGTTAGGCTGAGGTTTAGGGTGAGTGTGAAGGTGAGGTTTAGGGTTAGGGTGATGGTGATGGTTAGGGTGAGGTTGAGGGTGAGGGAGATGGTTAGCATTAGGGTTAGGGTGAAGCTTAGGGTTAGGGTAGGGTGAGGGTGAGTGTGAGGGTTAGGTTTAGGGTTAGGTATACTGTTAGGCTGAGGGAGAATTTGAAGGTTATGGTTAGGGTGAGGTTTAGGGTTAGGTTTAATGTGAGGGTGAATGTTACGGTTAGGATTATGGTTAGGTTTAGTGATAAGCTGAGGGTGAGGGTGAGGGCTAAGGTTAGGGTGTGTGTTAGGCTTAAGTTTAGGGTGAGGTTTAGGGTTAGGGTGATGTTTAGGGTGAGGGTGAGGGTTAGGGTGAGGGTGAGGGTTAGGGTGAGGGTGAGGGTTAGTATTAGGGTTAGCGTGAGTGTTAGGGTTAGGTTTACGGTGAGGTTTAATGTGAGAGTTAGGATTAGGGGTAGGGATACTGTTAGGCTGAGGGTGAGGATGAGGGTTAGGGTTACAGTGAGGATTAGGGTTAGGGTTAGGGTGAGGGTGTGGGTGAGTGTGACAGTTTAGATTAGAGTTAGGTTTAGTGTTAAGCTGAGGGTGAGGGTGAGGGTGAAGGCTACGGTTTGGGTGAGGGTTAGCCTTAAGTTTAGGGTGAGGGTTAGGGTTAGGGTGATATTTAGGGTAAGGGTTAGGTTTAGGGTTCGGGTTAAGATGAGGGTTAGGTTTAGGTTTAGGAAGACTGTTAGGATGAGTGCTAGGGTTAGGGTTAGGGTGAGTGTTAGGCTTAATGTGAGGGTTAGGGTGAGGCTAAGTGTTAGGGTGAGGCTAAGTGTTAGGGTGAGGGTTAGGGTGAGGGGTAGGGTTAGGTCAGGGGTAGGGTTAGGGTAAGTGTGAGGGTTAGGTTTTGTGTGAGGGTTAAGGTAAAAGTTAGGGTGAGGGTAAAAGTTAGGATGAGGGTTGGGGAGATAGTGAGGGTTAGGGTTAGCCTTAGTCTTAGTGTGAGTGTTAGGGTGAGGCTTAAGCTTAGGGTTCGGGTTAGGGTTAGGCTGTGGGTGAGGGTGAAGATGAGGGTAAGTGTTAGAGTTAGGGTTAGGGTTAGGCTTATGGTTAGGCGTTCGGTGAGGGTGAGGGTGAGGTTTAAATTTAGGGTGAGTGTTAGGTTTAAGGTTAAGGTGAGGGTTACGGTTAGGGTTGGGTTTAGGATTAGGGATAGGATGAAGGCTAGGGTGAGGGTGAGGTTTAGTGTTATGTTTAGGGTGAGGTTTATGGTAACGGTAAGGTTTAGTATTAGTGTGAGGTTTTGGGTTAGGGTTAGGGTTATGGGGAGGGAGAGGGTTAGGGTTAGGGTTAGGGTTATTGTTAGGGTTAGGGTTAGGGTTAAGGTGAAGGTAATTTTTAGGCTAAGGGTTAGGGAGAGGTTTAGGGTTAGGGTTAGGGTTAGAGTTAGGGTGAGGGTTCGGTTTAGAGTGAGGGTTAGGTTTAGGGTTAGGTTTAGGATTAGCGCTACGGAGAGGATGAGTTTGTGGGTTAGGTTTAGGGTTAGGCTTAGTGTTAGGCTGAGGTTGAGGGCAAGGGGGAGGGTTAGGGTTAGGGTGAGGGTTAAGTTTAGGGTTATGGTTAGGGTGAGTGTGAGGGTTAGGATTAGGGTTAGGTTTAGGGTTATTGTTACTGTTAGGGTTAGGGTTACCTTTACGGTGAGGGTGAGACAGAGGGTTAGGTTTAGTGTTAGGGTTACAGTGAGGGTGAGGGTTATGGTTAGGATTAGTGTTACGGTGAGGGTGAGGGTTAGGGTTAGGTTTAGGTTTAGGTTTAGGGTTATTTTTAATGTTTGAGTTAGAGTTACAGTTACGGTTACGGTGAGGTTGAGGGTGAGTGTTTCGGTTAGGGTTAGGGTTAGGGTGAGTTTTAGGGTTAAGGTTAGGGTTAGGGTGAGGTTTAGGTTTAGGGTTAGGGTTAGGGTGAGGTTTAGGGTTAGGGTTACAGTAAGGGTTAGGCTTAGGGCTAGGATTATGGTGAGGGTGAGGGTGAGGGTTAGGATTAGGGTTAGTTTTAGGGTTATTGTTAGGGTTAGTGTTAGGGTTACCTTTACGGTGAGGGTGAGGCAGAGGGTGAGGTTAGGGTTTGGGTGAGGTTTAGGGTTAGGGTTGTGGGTAGTGTTAGGGTGAGGGTTTGGGTTAGGGTTACGGTTATGGTGAGGGTGAGGGTTAGCGTTAATTTTAGGGTTAGGATTAGGGTTATTTTTAGTGTTAGGGTTATAGGTACGGTTTCGGTGAGGGTGCGTGTGAGGTTTAGGGTTAGGGTTAGGGTGAGGTTTAGGATGGGGTTAGAGTTAGGCTGAGGGTTAGGGTTAGGGTGAGGTTTAGGGTGAGGTTGAGGGTTAGGGTTAGGGTTAACGTTAGGGTGAGGTTAAAAGGGTGAGGGTTAGGGAAGGTTGAGGGTTAAATTTAGTGTTAGTGTTAGTGTGAGTGTTTGGGTTAGGGTTAGGTTGAGGGTTTGGGGGAAGGTTAAGGTTAAGTTTAGGGTTAGGGTGAGGGTTAGGTTTAAGGTTAATGTGAGGGCGAGTGTTAGGATTAGGGTTAGGGTGAGGGCTAGTGTGAGGGTGAGGGTTAGGGTTAGGGTTAGGGTTATTGTGAGGGATAGGGTTAGGGTTAGGGTGAGGGTAAGTTTTAGTGTGAGGTTTATGGTTAGGGTTAGGGTTAGGTTGAGGGTAAGTTTTAAGGTGAGGGTTAGGGTGAGAGTGAGGGTGAAGCCTAGGATTAGAGTTAGGTTTAGGGTGAGGGTGAGGTTGATGTTTAGGGTTAGGATTAGGGTTAGGGTTAAGCTCAGGGAGAGGGGGAGGGTTATGGTGAGGATAAGGGTTAGGGTGAGGGTTAGTGTGAGGGTGAGGGTTTGGCTGAGGGTGAGGCATGAGTGTGATGGATAGAATTGGTGTGAGGGTTAATGTTAGGCTGAGAGTGAGGGGGAGGGGGAGCTGGAGGGGGAGGTTTAGTTTTAGGGATAGGGTTAGGGTGCAGGTTAGTGTTAAGGTTAGGATGAGCGTTAAGTTGAGATTTTGGGTGAGGATTAGGGTGATGATAAGCATCAGGGTGAGGATTAGGGTGAGAGTGAAGGTTAAGGTTATCATGAGTGTTAGGGTGAGTGTTAGGGTTAGGATTAGGTTTAGGGTGAGTGTGAGTGTTAGGGTTAGGGTTAGGGTGAGGGTGAGGGTTAGGGTTAGGTATAGGGTTAGGGTGAGAGTTAGGGTTAGGGTAAGGGTGAGGGTGAGGGTGAGGCTTAGGTTTAGGGTTAGGTTCAGGTTGAGGGTGAGTTTGAGGGTTAGGGTGAGAGTTATGCTGAATGTGAAGGTGAGGGTGAGGGTGAGGGTTAGGGTTAGGGTGAGGTTTAGTGTGACGGTGAAGGTTAGGGTTAGGTTAGGTTGAGGGTTAGAGGGAAGGCTAGGGTGAGGGTTAGGTTTAGGGTTAGGGTTAACGTTCGTGTGAGTGTAAGTGTTAGGATTAGGGTGAGGGCTAGGGTGAGTGTGAAGGTTAGTGTTAGGGTTAGTGTGAGAGGTAGGGTTAGGGTTAGTGTGAGGGTAAGTTTTAGTGTGAGGGTTAGGGTTAGGCTTAGGGTTAGGTTGAGGGTAAGGGTTAGGGTGAGGATTAGGGTGAGTGTGAGGTTGAGGCTTAGGGTTAGGGTTAGGTTAAGGGTGAGGGTGAGGTTGAGGGTTAGGGTTAGGATTAGGGTTAGGGTTATGCTGAGGGTTAGGGTGAGGGATAGGGAGAGTGTAAGGGTTAGGGTGAGGTTTAGGCTGAGGTTCAGTAGTGAGTGTGAGGGTTAGGATTAGGGTTAGGGTTAGGGTTAGGCTGAGGGTGAGAATGAGGTTGAGGGTGAGGTTTAGGGTTAGGGTTAGGGTCAAGGTTAGGATGAGGGTTAGGATGAGCGTTAGGGTGAGGGGTAGGGTGAGGATAAGCTTTAGGGTGTGGTTTAGGGTGAGAGTGAAGTTTAGGGTTATCATGAATGTTAGGGTGAGTGTTAGGGTGAGTGTTAGGATTAGGGTTATGGTGAGTGTGAGAGTTAGGGTTAGAGTTAGGGTTAGGGTGAGGGTTAGGGTTAAGGATAGGGTTATGGTGAGGGTTAGGATTAGGGTAAGGGTGAGGTTGAGGAGGAGGGGGAGGCTTAGAATTAGGATTAGGTTTAGGATGAGGGTGAGGTTGAGGGTTAGGGTTAGGGTTATGGTTAGGTTCAGGGTAAGGGTCAGGGTGAGGGTAAGGGTTAGGGTGAGGGTTAGTGTGAGGGTGAGGGTTAGGCTGAGGGTTAGGGTGCGGTTGAGGGTGAGGTTTAGGATTACGGTGTGGGTGAGGGTTAGGGTGAGTGTGAGGGTGAGGGTTAGCATTAGGGTTAGGGTGAGGGTTATAGTTAGGTTAAGGAGAGGGTTTGGATTAGGGTTAGGGATACTTTTACGCTGAGGGTGTGGGTGAGGTTTACGGTTAGGGTGAGGATTAGGATTAGGGTTAGGATGAGTGTGAGGGTGAGGGTTAATGTTAGGATTAGGGTTTGGTTTAGTTCTATGCTGAGGCTGAGGTTGAGGGCTAGGGTTAGGGTTAGGGTGAGGGTTAGGCTTAAGGTTAGTGTGAGGGTTAGGGTTAGGGTGATGTTTAGGGTGAGGGTTAGGGTTAATGTGAGGGTTAGGGTGCGGGTGAGGTTTAGGGTTAGGTTTAGGTTGAGGGTTAGGTTTAGGGTTAGGATGAGGGTTAGGATGAGGGCTAGATTTAGGGTTAGGGTGATGGTTAGGTTGAGGGTTATCATGAGGGTTAGTGTGAGGGTTAGGGTGAGGGTTAGTGATAGATTTATGGTTAGGGTGAGGGTAAGGGCAAGGCTAAGTCTTACGGTGAGGGTTATGGTGAGACTAAGGGTTAGGGTGAGGGTTATGGTGAGGGGTATGTTTAGGGTTAGGGTGAGGGTTAGGTTTAATATTAGGGTTAGGGTTAGAGTTAGGGTGAGAGTAAGAGATAGGGTGAGGGTTGGTGTGATAGTGAGGGTTAGGGTTAGCCTTAGTCTTAATGTGAGGTTTATGGTGACTGTTAAGGTTAGTGTTAGGGTTAGGGTTAGGCTGAGGTTTAGGGTGAGGATGAGGGTGAGTGTGAGGGTTAGGGTTAGGGTGAGGGTTAGGCTTAGGGTTAGGCGTAGGGTGAGGGTGAGGGTGAGGGTTAGATTTAGGGTGAGTGTTAGGTTTAGAGTTAGGGTGAGGTTTAGGGTTAGGATTAGGGTTAGGTTGAAGGCTAGGGTGAGGGTGAGGGTGAGGGTTAGGGTTAGTGTTAAGGTTAGTGTTAGGTTTAGGATTAGGGTGATGGTTAGGTTTAGGGTTAGGGATAGGTTTAGGGGTAGGTTGAGGTTGAGTTTGAGGGTTAGGGTTAGGGTAAGTCTTTGTGTTAGGCTGAGGTTGAGGGTGAGGGTGAAGGTTAGGGTTAGGGTGAGGGTTAGGTTTAGGGTGAGGGTTACAATGAAGGTGAGGGTTAGGGTTAGCGTTGAGGTTAGGGTGAGTGTGACGGTTAGGATTAGGGTTAGGTTTAGGGTTATTTTTAGGGTTAGGGTTAGGGTTATGTTTACCTTTGTGGTTAGGGTGAGACTGAGGGTCAGGTTTAGGGTTAGGGTTACAGTGAGGGTGTGGTGTATGGTTAAGGTTAGGGTTACGGTGAGGTTGAGGGTTATGGTTAGGTTTAGGGTTAGGGTTAGGGTTAGGGTTAATTTTAGAATTAGGGTTAGAGTTACAGTTATGGTGAGGTTGAGGTTGAGTGTTAGTGTTAGGGTTAGGGTTAGGGTGAGGTTTAGGGTTAGGGTTAGGGTTAGTGTTAGGGTGAGGTTTAAGTTTAGGGTTAGGGTAAGGGTGAGGTTTAGGGTTAGGGTTACAGTGAGGGTTAGGGTTACGGTTATGGTTATGGTGAGGGTGAGGGTGAGGGTGAGGGTTAGGATTAGGTTTAGGTTTAGGGTTATTGTTAGGGCTAGTGTTAGGGTTACCTTTACAGTGAGGGTGAGGTTAGGGTTAGGGTTTTGGTGAGGTTTAGAGTTAGGGTTACAGGTAGGGTTAGTGTGAGGGTTTGAGTTAGCGTTAGGGTGAGGTTTACGGTGAGGGTTAGGGTTAGGGTTATGGTTAAGGTGAGGGTCAGTTTGACGGTTAGTGGGAGGTTTGGGTTGAGGTTAGAGTTAGGGTTAGGATTAACATTAGGGTGAGGTGAAAAGTTAGGGTGAGGGTTAGAGTAAGGGTGAGGTTTAAGTTTAGGGTTAGTGTTAGCGTGAGGGTTAGGGTTAGGGTTAGGTTGAGGGTTTGGGGGAAGGTTAGGTTTAGTGTTAGGTTTAGGATTAGGGTTAGGTTTAAGGTTAGTGTGAGGGTGAG
The DNA here is from genome assembly GCF_024711535.1 of Dipodomys merriami. Classification (NCBI taxonomy): domain Eukaryota; kingdom Metazoa; phylum Chordata; class Mammalia; order Rodentia; family Heteromyidae; genus Dipodomys; species Dipodomys merriami. The sequence continues at coordinate 5,106,412 of NW_027206468.1, read as the reverse complement.
TGTTAGGATTAGGGTTAGGGTGAGGGCTAGTGTGAGGTTTAGGGTTAGGGTTAGGTTTAGCGTGAGTGGTAGGGTGAGGTGTAGGGTTAGGGTAAGGGTAGGTTTTAGTGTTAGTGTTAGGGTTAGTGTTTGGGTTAGGTTGAGGGTAAGGATTAAGGTGAGGGTTAGGGTGAGAGTGAGGGTGAGGTTTTGGGTTAGGGTTAGGTTTAGGGTGAGGTTGAGTTTGAGGATTAGGGTTAGGATTAGGGTTATGGTTAAGCTGATGGGGCGGGGGAGGGCTAGTGTGAGGGTAAGGGTTAGTGTGAAGGTTAGTGTGAGGGTGAGGGTTAGGCTGAGAGTGAGGGGTGAGTGTGAGGGTTAGAATTAGGGTGAGGGTTAATGTTAGGCTGAGGGTGAGGGTGAGGGTGAGGGTTAGGTTTAGGGTTAGGGTTAGGGTTAGGGTGAGGGTTAGGGTAAAGGTTAGGATGAGGGTTAGGTTGAGGGTTATGGTTAGGGTTACGGTGAGGATAAGCTTTAGGGTGAGGTTTAGGGTGATAGTGAGGGTTAAGGTTGTCATGAGTGTTGAGGTGAGTTTTAAGGTGAGGGTTAGGTTAGGGTTAGGGTTAGGGTGAGTGTGAGTGTTAGGGTTAGGGTTAGGGTGAGGGTTAGGGGTAGGGATAGGGTGAGGGTTAGGGTGAGGGTGAGTGTGAGCTTGAAGGTGAGGTTGAGGCTTAGGGTAAGGGTTAAGTTTAGGGTGAGGGTGAGTTTGAGGGTTATGGTTAGGGTTATGCTGAGTTTGAGGGTGAGCGTTAGGGTGAGGTTTAGGGTTAGGGTGAGGTTAAGTGTGAGGGTGAAGGTTAGGCTCAGGGTGAGGGGTGAGGGTTAGGGTTAGGGTTAGGGTTAACCTTATGGTGATGTTAAGGGTTAGGGTGAGGGTGAGGGTTAAGGTTATGGTTAGTGTGAGGGTGAGTGTTAGGATTAAGATTAGGGTGAAGCCTAGGATGAGGGTGAGGTTTAGGGTTAGAGTTAGGGTTAGGGTGAGGTGTAGGTTGAGCGGTAGATTTAGTGTTAGGATGAGGGTAAGTTTTAGTGTGAGAGTTAGGTTTAGGGTTAGTGATAGGTTGAGGGTAAGGATTAGGGTGAGGTTTAGGGTGAGAGGGAGGGTGAGGATTATGTTTAGGTTTAGGTTCAGTGTGAGGGTGAGGTTGAGGGTTAGGGTTAGGATTAGGGTTAGTGTTACGCTGAGGGTGAGTGTGAGGATTAGAGTGAGGGTAAGGGTTAGGGCGAGGTTTAGGCTGAGAGTGAGAGGTGAGTGTGAGGGTTAGGATTAGGGTTAGGGTTACGTTTAGGCTGAGGGGGAGGGGGAGTGGGAGGGTGAGTTTTAGGGTAAGGGTTAGGGTTAGGGTGAGGGTTAGGGTTAAGGTTAGGATGACGGTTAGGATGAGGGTTAGGGTGAGGGTTAGGTTTAGGATTAGCATTAGGGTGAGGTTTAGGGTGAGAGTGAGGTTTAGGGTTATCATGAGTGTTAGGGTGAGTGTTAGGGTGAGGGTTAGGATTAGGGAGAATGTGAGTGTTAGGGTTAGGGGTACGGTGAGGTTTAGGGTTAGGGATAGGGTTAGGGGGAGGTTTAGGGTTAGGGGGAGGGGGAGGGGGAGAGGGAGGGTGAGGCTTAGAATTAGGGTTAGTTTTAGGGTGAGGTTTAGGTTGAGGGTTAGGGTTAGTGATATGCTGAGGGTGAAGGTGAGAGTTAGGGTTAGGGTAAGGGTTAAGGTGAGGGTTAGTGTGAGAGTGAGTGTTAGGCTGAGGATGAGGGGTGAGGGGGAGGGTGAGGGGGAGGTTTAGGGTTAGGGTGAGGGTGAGGGGGAGGGTGAGGGTGAGCATTAGTTTTAGGGTGAGGGTTAGGGTTAGATTAGGGTGAGGGTGAGTGTGAGGTTTATGATTAGGGTTAGGGATATTTTAGGCTGAGGGTGAGGGAGAGGTTTAGGGTTAGGGTGAGGGTTAGGGTGCGGGTGAGGTTTAGGGTTAGGGTTAGGTTGAGGGTTAGGTTTAGGGTTAGGTTGGGGGTTAGGATGAGGGCTAGGGTTATGGTTAGGGTGAGGGTTAGGCTTTGTATGAGGGTTAGGGTTAGGGTTAGGGTGATGGTTATGGTGAGGTTTAGGGTGAGGGTTAGGGTGAGGGTTAGTGATAGATTTAGGGTTACGCTGAGGGTTAGGACAAGGCTAAGGCTTAGGGTGAGGGTTAGGGTGAGGCTAAGGGTTAGGGTGAGGGTTAGGTTGAAGGGTATGGTTAGGGTTAGAGTGAGGGTTAGGTTTAGTGTAAGAGTTAGGGTTAGACTTAGGGTGAGATTAAGAGTTAGGGTGAGGGTGGGGGGGATAGTGATAGCTAGGGTTAGACTTAGTCTTAGTGTGAGGGTTATGGTGAGGGTTAAGGTTAAGGTTAGGGTAAGGGTTAGGCTGAGGGTGAGGGTGAGGATGAGGGTGAGTGTTAGGGTTAGGGTTAGGGTTAGGCATAGGGTGAGGATGAGAGTGAGGGTTAGATTTAGTGTGAGTGTTAGGTTTAGGGTTAGGGTGAGGGTTAGTGTTAGGGTTAGGATTAGGGTTAGGGTGAAGGCTAGGGTGAGGGTGAGGGTTAGGGTTAGGGATAGGGTGAGGTTTACGGTTAAGGTTAGATTTAGGGTTAGGGTGAGGTTTTGGGTTAGGTTTAGGAATTTGGGTGAGCGAGAGGGTTAGCTTTAGGGTTAGGGTTAGGGTTAGGGTTAGGGTTAGGATTCGTGTGAGTGTTAGGGTTAGGGTTAGGGTGAGGGTGAGGTTGAGGCTTAGTTTTAGGGTTAGGTTTAGTGTTAAAGTGAGTTTGAGGGTTAGTGTTAGGATTAAGGGTAACCCTGAGGGTGAGGGTGAGGGTTAGGGTGAGGGTTAGGGTTGATGGTGAGGGTTAGGATTAGGGTGCTGGTTAGGGTTAGGCTGAGGGTGAGGGTTAGTGTGAGGGTGAGGGTTAGGCTGAGGGTGAGACTGAGGTTGAGGGTTATCATTAGGGTTAGGGTGAGGGTTAGGGTTTGGGTTAGTGTGAGGGTGAGTGTGAGGGTTAGGATTAGGATTAGGGATACTTTTAGGCTGAGGATGAGTGTGGGTGTTAGGTTTAGGTTGAGGTTTAGGGTTAGGGTTAGGGTGACGTTGAGGCCGAGGGTTACAGTTAGGATTAGGGTTAGGTTTAGTGTTAAACTGAGGGTGAGTTTGAGGGTGAGGACTAGGGTTAGGGTGAGGGTTAGTGTGAGGCTTATGTTGAGGGTTAGGGTGAGGGTTAGTGATAGGGTTAGGGTTAGGGTGAGGGTTAGGGCAAGTCTAAGGATTAAGGTGAGGGTTAGGGAGAGTCTAAGTTTTAGGGTGAGGGTGAGGGTGAGGGGTAGGGTTAGTGAGGGTGAGGATTACGTATAGTGTGAGGGTTAGGGTTAGGGTTAGGGTGAGTTTAAGATTAAGGGTGAGGGTTAGGGTGATAGGGAGGGTTAGTGTTAGCCTTAGTCCAAGTGTGAGGATTATGGTGAGGCTTAGGTTTAGGGTTAGGTTTAGGTTTAAGATCAGGGTGAGGGTAAGGTTTAGGTAAGAGTGACTGTTAGTTTTAGTGTGAGGTTTAGGTTTTCGGTTTGGGGTGAGGGTAAGGGTTAGGGTGAAGGTTATGGTGAGAATGAGGGTTAGAGTTATCGTATGTGTTAGGGTGAAGGTTATAGTGATCTTTAGGGTTAGGGTTAGGGTTAGCTTTAGGGTGAGGGTTAGCGGGAGGTTAAGTATTAGGGTGAGGGTTAGGGTTAGGGTTAGGGTTAGGGTTAGGGTTAGGATTAGGGTTAGGGTTATGGTTAGGTTGAGGTTGAGGGTGAGGGTGAGGGTTAGGGTTAGGATTAGGCTTAGGTTTATGTTTAGGCTTAGGTTGAGGGTGAGGGTGAGGGTTAGTGTAAGTGTAAGGGTTAGGCTTAGGGTGAGGTTTAGGGATTGGGCGAGTGTTAGATTGAGGGTATGCGTGAGGGTGAGACTGAGGAATAGGGTGTGGGTGTGGGTTAGGTTTAGGGTGAGGTTTAGGGTGACAGTGAGCGTTAGCGTGAAGGTTAGGGTGAGAACGAGGGTTCGGGTTTTCTTGCGGGATAGGGTGAGGGTTAGGGTTGGGGTTAGGGTTTGGTTTAGGGTGAGGGTGAGGTTTAGGTTTAGGGTTAGGGTGAAGTTTAGGATGAGGGTTAGGGTTAGGATTAAGGTTAGGTTGAGGGCTAGGGTGAGGGTGATGATTAGGTTTAGGGTGAGGTTTAGGGTTAGGCTTAGGGTTTGGGTGATGGTTAGCGTTAGGGTTAGGGTGAGGGTTAGGTTTAGTGTGAGCGTTAGGCTTAGGGTAAGGGTTAGGGTGAGGGTAAGTGTTAGGGTGAGGTTTAGGGTGAGAGTGAGGGTTAGGGTTAGTGTGAGTGTTAGGGTTAGGGTTAGGATTAAGGTTAGGGTTAGGGTTAGCCTGAGGGAGAGGGGGAGGGGGAGGTTGATGTTGATGTTTAGGGTTTGGGTTAGGGTTAGGGTTAGGGTAAGTGCTATGGTGAGGATGAGCTTTATGGTGAGTGTGAGTGTGAGGGTTAAGGTTAGGATTAGGTTTAGGGTTAGGTTTAGTCTGAGTGTGAGGGTGAGGGTGAGGTTTAGGGTTAGTGTTAGGTTTAGGCTGAGGGCTAGTTTGAGGGTGAGTGTTAGGTTGAGTGTGAGGGTGAGTGTGATGGTAAGGGTTAGGGTAAGGGCTAGGTTTAGGGTTATGGTTAGGGTGAGGTTGGGGTGAGGGTGAGGGTTAGGGTGAGAGTTAGGGTTAGGCTGAGGGTTAGGGTTAGGGTTAGGGTGAGGGTTAGTTTAAGATGATGTGGAGAGTGAGGGTGAGGTTTAGGGGTAGGATTAGGGTTAGGGTGAGGCTGAGGGTTAGGTTGAGGGTGAGGGTTAAGTTTAGGGTGAGGTTTAGGTTTAGGGTTATGGTGAGGGTGAAGGTTAGGCTTAGGTGATGTTTAGGGTGAGGGTGAGGTTTAGGATGAGGGTGAGATTTCGGGTGAGACTGAGGATTAGGGTTTGGGTGTGGGTGAGGGTGAGGTTGAGGGTTAGGGTTAGGGTGAGTTGTAGGGTGAGGGTGAGGGTTTGGTTGAGTCTGAGGGTTAGGGTGTGGGTGAGGGTTAGGTTTAGGTTTAGGGTTAGACTGACGGTGAGGTTTAGGGTGCGGCTGAGGGTTAGGATTAGGTTTAGGGTTAGGATTAGGGTTAGAGTGAGGGATAGGGTGAGGGTGAGGTTTAGGTTTAGGGTTAGGGTTCGGTTGAGGTTAGGCTGAGAGTGCGGGTGAGGGATAGGATTCGGTTTAGGGTTAGGCTGAGGGTGAGTGTGAAGGTTAGAGTTAGGGTGAGGGTTAGACTTAGGGTGAGGGTTATTGTGAGGGCGAGGGTTAGAGTGAGGGTTAGGGTTAGGGTTAGCGTGAGGGTTAGGGTGAGAATGAGGGTTAGGGTTAGCCTTAGAGTTAGTGTGAGGGTTAGGGTGACGGTTAGGGTTAGTTTTAGGGTGAGGGTGAGTGTGAGGATGAGGGTAAGTGTTAGGGTTAGGGTGAGGGTTAGGTTTAGTGTGCGGGTTAGGGTTAGGGTTAGAGTTAGGGTAAGGTTTAGTGTGAGGGTTAGGGTGACATTGAGGGTTAGGGTTACCGTGAGTGGTAGAGTCAGTGTTAGGGTTAGGGGTAGGCTTAGGGTTAGATTTAGGATTAGGGTGAGGGTGAGCGTTTTGGTTATGGTTCGGATGAGGTTTAAGGTTATGGTTTTGGTTAGGCTGAGTGTTAGAATTTGGGTTAGGGTTAGGTTTAGGGTTAGGATTAGGGTCATTGTTAAGGTTAGGGTGAGTTTGAGGGTGAATTTAAGGATTAGGATTAGGGTTAGGTTTAGGTTTCGGGTTAATGTTAGGGTTAGGGTTAGGGTTACGGTTATGGTGAGCGTGAGGTTGAGGGTGAGGGTGAGGGTTAGGATTGGGGTGAGGTTTAGGGTTAGGGTTAGGGTTAAGATTAGGGTTAGGTTTATGGTTAGGGTGAGGCGTAGGGTGAGGGGTAGCGTGAGGGGTAGGATTACGTTTATGGTGAGGGTTAGGGTTAGTGTGAGGGTTAGGGTTAGCATAAGGGTTAGGGTTAGGGTGAGGGTTAAGTTTAGGGTGGAGGTTTGGGTTGGGGTGAGAGTAAGGGTTAGGGCTAGGGTTAGGTTGAGGGTGAAGGTTAGGGTTAAATTAGGGTTAGGGTTAGGCTGAGGGTGATGGTGAGGATGAGGGTTAGGCTGAGGGTTCGGTTGAGGGTTTGGGTTTGGGTTAGGGTGAGGTTGAGGGTGAAGTTTAGGGTTAGGGTTTCGGTTAGGGTTGCGGTGAGGGTGAGGTAAGGGTGAGGGTTAGGGTTAGGGTGAGGGTGGGGTTTAGGGTTAGAGTTAGAGTTTGGGTGAGGGTTTTGGTGAGGGTTAGGTTTAGGGTTAGTGTTAGGGTTAGGGTTAGGGTGAAGGTTAGGATGAATGTTTGGGTTAGGGTTAGGAAAAGGTTCAGGTTTAGGGTTAGGGTGAGGGTGAGTGTAAGCATTAGGGTTAGGGTTAGTCTTAGCCTTAGGGTTAGGATGAGGTTGAGGGTGAGGGTGAGGGTTAGGGTTATGATGAGGATGAGGTTTAGGGTTAGAGTTAGTGTTAGGGTGAGGTTTAGACTGAGGGTTAGTGTTAGGGTAAGTGTTAGGTTTAGGGTTAGGGTGAGGTTTAGGGTGAGGGTTAGGGTTTGGGTTAGGGTTAGGATTAGGGTTACGGTGAGGGTTAGGGTTAGGGTTAGGGTGAGGCTGAAGTTTAGGGTTAGGATTGGGGTTAGGGTTAAGGTTAAGTTGTGGTTGTGGTTGAGGGTGAGGGTTAGGGTTAGGATTACGGTTAGGATTAGGGTTAGGCTGAGGGTGATAGTGAGGGTGAGAGTTAGGGTAAGGGTGAGGGATAGGCTTAGGCTGATGTTTAGGGTGAGGGTGAGGATTAGCGTGAGGGTATGGGTGAGGGTGAGACTGAGGTTTAGGGTGTGGGTGTGGGTTAGGTTTTAAGTGATGGTTAGGGTGATGGTGAGAGTTATGGTTAGGGTTAGGGTGAGGGTAAGGGTTAGGGTGAGGGTTAGGCTGAGAGTGAGGGTTAGGGTTTTCGTGATGGTTAGGGTGAGGGATAGGGTGAGAGTGAGGGTTAGCGTTTTCGTGAGGGTTAGGATTAGGGATAGGGTGAGGGTTAGGTTAAGGGTTACGGTTAGGGTGACGGTGAGTGTGTGGGTTATGGTTAGGTTTAAGTTTAAGGTGAGGGTGAGGGTGAGGGTTAGGTTTAGGATTATGGTTAGGGTTAGGGTTAGGCTGAGGGTGAGGTTGAGGGTGAGGGTTATTGTTACGGTGAGGGTGAGGTATAGGGTTAGATTTAGCATTAGGGTGAGTGTTACTGTGAGTGTTAGTGTTAGTGTTACAGTTAGGGTTTGGGTGAGGGTGAGTGTGAGGGTTAGGCTTAAGCTTAGGCTTAGGCTTAGGCTTAGGCCTAGCGTGACGTTGAGGGTTAGGGTGATGGTTACGGTTAGGGTTATGTTGAGAGTGAGGATGAGGTTTAGGGTTAGGATTAGGGTTAGGGTGAGCGCTAGGGTGAGGGTTAGTGTGAGGTTTAGAGTTATGGTGAGTTTTAGGGTTAGTGTGAGGGTTAGGGTTAGTGTAAGAGTGAGGGTGAGTTTTAGGGTGAGGGTTAGGGATAGGATTAGCGTTAGGGTTAGTGTTAAGGTTAGGGTTAGGGTGAGGGTTAGAGTGAGGGTTAGGTTTAGGATTAGGGTTAGGTTGAGGGCTTCGGTGAGGGTGAGGGTTAGGGTTAGGTTTATGGTGAGGTTCAGGGTTAGGGTCAGGGTGAGGGTTAGGGTTAGGTTTAGGTTTAGGGTTAGGGTTAGGGTGAGAGTGAGGTTTAGGTTTAGAGTTAGTGTTAGAGTGAGGGTTAGGGTTAGGGTTATTTTTAGTGTTATTGTTAGAGTTAGGGTGAGGGTTAGGGTGAGTGTTAGGGTTAGGGTTAGGGTTTGGATTAGGATTAGGGTATGGGTTAGGGTGAGGGTGAGTGTGAATGTTAGGGTTAGGGTTAGGCTTAGGCTTAGGGTTAGGCTGAGGGTGAGGGTTAGGGTTAGGGTCAGCATGAGGTTTAGTGTTAGAGTTAGCATTAGGGTGAGGTTTAGTGTAAGGGTTAGTGTTAGGGTTAGTGTTAGGGTGAGGATGAGGTTTGGTGTTAGAGTTAGGCTTAGGGTTAGGGTGAGGGTTAGCTTTAAGGTGAGGGTTAAGTTTAGCGTGGAGGTTGGGTTAGGGTGAGGGTTAGGGTGAGTGTTAGAGTTAGGGTTAGGGTTTGGATTAGGATTAGGGTATGGGTTAGGGTGAGGGTGAGTGTGAAGGTTAGGGTTAGGGTTAGGCTTAGCCTTAGGGTTAGGCTGAGGGTGAGGGTTAGGGTGAGGGTTAGGGTTAGGGTCAGCATGCGGTTTAGGGTTAGATTTAGCATTAGGGTGAGGTTTAGTGTAAGGGTTAGTGTTAGGGTTAGTGTTAGGGTGAGGATGAGGTTTGGTGTTAGAGTTAGGCTTAGGGTTAGGGTGAGGGTTAGCTTTAAGGTGAGGGTTAGGTTTAGCGTGGAGGTTGGGTTAGGGTGAGGGTTAGGGTTAGGGGTAGGGTTAGGATGAGGGTGAGGGTGAGGGTTATGGTTAGGATAAGGTTTAGGGTTAGGCTGAAGCTGAGGGTGAGGGTGAGGGTTAGGTTAGGGTGAGGGTTAGGGTTAGGATTAGGGTGAGAGTTTGGGTGAGGTTTAGGGTTAGGATTAGGGTTATTGTGAGGGCTAGGGTGAGGGTGAGGATTAGGGTTATGGTTAGGGTGAGGGTTATGTTCAGGTTGAGGGTTTGCGTTAAGGTGAGGGTTAGGCTTAGGTTGGAAATTAGGGTTAGGATGAGTTTTAGGGTTAGGGGTAGGGTTAGGATGAGTGTGAGAGTGAGGGTTATGCTTTGGATTAGGTTTATGTTTAGTTTGAGGGTGAATGTGAGTGTGAGGGTTAAGGTTAGTGTCAGATTTAGGGTTAGGATTAATGTGAGATTTTGGGTGATTGTTAGGGTTAGTATTAGCGTTAAGGTGAGAGCTAGGGTGAGGGTGGGATTAGGGTTATGTTTAGGGTGAGGGTTAAGGTGAAGGTTAGGGATAGGATTAGTGTTAGGGATAGGGTTATTGTTAGGGTTAGGCTTCGGGTTAAGGTTATGGTGACGTTGAGGCTGAGGCTGAGGATTAGGGTTAGGGTTAGGGTTAGGGTGAGGGTGAGCTTTAGGTTTAGAGTTAGGGTTAGGGTGAGGTTTAGGGTGAGGGTTAGGGTTAGGGTTAGTGTTAGGGTTAGGGTTTGGGTGAGGGATAGGGTGAGAGTGAGGGTTAGGCTTAGTGTTAGGCTTAGGCTTAGTGTTAGGGTGAGGTTGAGTGTAAGGTTTAGGGTTAGGGTTAGGGTTAGGGTTAGGCTTAGTGTTAGGCTGAGGGTGAGGGTGAGAGTGAGGGTTAGGATGAGGGTGAGGTTTAGGTTTAGAGTTAGCATTAGCGTGAGGGATGGTATGAGGGTTAGTGTTAGGGTTAGTGTTACAGTTAGGGTTAGGGTGAGGGTGAGTGTGAGGGTTAGGGTTAGGCTTAGGCTTAGGCTTAGGCTTAGGCTTAGTCCAAGCTTGGGGGTGAGGGTAAGGGTTAGAGTTAGGGTGAGGGTTATTTTAGGGTTAGGGTTACGGTTACGGTTACGGTGAGGGTGAGGCTGAGGGTTAGGATTAGGGTTAGGATGAGGTTTAGGTTTAGTGTTAGGGTTAGAGTTAGGGTTAGGGTGAGAGTGAGCTTTAGAGTTAGAGTTAGGGTTAGTGTTAGGGTTAGGGTTAGGCTTAGGCTTAGGCTTAGGCTTAGGCTTAGCGTGGGGTTTAGGGTTAGGGTTAGGGTTAGGGTGAGTGTTTGGGTTGGGTTAGGGTGAGGTTTATATGAGGTTTAGGGTTAGGATTAGGGTCAGGGTGAAGGCAAGGGTGAGGGTGAGTGTTAGGGTTAGGGTTAGGTTTAGTGTTATGGTGAGGGTTAGGGTTAGGGTTCCAGTGAGGGTGAGGGTTAGGGTTAGGATTAGGGTGACTGTGAGGTTCAGGGTTAGGGGTAGGTTTAGGCGTAGTGTGAGGGTGAGTGTTAGCGTGAGTTTGCGGGTTAGGGTTAGGGTGAGAGTTAGAGTTAGGAATAGGGTTAGGGTGATGGCAACGTTGAGGGTGAGAGTTAGGGTTAGGTTTAGGGTGAGGTTTAGGGTGAGAGTGAGGGTTAGGGTGCCGTTTAGGTTTAGTGTGAGGGTTAGGGTGAGGGTTAGTTTTAGGGTTAATGTTAGGGTGAGGGTTAGGTTTAGTGTCAGGGTACAGGTTGAGGTTACGGTTAGGGTGAGGGTTAGGGTGAGGTTTAGGGTTAGGGTTAGGGTGAGAGTTAGGGTGAGGGTGACGGTGAGGGTTAGGGTTAGGGTTAGGTTGAGGGTTAGGCTGAGGGTTAGGCTGAGGTTAAGGGTTAGGGTGAGGTTTAGGGTGAGGGTGAGCGTTAGGGTTAGGTTTAGGTTTAGGGTGAAAGTTAGGCTGAGTGTTAGGTTTAGGGTGAAGATTAGGGTTAGGATTAGGATAATGGTTAGGGTTAGGGTGAGGATTAGGGTTTGGATTAGGGTTAAGGTTAGGGTTAGGCTGAGGTTGAGGGTGAAGGTGAGGGTTAGGTTTAGGGTTAGGTTTTGTTTAGGGTTACGATGAGAGTTAGGGTGAGGGGTAGGATTATGGTTAGGGTGAGGGTTAGGGTTAGTGTGAGGGTTAGGCTTATCATTAGGGTGAGGGTAAGGGTTAGTGTGACGGTTAGTTTGAGGTTGAGGGATAGGGTTAGGGTTAGGGTTCGGGTGAGGGTTAGAATTTGGGTTAGGGTGAGGGTGACTGTTAGCGTGAGGGTTAGGGTTAGGGTGAGGGTAAGGGTTAGGATTGTGGTTAGGGAGAGGGTGAGGGTAAGCGTTACAGTTAGTTTTATGGTTTGGGTGAGGTTTAGGGTGAGACTCAGTGATAGGTATAGGTTGAGGGTTAAGGTTACGGTGAGGATTAGGGTTAGGTTTGAGGTAGGGTGAGGGTGAGGTTGAGGATTAGGATTAGAGTGAGGTTTAGGGTGAGGGTTAGGCTGAGATTAATGGTTAGGGTGAAGGTAAGGATGAGGGTGAGGGTTAGGGTTAGGGTTAGGGTTAGGGTGAGGGGTAGCGTGAGTGTCAGGGTTAGGGTTGGGGTTAGGTTTCGGTTGAGGATTTCGTTTACGCCAAGGTTTGTGTTAGGTTGAGGATTAGGGTGAGGGTGAGGCTGAGGGTGAGGGTGAGTGTTTGGGTGAGGGTGAGGGTTAGGGTGTGGCTGAGGGTTAGGGGTAGGGTGAGGTTTAGGTGACAGTTAGCATTAGGGTGAGGGTGAGGTTAGGTTTAGGTTTAGGGTGATGGTGAGGGTTAGGGTTAGGGTGAGGGTTAGGGTGAGGGATAGGGTTTGGGTGAGTGTCAGGTTTAGTATGAGGGTTAGGGTGAGGGTGAGCATTAGGGTTATGGTTAGGGTGAGGGTTAGGGTTAGGGTTAGGGTGAGGGTTAGGGTTAGGGATAGGGTTAGGTTTTGGATGAGGGTTAGGTTTATTGTGAGGGTTAGGTTTATGGTTAGGGTTAGAGTTAGGGTGAGGGTAAGGGTTAGGGTGAGGATTAGTTTGAGGCTTAGGTTCAGGGTTAGCGTTAAAGTTAGGGTGAGGGTTAGGGTTGGGTTCGGGTTAGGGTGAGGTTTAGGGTGAGGTTGAGGGTTAGGTTGAGGGTGAGGGTTTGGGTGACTGTGAAGGTTAGGGTGTGGTTGCGGGTTTGGGTTAGGGTGACGGTTAGGGTTAGGGTGAGGGTGAGTGTTAGGGTTAGGGTTAGGGTGAGGGTGAGTGTTAGGGTTAGGGTTAGGGTATGTGTTAGGATGAGGGATAGCGTAAGGTTAGGTTGAGGCTTAAGTTTAGTGTGAGTTTTAGGGTTACAGTTAGGGTTAGGGTGAGGTTAAGGTTTAGGGTGAGGGTTAGTTGGAGAGTGATTGTCAGAGTTAGCTTTAGGGTTAGGGTGAGGGTTAGGGTTAGGGTTAGGTTTAAGGTGAAGGTGAGAGTTAGGGTTAGTGTTATGGTGAGGGTTAGGGTGAGGGTTAGGGTTAGGTTTAGGGTTAGGTTGAGGGTGAGGGAAAGGGTTAGGTTTAAGACTAGGGGTAGGGTTAGGGTTTGGCTGAGGGTGAGGGATACGGTAAGGTTAGAGTGAGGGTTAGGTTTCGTGTGCAGGTTAGGGTTAGGTTAAGGGTTAGGGTGAGGGGTAGGGTTAGGGTTATGTTTAGGGTGAGGTTGAGGGTTACGGTGATGTTCAGGGTGAGGGTGAGTGTGAGCATTAGGTTGTGGGTGAGGGTTCGGCTTATGGTTAGCCTTAGGGTGACAGTGAAGGTTAGCCATAAGCTTAGGGTTAGAGTTATGGTGAGGGTTAGGGTTAGGGTGATGTTTAGGGTGAGAGTGAGGGTTAGGGTGAGCGTGAAGGTTTGGGTTATAGTGAGGGTTAGGGTGTAGGTGAGGGTTAGGTTTAGGGTTAGGGTGAGGTTGAGGGAAAGTGTTAGGTTTAGGACTAGGGTTAGGGTTAGGGTTTGGCTTAGGGTGAGGGAAGGAGTGAGGGTGAGGGTTAGGGTGAGGGTTAGGGTTAGGATGATGGTTATGTTTAGTGTGAAGGTTAGATTTAGGGTTAGGGTTAGATTTAGGGTGAGGATAAGGGTTAGGGTAAGGGTTAGTTTCAGAGTGAGTGTTAGTTTTAGGATTAGGGTGAGTGTGAGGGTTAATATTAGGGTTAGGATTAGGGTTAAGGTGCGTGTGAGGGTTAGGGATAAGCTAAATATTAGGGTTAGGGTGAAGGTGAGGGAGAGGGTTAGGTTTTGGATTAGTTTTAGGGTTAGGGTTAGGCTTAGGATGAGGGTGAGGATGAGGTTGAGGGTTAGGTTGAGGGTTAGGTATAGGGTTAATGTGAGGGTTAGTGTTAAGTTTATGTTTAGGGTGAGGATGAGGGTTAAGGTTTAGGGTTAGGATGAGGGTTCAGGTGAGGGTGAGGGTTAAGGTGTGGGTGAGCTTTAGGTTTTGGGTGAGGGTTAGGGTGACAGTGAGGAATACTGTTATGGTGAGGCTTCGGTTGAGGTTGAGTGTTAGGGTGTGGGTGAGGGTTAGTGTTAGGGTGAGGGTTAGTGTTACGGTGAGGGTTAAGGTGAGGGTAAGGGTTAGGGTGAGGGTTAGGTTGAGGGTGAAGGCTAGGGTTAGCATTAAGGATAAGGTGAGGGTGAGGGTTATGTTTAGGTTTAAGGTGAGGACTTGGGTGGGGGTGAGGGTTAGTGTTAGGGTTAGGGATAGGGTGAGGATTAGATTTAGGGTAAAGGTTATGGTGAGCGTTAGGCTGAGGGTAGGATTAGGGTTAGAGTGAAGGTTTGGTTTAGTGTGAGGGATAGGCTTAGGCTTGGGGTTAGTGTTAGGGTGACGGTAAGGGTCAGGGTGAAGGATAGTGTGAGGGGGAGGGTTAGAGTTAGTACTAGGGTTAGGGTTAGGGTGAGGGTTAGTGTTAGGTTTAGGGTTAGGGTGAGGTTGAGGGTGAGAGTTAGGGTTAGGTTTAGGGTGAGGGTTAGGTTTATGGTTAGGCTGAGGGTGAGGGGGAGGGTTAGGGTTAGGGTTAGGGCTAGGAAAAGAGTGATGGTCCGGATTAGGGTTAGGATCATTGTTAGGGTTAGGCTGAGGTTGAGGCTGTGTGTGAGGGTTAGTTTTAGGTTTAGGGTTAGGTTAGGGTTAGGATGAGGGATAGGGTGAGGGGTAGGGTTAGGGTTAGTGTGAGGGTTAGGGTTAGTGTGAGGGTTAGGGTTAGGGTTAGAGTGAGGGTGACGGTTAGGTTTAGGTTTAGGGTTAGGAAGAGGGGTACTGTGAGGGTTAGGGTTAGGCTTAGGGTTAGAGTGAGGATCAGGGTTAGGTTTAGGGTGAGGGTAAGGCTTAGAGTGAGCTTTAGGGTTAGGGTGAGTGTTAGAGTGATGGTTATGCTTACTGTGAGGTTTTGGGTTAGGGTTAGGGTTAGGGTGAGTGTGAGAGTGAGGGTTAGTGTTAGGATTAGGGTTAGGGTTAGGGTGAGGGTTAGGGTTAGGGTGAGGGTTAGGGTGAGGGTGAGGGTTAGGTTAGGTTGAGGGTTAAGGTTATGATTAGGGTTAGGGTAAGGGCTAGGTTGAGGGTGAGGGTTAGGGTTAGGTTTAGGATTAGGGTGAGGTTTAGGTTTAGGGTGAGGTGTAAGGTTAGGGTTAGGGTGAGTGTTAGCTTGAGGGTTAGGATTAGGGTTAGGGTGAGGGTTAGGTTTACTGTGAGGTTTAGGGTTAGGGTTAGGTTTAGGTTGAGGGTGAGATTTAGGTTTAGGGTGAGGTGTAAGGTTAGGGTTAGGGTGAGTGTTAGCTTGAGGGTTAGGATTAGGGTTAGGGTGAGGGTTAGGTTTAGTGTGAGGGTTAGGGTTAGGGTTAGGTTTATGATGAGGGTAAGCTTTAAGGTGAGGTTTAGGGTGAGAGTGAGGGTTGGGTTTAGCGTGACTGTTAGTGTGAGGGTTAGGGTGAGGGTTAGTGTTAGGGTTAGATTGAAGATGAGGTGAGGCTGAGGGTTAGGTTTAGGGTTAGGGTTATGATGAGGGTTAGTGTGAGGGTTAGGGTTAGGGTGAAAGTGAGGGTGAGGGTTAGGGTTAGTTTGAGGGTTAGGGTTAGGATTGGGGTTATGGTGACGGCTAGGTTGAGGTTGAGTGTTAGGGTTAGGCTTAGGATTAGGGTGAGGGATAGGTTTAGTTTGAGGGTTAGGGTAGGGTTAGGGTTAGGGTGAGGGTGAGTGTTAGGGTTACGGTTAGTTTTAGGGTGAGGTGTAGGGTGAGGGTTAGGGTTACGGTTAGGTTTAGAGTTCGATTGAGGTTTTCGGTTAGCTAAGGAATGGGGTTAGGGTGAGGATTAGGTTGATGGTGAAGGTTAGGGTTATGGTGAGTGGTAGGGTTGGGGTTAGGGTTAATTTGAGGGTAAGGGTTAGTTTTGGGGTTAGGGTTAGGGTTATTGTAGTGGTTAGGATTTGGGTTAGGGTGAGGGTTAGTGTGAGGTTTAGGGTTAGGTTTAGGGCTAAAGTTTGAGTGAGGTTGAGTATTAGTTTTAGGATTCGGGTTAGGGTTAGGTTTAGGCTGAGGGTGAGGGTGTGGGTGAGGGTTAGGTTTAGGTTTAGGGTTAGGTTAGTGTTAGGATGAGGGTTAGGGTGAGGGGTAGGGTTAGGGTTAGGTTGAGGGTTTTGGTAAGTATGAGGGTTAGGGTTAGGGTTAATGTAAGCCTGAGGGTGAGGGTAAGGGTTAGGTTTAGGGTTAGTGTGAGAGGTAATGTGAGACTGCGGTTTAGGGTTTGGGTTAGGGTGAGGGTGAGGGTTAGGGTTAGGGTTAGGGTTAGGGTTAGGGTCAGGGGTAGGGTGATGGTTATTTTTAGGGTTCGGGTTAGGGTTCGGTTGAGGGTTTCAGTTAGATAAGTGTTAGTGTTAGGGAGAGGATTAGGGTGAGGGTGAGGGTTTGGGTGAGGGATAGGATTAGTGTGAGGGTTAGGCTTAGGATTAGGGTGAGGGTTTGGTTTAGGGTGAGGTTTAGGGTAAGGGTGAGGGTTAGGGTTAGGATGAGGGTTGCGGTTAGGTTTAGGGTGGGTGTTAGTGTGAGGGGCAGGGTTAGAGTTAGCGTGAGGGTTAGATTTAGTGTGAGGGTTAGGGTTACAGTGAGGATAAAGGTTAGGGTGAGGGTTAGGGTTAGCATTAGTGTGAGGGTAAGGGTTAGGGTGAGGGTGAGGGTTAGGGTGAGGAAGAGGGTTAGGGTTAGTGTGAGGGTTAGGGTTAGTGATAGGGTTATGGTTAGGGTGAGGGTAAGTGTTAGGGTTAGAGTGAGGGTGAGGTTTAGGGTGAGGGTGAGGGTTAGGCATAGGATTAGGGTTAGGGTGAGGGTTAGGGTTAGGGTTAGGGTTAGGTTGAGGGTTAAGGTGAGGGCTAGGGTTAGGGTTAGGGTGAGGGCTAGGTTTAGTGTAAGGGTTAGGGTTGGGGTTAGGTTGAGGCATAGGGTTAGGGTTAGGGTGAGGGTAAGCGTTAGTGTGAGGGAGAGGTTTAGGATGAGGGTGAGCTTGAGGGTTAGTGTGAGTGTTAGGTTCAGGGATAGTGTTTGGTTAGGTTGAGGGTAAGGTTGAGGGTTAGGGTGAGGGTTAGGGTGATGGTGAGAGTGAGAGTGATGGTTAGGGTTAGGGTAAGGGTGAGCCTGAGGGTGAGGGTTCGGATTAGCGTTACGGTTAGATTTAGGCTGAGGCTGAGGTTGAGGGTGAGGGTGACATTTATGTTTAGGGTTAGGGTGAGGTGTAGGTTTAGTTTGAGGGTTAGGGTGAGGCTGAGTTTAAGGGTTAGGGTGCGCGTTAGGGTGAGGGTGAGGGTTATGTTTAGGATTAAGGTTAGGGTGACGGTTAGGGTGAGGGTTAGTGTTATTGTTAGGGTGAGGGTTAGGGCGAAGATTAGGGTGAGGGTGAGGGTTAGGGTTAGGATTAGGGTTAGTGTGAGGGCTAGGGTGAGGTTGAGGGATAGTCTTAGAATTAAGGTTAGTTTAGGGTGAGAGTAAGGGTTAGAGTTAGGGTGAGGGTTAGGGTAAGATTTAGGGTTAGGGTGATGGTTAGGGTGAGGGTTAGTTTTAGATTTAGGGTTAGCATGCGGGTTAGGGTGAGGGGTAGGGTTAGGGTTAGGGTGAGGGTGAGCTTTAGGGTAAGGGTGACGGTTAGGGATAGGGTTAGGTTTAGGTTGAGTGTTAGGGTTAGGGTTAGGGTGAGGGTTAGGCTGAGGGTTAGAGTTAGGGTGAGGGTGAGGTTTAGGGTTACTGTGAGTATTAGGGTGAGGGTTAGGGTGAGGGTTAGTTAAGGGTTAGGGTGATGGTGAGGGTTAGGGTTAGGGTTAGTGTGAGGGTTAGGTTTAGGGTTATGGTGAGGGTTAGAGTTAGGCTGAGGGTGAGGGTTAGGGTGAGGGTTACGTTCAGGGTTAGGGTTAGTGTGAGGTGTAGGGTGAGGGTTAGGGTTAGATTTAGGGTTAGCATGAGGGTTAGGGTGAGGGGTAGTGTTAGGATTAGGCTTAGGGTTAGGTTTAGGGTGAGAGTTAGGGTTAGGGTTGGTTGAGGTTTAGGGTTAGGATGAGAGTTAGGTTAGGGTTAGGGTTAGTGTGAGGGTGAGGGCGAGGCTGAGGGTTAGGGTGAGGATGAGGGTTAGGGTTAGGGTTAGGTTGAGGCTGAGGGTGAGGGTTTGGATTAGCGTTTGGGTTCGAGTTAGTCTGAGGGTGAGCTTGAGTTTGAGGGTGACGTTTATGCTTTGGATTAGGGTGAGGGTTAGGGTTAGTGTGAGGGTTAGGGTAAGGCTGAGGTTAAGGGTAAGGGTGAGGATGAGGGTTAGGTTTAGGATTAGGGTTAGGGTGAGGGTTAGGTTGATGGTTAGGGTGAGGCTTAAAATTAGGGTTAGGTTGAGTTTTAGGGTGAGGTAAAGGGTGATGGTGTGGTTTAGGCTTGGGGTGATGATTAGAGTTAGGTTTTGGGTTAGGGTTAGGGTAAGGGTTATTGTAAGGGTGAGGGTAACGGTTAGAGTGAGGGATATGGTTAGGGTGAGGGTTAGGGATAGGATTAGGGTTAGGGTGAGGGCTAGGTTGAGGGTGAGAGTTAGGTTTAGGGTTATGGTGAGGGTTATGGTTATGGTTAGGATGAGGGTAACGGTGAGGGGTAGAGTTAGGGTTAGGGTGAGTGTTAGGTTTAGTGTGAGGGTTATGGTTAGGGTGAGGGTAAGTGTTAGAATGAGCGTTAGGGTTAACGTGAGTGTTAGGGGGAGTGTGAGGGTTAGGTTTCGGGTTAGTGTGAGAGTTAGGTTTAGGGTTAGGGTGAGGGTTAAAGTTAGGCTGAGAGTGAAGGTTAGGGTGAGGGTGACATTTAGGGTTATGGTTAGGGTGAGGGTTAGGTTTAGTGTGAGGGTTAGGGTGAGGGTGAGGGTGAGGTTAAGGGTTAGGTTGAGGGTGAGGATTAGGGTTAGATTGTGGGTTAGGGTTAGGATTGAGCGTTAGATTGAGGGTTAGGTTGAGGGTTAGGATTAGTGTCAGGGATAGGGATAGGGTGAGGGTTAGTGTGAGGGGTTGGGTTAGGGATAGGGTGAGGGTTAGGGTGAGGATGAGGGTTAGGGTTAGTGTGAGGGTTAGGGTGAGTGTGAGGGTTAGGTTTAGTGTGAGGGTTAGGGTTAGGGTTAGGATTAGGATGAGGGTGTGGGTTAGGTTGAGGGTTAGGGTGAGGGTGAGGGTTAGGTTTAGGATTAGGATGAGGGTGAGGGTTAGCCTGAGCTTGAGTGTGAGTGTTAGGGTGGGAATTAGGATTAGTGTTAGAGTTAAGTTGAGGGCTCTGGTGAGGGTGAGGGTTAGGGTGAGGGTGAGGGTTAGTATTAGGGTTAGGGTTAAGTTGAGGGCTAAGGTTAGGGTGAGGCTTAGGGTGAGGGTGAAGGTGAGGGTGAGGGTTCCAACTAAGTAAGGGTTAGGGTTAGGGTGATGATTAGGTTGAGGGTGAGGGTTAGGGTGAAGGTTACGGTTAACGTGAGGGTTAGAGTTAGGGTTAGGGTGAGGGGTAAGGTGACGGTGAGGGTGACAGTTAGGGTGAGGGTTACGGTTAAGGTGAAGTTTAGAGTTACGGTTAGAGTGAGGGTTAGGTTTAGTTTTAGGGTTAATGTTAGTGTTAGGCTTAGGGTGAGTATAAGGGTTAGGGTGAGTGTGAGGGTGAGGGTGAGGGTTAGGGTTAGGGTGAGGTTTAGGTTTAGCGTGAGGGTTAGGTTTAGGGTTAGTGTGGGGGTTAGGTTGAGGGGTAGGCTTAGGGATATTGTGAGGGTTAGGTTTAGTATGAGGGTTAGGGTTAGGGTTACGGTTAGGGTGAGGGTAAGGTTTAGGGTGAGGGTCAGGGTGACGTTGAGGTTTAGGGTTAGGATTAGGTTTAGGGTTAAGGTTAGGCTCAGGGTGAGGGTGAGGGTAAGGGTGAGGGTTAGGGTTAGGGTTAGTGTGAGGCTTAGGGTTAGGGCTTTATTTAGGGTGATGATGAGGGTTAGGGTGAGGTTGAGGTTTCAGATGAGGGTGAGGGTTCGGGTGGGGTTGAGGGTTAGTGTTAGGGTGAGGGTTAGGTTTAGGGTTAGGGTAAGGGTTAGCTTGAGTGATAGGGTTAGGGTTAGGGTGAGAGTTAGGGTTAGGGTGAGGTTTAGGGTTAGTGTGAGGGTTAGGGTGAGTGTGCGGGTTAGGGTTAGGGTGAGGGTTAGGTTTAGGGTGAGGGTTAGTGTTAGGGTTAGTGTGAGTGTGAGGGAGAGTGTAAGGGTTAGGTTTAGGATTTGGGTTAGAGTTAGGATGACGGTGAGGGTTATTTTTAGGATTAGGGTTAGGTTTAGGCTGAGGGTGAGGGTGAGTGTGAGGGTTAGGGTGAGGGTGAGTGTTAGGTTCAGGTTTAGGGTTACGTTTAGAGTGAGGGTTAGGGTTAGGCTTACAGTTAGGATGAGGGTTAGGGTGAGGGATCGTGTTAATGTGAGGGTGAGGTTTAGTGTTCATGTGAGGGTTAGGTTTAGGGATAGGGTTAGGGTTAGGGTGAGCGTACGGGTTCGGGTTCAGGTGAGGTTAAGGGTGAGGCTGAGGGTTAGAGTTAGTGTGAGGGTTAGGTTTTGGGATAGGGTTAGGGTTATGGAGAAGGTAAGGGTTACAGTTAGGTTGAGGGTGAGATTCAGGATTAGGGTTTGGGTTAGGCAAAGGGTTAGGGTAAGTTTGAGGGTTAGGTTGAGGGTTCGGGTTAAGGTTAGGGTTAGGTTTACTGTGAGGGTAAGGGTTAGGGTGAGGTTTAGGGTGAATGTGAGGATTAGGTCTAGCATTAGGGTTAGGGTGAGGGTTACGTTTAGGGGTTTAGGGTTAGGGTTAGAGTAAGGCTTAGGGTTAGGGTTAGGGTGAGGGTTAGGTTTAGAGTGAGGGTGAGGGTTAGGGTGAGTGTTAGAGTTAGGGTACTGGTTAGGGTTATTGTGAGGGTTATTGTGAGGCTGAGGGTTATGGTTAGGGTGAGGGTAAGGTTTAGAGTGAGGGTTACCGTGAGGATTAGGGTTAGGGTTAGGGTGAGGGTTATGGTTAGTGTGAGGGTAAGATTTAAGTTGAGGGTTAGGGTTAGGATTAGGGTTAGCGTGAGGGCTAGATTGAGGATGAGGGTTAGGTTCAGGGTTAGGGTGAGGGATAGGGTTAGGGTTAAGGTTAGAGTGAGGGTGAGGCATAGGGTTCGGGTTAGGGTGAGGGTTAGAGTTAGGCTGAGGGTATGGGTTAGGGTGAGGGTGACGGTTAGGTTTAGGGTTAGGGTGCGGGTTTGGATTAGGTGACGGTTAGGGTGAGGGTGAGGTTAAGGGTTAGGGTGAGGGTTATGGTGAGGTTTAGTGTTAGGGTTGGGGTTAGGGTGAGGGTTAGGTTGAGGGTTTGGGTTAATGTGAGGGTGAGGGCGAGGTTGAGGGTTACGGTGAGGGTGAGGGTTAGGGTTAGGGTTAGGGTCAGGCTGACGGTGAGGCTTCGATTAGCGTTAGGGTTAGAGTTAGTCTGTGGTTGAGGGTGAGTTTGAGGGAGATGTTTATGCTTAGGTTTAGGTTGAGGGTTAGGGTTAGTGTGAGGGTTTGGGTGATGCTGAAGTTAAGGGTTAGGGTGAGGGTGAGGGTTAGGTTTAGTATTAGGGTTAGGATGAGGTTAGAGTTAGGCTTAAAGTTAGGGTTAGGTTGAATTTTAGGGTGAGGGAAAGGGTGTTGGTGAGGTTTAGGGTTCGGGTGAGGATTAGAGTTAGGGTTAGGTTAGGGTCAGGGTTATGTGAGTGTGAGGGTAACATTTAAGGTGAGGGTTAGGTTTAGGCTGAGGGTTAGGGAGAGAATTAGGGTTAGGGTGAGGGCTAGCTTGAGGGTGAGAGTTAGGTTTAGAGTTATGGTGAGTGTTATGTTAAGGGTTAGGATGAGGGTAATGGTGAGGTGTAGGCTTAGGGTTAGGGTAAGGGTTAGGTTTAGTGTGAGGGTTAGGGTTAAGGTGAGGGTTAGTGTGAGAATGAGCGTTAGGGTTACCGTGAGTGTAAGCGTTAGGGTGAGGTTTAGGGTTAGGGTTAGTGTGATGGTTAGGTTTAGGGTTAGTGTGAGGGTTAGGGTTAGGGATAGTGTTAGGGTTAGGGTGAGGGTAAGGGTTAGGGTTAGGGTGAGGGTGAGGTTTAGGGTGAAGGAGTGGGTTAGGGATAGTGTTAGGGTTAGGGTGAGGGTTAGGGTTAGGGTGAGGGTTAGGGTGAGGGTTAGCGTTAGGGTTAGGGTGACGGATAGGTTGAGTGTGAGGTTTAGGGTTGGGGTTAGGTTTACGGTGATGGTAAGGGTTAGGGTGAGGTTTAGGGTGAGTGTGAGGGTTAGGGTTAACATTACGGTTAGGGTGAGGGTTAGGGTGAGGGTGCGGTTTAGGGTTAGCTTTAGGGTGAGTTTGAGAGTGAGGGTTACGGTTAGGGTTAGGGTTAGGGTGAGTGTGACATCGAGGCTGAGGGTTAGGGTTAGGGTGAGGATGAGGGTTTAGGATTAGCGTTGGGCTTAGAGTTAGGCTGAGGTTGAGGGTGAGGGTGAGTTTGACGTTTATGTTTAGGTTTAGGTTGAGGGTTAGGTTGAGGGTGAGGGTTGTGTTTAGGATTAGGGTTAGGGTGAGGGTTAGGGATAGGCTTAGGGTTAGGTTTAGGGTTATGGTTAGGGTGAGGGTTAGGGTTATGGTGAGGGTGAGTGTTAGGGTGAGGATTAGAGTGAGCGTTATTGTGACGGTTAGGGTTACGGTTAGGGTGAGTGTTAGGGTGAAGGTGAGGTTTAGGGTTATATTTAGGGTTAGGGTGAGGGCTAGTTTGAGGGTGAGAGTTAGGTTTAGGGTTATGGTGAGGGTTAGGGTAAGGTTTAGGATGAGGGTAATGGTGATGGTTAGGGTTAGGGTTAGAGTAAGTGTTAGGTTTAGAGTGAGGGTTAGGGTTAAGGTGAGGGTTAGAGTGAGAATGAACGTTAGGGTTACCGTGAGTGTTAGGGTGAGGGTGAGGGTTAGGTTTAGGGTTAGTTTGATGGTTAGTTTTCAGGTTAGTGTGACGGTTAGGGTTAGGGATAGTGTTAGGTTTAGGGTGAGGGTAAGGGTTATGGTTAGGGTGAGGGTGAGGTTTAGGGTGAAGGAGAATGTTAGGGATATTGTTAGGGTTAGATTGAGGGTAACGTTTAGTGTTAGGGTGAGGGTTAGGGTTAGGGTTAGGGTGAAAGTTAAGGTGAGGGTAGGGTTATGGTTGGGGTGAGGGCTAGGTTTAGTGTGAGGTTTAGGGCTAGGGTTAGGTTTAGGGACACGATTAGGGTTAGGGTTAGAGTAAGGGTTAGGGTGAGTGTGAGGGTTAGGGTGAGGGTGAGGGATAGAGTTAGTGTGAGGGTAAGGGTTAAGTATAGGGTTAGGGTTAAGGTTTTGGTAATGATTAGATTTAGGGTGAGGGTGAGGTTTAGGGTTAGGGTGAGGGTAAGGGATAGGGTTAGGGTTAGGTTGAGGGTTAGGTTGAGGGTTACTGTTAGGGTTAGGGTGAGGGTAAGGGATAGGGTTAGGGTTAGGTTGAGGGTTAGGTTGAGGGTTACGGTTAGGGTTATGGTGAGGGTTAGCGTTAGGGTTAGGGTGACGGATAGGGTGAGGGTGAGGTTTAGGGTTGGGGTTAGGTTTATGGTGAGGGTAAGTGTTAGGGTGAGGTTTAGGGTGAGTGTGAGGGTTAGGGTTAGCATTACAGTTAGGGTGAGGGTACGGTTTTGGGTTAGCTTTAGGGTGAGGTTGAGGGTGAGGGTTAGGGTTAGGGTTAGGGTTAGGGTGAGTGTGACTGCGAGGCTGAGGGTTAGGGTGAGGTTGAGGTTGAGGGTTCGGATTAGCTTTAGGCTTAGAGTTAGGCTAAGGGTGAGGGTGAGGGTGAGGGTGACGTTTATGTTTAGGTTTAGGGTGAGGGTTAGGGTGAGGGTGAGCATTGTGTTTAGTATTAGGGTTAGGGTGAGGGTTAGGGTTAGGCTTAGGATTAGGTTTAGGGTTATGGTTAGGGTGAGGGTTAGGGTTATGTTGAGGGTAAAAGTTAGGTTGAGGGTGAGAGTTAGGTTTAGGATTATGATAAGGGTTAGAGTTACGGTTAGGATGAGGGTAATGTTGAGGGGTAGGGTTAGGGTTAGATTGAGGGTTAGGTTTAGTGTGAGGGCTATGTTTAGGGTGAGGGTTAGGGTGAGAATGAGTGTTAGGGTTACCGTGAGTGTTAGGTTGAGGTTTAGGGAGTGGGTTAGGGTTAGGGTTAGGATAAGGGTGAGGTTTAGGGATAGGGTTAGTTTGAGGGTTAGGGTTAGGGATAGGGTGAGGGTTAGATTTAGGCTGAGGGTGAGGTTTAGGGTGAGGGTGACGTTTAGTGTTAGGGTTAGGGTTAGGGTTCGGGTTAGTGTGAGGGTTAGGGTGAGGGTGAGGTTAAGGGTTAGGTTAAGGGTTAGGTTGAGGGTTAGTGTTAGGTTTAGGCTTAGGGTGAGGGTTAGGGTGAGGGTTAGGTTGAGGGTTAGGGTTAGGGATGGTGTTTCTGTGAGGGTTAGGGTGAGGTTTAGGGATATGGTTAGGGTGAGGTTTAGGGTGAGGGTGAGGGTTAGGGTGAGTGTTAGTGTTAGGTGAGGGTTAACGTTAGGATTAGGTTTAGGGTGAGGGCTCTGGTGAGGGTGAGGGATAGGCTCAGGTTTAGGTTTAGATTTAGGGTTAAGGTGAGGGTTAGGGTTAGGTTTAGGGTGAGGGTTAGGGTTAGGGTGAGGGCTAGGTTGAGGGTGATGGTTAAGTTTAGGATTAGGGTGAGGGTTAGGATTAGTGTGAGGTTTAGGGTGAGGGTGAGTTTAAGGGTTAGGGTGAGGGTTAGGATGAGGTTTAGTGTTAGGGTTAGGGTTAGGGTGAGCGTTAGCATGAGGGTTAGGTTGAGAGTTAGGGTTAGTGTCAGGGATAGGGATAGGGTGAGTGTTAGGGTGAGGTTTAGGGTTAGAGTGAGGGTGAGGGTTAGGGTGAAGTTTAGATTTAGGGTTCGAGTTAGGGTTATTTTGAGGGTGATTGTGAGGTTTAGGGTGAGGGTTAGGGTTAGGGTTAGGTTGAGGATGAGAGTTAGGGTTAGGGTTATGGTGAGGGTTATGGATAGGGTTATGGTTAGGGTGAGTTTTAGAGTTAAGCCGAGGGTGTGGTTTAGGGTTAGGATGAAGTTTATATTTAGGGTTAAGGTGAGGGTTAGGATAAGTGTGAGGGTTAGGGTGAGGGTGAGGTTATGCGTTAGGGTGAGGGTTAGGGTGAGGTTTACTGTTAGGGTTAGGGTTAGGGTGAGGGTTAGCGTGAGGGGTAGGTTGAGGGTTAGGGTTGGTGTCAGGGATAGGGATAGGGTGAGGGTTAGGGTGAAGGTTAGAGTTAGGGTTAGGGTGAGGTTTAGTTTGAGGGTGAGGGTTAGGGTTGGGGTAAGGGTTAGGGTTAGTGTGAGGGTTAGGGTTAGGATTAGGGTTATGGTGAGAACTAGGGTGAGGATAAGGGTTAGGCTTAGGCTTAGGGTGAGGGTTAGGGTTAGGGTTAGTGTGAGGGTTAGTTTGAGGTTGAGGGTTAGGGTTAGAGTTAGGTTTACGGTGAGGGTAAGGGTTAGGGTGAGTTTTCCGGTGAGTGTGAGGATTAGGGCTAGAATTACGGTTAAGCTGAGGGTTAAGTTTAGGGTTAGTTTTAGGGTGAGGTTGAGGGTGAGGGTTAGGGTTAGGGTTAGGGTGAGTTTTAGGGTTAGGGTGAGGGCTAGGGATAGATTTAGGGTGAGGCTGAGGGCGAGGTTGAGGGTTATGGTGAGGGTAAGGGTGAGGGTGAGGTTTAGGATTAGGGTTAGTGTGAGGCTGAGGGTGAGGGTTCGGATTAGAGTTAGGTTTAGAGTTAGGATGAGGATGAGGGTTAAGGTGAGGTTTAGGGTTAGTGTAAGGGTTAGGTTGGGGCTGAGCTTAAGTTTTAGTGTGAGTTTTAGGGTGAGGTTGAGGGGTAGGTTTAGGATTAGGGTGAGCGTGAAGTTTAGGGTGAGGGTTAGAGTTAGGATTAGGGTTAGGTTTAGGGAGAGGGTTAGGGTTAGGTTTACGGTTAGATTGAGTGTGAGGTTTAGAGTGAGGGTTAGAGTTAGGGTTTGGGTTAGGGTTATTGTGAAGGTTATTGTGAGGGTGAGGGTTATGGTTTGGGTGAGGGTAAGGGTTAGGGTGAGGGTTAGGGTTAGGATTAGGGTTAGCATGAGGGCTTGGTTGAGGTTGAGGGTTATGTTTAGGGTTAGGGTGAGGGTTAGGGTGAGGTTTAGTGTTAGGTTTAGCATTAGGGTGAGGGTGAGGGTGATGATTAGGTTGAGTGTTAGGGCTTGTGTCAGGGATAGGGATAGGGTGAGGTTTAGGGTGAGGATTAGGTTGAGGTTTAGGGTTAGGGTGAGGGTTAGGGTTAGGATTAGTGTTAGGGTGAGGGTTAGGGTGAAGGTCTGGGTTAGGTTTTTGGTTACGGTGACCATTAAAGTTAGGGTTAGGGTGAGGGTTAAGTTGAGGGATAGGGTTAGGTTTAATGTGAGGGTTAGGATTACTGTGAGGTTTAATGTTAGGGTTAGAGTTAGGGTTAGAGTGAGGGTAAGGGTTAGGGTGAGGGTGAGTGTTAGGGTGAGGATGAGGGTTAGGGTTAGTGTGAGTGTTAGGCTTAGGGATAGTGTTAGGGTTAGGGTGAGGGTAAGGGTTAGTGTTAGGGTGATGTTGAGGCTTAGGGTGTGGTAGAGTGTTAGGGATAGGTTTAGAGTTAGGGTGAGGCTAAGGGTTAGGGTTAGGGTGAGGGTTAGGATTAATTGATGGTTAAGGTGAGTGTAGGTTTATGGTTTGGGTGAGGGCTAGTTTTAGTGTGACCTTTAGATTTAGAGTTAGGTCTAAGGATAGGATTAGGTTTAGGGTTATGGTAAGGGTTAGGGTGAAGAAGAGGATTAGGGTGAGGGTGAGGGTTAGGGTTAGTGTGAGGATTAGTGTTAGGGAAAGTGTTAGGGTTAGTGGGAGGGTAAGGATTAGGGTTAGGGTGAGGGTGAGGGTTAGGGTTAGTGTGAGCGTTAGGGTTAGGGACAGGTTTATGGTTAGGGTGTGGGTAAGATTTAGGGTCAGGGTGAGGGTGAGGTTTAGGGTGAGGTTGAGGGTTAGTGATAGGATTAGGGTTAGGTTGAGAGATAGGTTGAGGGTTATGGTTAGGTTTAGGGTGAGGGTTAGGGTGAGGGTTAGCGTTTGGTTTAGGGTGACCGATAGGGTTAGGGTGAGGGTTAGGGTTGGGGTTAGGTTTACGGTGAGGGTAAGGGTTAAGGTGAGGTTTAGGGTGAGTGTGAAGTTTAGGGTTAGTTTTACAGTTACGGTAAGGGTTAGGTTTAGGGTTACCTTTAGGGTGAGGGTGAGGTTTAGGGTTAGGGTTAGGGTTAGGGTTAGGGAGAGGGTGAGGGCGAGGCTGAGGGTTAGGTTGAGGGTGAGGGTGAGGGTGAGGGTTCAGATTAGCTTAGGGTTAGAGTTAGGCTGAGGGTGAGGGTGAGGTTGAGGGTGACGATTATGTTTAGGTTTAGGGAGAGGGTTAGGGTGAGGCTGAGGTTAAGGGTTAGGGTGAGGGTGAGGGTTGTGTTTAGGATTAGGGTTAGGCGGAGTTTTAGCGTTTGGCTTAGGGTTAGGTTTACGGTGAGAGTTAGGGTGAGGGTTAGGGTTATGGTGAGGGTGAGTGTTAGGGTGAGGATTAGAGTTAGGGTTAGGGTTAGTGTTAGGGTGAGCGTTATTGTGATGGTTAGGTTTATGTTTAGGGTGAGGGATAGGGTGAGGGTGAGGGTTAGGGTTAGGATTAGGGTTATGGTGAGGGCTAGGTTGAGGGTGAGAGTTAGGTTTAGGGTTATGGTGAGGGTTAGGGTTTCGGTTAGGATGAGGGTAATGGTGAAGGGTAGGGTTAGGTTTAGATTGAGGGTTAGGTTTAGTGTGATAGTTAGGGTGAGAATGAGTTTTAGGTTTACCGTAAGTTTTAGGGTGAGGGTTAGGGTATGGGTTAGGGTTAGGTTTAGGGTAAGGGTGAGGGTTAGGGTTAGGGTTAGTGTGAGGATTAGGGTTAGGGATAGGGTGAGGGTTAGAGTTATGCTGAGGGTGAGGGTTAGGGTGCGGGTGACATTTAGGGTTAGGGTTAGTGTGAGGGTTAGGTTTAGTGTGAGGGTTAGGGTGAGGGTGAGGTTAAGGGTTAGGGTTAGGATCAGTGTTAGTGCTAGGCTGAGTGTGAAGGTGAGGGTGAGTGTGAGGGTTAGTTTGAGGGTTAGGTTGACATCTAGGTTAATGTGGAGGGTTAGGTTGAGTGTGAGGGTGAGGTTGAGGGTTTCGGTTAGGTAAAGGTTAAGGATAGGGTGAGGATTAGGATGATCTTGAGGTTTAGGGTTAGGGTTAGTGTTAGGGTGAGGGATAGGGTTAGGTTTAGGGTGATTGTTAGGGTGAGAGTGCGGGTTAGGTTTAGGGTTAGGGTGAGGGCTAGGGTAAGGGTGAGGGTTAGGGTGAGGGTGAGGGTGAGGTTGTGGGTTTTAGTTAGGTAAGAGTTAAGGTTAGGTTTAGGGTTATTGTGAGGGTTCGGGTTTGGGTGAGGGTGAGGTTTAGGGTTAGGATTAGGGTGAGGCTTAGGATGAATTTTAGGGTAAGGATGAGGGTTAAGTTGAGGGGTAGGGGTAAGGTTATGGTGAGGGTTAGGGTTAGTGTGAGGGTTAGTGTTAGGGATAGGTTTAGGTTAGCGTGAGGGTAAGGATTAAGGTGAGGTTGAGGGTTAGGGTAAGGGTGAGGGTTAGGGATAGGGTTAGGGTTAGGGTGAGGGATAGGTTGAGGTTTAGGGTTAGGGTTAGCATTAAGGTGAGGGTTAGGTTGAGGGTTAGGGTTAGGGTTATGGTTAGGGGTACGGTTACTTTTAGGGTGAGGGTGAGGGTTAGGATTAGGTTAACGGTGAGGTTAAGTGTTAGGGTGAGTTTTAGGGTGAGTGTGAGGGTTAGGGTTAGCATTAGGGTGGGGGTGAGGTTTAGGGTGAGAGTTAGGGTTAGGGTTAGTGTGAGGGTCAGGGTTAGGGTCAGGGTTAGGATTAACATTAGGTTTAGGTTTAGGCTGAGCGTGAGGCTGAGGGTGAGGGTGATGGTAATGCTTAGGGTTAGGGTGAGGGTTAGGGTTAGAGTGAGGCTTAGTTTAAGGGTTAGGGTGATGCTGAGGGTTTGGTTTAAGATTAGGGTTAGGGTGAGGGTTAGGGTGAGGGTTAGGCTTAGGCTTAAAATTATGGTTAGGGTGAGTTTTAGGGTGAGGGTAAGGGTGATGGTGAGGTTTAGGGTTGGGGTGAGGATTAGAGTTAGGGTTAGGGATAGGGTTAGGGTGAGGGTTATTTTGAGGTTGAGGGTAACATTTAGGGTTAAGGTAGATTAATGATTATTGGTAGGGTGAGGGCTAGGTTGAGGGTGAGAGTTATTTTTAGTGTTTTGGTGAGGGTTAAGGTTAGGGTTAGGATGAGGTTTAGGTTTAGTGTGAGGGTTAGTGTTAGGGTGAGGGTTGGTGTGAGAATGAGCGTTAGGGTTACCATGAGTATTAGGGTGAGGGTGAGGGTGAGGGTTAGGGTTAGTGTGAGGGTTAGGTTTAGGGTTAGGGTGAGGGTTAGAGTTAGGCTGAGGGTGAGGGTTAGGGTGAGGGTGACATTTAGGGTTAGGGTTAGGATCAGGGTGAGGTTAAGTGTTAAAGTGAGGTTGAGGGTTAGTGTTAGATTGAGGGTTAAGGTTAGTGTCAGGTTTAGGTATAGGGTTAGTTTTAGGGTAAGGGTAAGGGTTAGGGTTAGGGTGAAGGATAGGGTTAGGGTTAGGGTGAGGGTTAAGGTGAGGGTAGGGTTATAGTTCGGGTGAGGGCAAGGTTTAGTGTGAGGTTTAGGGCTAGGGATAGGTTTAGGGATAGGATTAGGGTTAGGGAGAGGGTAAGGGTTAGGGTGAGGGTGAGGGTTAGGGTGAGGGTGAGGGTTAGGGTTAGTGTGAGGGTTTGGGTTAGGGATAGGGTTAAGGTGAGGTTAAGGATCAGGGTTAGGGTGAGGGTGAGGTTTAGGGTGAGGGTGAGGGTTAGGGATAGGTTTAGGGTTAGGTTGAGGGATACCATTAGGGTTAGGGTGAGGGTTAGCGTTAGGTTTAGGCTGCTGGATAGGGTGAGTGTGAGGGTTAGGGTTGGAGTTAGGTTTATGGTTAGCTTTAGGGTGAGGGAGAGGGTTAGGGTTAGATTTAGGGTTAGGGATAGGTTGAGGGTTAGAGTTAGGCTGAGGGTGAGGGTTAGGGTGAGGGTGACGTTTAGGGTTAGGGTTAGGGTGAGGGTTAGGTTTAGTGTGAGGGTTAGAGTGAGGGTTAGGTTGAGGGTTAGGGTTACGGATAGTGTTTGGGTGAGAGTTAGGGTGAGGGTTAGGGTTATGGTTAGGGTAAGGTTTAGGGTGAGGGTGAGGGTGAGGATTAGGGTGAGTTTTAATGTTAGGGTGAGGGTTCAAGTTAGGATTAGGGTTAGGGTGAGGGCTCTGGTGAGGGTGAGGGTTAGCCTTAGGATTAGGTTTAGATTTAGGGTGAAGGTGAGGGGTAGGGTTAGGGTTAGGGTGAGGGCTAGGTTTAGTGTGAGGGTTAGGGTTAGGTTTAGGGTGAGGGTTAGGGTAGGGTTACAGTTAAGGTTAGGGTTAGGTTTAGAGTTAGGGTTAGGGTTAGGGATAGGGTTATTGTTAGAGTTAGGGTGAGGGTGAGGGTGAGGGTGACGTTGAGGGTGAGGGAGAGGGTGAGGGCTAGGATTAGGGTTAGGGTTAGAGTTAGGCTGAGGATGAGGTTGAAGGTGAGTTTGATGTTTAAGGTTAGGGTGAGGGCCAGGATTAGGGTTAGGTTTAGATTTAGGCTGTGGGTGAGGGTGAGGCTGACAGTGAGTTTTAGGTTTAGAATGAGGGTGAGGGTTAGGGTAAGTGTGAGGTTTAGGGTGAGGGTGAGGTTAAGAGTTAGGGTGAGGGTTAGGGTGAGGTGTAAGGGTTAGGGTTAGTGTTAGGTTTAGGTTTAGGTTGAGGGTTAGGCTTAGGGTTAGGTATACGATTAGTGTGATTGTTAGGGTAAGGGTTAGTGTTTGGGTGAGGTTTAGGGTGAGGGTGAGGGTTAGGGTTATTGTGAGTGTTAGGTTTATGTGATGGTTATGGTTAGGATTAGGGTTAGGGTGAGGGCTATGGTGTGGTTGATGGTTAAGGGTAGGGTTAGGGTTAGGGTGAGGTTTAGGTTTAGGGTTAGGGTGAAGGTTAGGGATAGGGTTAGGGTTAAGGTGAGGGTGAGAGTTAGGATGAGGGTGTGGGTTAGTGTGAGGGTGACGTTTAGGTTTAGGGTTAGGGTGAGGGTTAGGGTTAGTGTGAGGGTTAGGGTGAGGCTGAGGTTAAGGGTTAGGTTGAGGGTTAGGGTGAGGGTGAGGGTTTTGTTTAGGATTAGGGTTACGGTGAGGGTTAGGGTTAGGCTTAGAGTTAGGTTTAGGGTGAGGGTTAAGGTGAAGGTTAGGGTTATGGTGAGGGTGAGTGTTAGGGTGAGGATTAGGTTTAGGTATAGGGTTAGGGTTAGGGTGAGGGTTATTGTGACGGTGAGGGTTACGGTTAGGGTGAGGGTTAGGGTGAGGCTGAGGGTTAGGATTAGTGTTAGGGTGAGGGCTAGGTTGAGGATGAGAGTTAGGTTTAGGGTCATGGTGAGGGTTAGGGCTACGGTTAGGATGAGGGTAATGGTGAGGGGTAGGGTTAGGGTTAAATTGAGTGTTAGGTTTAGTGTGAGGGTTAGGTTTAGGTTGAGGGTTAGGGTGAGAATGAGTGTTAGGGTTACCGTGAGTGTTAGGGTGAGGGTTAGGGTGTGGGTTAGTGTTAGGGTTAGGATTCGGGTAAAGGTGAGGGATAGGGTTAGGCTTAGTGTGAGGGTTTGGGTTAGGTTTAGGGTTAGGATTAGGGTGAGGGTAAGTGTTAGGGTGAGGGTTAGGGTGAGGGTGAGGGTTAGGATTAGGGTTAGGCTTAAATTGAGGGCTAGGGTGAGGGTGACGTTTAGGGTTAGGGTGAGGGTTATGATTAGGTTTAGTGTTAATTTCAGGGCTAGGGTGAGGATGAGGCTTAGGGTGAGGGTTAAGTTGAGGGTGAGGGGTTCAGTTAATTTATTGTTAGGGTTAGGGTGAGGATTTGTTTGAGGTTGAGGGTTAGGGTGAGGGTTAGGGTTAAGGTGAGGGTTAGAGTTAGGGTTAGGGTGAGGGGTAGGGTGACGGTGAGGGTGACGGTTAGGGTGAGGGTTAAGGTTAAGATGAGGGTAAGGGTTAGGGTTAGGGGGAGGGTTAGGGTTCGTGTGAGGGTTAGTGTTAGTTTTACTGTTAGGGTTAGGGTGAGAATAAGGGTTAGGGTGAGGGTTAGTGTGAGGGTGAGCGTTAGGGTTAAGGTGAGGGTTAGGTTTAGGATTAGTGTGGGGGTTAGGGTGAGGGTGAGGCTTAGGATTATGGTGAGGGTTAGGTTTAGTGTGAGGGTTAGGGTTAGGGTTAGGGTTAGGTTGAGGGTAAGGTTTAGGGTAACGGTCAGGGTGAGATTGAGGTTTAGGGTGAGGATTAGGATTAGAGTTAAGGTTAGTCTGAGGGTGAGGGTGAGGGTAAGGGTGAGGGTTAGGGTTAGGTTTAGGGTGAGGTTTAGTGTTAGGGTTTTATTTAGGGTGATGATGAGGGTTAGGATGTTTTTGAGGTTTCAGGTGAGGGTGAGGGTTAGGGTGGGGGTGAGGGTTAGTGTTAGGGTGAGGGTTATGTTTAGGGTTAGGGTAAGGGTTAGCTTGAGGGGTAGGGTTAGGGTTAGGGTGAGAGTTAGGATAAGGGTGAGGGTTAGGTATAGGGTGAGGGTTAGGGTTAGGGTAACTGTGAGGGTGAGGGAGAGTATGACGGTTAGGATTAGGGTGAGGGTTAGAGTTAGGATGAGGGTGAGGGTTAGGGTTAGGTTTAGTGTTAGGGTTAGGCTGAGGGTGAGGGTGAGTGTGAGGGTTAGGGTTAGGTTTAGGTTTAGGGTTATTGTTAGAGTGAGGGTTAGGGTTAGGCTTAAGTTTAGGATGAGGGTTAGGGTGAGTGGTCGGGTTAATGTGAGGGTGAGGTTAAGTGGTAGTGTGAGGGTTAGATTTAGGGATATGGTTAGGGTTAGTGTGAGGGTACGGGTTCGGGTTCTGGTCAGGGTTAGGCTGAGGGTTAGCGTTCTTGTAAGGGTTAGGGTTTGGGATAGGATTAGGGTTTTATAGAGGGTAACGGTTAGGGTTAGGGTGAATGTGAGGTTTAGGATGAGGGTGAGGGTTAGGCATAGGGTTAGGGTTAGGTTGAGGGTTAGGTTGAAGGTTAGGGTTAGGGTTAGGGTTAGGGTTAGGTTTATGGTGAGGTTAAGGGTTAGGGTGAGGTTTAGGGTGAATATGAGGGTTAAGGCTAGCATTAGGGTTAGGGTGAGGGTTATGTTTAAGGTTAGGGTTAGGGTGAGCGTGAGGTTGAGGTTTAGTGTAAGGGTTAGGGTGAGTTTTAGGGTTATGGTTAGGGTTACGGTGAGGTTGAGTGCGAGGGTGAAGATTAGGGTGAGGGTCAGTATGAGGGTGAGGTTTAGGGTTTGGGTTAGCGTGAGGCTGAAGGTGAGGGTTCGGATTAGAGTTAGAGTTAGAGTTAGGATGAGGGTGAGGGTTAGGGTGAGGGTTAGGGTTTGTGTAAGGGTTAGGTTGAGGCTGAGATTAAGGGTTAGGATGAGGGTGAGGGTTAGGGTTAGGGTTAGGGTGAGCGTGAGGATTAGGGTGAGGGTTAGAGTTAGGCTTAGGTTTAGGTTTACGGTGAGGGTTAGTGTTAGAGTGAGGGTGAGGGTTAGTGTGAGGGTTAGGGTTAGGGTTCGGGTGAGGGTTATTGTGAGGGTTATTGTGAGGATGAGGGTTACGGTAAGGGTGAGGGTAAGGGTTAGTGTGAGGGTTAGGGTTAGGATTACATTTAGGTTGAGGGCTAGGTTGATTGTGAGGGTTAGGTTTAGGGTTAGGGTGAGGGTTAAGTTGTGGGTTAGGGTTAGGTTTAGGGTGAGGGCTAGGATTACTGAGGGTTAGGGTTAGGGTAAATTTAGGGTGAGCATGAGGGTTAACTTGAGGGAGAGGGTTAGGGATAGGTTTAGGGTTAGTGTGAGGGTAAGGGTTAGGGTTAGGGTGCGGGTTACTGTTAGGGTTAGGGTGAGGGTTAATTTGAGGGTAGGGTTATGGTTAGGGTGAGGGCTAGGTTTAGTGTGAGGTTTAGGGCTAGGGTTAGGTTTACGGAAAAGATTAGGGTTAGGGTGAGGGTAAAGGTTAGGGTGATGGTGAGGGTTAGAGTGAGGGTGAGGGTTAGGGTTAGTGTGAGGGTCAGGGTTAAGGATAGGATTAGGGTTAGGGTGAGGGTAAGGATTACGGTTAGTGTTCAGGTGAGGGTTATGGTGAGGATTAGCCTTAAGCTTAGGGTGACGGATAGGGTGAGGGTGAGGGTTAGGGTTGGGGTTAGGTTTACGGTGAGGGTAAGGGTGAGGGTGAGGTTTAGGCTGAGTATGAGGGTTAGGGTTAGCATTACAGTTAGAGTGAGGGTTAGGGTGAGGGTTAGGTTTAGGGTTAGCTTTAGGGTGAGTGTGAGGGTGAAGGTTAGGGTCAAGATGAGGGCGAGGGTGAGGGTTAGGGTGAGGGTGAGGGCGAGGTTGAGGGTTCAGATTAGCGTTAGGGTTTGAGTTAGGCTGAGGGTGAGGGTGAGGGTGAGGGTGATGTTTAGGTTTAGGTTTAGGGTGAGGTTTAGGGGTAGAGTGAGGGTGAGGGTGAAGTTGATGGTGACCTTTATGTTTAGGTTTAGGGTGAGGGTTAGGAGTAGTGTGAGGGTTAGTATGAGGCTGAGGTTAAGGGTAAGGGTGAGAGTTCGGGTTAGGGTTTTATTTAGGGTGAGGATGAGGGTTAGGGTGAGGTTGGGGTTTCATTTGAGGGTGAGGGTTAGGGTGGGGTGAGGGTTAGTGTTAGGGTGAGGGTAATGGTGAGGATGAGAGTTAGGGTTAGTGTTCAGGTGAAGGTTAGGTTTAGGATTACGTCTAGAGTGAAGGTTAGGGTTAGGCTTAGGGTAGGATGAGGGTTAGGGTGAGGGGTCGGGTTAGGGTGAGAGTGAGGTTTAATGTTAGTGTGAGGGTTAGGTTTAGGGATACGGTTAGGGTTAGGGTGAGGGTACTGGTTCGGCTTCGGGTGAGGATTAGGGTGAGGATGACTGTTAGCATTAGTGTGAGTGTTACGGTTTGGGATAGGGTTAGGGTTATGGAGAGGGTAAGGTTTACGGTTAGGGTGAGGTTGAGGTTTAGGATGAGGGTGATTGTTAGGCATAGGGTTAGGGTTAGGTTGAGGGTGAGGGTTAGGGTTAGGTTAGGTTTATGGTGAGGGTGAGGGTTAGGGTGAGGTTTAGGGTGAGTGTGAGGATTAGGGCTAGCATTAGGGTGAATGTGAGGGTTAGGTTTAGGGTTAGGGTTAGGGTGAGGGTGAGGGTTAGGGTTTGGGTTAGGGTGAGGGTTTGGGTGAGTGTTAGGATTGGGTTTAGGATTAGGTTTAGGGTTAGGATGAGGGTTAGGATGAGGGTGAGGCTGAGGGAGAGGGTTAGGGTTAGGGTGAGGGATAGGGTTAGGGTTAGGGTGAGGTTGAGGGCGAGGGTGAGAGTGAGCGTGAGGGTCAGGGTGAGGGTGAGTTTTAGGGTTAGGGTTAGGGTCATGGTTAACGTTTGAGTTAGGGTGAGGGTTAGGTTTAGGGTTAGGATGAGAGTTAGGGTGAGGGTTAGGGTGAGGGTTAGGGTGAGGGTTAGGTTTAGGGTGAGGTTTAGGGTTAGGGTTAGGGTTAGGGTGAGGGTCAGAGTGAGGTTGAGGTTTAGGGTTAGGGTTAGTGTGAGGGCTAAGTTTT
This sequence comes from Dipodomys merriami, assembly GCF_024711535.1. NCBI lineage: Eukaryota > Metazoa > Chordata > Mammalia > Rodentia > Heteromyidae > Dipodomys > Dipodomys merriami. The sequence goes on along the minus strand of NW_027206468.1, from coordinate 5,071,317 downwards.
GGGTTAGAGTTATGGTCAGGGTGAGGGTGAGGTTTTGGATTAGGATTAGGGTTAGAGTGAGGGCTAGGGTGAGGGTTAGGGTGAGGGTGAGGGTGAGGGTTAGGCTTAGGGTGAGGGTTAGAGTGAGAGCTAGGGTGAGGGTGAGGGTTAGGTTTAGGGTTAGGCTGAGGTTTAGGGTTAAGGTGATGTTTACGGTGAGGGTGAGTGTTAGGTGGAGGGTGAGGATGAGTGTTTGGTTAAGGGTTTGAGTTAGGTTTAGGGTGAGGGTGAGGGTGATGGTGAGCATTAGGGTTAGGGTTAGGGTTAGGCTTAGGGTTAGGGTGAGGGTGAGGGAGAGGCTTAGGTTTAGGATTAGGCATATGGTTAGGGTTAAGCTTAGGTTGAGGTTGAGAGTAAGGGTTAAGGTGAGGGTTAGATTTAGGGTGATGGTTAGGGTTAGGGTTAGTGTTAGGGTTAGGGTTATTGTTAGGGTTAGGGTTAGGGTGAGGTTGAGGATGAGGGTGAGGATGAGGGTTAAGATTATGGTTAGCTTTAGCAGGAGGGTGAGGGTGAGGGTTAGGGTTAGGATTAGGGTTAGGTTTAGGCTGAGGGTGAGGATGAGGGTGAGCATGAGGGGTAAGGTTAGGTTTAGAGTTAGGGTAAGGATGAGGGTTAGCATTAGTGTGAGGGTTAGGGTGAGCATGAGGGTGACGGTGAGGCTTAGGGTGAGGGTGAAGGTGAGTGTGAAAGTTAGGCTTAGGGTTCGGTTTAGGGTTAGGTTTAGTGTGAGGATGAGGGTTAGGCTTAGGATTAGGGTTAGGTTTAGAGTTATGCTGAGGGTGAAGTTGAGGACGACGGTGAAGATTAGGGTTAGGGTTAGGGTAAGCGTTAGGGTTAGTGTGAGGGTCTGGGTGAGGGTGAGGTTAAGTTTTAGGGTGAGGGTAAGGGTGAGGGTGAGGGTTTGGGTTAGGGTTAGGGTGAGGGTTTGGGTGAGTGTTAGGATTAGGTTTAGGATTAGGTTTAGGGTTAGGATGAGGGTGAGGCTGAGGGTGAGGGTTAGGGTTAGGTTGAGGTTTAGGGTTAGGATTAGGGTTAGGATGAATGCTAGGGTGTCGGTGAGGGTTAGGGTTAGGGTGACGGTGAGGGTTAAAGTTAGGGTTAAGGTGAGGGTTCGGAGACTTAAAGAGAAGCTTCTCTGAAGAAGAAAGAAGGATGGCCAATAGACACATGAAGAAATGTTCAACATCCCTAGCCATAAAAGAAATGCAAATCAAAACAACATTGAGATATCACCTCACTCCAGTTAGAACAGCAAAAATCAAGAACTCTAATAACAACAGATGCTGGAGGGGATGTGGACAGAAAGGAACCTTACTTCATTGTTGGTGGGAATGTAAACTTGTTCAACCACTTTGGAAAGCAGTATGGAGGTTCCTCAAAAGACTTCACATAGATCTCCCCTATGATCCAGCAATCCCACTTTTGGGCATTTACCCAAATGTTTACAAACAAGACCACACTAAAGCTACCAGCACAACTATGTTTATTGCAGCATTATTTACCATAGCTAAGATATGGAACCAACCCAGATGCCCCTCAGTAGATGAATGGATCAAGAAAATGTGGTATATATACACAATGGAATTCTATGCCTCCATCAGAAAGAATGACATTTCCCCATTTGTTAGGAAATGGAAAGGTTTGGAAAAAATTATATTAAGTGAAGTAAGCCAGGCCCAAAGAAGCATAGGTCCCATGGTTTCCCTTATTTGCAATATCTAGTATAGGTATGAGTCAAGCGGAAAAGGTCAGATAATGTGATGTTAGGAAAATGAACCCTTAAATATGTATTTTAATATTTTCGTTTCTTTCATGCATGTGTTTCTAATGCATTTATAAGATTATTTCTTTGTTGCTTTGTATGTCCCTCCCCCACAGTGTAACCCCCGCTTTCACTATATTTGATGTCAGTATAACATGTGGAGGAGATGGGGACAAACAAGTCGTTTAAGGATTCAGGTGGACCTGTTGCAACAATGAGAAGTACAAAATGTCATGTCAAAACCAGCTTTACAATGTCGGTGTGTGTGGGGGAGGGGGGTAGAATTGGGTGGGGGGAGGGGGGTAAAATTGGGTGGGGGGAGGGGGGAGGCAGGAAAGGGAAGTGAAGGGTAAACAAAGGAGGAGGCTGCAATGCTTGGTAAGAAATGTATGCATTATCCTGCCCATGTAATTGTAGCCCCTCTGTACACTATGTTCTCAAATAAAATAAAATACAATTAAAACAAAAAAAAAAAGGTGAGGGTTCGGTTGAGGGTAGGGTTAGGGTTGGAGTTTGGGTTAGGTTTAGTGTGAGCATTAGTGTTAAGGTTAGGGTTAGGGTTAGTGTGAGGGTAAGGGTTAGGGTGAGTGTTAGGGTGAGAGTGAGGGTTAGGCTTACCGTGAGTGTTAGGGTGAGGATAAGTGTGAGGGTTAGTGTTAGGGTTAGGGTTAGGATTAGGGTTAGGGTGGGGGAAAGGGTTAGGGTTAGGGTTAAGTTTACTGTTAGTGTGAGGGTTAGAGTTAGGGTTAGGGTGAGGGTTAGGGTTAGCCTTTTTGTTAGGGCTAGGGTTAGGGTGAGGGTGATGGTGAGGGTAAGGGTTGGGGTTAGGATTACGTTTAGGGTGACGGTGAGGGTGAGGTTTAGGGTTAGGGTTAGGCTGAGGGTGAGGGTGAGGGTTAGGGTTAGGATTAGGGTTAGGTTGAGGGTTAGGGTTAGTGTGAGGGTTAGGCTTAGGGTTAGGATGAGGTAAATGTTAAGTTGAAGGTTAGGGTGAGGGTGAGATCTAGGGTTAGGTCTAGTGTTAGGATTAGGGTGAGGGTGAGCGTGACAGTTAGGGTGAGGGTTAGGGTTAGGCTGATGTTTTGGTTTAGTGTTACAGTGAGGGTGAGGGTGAGTGTGAGGTTTAGTGTTAAGGTTAGAGTTAGGGTGAGGCCTTGGGTAGGGGTGAGGGTTCGGGATAAGGTTAGGGAGAGGATTAGGTTTAGGTTTAGGGTGAGGGTTAGGGTGAGGGATAGGGTTAGGTTTAGGGTGAGTATTAGGTTTATTGTGCGTATTATGGTTAGGTTTAGAGTTAGGGTTGGGGTGAGGGTAAGGGTTAGGTTGAGGGTTAGGGTGAGGGTGATGGTAATTGTTAGTATTAGGGTTAGGGTTAGGGTTATGGTGAGGATTAGGTTGATGTTTATTGTTGGGGTTAGGTTTAGGGTAAGTGTAAGGGTTAGGGTGAGGTTTAGGGTTAGGATTAGGGTTAGGGTGAGGGTTAGAGTGAGGGTTAGGGTTACGGTGATTGTTAGGGTAACGGTCATGGTGAGGGTGAGAGTTAGGGTTAGGGTTAGTGTGAGGGCTAAATTTTGGGTTAGGTTTATGGTCAGGGTGAGGGAGAAGGTTAGGATTAGGGTTAGGGTTAGGGTGAGGGCTAGGGTGCTGGTGAGGGTGAGGGGGAGTGTTAGGCTTAGGGTTAGGGTTAAGGTGAGAGCTAGGGTGAGGGTGAGGGTGAGGGTGAGGGTGAGGGTTTTGGTTAGGTAAGGGTTATGTTTCAGGTGAGGATTAGTTGAGGGTTATGGTTTGGGTGAGGGTTAGGGTTAGGTTGAAGTATAGGGATAGGGGTAGGGTGAGGGTTAGGGTTAGGGTGATGTGTTGGATGAGGGTGAGGGTTAGGGTGATGGTGAGGGTAAGGGTTAGGGAATGGGTGAGTGTTAGGGTTAGGGTGAGGGTTATGGTACCGGTGAGGGTTAGGGTTAGGGTGAGGTTAAGGGTTAGGATTAGGGTGAGGGTAAGGGTTAGGGTTAGGGTTAGAGATAGGGTGAGGTTTAGGGTGAGGGTTAGGGTTAGGGTTAGGTTTAGGGTTAGTGTGAGGGTTAGGGTTAGGGGGAGGATAAGGTAAGAACAAGAACCCTAAACCTAAACCTTACCCTAAATTTAACCATCCCACTAACCCTAACCCTCACCCTAACTCTCACTCTCACCCTCACCCTAAGCCAAAGCCTAAGCCTAACCCTTATCCTAAACCTAACACTCTCACTCACACTCAGCCAAAACCTAAGCCTAACCCTAACCCTCACACTCACCCTAACACTTACCGTACCTCTAACCCTAACCCTCAACCTAACCCTCACCCAAATCCTAAACCTAACCCTAGCCCTCAATCTAACTCTAACCCTAAACCCTAACACTCTCCCTAACCCTCACCCTCACCCTAACCCTCACCCTCACCGAAACCTAAACCTATCCCTAACACTAACCCTCACACTAAACCTAACTCTCACCCTCACCCTAACCCTCACCCTCACCCTAACCCTCACCCTAGCCCTTATACCACCCTAACACAATCCTAACCCTCACATTAAACATAGCCCTCCCCCTAACCCTAACCCTAACCATCACCTGAACCGTAACCCTCACCATAAACCTCACCCTCACCCTCACCCTAATCCTCACTCTAACACTAACCCTAACCGTCACTTTAACCATTTCCCTCACCCTAATCTCCACATTAACCCTAATCCTTACCTAACCAAAACCCTCACCCTCAATCTCATCCTCACCCTAACCTTCACTATAACTCTAGCCCTCACTGTAACCCTAAACCTAAACTTAACCCTCACCCTCACCCTCACCCTCATTCTCAGCCTAACCCTAACCCTAATCCTAATCCTAACCCTAACACTACCCCTCACCCTTACCCTCAACTTAAACCTAAACCTAACCCTCACCCTCACCCTAACCCTAACCCTCACCCTCAACCTGGCCATCAACCAAACCCTAAACCTAAACCTAAACCTCACCCTAACCTTCACCCTAACCCTAACCCTAACCCTATCCCTCACCTAACCGTAAAGCTCACCCTAACCCTAACCCTCAACCAAGCTCTCACCCTAACCCTAAGACTAACCCTAAAACACAAATTCAACCTCACCCAAATCCTCAGCCTAAAACTAAGCCTAACAGTAATCCTAACCCTAAACCTCATCCTCAACCTAAACCTCAACCTAACCCTTACCCACACCCTAACCCTATCCTTCACAATAAACCTAACACTCACCCTAACCCTAAACCTACACCTCACGCTAACCCTCACACTAAACCTAACCCCAACCATCACCGTAACCCTAACCCTAATGCTAACCCTCACACTAACCCTCACACTAACCCTAAAACTCACCGTAACCCTAACCCTAACCTTAATACCCACCCTCCCTCAACATCACCCTCAGGCTAACCCTAACCCTAATCCTAACCCTAACACTCACCATAACTCTCACACTAAAACTAACCTTAACCCTCACCCTCACCCTCACCCTCAGCCTAACTCTAACGCTAACTCTAATCTTAACCCAAACCCTAACCATCAAACTAAACCTAACAAAGAACCTAAACCTAACCCTACCCCTCCCCTTAACCCTCACCCTAACCTAACCCTAACCCTCACCCTAACCCTATCCCTAACCCTCACCAACAACCTAGCCCTCACCCTAACCCTAATCCTAACCCTAACCCTCACATAAACCTAACCCTCACCATAACCCTTACCCTCACCCTCACCCTCAATATCACCCTAACCCTAACCCTCACCATAACCCTTACCCTCACCCTCACCCTCAACATCACCCTCACCCTAACCCTCACCCTAATGGTCACCCTAATCCTATCCCTAAACCTAACCCTAAACCTAAACCTAAAACTCAACCTAACCCTAACCCTAACCCTAACCCTCATCTTCACCCTAACCCTACACCTAACCCTCACCCTCACATTAACCCTCAATCTAACTCTTAACCTCATACTCACCCTAAACCTCACACTAACCCTAACCCTCACCCGAACCCTAACCCTAAAACTCAACATCACCATCACCCTCAACCTCAGCCTAACTCTAACCCTAACCCTAATCCTAGCCGTCACCCTCAACCTCACACTCAACCTCACCCTCACACTCACCCTCACCCTAACTCTAACAATAAACCTAACCCTATCCCTAACCCTAACCCTAACTCTAACTCTAACCCTAACCCGATGCATAACGCTAACCGTAACCCTCACCCTAACCCTAACCCTAACCCTAACCCTCACACTAAACCTATCCCTCAACCTAACCCTAACCCTACCCCTCACCTTAACCCTAAGTGTAAACCTAACCCTTAGCCTAAACCTCACCCTTACCAGAGCCCTAACCCTAACTCTAATCCTAACTTTAACCCTCACCCTAATACTAACATTCACCCTAACCCTCACCCTCACCCTCACCATAAAATTCACCCTAACCATAACCCTAACCCTCACGATAACCCTCACCCAAACCCTGTCCCTAACCCTAACCCTCAACCTAACCCTCACCCTAACCCTTACCCTAAGCCTAACCCTAACACTAACACTCAAACTAACCCTTACCCAAACCCTTAAACTCACCATCACCCTAACCCTCACACTAAACCTAACCCTCACCCTAACCCTATCCCTAAATGTCACCCTCACCCTAACCCCAACCCTCAGCCTAACTCTAACACTCACCCTATCCCTAACCCTAATATTCACACTAACTATAACCCTCACACTTACCCTATCCCTAACCCTAACCCTCACCCTCACACTCACCCTAAAGCTAACCCTAAACCTAAACCTCACCCTAACCTTCACCCTAACCGTAATGCTAACCCTAACCGTCACACTCACCCTAAACCTCACACTAACCCTTAACCTCAACGAAAACCTAACCCCAACCCTAACCCACACACTCAGCCTATCCGTCACCCTAACCCTAACGATAACCCTCACCCTAACCCTCACCCTAACCCTAACCCTAACCCTCAAACTAACCCTCAACCTAACCCTAAACCTAACCCTCACCCTCACCCAAAACCTCACCCTCACCCTAACCCCAATCCTTACCCTCACCCTAACCCTAACCCTATCCTTAAACCTAAAACTCACACTAACCCTAACGCTCACCCTCACCCTAACCCTCACCCTCTCCCTAACCCTAATCCTATCCCTAAAGCTAACCCTAGCTCTGAACCTCACACTAAACTTAGCCCTCACCCTCACCATAACCCTACACTCACCTTAACCCTCACCCTAACCCTAACCCTAACCCTCACCCTAACCCTAACCCTTACACTCACCCTAAGCCTAACCCTATCCCTAACCCTCACCCTCACCCTAAACCTCACCCTCAACCTAAACCTAACCTTTACCCTCACCCTAACCCTAACACTGTACCTAAACCTAATCCTCACACTAACCCTCACCCTCACCCTTACCATAAACCTCACCCTAACCCTCACCCTAACCCTCACTCTAACCCTAATGCTCACCCTCACCCTAACCCTCACCTTCTCCCTAACCCTAATCCTATCCCTAAAGCTAACCCTAGCTCTGAACCTCACACTAAACTTAGCCCTCACCCTCACCATAACCCTACACTCACCTTAACCCTCACCCTAATCCTAACCCTAACCCTCACCCTAACCCTAACCCTTACACTCACCCTAAGCCTAACCCTATCCCTAAACCTCACCCTCACCCTAAACCTCACCCTCAACCTAACCCTAACCCTTACCCTCACCCTAACCCTAACACAATACCTAAACCTAATCCTCACACTAACCCTCACCCTCAACCTCACCATAAACCTCACCCTAACCCTCACCCTAACCCTCATTCTAACCCTAACCCTAACACTAAACCTGACCCTAAACCTCAACCTAACCCTTAACCTCACCCTCACCCTAACCCTCACACTAATCCTAACCCTTACCCTAATCCTAAACCTAAAAGTCTCCCTCACCCTAACCCACACCCTCATCCTAACTCTCACCCTCAACCTAACCCTAATCTTACCCCTAAACCTCACCCTAACCCTAACCCTCATCCTAACCCTAATCCTCACACTAACCCTAGCACTAATCCTCAATCTAACCCTCACCTTCACCCTAACCCTAACCCTAACCCTACCCTAACCCTCACCTTAACCCTAACCCTTACCCTTAGAGTAACCCTCACCCTCAGCCTAACCCTCAACTTTACCCTTACTGTCACCCTCACCCTAACTCTCACCCTAACACTAATCCTCATCCTAACCCTCACCCTAACCATAACCCTAACTATCACCCTAACCGTAACCCTCACCTTCAGCCTCAGCCTCAGCCTAAACCAAAGCCTAACCCTAATCCTAACCCTAACCCTCATCCTAACCCTCAACTTAACCATAACCCTATCCATCACTCTAAAACTAATCCTCATCCCCACCCTAAACCTAACCCTATCCCTAAACCTTGCCCTAACCCTAACCCTAACCCTCACCAACACCGTAATTCTAACCCTAACCCTAACAATAACACTAACCCTAAATCTAACCCTAAATCTTACCCTCACCATAACCCTAACCCTAACCCAAATCCTTACCCTAACCCTAACCCTAACCCAAAACCTAATCCTCACCCTAACCCTAAGCCTAACCCTCACCCTCAGCCTCACCCTCAACTTAAACCTAACCCTAACCATAACAATAACAATAACCCTAACCCTAACCCTAATCCTTACCCTCACCCTCACCCTAACCCTAAAACTAACGCTCACACTAAACATAACCCTCACCCTCAACTTAACCCTAACCATAACCCTAACCCTAAACCTCACCCTAAAGCTAACCCTAACCTCACCCTCACTCTAGCCCTCACCATAACCCTAATCCTAACTATAAATCACATCCTAACCCTCACACTAACCCTAAAACCCTACCCCTCACCCTAACCCTAAGCCTCACCCTCACCCTTACTCTGGTCCTAAGCCTAAGACTAACCCTAACAATCACATTCACCCTCACCCTCACCCTAACTGTAATATTAACCCTAACCCTAACCCTCAAACTAACCCTCACCGTAACCCTCACCCTCACCCTAGCACATACCCTAACCTTAAGCCTCAGCCTAAACTTCACCCTAACCCTCACTCTAAACCTAACCCCAACTATCACCTTAAACCTCACCCTAACTCTAATCCTAACCCTAAACCTAACACTAACCCTCACTCTCACCCTCACCTTAACCCTAATCCTAATCCTAACCCTAACCCTAACCCTCACCCTTACCCTAAACATTACCCTAACCCTAACCCTAACACTAAACCTAACTGTAACCCTAACCCTAACCATAATGCTCACCCTCACCCTCACCCTCACCTCAAACTTAACCCTAACCATGACACTAACGCTAACCCTAAATCTAACCCTAAACCTAACCCTCACCATAACCCTAACCCTAACACTAACCCTAAACCTAATCCACACCCTCACTCTCTCCCTAACCCAAACCCTAACCCTAACCCTCACCCTAACCCTAACCCTAACCCTAATCCTAATCCTAATCTTAACCGAACCCCAACCCTAACCCTCACCCTAAATCTCATTCTAACCCTCACCCTAACCCTAACCCTCAGCCTAACACTAACCCTAACCATCAACCTCATGCTTGGCCTAACCCTAAGCCTAAGCCTAAGCCTAAACATAATCCTAACCCTAACCCTCACACTAACCCTCACCCTAACCATAACCCTAACACTAACCCTAAATCTAACCCTAAACCTCTCCCTCACCCTCAATGTAACAGTAACCCTAACAATAACCCTAACCCAAACCCTTACCCTAAACATAATCCTCAACCTAATCCTAACCCTCACCCTAACACTTACCCTCACCCTAACACTAACCCTCACACTAAGCCTAAACATCACCCTAACCCTAAACGTCACCCTCACCATAACCCTAACACTAACCCTCACCCTAACCCTCACCCTAACCCTAACCCTCACCCTTACCATAACCCTCACCCTCAACCTAACACTCCCCTTTACCCTTACTGTCACCCTCACCCTAACCCTCACCCTAACCCTAATACTCAACCCTCACCCTAAACGTAACCCAAACCATCACCCTAGCCCTAACCCTCACCCTCACTCTCAGCCTCAGCGTAAACCTAAGCCTAAGCCTACCCCTAACCCTAGCCCTCACCCTCACCCTAGCCCATACCCTACCCGTAACCCTAATCTTAACCCTCACCCTAACCCTCACTCTAACCCTAACCCCAACCTTCACCCTAAACGCAACCCTCACCCTCACCCTAACTCTAATCCTAACCCTAAGCCTAACCCGAACTCTCACACTCACCCTCACCTTAACCCTAATCCTAATCCTAACCCTAACCCTAACCCTCACCCCCACCTTAAACCTCACCCTAACCCCAACCCTAACACTAACCTAACCCTAAACCTCACCCTAAACCTAACTCTAACCCTAAATCTCACACACACTAACCTTAACCCCAACTCTAAACTTCAACCTAACCCTAAACCTCACCCTAACACTTACCTGAAACCTAACCCTAATCCTCAGAGTATCCCTAACCCTAACCCTCACCCTCACCCTAGCCCTCACACTAAGCCTAACGCTAAACCTACCTCTCACCCGAACCCTAAACCTAAACCTAACCCTAACCTGCACCCTAAGCCTAACCCTAACCCTCACCTAACACTAACCCTCAACCTAACCCTCATCCTAAACCTAACCCTAACCTTCACCCTAACCCTAACCCTAACTCTAACCCTCAAACTCACCCTAGCCCTCACACTAACCCAACCCTAACGCTACCCCTCACCCTAACTCTCAACCTAAACCTAATCCTAAACCTCACCCTAAGCCTAAGCCTCACCATCACCCTCACTCTCACCTAAGCCTCACCCTAACCCTACCCCTCACCCTAACTCTCAACCTAAACCTAACCCTAAAAATCACCCTAAGCCTAACCCTCACCATCACCCTCACCCTCACCATAACCCTAACCCTAACACTAAATCTCACCCTAAACTTAACCCTCACCCTAACCCTAACCCTCACCCTAACCCTAACCCTCACCCTCACCCTAACCATAACACTCAACCTAACCCTCACCCTAACCCTAATGCTAATTCTAACCCTTACACTCATCCTAACCCTCACCCTAACCCTTACCCTCACCCTAACTCTCACCCTCACCCTAACCGTAACCCTAAACCTCACTCTAACCCTAACCCACATCCTCAATCTAACCCTTAGCCTCAACCTAATCCACACCCTATCCCTAACCCTAACGCTCCCCCTAACCCTCACCCTAAGCCTAAACTATCCCTAAACCTAACCCTCATCCTAACCCTCACTCTAACCCTTACTCTCACCCTAAACCTAACCCTCACCCTAACCCTAACCGAACCCCTCACCCAAACCATCATCCTAACCCTAACACTAACCCAAACCCTCACCCTCATCCTAACCCTAACCCTAAAGCTCACCCTAAACCTAACCCTCACCAGCATCCTGACGCTCAACCTCAGTCTATCCCTAACCCTAACCCTAACCCTAACTGTAAACCTCACCATAACACTCACCCTAATCCTTACCCAACACTAACCCTCACATTAGCCCTAACCCTCACCCTAACCCTAACCATACCTCTCAAGCTAACCCTCACCCTAACCCTAACCCTCACCCTAACATTATTCCTTACCTAACACAAACCCTCACCCTCACAGTAACCCTCACCCAAACACTCACCCTCAACATAGCTTTCATCCTAACCATAACCCTAATCTTCACCCTAACCCTAAACCTCACCCGAAACCTTACCCTCACTCTAACCCTCACCCTAACCCTAACCTTCACCGTAAATGTAACCCTCACCCTAACCCGCATCCTCACCTAATCCTCACCCTAACCATAACCCTTACCTAACCGTAAACCTCATCCTCACCCTCACCCTCACCTTAACGCTCACCCTCACCCTAGCCCTCACAATATCCCTAACCCTAACCCTAAACCTCACCTTCAACTTCACCCTCACCAATACTCTAAAACAAACGCTAGACCACACTGTAACCCTAACCTCCAACCTAATCCTAACCCTCAACCTCACCCTCACCCTCAGGCTAACCGTAATTCTAATCCTAACCCTAAACCTCACCCTCACTCTAAACCTAACCCTACCACTAACCCTAACCCTCACCCTAACCCTAACCTCCACCGTAACCCTAATCCTGACACTAACCGTAAACCTAACCCTAACCCTCACCCTAACCCTAACCCACACCCTAACCCTTACCCTCACCCTAACACTAACCCTCACACTATACCTAACCCTCACCCTAATCCTAACCCTCACCCTAACCCTAACCCTAACCCTAACTCTCACTCTCACCCTAGCCCTCACCATAACCCTAACCCTAACCCTAACCGTCAACTAAACCTAACTCACACTCTAACTCTGTCCCTACCCCTCACTCTAGACCTCACCCTAACCCTAAACCTCACCCTCAGCCTAATCCTAACCCTAACCCTCACCCAATACTCACCCTTACAGTAACCCTCACCCTCACTCTAATCCTCACCGTCAACCTTACCCTTACCCTCACCCTAACCCTCACCCTAACCCTAACCCTCAAACTCACCCTAAAACTCACCCTAACCCTAAAGCTCACCCTAAAACTTATTGTCACCCTAACCGCCACCCTCACCCTAACCCTAACCCAAACCCTAACCCACAACCTAACCCTCACCGTAACGCTAACACTAAAACTAAACTTCACCCTCACCATAACCCTAACCCTAACCCTAACCCTAACCCTCACCCTAACCCTCAGCCTAACCCTTACCCTCACCGTAACCCTAAACCTAGCCCTCAAACTAACTCTAACACACATCCTAAGCCTAAACCTAAACCTAACCGTACCCCTCATCCTCACCTTCACCCTGACCCTCACCCTCAGCCTAACCCAAACCCTAATCGTAACCCTAACCCTCCCCCTCCCCCTTCCCCTAAACCTAACCCTAAACTTAAACCTCACCCTCACCCTCATCCTCAATCTCACCCTAACCCTAAACCTAACAATAACCCTAACCCTAACACTAACCCTAACCTCACCCTAACACTCACCCTCACTTAACCCTAAGCTTAAACCTAACCCTATCCCTAATCCTTTATCTAACCCTCTCCCTCAACCTCACCCTAACCTTAACCCTAACCTTAATCCTAACCCTCACCATAACCCTCACCCTTACCCTAAACCTAACACAAACACTCAACCGAACCATCATCCTCACCCTCCACCTAACCCTCACCCTCACCCTAAACATCAACCTAACCCTAATCCACACCCTAGCCCTAAACCTAACCCTCACCCTTAAACTAACCCTCACCCTCACCCTCACCCTCAGCCTAACCCTAACTCTAATCCTAACCCTAAACCTCACCCGCACTCTAAACATAAACCTACACCTCACCCTAACCCTCACCCTAACCCTAACGTCCACCCTAACCCTAATCCTGACACTAAAGCTAAACCTAAACCTCACCTTAACCCTAACCCTCACAATAACCCTTACCCTCACCCAACCACTCACCCTAACCCTCACACTAAACCTAAACCTCACCCTAACCATAAACCTCATCCTATCCCTAACCCTAACCCTAACTCTCACTCGCAACCCAGCCCTCACCATAACCCTAACCCTAACCCTCAACCTCACCCTAAACCTCACCTTAACCCTAACCCTCACCCTAAACCTTACCGACACCCTAACCGTCACCCTAATCCTAACCGTAAACCTCACCCTAACCCTCACCCTCACCATCACTTCCAGCCTAACCCTAACCCGAACACTAATCCTAACCCTAACCCCCACCCTTATTCTCAACCTAACCCTAACCCTAACCCTAACACTCCCCCTAACCCTAACCTCCACCCTAACCCTAATCCTGACTATAACCCTAACCCTAACCCTCTCCCTAACCCTAACCCTCACCCTAAACCTTACCCTCACCCTAACACTCATCCTAACCCTAACACTAAACCTAACCATACCCCTCATCCTCACCCTCACCCTCATCCTCAGTCTAACCCTAACCCTAACCCTAATCCTAATCCTAACCCTCACCCTCACCCTCACACTAAACCTAACCCTAATCTTAACCCTCACCCTCACCCTCAACCTCATCCTCAACCTCACCCTAACCCTAACAATAAACCTAACCCTAAACCTAACCATCACCCTAAACCTAACCCTAATCCTAATCCTAACCCTCACCCTAATCTTAACCCTTAAACTCACCTTCACCCTAACCCTCACCGGTACCTTAATCCTCACCCTAAACCTAAACCTAACCCTCACCTATACCCTAACCCTCACCTGTGAAGGCTATGGTGAGGCTGAGTGTAAGGGTTTGGGTTAGGGTGAGTGTTAGGTTAAGGTATAGCGTGAGGGTTAGTTTGAGGGGTTGGGTTAGGGTTAGGGAGAGGGTTAGGTTTAGTGTGAGGGTTAGGGTTATAGTTTGGGTTAGGGTGAGGGTGAGGGTAAGGGTTAGTGTGAGGGTTAGGGGGAGGGTGAGGATTAGGGTTAGGATTAGGGTTAAGGTTAGGGTTAGGGTGGGGGTGAAGGTGAGGGTGAAGGTGAGGGTTAGGTTGAGGGTTAGATTGAGGGCTAAGTTAATGTGGAGGGTTAGGGTGAGTGTGAGGGTGAGGTTGTGGGTTTCGTTTAGGTAAGTGTTAGGTATAGGGTGAGGATTAGGGTGAGATTGAGGGTTAGGGTGAGGGTTAGGGTTTGGGTGAGGGTTAGGGTTAGGGTTTTCTTTAGGGTGAGGTTGACGGTTAGGGTGAGGGTGAGTGTTAGGTGAGGGTGCAGGTTAGGTTTAGGGTTAGGGTGAGGGCTAGGGTAAGGTTGAGGATTAGGGTGAGGGTTAGGGTGAGGATGATTGTTAGGATTTGGTTTAGGGTTAGGGTGAGGGTTAGTGTGAGGGTGAGGGTGAGGGTGAAGTTTAGGGTTAGGGTGAGGGTTGTTAGGTTTAGGTTTAGGTTTAGTCTGAGGCTTAGGATGAATTTTAGGGTTAGGATGAGGGTTAGGGTGAGAGGTAGGGTTAGGATTAGGGTGAGGGTTAGGGTTAGTGTGAGGGTTAATGTTAGGGATATGTTTAGGATAGGGTGAGCGTAAGGATTAGGTTGAGGGTGAGGGTTAGGGTAAGGGTGAAGGTTAGGTATAGGGTTAGGGTTAGGGTGAGGGTTAGGTTGAGGTGTAGGGTTAGGGTTATGATTAGGGTGAGGGTTAGGTTGAGGGTTAGGGTTATGGTTGGGGTACATTAAGGGTTAGGGTGAGGGTGAGGGTGAGAGTTAGGGTTAGGTTTACGGTCTGGGTAGGGGTTAAGGGTGAGTTTTAGGGTGAATGTGAGGGATAAGGTTAGCATTAGGGTGAGGGTGAGGGTTAGGGTGAGGGTTAGGGTTAGGGTTAGGGTGAGGGTTAGGGTAAGGATTAGGGTTAGGGTGGGGTGAGGTTTAGGGTTATGGTGAGGTTTAGGGTTAGGGATAGGGTGAGGGTGAGGGTGAGCGTTGGGGTTAGGGTGAGGGTGAAGGTGAGGGTTATGGTTAGGGTTAGGGTTAGGGTGATGGTTAGGGTGAGGGTTAGGATTAGCATTAGGGTTAGAGTTAGGCTGAGGGGGAGACTGAGGGTGAGGGTGATGTTTATGTTTAGGGTTAGGGTGAGGGTTTGGGTTAGTGTGAGGGTTAGGGTGAGGCTGAGGTTAACGGTTAGGGTGAGGGTGGGGGTTTGGTTTAGGATTAGTGTTAGAGCGAGGTTTAGGGTTAGGCTTAAAGTTAGGGTTAGGGGGAGGTTTAGGGTGACGGTAAGGGTGATGGTGAGATTTAGGGTTGGGGTGAGGATTAGAGTTAGGGTTAGGGTTAGGGTGAGGGTTATTGTGAGGGTGAGGGTAATGGTTAGCGTGAGGGTTAGGGTTAGGGTAACGATTAGGGTTAGGGTGAGGGCTAGGTTGAGGGTGAGAGTTAGGTTTAGTGTTATGGTGAGGATTAGGGTTAGGGTTAGGATGAGGGTAACGGTGAGGAGTAGGGTTAGGGTTAGGGTGAGGGTTAGGTTTAGTGTGAGGGTTAGGTTTAGGGTGAGGGTTAGTGTGAGAATGAGCATTAGGGTTAACGTGAGTGTTAGGGTGAGTGTGAGGGTTAGGGTTAGAATTAGTGTGAGGGTTAGGTTTAGGGTTAGGGTTGTGAAGTTTAGAGTTAGGCTGAGGGTGACGGTTAGGGAGGGTGATATTTAATGTTAGGGTTAAGGTGAGGGTTAGGGTTAATTTGAGGGTTAGGGTGAGGGTGAGATTAAGGGTGAGGGTGAGGGTAAGGGTTAGGGTTAGATTGAGGGTTAGGTTTAGGGTTAGGTTGAGGGTTAGGGTTTGTGTCAGGGATAGTGATAGGGTGAGGGTTAGTGTGAGTTTTAGGGTTAGGTATAGTGTTAGGGTTAGGGTGAGGGTAAGGGTTAGGGTTACAGTGAGGGTGAGGGTTAGGGTGACGGAGAGGGTTAGGGATAGGGTTAGGGTTAGGGTGAGGGTAAGGATTAGTTTTAGGGTGAGGGTTAGGTTTAGGGTGAGGGTGAGGGTGAGGTTTAGGGATAGGGTTAGGGTTAGGTTGAGGGTTAGGTTGAGGGTTACGGTTAGGGTTAAGGTGACGGATAGGGTGAGGGTGAGGGTGAGGGTTGGGTTAGGTTTACGGTGAGGGTAAGGGTTAGGGTGAGGTTTGGGGTGAGTGTGAGGGTTAGGGTTAGCATTTCGGTTAGGGTGAGGGTTAGGGTGAGGGTTAGGTTTAGGGTTAGCTTTACGGTGAGGGTGATAGTTAGGGTTAGTGTCAGGGTTAGGGTAAGGATGAGGGTAAGGGTTCAGGTTAGTGTGAGGATTAGGGTTAGGGATAGGATGAGGGTTAGATTTAGGCTGAGGGTGAGTGTTTGGGGGAGGGTGAAGTTTAGTATTAGGGTTAGTGTGAGGATTATGTTTAGTGTGAGGGTTTGGGTGAGGGTGAGGTTAAGGGTTAGGGTAAAGTTTAGGTTGAGGGTTAGTGTTAAGGTTTGGCTTAGGGTGAGGGTTAGGTTGAGGGTTAGGGTTAGGGTGAGGGATAGGGTTTGGGTGAGGTTTAGGGTGAGGATTAAGTTTATGGTTAGTGTGAGGTTTATGGTGAGGGTGAAGGTTAGGGCTAGCTAAAGTGTTAGTGTTAGAGTGAGGTTTAAATTTAGGATTAGGGTTAGGGTGAGGGCTCTGGTGAGGGTGAGGTTAAAGCTAAGGGTTAGGTTTAGATTTAGGGTTAAGGTGAGGGGTAGGTTTAGGGTTAGGGTGAGGGCTAGGATTAGTGTGAGGGTTAGGATTAGGGTTAGGGTGAGTGTTAGGGTTATGGTTAGGGTTAGGTTTAGGGTTAGAGTTAGGGTTAGGGATAGGGTTATTGTTAGAATTAGGGTGAGGGTGAGGGTGATGCTGAGGTTGAGGATGAGGGTGAGGGTGAGTGCTAGGATTAGGGTTAGTTTTAGCGTTAGGCTGAGGGTGAGGGTGAGGGTGAGGTTGATGTTAAACATCAAACTTAAAGGTTAGGGTAAGGGCCAGGATTAGGGTTAGGTTTATCTTTAGGCTGAGGGTGAGGGTTAGGGTTAGGATGAGGTTTAGCGTTGGGGTTAGGGTGAGGGTTAGGGTTAGTGTGAAGTTTAGGGTGAGGGTGAGTTTAAGAGTTATGGTGAGGGTTAGGGTGAGGGTGATGGTTAGGTGTAGGGTTAGGGTGAGGGTGAGGGTTAGGGTTAGGTTTAGGTTGAGGTTCAGGTGAAGGGTTAGGGTTAGGGTTAGGGATAGGTTTAGGGTGAGGGTTGGGGTGAGGGTTAGGGTGAGGTTTAGGCTGAAGGTGAGGGTGAGGGTGAGGGTTATGGTGAGGGTTACGGTTCAGGTGAGGGTTAGGGTTTGGGTTACTGGGAGTGTTAGGGTTAGTGTGAGGGTTAGTGGTAGGTTTAGGGTGAGGATAAGGGTTAGGGTGAGGGTGAGGATAAGGGAGAGGTTTAGGCTTAGGGTTAGTGTTAAGGTGAGAGTTAGGGGTAGTTTGAGGGTTAGGGTTAAGGTTAGGGTCAGGGTAAGTGTGAGCGTGAGTGTTAGGGTTAGGGTTAGCATTAGAGTGAGGGTGAGGGTTTGGGTTAGATTTAGGGTGAGCATTACGGTTAGAGTGAGTGTTAGGATTAGGTTTACGGTGAACATGAGGTTGAGGGTGAAGTTGAGTGTGAGGGTTAGGTTTAGGGTTAGTGTGAGGGCTATGGTGAGGCTGAGGGTAAGGGTTTGGGTTAGGGTGAGGGTTAGGTTTAGGTATAGGGTGAGTGTTAGTGTGAGGGGTAGGGTTAGGGTTAGGTTGAGGGTTAGGTTTGGTGTGAGGATTAGGGTTACAGTTTGGGTTAGGGTTAGGGTGAGGGTAAGGGTTAGTTTGAGGGTTAGGGTGAGGGTGAGGATTATGGTTAGGATTAGCGTTAGGGTTAGGGTTAGGCTGAATGTGAAGGTGAGGGGGAGGGTGAGAGTTAGGGTGAGGGTTAGGTTGAGGGCTAGGTTAATGTGGAGGGTTAGGGTGAGTGTGAGTGTGAGGTTGTGGGTTTCGTTTAGGTAAGTGTTAGGTATAGGGTGAGGATTAGGATGAGCTTGAGGGTTAGGGTTAGAGATAGGGTTAGGGTTACGGTTAGTCTGAGTGTTAGGGTGAGGGTGCGGGTTAGGTTTAGGTTTAGGGTGAGGGCTAGGGTAAGGGTGAGTTTTATGGTCAGGGTGAGGATGAGGTTGTGGGTTTTGGTTAGGTAAGGGTTAAGGTTAGGTTTAGGGTTCGGGTGAGGGTAAGGGTTTGGGTGAGGGTGAGGTTTAGGGTTAGGATTAGGTTGAGGGTTCTGCTGAGGGTGATTGTTAAGATTAGGGTTAGGGTTAGGGTGCGGGTTAGGGTTAGGGTGAGGGTGAGGGTGAGGTTTAGGGTTAGGGTGAGGGTTAGTTTTAGGTTTAGGTTTAGGGTGAGGCTTAGGATGAGTTTTAGGGTTAGGATGAGGGTTAGGGTGAGAGGTAGGGTTAGGGTTAGGGTGAGGGTTAGGGTTAGTGTGAGGGTTAGTGTTAGGGATAGGTTTAGGTTAGGGTGAGGTTAAGGATTACGGTGAGGGTGAGGGTTAGGGTAAGGGTGAGGGTTAGGGATAGGGTTAGGGTTAGGTTGAGGTTTAGGTTTAGGTTTAGGTTTAGGGTGAGGGTTAGGTTGAGTTTTAGGGTTAAGGATATGGTTAGGGGTAAGATAAGGTTTAGGGTGAGGGTGAGGGTGAGGGTTAGGGTTAGGTTTATGTTGAGGGTAGGGGTGAAGGTGAGTTTTAGGGTGAGTGTGAGGGTTAGGGTTAGCATTAGAGTGAGGGTGAGGCTTAGGGTGAGGGTTAGGGTTAGGGTTAGTGTGAGGGTGAGTGTGAGGATTAGGGTTAGGGTTAGGGTGAGTTTTAGGGTTATGGTGAGGGTTAAGGTTAGGGATAGGGTGAGGGTGAGGGCGAGTGTTAGGATTAGGGTGAGGGTGAAGGTGAGGGTTAGGCTTAGGGTTATGGTTAGGTTGAGGGTTAGGGTCAGGGGTAGGATTAGCATTAGAGTTAGTGTTAGGCTGTGTGTGTGTGAGGGTGAGGGTGATGTTTATGCTTAGGTTGAGGGTGAGGGTTACGGTTAGTGTGAGGAATAGGGTAAGGCTGAGGTTAAGGGTTAGGGTTAGGCTGAGGGTTTGGTTTTGGATTAGGGTTAGGGTGGGGTTAATATGTGGGTTAGGGTGAGCGTTAGGGTTAGGCTTAAAGTTAGGGTCAGGGTGAGGTTTAGGGTGAGGGTCAGGGTGATGGTGAGGTTTAGAGTTGGGGTGAGGATTAGTGTTATGGTTAGGGTTAGGGTGAGGGTTATTGTGAGGGTGAAGGTAAAGTTTAGGTTGAGGGTTAGTGTTAGGGTGAGGGTTATGGTAACGATTAGAATTAATTTGAGGGCTAGGTTGAGGGTGAGAGTTAGGTTTAGTGTTATGGTGAGTGTTAGGGTTAGGGTTAGGATGAGGGTAACAGTGAGGGGTAGGGTTAGGTTAAGCTGAGGGTTAGATTTATTGTGAGTGTTAGGGTGAGGGTGAGGGTTTGAGTTAGGGTTAGTGTCAGGGCTAGGTTTAGGTTTAGGGTGAGTGTTTGACTTAGGCTGACGTGAGGGTTAGGGTGAGGGTGACATTTAGGGTTAGGGTTAGGGTGAGGGTTAGGGTTAGTGTGAGGGTTCTGGTGAGAGTGATGTTAAGGGTTAGAGTGAGGGTGAGGGTTAGAGTTAGATTGAGAGTTAGGGTTAGGGTGAGTGTTAGGTTGAGGGTTAGGTTAGTGTCAGGGATAGGGATAGGGTTAGGGTTAGTGTGAGGGTTAGGGTTAGATATCGTGTTCGAGTTAGGGTGAGGCTAAGGGTTAGGTTGAGGGTGAGGGTGAGGTTTAGGGTGAGGTAGAGGGTTAGGGATAGGGTTAGGGTTAGGGTGAGTGTAAGGGTTAGGGTTAGGGTGAAAGATAGGGTTAGGGTTAAGTGTGAAGGTTAAGGTGAGGGTAGGGTTATGGTTAGGGTGAGGGCTAGGTTTAGTGTGAGGTTTATGCCTAGGGTTAAGTTTAGGGACAGGATTAGGGTTATGGAGAGGGTAAGGCTTAGGGTGAGGGTGAGGGTTTGGTTGACGGTGAGGGTTAGGGTTAGTGTGAGGGTTAGGGTTAGGGATAGGGTTAGTGTTAGGGTGTGGGTAAAGATTAGGGTTAGCGTGAGGGTGAGGTTTACGGTGAAGGTGAGGGTTAGGGATAGGTTTAGCTTGAGGGTTAGGTTGAGGTTTACGGTTAGGGTTAGGGTGAGGGTTAGGATTGGGGTTAGGTTTATGGTGAGGGTAAGGGTTAGGGTGAGGTTTAGGGTGTGTGTGAGGGTTAGGGTTAGCATTACGGTTAGGGTGAGGGTTAGGGTGAAGGTTAGGTTTAGGGTTAGCATTAGGGTGAGGGTGAGTGTTAGGGTTAGGGTTAGGGTAAGGGTGAGGGTTAGGGTAAGGTTTAGTGTGAGGATTAGGGTTAGGGATAGAGTGAGGGTTAGAGTTAGGCTGAGGGTGAGGGTTAGGGTCAGGGTGAGGGTGAGGGTTAGGGTGAGTTTTAGGGTTAGGGTTAGTGTTAGGGTTAGGTTAGGGTGAGGGTTACAGTTAGGATTAGGTTTAGGGTGAGGGCTCTGTTGAGGTTGAGGGTTAGGCTTAGGGTTAGGTTTAGATTTAGGGTTAATGTGAGGGGTAGGGTTAGGGTTAGGATGAAGGCTAGGTTTAGTGTGTTAAGGTTAGCGTGAGGGTTAGGGTTAGGGTAAGGGTTAGAGTTAGGGTTAGGTTTAGGGTTAGTTTTATTGTTAGAGTTAGGGTGAGGGTGAGGGTGAGTTTGAGGGTGAGGGTGAGGGTGAGGGTGAGGGTAAGTCTAAGATTAGGCTTAGTGTTAGATTTAGGCTGAGGATGAGGGTGATGGTGAAATTGATGTTTAAGGTTCGGGTGAGGGTCACGATTAGGGTTAGGTTTAGATTTAGGCTGAGGGTGAGGGTGAGGGTGAGGGTGAGGGTGAGGGTGAGGTTTAGGGTGAGGGTTAGGGTTAGTGTGAGGTTTAGGGTGAGGGTGAGGTTAAGAGTTATAGTGAGGGTTAGGTTGAGGGTGAGGGTTAGGTGTAGGGTTAGGGTGAGGGTGAGGGTTAGGTTTAGGGTTAGGTTGAGGTTTAGGTTGAGGGTTAGGCTTATAGTTATGGAAAGGATTAGGGTGAGGTTTAGGGTGAGGGTTAGGGTTAGGGTGAGGTTTAGGGTGAGGGTGATGGTTAGGGTTATGGTGAGGATTAGGTTTATGTGATGGTTAGGGATAGGATTACGATTAGGGTGAGGGCTAGGGTGTGGGTGAGGTTTAGTGGTAGGGTTAGGGTGAGTGTGAGGGTTAGGGTTAGGGTTAGGGTGAGGGTTAGGGATAGGGTTAGGGTTAGGGTGAGGGTGAGAGTTAGGATGAGGGTGTGGGTTAGGGTGAGGATGACGTTTAGTTTTAGGGTTAGGGTTAGTGTAAGGGTTAGGGTGAGGCTGAGGTTAAGGTTTAGGGTGAGGGTGAGGGTTGTGTTTAGGATTAGGGTTAGGGTGATGGTTAGGGTTAGGCTTAGGGTTACGTTTAGGGTGAGGGTTAGGGTAACGGTTAGGGTTATGGTTAGGGTGAGTGTTTGGGTGAGGATTAGAGTTAGGGTTAGGTTTAGGGTGAGGGTTATTGTGACGGTGATGGTTACGGTTAGGGTGAGGGTTAGGGTTAGTGTGAGGGTTAGGGTGAGGCTGAGGTTAAGTGTTAGGTTGAAGGTGAGGGTTGTGTTTAGGATTAGGGTTAGGGTGATGGTTAGGGTTAGGCTTAGGGTTAGGTTTAGGGTTAGTGTTGTGTTAGGTTTAGGGTTAGAGTTATGGTGAGGTTGAGGTTGAGGGTGAGGGTTAGGGTTAGGGAGAGGTTTAGGGTTAGGGTTAGGGTTAGGGTTAGGCTTAGGGTTAGACTGAGTGTAGGGGTGAGGATTAGGGTTAGGGTTATGGTTATGGTTAGGGTTAGGGTGAGGGTTAGGTTTCGGATTAGGGTTAGGGTGAGGGCTAGGGTGAGGGTGAGGGTTAGGATAAGGTTTCAGCTTAAGCTTAAGGTTTAAGCTTAAGCTTAGGGTTAGGATGAACATGAGTTTGAGGCTGAGTGTTAGGTTTAGGGTGATGGTTAGGTTTATTGTTAGGGTGAGGGTTAGGATTAGGTTTAGGGTGAGGGCTACGGTGAGGGTTAGGGTGAGGTTTAGGGTTAAGGATAGGGTAAAGTTTAGGATTTGGGTTAGGGTGAGTGAGTGTGAGTGTTAGGGTTAGGGTTAGGGTTAGTCTTAGGGTTAGGTGAGTGTTAGGGTTAGGGATTGGGTTAGAGTGAGTGTGAGGGTGAGGATTAGGGTTAGGTTTAGTGTTAGGTTTAGGGTTTGGTTTAAGGTTAGGGTTAGGCTTAGGTTTAGGGTTAGGGTTACAGTGAGGGTTAGGGTTAGGTTTCGGGTTAGTGATAGGGTAAGGCTGAGGGTGATGGTGAGGGTGAGGATTAGGGTTAGGGTAGGGTTAGGGTTATTGTTAGTGTTATGGTTAGTGTTAAGTTTGTGGTGAGGGTGAGGCTAACGGTGAGGGTTATGGTTATGGTTATGGTCATGGTAGAGTGTTAGTCTTATTGTTAGGGTTAGGGTTATAGTTACTGTGAGGTTGAGGGTGAGGGTGAGAGTTATGGTTAGTGTTAGGGTTAGATTTAGGATGAGATTTAGCGATAGGCTTAGGTTTGGGATTAGGTTTAGGATTAGGGTGAGTGTGAAGGTTAGGGTGAGGGTTAGGCTTAGACTTAGGGTTAGGCTGAGGATGAGGGTGGGGGTGAGGATTAGGGATAAGGTTAATGTTATTGTTAGTTTTAGGGTTAGAATTCCCTTGCAGTTGATGGTGAGTGTTAGGGTTACATTTAGGGTGGGGATTAGGGTTAGGGTTAGGGTTAGGGTGAGGGTGAGTGTGAGGTTTAGGGTTAAATATAGGTTTAGGGGGAGGGTTAGTGTGAGGGTTATGGTTAGTGTTAGGATTAGGGTTATGTTTAGGGTTAGCATTAGGGTTAAATTTAGAGTTATGGTGAGGGTGAATGTGCAGGTGATTGTGAGGGTGAGGGTTAGGATTAGGATTAGGGTTGGGGTGAGGGCTAGGTTGAGGGTGAGTGTTAGGGTTAGTGTTAGGGTTAGGTTTAGAATTAGGGTTAGGGTTAGGGTGAGGGTTAGGATGAGGGTTAGGGTTTCAGTGAGTTCGAGGGTTAGGGTTAGGTTGAGGGTGAGGCTTAGGGTTAGGAATAGAGTGAGGGTGAATTGTAGGATTAGGGTTAGGGTTACGTTTAAATTTAGGATTAGTATTATAGTTAGGGTTAGGATTAGAGTTATGGTGAGGGTGAGGGTGAGGGATACGGATAGGTTTAGGGTGTGGTTTAGGGTTAGGGTAGGATTAGGTTTAGGATGACGGTGAGGTTTAGGGTTAGATTTAGGGTTAATTGGAGGGTTAATGTTAGGGTTGGTGTTAGGTTTAAGGTTAGGGTGAGGGTTAGATTGAGGTTTAGGGTTAGGGTTAGGGTTAGGGTTAGGATTAGTTTTAAGGTGAGGGTGAGTGTTAGGGTTAGGCTTAGGCTTAGGCTTAGGCTTAGGGTTAGGCTGAGGGTGAGGGTGTGGTTGAGGATTAGGGTTAGGGTTATGGTTAGGTTTAGGGTTAGAGTGAGAGTTAGGATGAGGGTTAGGGTTAGGATTAGGGTTAGGGTGAGGGCTAGGGTGAGGGTGAGGGTTAGGGTAAGGGTTAGGCTTAGGCTTAGGGTTAGGCTGAGCATGAGGTTGAGGCGGAGGGTTAGGGTTAGGGTTAGGGTGAGTGTTAGGGTGGGCATGATGGTAAGAGTAAAGGTGATGGTTAGGCTGAGTGTGAGGTTTACGGTAAGGGTGAGGGTTAGGGTTAGGGTGATTGATAGTGTTAGGGTTAGGGTGAGGGTGAGGGTTAGATTGAGGATTAGTGTTAGGGTTAGTGTGAGGTCTTGGGTAAGGTTGAGGGTTAGGGTTAGGGTGAGGGCTAGGGTGAGGTTAAGGTTTAGGATTAGTATTAGGGTGAGGTTTAGGCTTAGGGGGATGGTTAGATTTAGTGTTATGGTGAGGTTTAGTGTTAGGGTTAGGGTTAGGATTAATTTTACGGTTAGGCTTAAGGTGAGTGTTAGGGTGAGTGTGAGGGTTAGGGTTAGGGTTAGGATTAGGATTAGGGTTAGTGTTAGGGTGAGTGTGAGGGTTAGGGTTAGGGTTAGGCTTAGGGTTAGGGTGAGGGCTAAGGTGAGGGTGAGGGTTAGGGTTAGTGTTTGGGTGAGGTTTAGGGTTAGGGTTAGGGATTGGGTGAGGGTTTGGATTAGGGTTAGTGTTAGGGTGATTGTGAGGGTTAGGGTTAGGCTTAGGCTTAGGGTTAGGCTGAGGGTGAGGATGAGGGCGAGTGTTAGGGTTAGGGTGAGGGTTAGGGTTAGGGTTAGGGTGAGAATTAGTTTTCGGGTTAAGTTTAGGGTTAGGGTGAGGTTTATGGTAAGGGGTACTGTGAGGGTGAGGGTTAGGGTTAGGTTGAGGGTTAGGGTTAGGTTTAGAGTTAGGGTGAGGGTGAGGGTTAGGGTTAGTGTTACGGTGAGGGTTAGGATGAGTGTTAGGGTTAGGATTCGGATTAGGGTGATGGCTAGTGTGAGGGTGAGGGTTAGGGTTAGGGTTAGGGTGAGGTTTAGGGTTAGTGTTAGGGTTAGTGTTACGGTTCGGGTTACGTTTCGGGTTAGGGTGAGCGTTAGGGTTAGTGTTACGGTCAGCCTGATGGTTAAGGTTAGGGTTAGGGTGAGGGTTAGGATGAGGATTAGGGTTAGGATTATGATTAAGGTGAGGGCTAGGGTGAGGGTGAGGGTTAGGGTTAGTATTTGGGTGAGGTTTAGGTTTAGGTTTAAGGTTTGAGTGAGGGTTAGGATGAGGGATAGAGTTACGGTGAAGGTGAGGCATAGGGTTAGGTTGAGGTTTAGGGTTAGTATTTGGGTGAGGGTGAGGGTTAGTTTTAGGGTTAGATTTAGGGTTAGGGGGAGGGTGAGGTTGAGGTTTAGGGTTAGGGTTAGGGTTAGTGTTAGGGTTAAGGTTAGGGTGAGGGTGAGTGTGAGGGTTAGGTTTAGGGTTAGGCTTAGGCTTACGGTTAGGCTGAGGGTGAGGATTAGGGTTAGGGTTATGGTTAGGGTTAGGGTTAGGGTGAGGGTTAGGGTTAGGATTAGGGTTAGGGTGAGGGCTAGGGTGAGGGTGAGGTTTAGGATAAGGTTTAAGCTTAGGGTTAGGGTTAGGCTGAGCGTGAGGGCGAGGGTGAGTGTTAGGGTTAGGGTGATGGTTAAGTTAACGGTTAGGGTGAGTGTTAGGATGAGGTTTAGGTTTAGGGTGAGGGTTAGGGTGAGGATGATGGTAAGTGTAAAGGTGAGGTTTAGGCTGAGGTTGAGGGTTAAGATAAGGATGAAGGTTAGGATTAGGTTTAGGGTGAGGGCTAGGGTGAGGTTTAGGGTTAGGGATAGAGTAAGGTTTAGGATTTGGGTTAGGGTGATTGAGTGTGAGTGTTAGGCTGAAGGTTAAGTTTAGGCTTAGGGTTAGGTGAGGGTTAGGTTTAGGGTTTGGGTTAGAGTGAGGGTGAGGGTGAGGATTAGAGTTAGGTTTAGGGTTAGGTTTAGGGTTAGGGTTAGTGTTAGTGTTAGGGTTTGGGTTAGGTTTACAGTGAGGGTTAGGGTTAGGGTTAGGGTTAGTGTTAGGGTTAGGCTGAGGGTGATGGTGGGGGTGAAGATTAGGGTTAGTGTTAGGGTTAGGGTTATTGTTAGTGTTACGGTTAGTGTTAAGTTTGTGTTGAGCATGAGGCTAACGGTGAGGGTTATCGTTATGTTTATGGTTATGGTTAGTGTTAGTCTTATTATAAGGGTTAGGGTTAGAGTTACTGTGAGGTTGAGGGTGAGGGTGAGGGTTAGGGTTAGTGTTAAGGATAGATTTAGGGTGAGGTTTAGGGATAGGTTTACGTTTAGGATTAGGGTTAGGAATAGGGTCAGTGTGAGGGTTAGGGTGAGGGTTAGGTTTAGGCTTAGGGTTAGGCTGAGGATGAGGGTGGGGATGAGGATTAGGGTTAGGGATAGTGTTATTGTTAGGGTTAGGGTTAGAGTTACCTTAAAGTTGAGGGTGAGGGTTTGGGTTAGGGTTAGGGTGGGGATTAGGTTTAGGGTTAGGGTTAGGGAAAGGTTGAGGGTGAGTTTTAGGGTTAGATATAGGTTTAGGGGGAGGGTTAGGGTGAGGGTTAGGGTTAGGGTTAGTGTTAGGGTTTGGGTGAGGTTTAGGGTTAGGGTTAGGGTTAAGTTTAGAGTTACGGTGAGGGTGAGTGTGCCTGTGAGTGTGAGGATTAGGGTTAGGTTTAGGGTTAGGCTTAGGGTTGGGCTTAGGGTTAGGCTGAGGGTGAGGTTTAGGGTTAGGGTGAGGGTTTGTGTGAGGGTTATGGTGAGGGTTAGAGAGAGGGTAGGGTTAGGTTTAGGGTTAGGGTGAGGGCTAGGGTGAGGGTGAGGTTTAGGTTTAGGGTAAGGGTGAGGTTTAGGGTTAGGGTTAGGGTTAGGGTTAGGGTTTGGATGAGGTTTAGGGTAAGAGTTAGGGTTAAGGTGAGGCTGAAGGTGAGGGTTAGGGTTAGGGTTAGGAATAGGATTATGATAACGTTTGGGTGAGTGTGAGGTTTAGGGTTAAGCTTAGTGTTAGGCTTAGGGTTACACTGAGGGTTAGGGTGAGGGTGAGCGTTAGGGTTAGGGTGAGGTTTAGGGTTAGGTTTAGGTTGAGTGTTAGTGTTCAGGTTATGTTTAGGGTTAGGGTGAGGTTTAGGATGAGGATTAGGATTAGGATTAGGGTTAGGGTGAGGGCTATGGTGAGGGTGAGTGTTAGAGTTAGTGTTAGGGTGAATTTTAGGGTTAGGATGAGGGTTAGGATGAGGGTTAGTGTTACGATAAGGGTGAGGGTTAGGGTTAGGGTGAGGGTTACGGTTAGGATTAGGTTTAGGGTGAGGGTGAGGGTTAGGATTAGGGTTAGGGTTAGGGTTATGGTTACTGAGAGGGTGAGGGTGAGGGTTAGGGTTAGGATTAGGCTGAGGTTTTTAGTGTTAGGGTTAGGGTTAGACTTAGGGTTAGGGTGAGGTTAGGGTTAGGGTTAGTGTGAGGTTTAGTGTTAGTGTTAGGGTTAGGGTGAGGCTGAGGATGAGTGTTAGGGTTAGGGTTGGTGTTAGATTTAGGTTACAGTGAGGGTTAGAGTGAGGGTGAGGGTTAGGCTTAGTGTTAGGATTAGGATTAGGGTAAGGGTTAGTGTGAGTTTGAGGTTTAGGGTTAGGTTTAGGCTGAGGGTGAGGATGAGGGGAAGGGTTAGGGTTAGAGTGAGGGTTAGGGTTAGGGTTTGGGTGAGAGTTAGGGTTCGGGTTAAGTTTAGGGTTAGAGTGAGGGTTAGGGTTATGTTGAGGTTTAGGGTTAGGCTTAGGATTAGGGTGAGGGTTGGGTTAGGGTTTGGGTTAGGGTGAGTGTTAGGATGAGGATTAGGGTTAGGATTAGGGTTAGGGTGAGGGCTAGGGTGAGGGTGAGGTTTAGGGTTAGTGTTTGGGTGAGGTTTAGGGTTAGGTTTAGGGTTTGGGTGAGGGTTATTATGAGGGTTAGAGTTACGGTGAGGGTGAGGGTTAGGGTTAGGTTGAGGGTTAGGGTTAGGATTTGGGTTAGAGTGAGGGTTAGTTTCAGGGTTAGATTTAGGGTTAGGGGTAGGGTTAATTCCAGGGTTAGGGTTACTGTTAGGGTTAGTGTTAAGGTTAAGTTTAGGGTGAGGGTTAGGTTGAGGTTTAGGGTTAGGGTTAGGGTTAGAGTTAGGATTAGGGTTAGGGTGAGGGTGAGTCTGAGGGTTAGGGTTAGGCTTAGGCTTAGGTTTAGGGTTAGGCTGACGGTGAGGGTGGGTTTGAGAATTAGGGTTAGGTTTATGGTTATGGTTAGGGTTAGGGTGAGGGTTAGGATGAGGGTTAGGGTTAGGATTAGGGTTAGGGTGAGAGCTAAGGTGAGGGTGAGGGTTAGGATAAGGTTTAAGCTTAGGCTTAGGGTTAGGCTGAGCATGAGGTTGAGGGTGAGTGTTAGGGTTAGGGTGATGTTTAGGTTTACAGTTAGGGTGAGTGTTAGCATGAGGTTTAGGTTTAGGGTGAGGGTTAGGGTGAGGATGATGTTAAGGGTAAAGGTGAAGTTTATACAGAGGGTGAGGGTTAAGATAAGGGTGAGTGTTAAAGTTAGGTTTAGGCGTAAGGTAAAGTTTAGTGTTAGATTTAGGTTGAGGGTTAGATTGAGGATTAGGGTTAGGGTTAGGGTTTGTGTGAGGTTTAGGGTGAGGATGAGGGTTAGGGTTACGGTGGGGTTGAGGGATAGAATTAGGGTTAGGGTGAGGTTTATTGTGAGGGTTAGGGTAAGAGTTAAGGTTAGGGTTAGGGTTTGGTTTAAGTTTTGGGTGAGGGTTAGGATTAGTGTGAGGGTTAGGGTTAGGGTTAGTGTTAGAGTGAAGATAAGGGTTAGGGTGAGGGTGAGGGTTAGGTTTAGGGTTAGGGTGAGGTTTAGTGTTAGGGTTAGGGTTAGAGTTAGGGTTAGGGTGAGGGTGAAGTTTATTGGTAGAGTTAGGGTTAGGGTGAGGTTTTGGGTTAGGGTGAGGGTTAGGGTGAGGGTTAGGGTGGGGGTGAGGGTTACGGTAAGGGTGAGGGTTAGGATTAGGTTAGGCTGAGGTTGAGATTTAGATTGAGTATTAGTGTTAGGGTTAGTGTGAGGTTTATGGTGAGGTTGAGGGTTAGGGTTCGGGTGAGGGCTAGGGTGAGGGTGAGGGTTAGGGTTGGTGTTAGAGTCAGGTTTAGGGTTAGGGTCAGGTTTGGGTTAGTGTGAGCATTAGTGTTAGCTTTACCATTAGTGTTAGGTTGAGGGTAAGTGTTAGGGTGAGAGTTAGGGTTAGGGGAGGTTTATGTTTAGGGTGACTTTGAGTGTTAGGGTTATCTTTAGGATGAGGTTAAGTTTATTGTTAGGGTTAGAGTTAGGGTTATGGTGTGGGTGAGGTTTAATGTTAGAGTTAGGGTAGTGTTAGGGTTTGGGTTAGGGTGAGAGATAGGGTTAGGCATAGGCTTAGGCTTAGGCTTAGGCTTAGGCCGAGCATGAGGGTAATGGTTAGGGTTCGGGTTAGGGTTTGGGTTCGGGTTAGGGTTAGGGTGAAGGTTAGGATGAGGTTTAGAGTTCGGATTAGGTTTAGGGTGAGGGCTAGGGTGAGGGTTAGGGTGAGGTTTAGTGTTAGGGATAGGGTTAGGTTTAGGATTTGAGTTAGGGTGAGGGTTAGTTGAGGGTTAGGGTTAGGTTTAGTGTTAGGGTGATGGTTAGGGTTAGGGTTAGAGTTAGTGTTATGGTTACGGTTAAGTTTGTGGTGAGGTTGAGGCTTAGGGTGAGGGTTATGGTTCTGGTTAGGGTTAGGGTTAGTGTTATGGCTAGTGTTATTGTTAGGGTTAGGGTTAGAGTTACGGTGAGGTTGAGGGTGAGGGTGAGAATTAGGGTTAGGGTGAGGTTTAGGGTTAGGGTTAGGGTTAGAGTGAGGGTGAGGTTTAGTGTTAGAGTTAGGGTTAGAGGAGAGGGTTAGGGTGAGGTTGAAGGCTAGGGTTAGTGTTAGGTTTAGGGTGAGGGTGAGGTTTAGGTTGAGGTTTAGGGATAGGGTTAGGTTTAGGATTATGGTTAGGGTGAGGGTGAGTGTGAGGGTTAGGGTGAGGGTTAGGATTAGGCTTAGGTTTAGGCTGAGGGTGAGGGTGGGGGTAAAGATTAAGGTTAGGGTGATGATTAGGGATAGGGTTAGTGTTATTGTTAGGGTTAGGGTTAGAGTTACAGAGAGGGTGAGGGTGGAGGTGAGGGTTAGCGTTAGGGTTAGGGTAGGGTTTAAGGTTAGGGTTAGGGTTAGGGTGAGTGTGATGTTTAGGGTTAGATATAGGGTTAGAGGGAGGGTAAGGATGATGGTTAGGGTTTGGGTTAGTGTTAGGGTTAGGGTGAGGGTGAGGGTTAGGTTTAGGTTTAGGGTTATGCTTCGGGTTAGGCTGAGGGTGATGGTGAGGGTGAGTGTTAGGGTTAGGGTGAGTTTTAGGGTTAGGTTTATGGGGAGTATTATGATGAGGGTTAGGCTTAGGTTTAGGGTTAGGGTGAGGGTTAGGGTTACAGAAGGGTGAGAGTTAGCTTAGGTTGAGGGTTAGGGTTAGGATTAGGGTTAGGGTGAGGGTGAGTTTTAGGATTAGGGTTGGTGTTAGGGTTATTATTAGGGTTAGGGTTAGGGTTAGGGTTATGGTGAGGGTGAGGCTTAGAGTTAAGGTTAGGGTGCGGTTTTTAGTGTTAGGGTTAGGTTTAGAGTTAGGGTTAGGGTGAGGGTGAGGTTTAGGGGTAGAGTTAGGGTTAGGGTGAGGGTTAGGTTGAGGGTTAGGTTTAGGGTGAGGGTTAAGTTGGGGGTGACGATGAGGGTAAAGATGAATGTTAGGCCTAGGGTGAGGGTTATGTTAAGAGTGAGGGTTAGGGTTAGGGTGAGGGTGAGGGTTAGACTGAGGATTAGTGTTAGGGGTAGTGTGAGGTTTAGGGTGAGGATGAGGGTTAGGGTTAGGGTGAGGGCTAGGGTGAGGGTGAGGTTTAGGGTTAGTGTTAGGTTGAGGTTAGGGTTAGGGTGAGAGTTCTGGTTAGGTTTAGGGTTAAGGTTAGGATTAGGGTTAGGTTTAGTGTTAGGATTAGGGGTAGGGTTAGGGTAGGGTTAAGGTTAGGGTTAGGGTTATTGTTAGGGTCAGGGTTAGGATGAGGTTTAGATTTAGGGTTAGGATTAAGATTAGGCTTAGGGTAAGGGTGATGTTTAGGGTTAGAGTTAGGGTTAGTATTAGGGTAAGGGTTATGGTGAGGTTTTGGGTTAGGGTTAGGCTTAGGCTTTGGTTTAGGCTTAGGCCCAGTATATGGGTGAGTGTTCGGGTTAGTGTTAGGGTGAGGGTTAAGGTTAGGGTTAGGGTGAGGGTTAGGATGAAGTTTAGGTTTAGGATTAGAGTTAGGGTGAGGTCAAGGGTGAGGGTTAGGGTGAAGTTTCGGGTTAGGGATAGGGTTAGGTTTAGGATTAGGGTTAGGGTGAGGGTGAATATGAGGGTTAGGGTTAGTGTTAGGGTTACGCTTAGGGTTAGGGTGAAGGTTAGGGTTAGGGTTTGGTTAGGGTGAGGGTGAGGCTGAGGAGTACGGTTAGGTTGAGGTTTAGGATTAGGGTTAGTTTTACTGTTATGTTTCGGATTAAGTTTAAGTTTAGGGTTAGAATTAGTGTTATTGTTAGGGTTAGGATTAGTGTTACTGTTAGGGTTAGGGTTAGAGTTATGGTGAGGGTGAGGGTGACGGTGAGGTTTAGGGTTAGTGTTAGGGTGAGATTTAGCGTTAGGGTTTTGATTAGGGTTAGGGTTAGGGTGAGGGTTAGGGTTAGGGTTAGTGTGAGGGTGAGGTTTAGGGTTAGGGTTAGGGATAAGGGGAGGGTTACGTCGAGGGTTAGTGTTATGGTTCATGTTAGGGTTAGGGTTAGGTTGACGGTGAGGTTTAGAGTTAGGTTTAGGATTAGGGGGAGGTTTAGGTCGAGGATTAGCATTAGGGTTAGTGTTAGGTTTAGGGTTAGGATTAGGGGTAGGTCGTGGGTTAGTGTTATTGTTAGATTTAGTGTTAGAGTTGCGGTGAGGTTGAGGGTGAAGGTGAGGTTTAGGGTTAGCGTGAGCTTTAGGGTGAGGTTTAGGGTTAGGTTTAGGGTGTTGTTGAGGTTTAGGTTTAGAGTTAGGGTTAGGGGGACGGTTAGGGTGAGGGTTAAGGTGAGGGTTAGTTTTAGAGTTAGGGATAAGGTGAATGTTAGGGTGAGGGTGAGGGTAGGTTTAGGGTTAGGATTAGGAATAGGGTAAGGGTTAGAGTTAGTGTGAGGGTTAGGGTTAGGGTTCGGGTTAGGATTAGGGTTTCGCTGAGGGAGAGGGTGAGCATGAGGGTTAGGGTTAGGGTCAGGTTTAGTGTTAGAGTTAGGGTTAGGCTTAGGGTTTCGCTGAGGGAGAGGGTGAACATGAGGGTTAGAGTTAGGGTGGAGGTTTAGTAGTAGAGTTAGGGTAGGGTGAGGATTAGGGTTAGGCTTCGGTTGAGGTTTATGGGTAGAGTTCGGGTTAGGGTGAGGTTGAGAGTTAGGGTTAGGTTTATAGTGAGGGTTACGGTTAGGTTTAGGGTGAGTGTGATGGTTAGATTGAGGATTAGTGTTCAGTTAGTGTGATGTTTAAGGTGAGGATGAGGGTTAGGTTTAGGGTGAGGGTTAGGGTTAGGATTAGGGTGAGGTTTAGGGTTAGGGTGATGGTTAGGTTTAGTGTGAGTGTTTGTGTTAGGTTTAGGTTTAGTGTGAGGTTGAGGATTAATGTTAGGGCGGTGGTTAGTGTTATGTTGAGGCTTATGGAAATGGTGAGAGTTAGGGTTAGGGTTATTGTTAGGGTTAGGTTTAGGGTTACAGTTACGGTGAGGGTGAAGGAGAGGGCTAGGGTAGGGTTAGGATGAGATTTTGGTTTAGGGTTAGGGTTAGAGTTAGGGTTAGGGTGAGAGTGAGGTTTACGGTTAGTGTTAGGGTTAGTGTTAGTGTTAGGGTTAGGGTTAGGGTTAGGGTTCGGGTTAGGCTTAGGCTTAGGCTTAGGCTTAGGACGAGCATGAAGGTTAGGGTTAGGGTTAGGGTTAGGGTGAGGGTTAGGGTTATGGTTAGGGTGAGGGTTACCATGAGGTTTAGGGTTAGGATTAGGGTTAGGGTGAAGGCTAGGGTGAGGCTTAGGGTGAGGGTTAGGGTTAGGGATAGTGTTAGGTTTAGGATTAGTGTTAGGGTGAGGGTGAGTGTGAGGGTTAGGATTAGGGTTAGGTTAGGCTTAGGGTTAGGGGGACCGTTAAAGTTAGGGTTAGGGTTAGGGTGAAGGTAAGGCTGAGGATTAGGGTTAGGTTTAGGGTTTGGGTTAGGGTTATTGTTATTGTTAGGGTTAGGGTTAGAGTTAAGCTGAGGGTGAGGGTGAGGGTGAGGGTTAAGATTAGGGTTAGATTGGGGTTTAGGGTTAGGGTTAGGGTTAGGGTTAGTTTGAGGGTGAGTTTTAGGGTTAGATATAGGTTTAGAGGGAGGGTTAGGGTGAGGGTCAGTGTTAGGGTTAGAGTGAGGGTGAGGGTTAGGTTGAGGTTTAGGGTTATGTTTAGGGTTAGGATTAGTGTGATGGTTAGTGTTAGGGTTAGGGTTAGTGTTAGGGTGAGGGTAAGTGTTAGGGTGAGTGTTTGTGTTACGGTGAGGTTTATGGTTAGGGTGAGGGTTAGGATTAGGGTTAGGTTTACTGTTAGGGTTAGGTTTAGTGTTTTGGTTGCTGTGAGGGTGAGGGTGAGGGTTAGGTTTAGGTTTAGTGTGAGGTTTAGGGTTAGGGTTAGGGTTAGAGTTAGGTTTAGGTTGAGTGTGAGGTTTGGGGTTAGACTTAGGGTTAGGGTGAGGTTTAGGTTGAGCTTTAGGGTTAGGGATAGTTTTAGGGTTGGGTTTAGGTTGAGTGTTAGCTAGAGGGTTAGGGTTTGGGATAGGGTTAGGAATAGGGTTAGGGTGAGGGTGAGTGTAAGGGTTAGGATGAGGTTTAGGTTTAGGCTTAGGGTTAGGCTTAGGGTGAGGCTAAGGGTGAGGGTTAGGGTTAGGGTTAGTGTTAGGGTTAGGGTTAATGTGAGGGATAGGGTTAGGGTGAGGGTTAGGATGAGGATTAGGGTTAG
The DNA here is from genome assembly GCF_024711535.1 of Dipodomys merriami. Classification (NCBI taxonomy): domain Eukaryota; kingdom Metazoa; phylum Chordata; class Mammalia; order Rodentia; family Heteromyidae; genus Dipodomys; species Dipodomys merriami. Next base: position 5,037,071 of record NW_027206468.1, on the reverse strand, counting down.
CATTAGGGTTAGGGTGAGAGTGAGTGTTAAGATTAGGTTTAGGCTTAGGGTTAGGGTTAGGTTTAGGGTTAGGATTAGTGTTATTGTTATGGTTAGGGTTAGATTTATGGTGAGGGTGAGGGTGATGGTGAGGGTTAGGGTGGGTTTATGGTTAGGGTTTGGATTAGGGTTAGGGTGAGGGTGAGGTTTTGGTTTAGATTTAGAGTTAGGGGTAGGGTTAGTTCGAGGTTTAGGGTTAGGGTTAGTGTTAGGGTTAATGTTCGGGTGAGGTTTAGGTTACGGTTTAGGGTTAGGACTAGTGGTAGATTTCGGATTAGGGTTCAGCTCACGGCTAGGGTGAGGGTGAGGGTTAGGGTAAGGCTTAGGCTTAGGGTTAGGCTGAGCATGAGGTTCAAGGTGAGGATTAGGGTTAGGGTCCTCGGTAGTTTTACGGTTTGGGTGAGGGTTAGGATGAGATTTAGTGTTAGGTTGAGGGTGAGTTTGATTATGATGGTAAGGGTAAAGGTGAGGTTTAGGCTGAGGGTGAGGGTTAAGATAAGGGTGAGGGTTAGTGTTAAGTTTAGAGTTAGGGTAAGGTTTAGGGTTAGGGTTAGGGTGAGGATTAGATTGAGGATTCGGTTTAGGGTTAGCGTGAGGTTTAAGGTGAGGATGAGGGTTAGTGTTAGGGTGAGGGTGAGGGTTAGAATTAGGGTTATGGTGAGGGCTAGGGTGAGGTTGAGAGTTAGGGTTAGGTTTAGGGTGAGTGTAGGGTGAGGGTTAGGGTTAGGTTTAAGATTAGTGATAGGGATAGTTTTAGGATTAGGTTTAGGGTGAGGGTGAGTGTGAGGGTTAAGGTAACTGTTAGGATCAGGCTTACGGTTAGGATGAGGATTAGGGTTAGGGTTTGGGTTAGGGTGAGGGTTAGGCTGAGGATTAGGGTGAGGTTTAGTGTTAGAGTTAGGGTTAGGTTTAGGGTTAGGATTAGGGTTAGGTTTAAGGTTAGGGTTAGGGTTACAATGAGGGTTAGGTTTAGGGTTAGGGTTAGGCTTAGGGTTAGGCTGAGGATGATGGTGGGGGTGAGGATTAGGGTTAGGGTTAGTTTTAGGGTTATTGTTAGTGCTATGGTTAGGGTTAAGTTTGCTGAGAGGGTGAGGCTGAGGGTGAGGGTTATGGTTATGGTTAGGTTTAGGGTTAGTGTTATTGTTAGGGTTAGGGTTAGAGTTACGGTTAGGTTGAGCGTGAGAGTGAGGGTTAGGGTTAGGGTGAGGTTTAGAGTTAGGGATAGGGTTATGGTTAGGGTATGGGGGAGGTTTAGGGTTAGAGTTCGGGTTACTTTTAGTGTGATTGTTAGTGTTAGGGTTAGTGTTAGGGTGAGGGTAATTGTTAGGGTGAGGTTCTGGGTTATGTTGAGGGTTATCATTAGGGTGAGGGTTTGGGTTATGGTTATTGTTAGCGTTAGGGTTATGGTTACGGTGAGGGTGATGGTGAGGTTTAGGGTTAGGGTTAGTGTTAAGGTCAGGGTGAGGGTGAGGGTTAGGTTGAGGTTTAGGGATAGTGTTAGGTTTAGGGTTAGGTTTTGGGTGAGGGTGAGTGTGAGGGTTAGGGTGAGGGTTAGGCGTAGATTTCGAGTTAGGCTGAGGGTGAGGGTTGTGGTGAGGATTGGGGTTAGGTTGATGATTAGGGTTAGGATTAGTGTTATTGTTAGGTGTAGGGTGAGGGTGAGCATTAGGTTGAGGTTTAGGTTTAGGGTTAGGGTTCGGATTAGTGTGAGGGTTAGTGTTAGGGTTAGGGTTAGTGTTGGGGTGAGGGTAAGTGTTAGGGTGAGATTTTGGTTTACGGTGAGGGTTATGGTTAGGGTGAGGGTTAGGGTTATGGTTATTGTTAGGGATAGGGATACGGTTACGGTGAGGATGAGGGTGAAGTTAGGGTTAGGTTTGGGACGAGGTTTAGTTTTAGGGTTAGGTTAGATTTAGGGTTAGGGTTTGGGTTGCGATTAGGGTGAGGTTTAGGGTAAGGGTTCGGGTAATGGTTAGGGTGAGCATTAGATTGAGGATTAGGGTTAGGGTTAGTGTGAGGTTTAGGGTGTGGATGAGGATTAGGGTTATGCTGAGGGTGAGGGTTAAGATAAGGGTGAGTGTTAGGGTTACGGTGAGGGTTAGGGTAAGGGTTCGGTTTATGCTTAGGGTGAGGGTTAGATTGAGGATTAGGGTTAGTGTTAGTGTGAGGTTTAGGGTGTGGATGAGGATTAGGGATAGGGTGATGGTGAGGGTTAGAATTAGGGTTAGTGTGAGGGCTAGGTTGAGGGTTAGGGTTAGGGTGAGGTTTAGAATTAGGGTGAGGGTTAGGGTTAGTGTGAGGGTTAGTGTTAGGGTTAGGATTAGTGTTAGGGTGAGGGTAAGTAATATGTTGAGAGTCAGGGTTAGGGTAAGGGTTATTTTTAGGGTTAGGGTTAGGGTTACGGTTACTGTGAGGGTGAGTGTGAGGGTTAGGGTTAGGGTGAGCTTTAGTGTTAGGGTTATTGTTAGAATTAGGGTTAGTGTGAGGGTGAGTTTTAGGGGTAGAGTTATGTTTAGGGTCGGGGTTAGGGTGAGGATGAGGGTTAGGGTGAAGTTTAGGGTGGGGTTGACGGTAAGGGTAAAGGTGAGGGTTAGGCCAAGTGTAAGGGTTACGGTAAGGGAGAGGGTTAGGTTTAGGGTGAGGATTAGGGTAAGGGTTACTGTGAGGGTGTGGGTTAGATTGAGGATTAGTGTTAGGGTTAGTGTGAGGTTTAGGGTGAGGATGAGGCTGAGGGTTAGGGTGAGGGCTAGGGTGAGGGTGAGGGTTAGGGTTAGTGTTAGGGTGAGGTTTAAGTTTAGGGTGATGGTTAGGGTTAATGTAAGGTTTAGGGTGAGGTTTATGTTTAGGGTGAGTGTTAGGGTTAGGGTTAGGGTTATGGTTACAGTGAAGGTAAGGGTGAGGGTTAGGGTTAGTCCTAGGATGAGGTTTAGGTTTAGGATTAGGGTACGGGTGAGGGCTAGGGTGAGGGTTAGGGTCAGGGCTAGGAATAGTAATAGGGTTAGGTTTAGGATGAGGGTTAGGGTGAGTCTGAGTGTGAGAGTTAGGGTTAGGGTTAGGCTTAGGCTTAGGCTTAGGGTGAGGTTGAGGGTTAGGGCTAGGGTTTGGGTTAGGGTGAGGATGTGGCTGTTTATTAGGATTAGTTTTAGGATTAGGGTTAGGGTTAGGGTTAGGGTTACGGTGAGGGTTAGGGTTAGGCCTAGGTTAGGCTTAGGGTTAGGCTGAGGGTGAGGGTGGGCGTGAGGATTAGGGTTAGGCCTAGGGTTAAAATTCTGGTTATTGTTAGTGTTTTGGTTTGGGTTAAGTTTTAGTTGAGGGTGAGGCTGAGGGTGAGGGTTACTGTTAAGGTTAGGATTAGGCTTAGGGTTAGGCTGAGGGTGAGGTTGGGAGTGAGGAATAGGTTTTGGGTGATGGTTAGTTTTAGGATTAGGGTGAGGGTAAGGATGAGGGTTAGGGTTAGGATTAGGTTTAGGGTGAGGGCTACGGTGAGGGTGAGGGTTAGGGTTAGGCTTAGGTTTAGGCTTCGGGTTAGGCTGAAGGTGAGGGTGAGGGTGAGGTTTAGGGTTAGGGTGATGGACTGGGTTAGGGTTAGGGTGAGTGTTAGGATGAGGGTTACGGTTAGAATGAGGATTAGGGTGAGCGTGACGGTAAGAGTAAACGTGAGGGTTAGGCTGAGGGTGAGTGTTCCCCAAACGGTGAGGGTTAGGATTAGGGTGAGGGTTAGGGTTAGGGTTAGGGTGAGAGTTAGGATGAGGGTGAGGTTTAAGGTTAGGTTTAGGGTGAGGACTAGGGTTAGGGTGATGTTTAGGTTTAGTGTTAGGGTGAGGTTTAGGGTTAGGGTTAGGGTTAGGATCAGTGTGCGTTTGAGGTTTAGGGTTAGAGATATGGTTAGGGTGAGGGTTATGGTGAGGGTTAGGGTTAGGGTTAGGTTTAGGGTTAGGTTTTGGGTGAAGGTTAGGGTGAGGGTGTGTGTTAGGGTTAGGATTGGGGTGAGGGTTTGGTTTAGGATTAGGGTTAGGGTGAGGGCTGGGGTGAGGGTGAGTTTTAGGATTCGGTTTAGGGAGAGGGTGAGTGTGAGGGTTAGGTTTAGGGTTAGGGTGAGGTTGAGGATGAGGATGAGGGTTAGGGTTAGGGTGAGTTTTAGGGTTAGGGTTAGGGTGAGAGTTAGGTTTTGGGTTAACTTTAGGGTTAGGCTCTGTGTTAGGTTGAAGGTGTCGGTAAGGTTGACAGTGAGGGTAAGTCTGAGGGTGAGGGTTATGGTAAGGATGAGGGTGAGGGTTAGGGTGAGGGTTATGGTTAGGGTTAGAGTTAGGTTTCACCTGAGGGTGAGGGTGAGGATTAGGCTTAGGGTTAGGGTGAGGTTTAAGGTTAGAGTTATGGTTAGGGTGAGGGTTAGTGTGCGGGTTAGAGTTAGGTTTAGTGTTAGGGTTGGGTTAGGGTTAAGGTTAGGGTTAGGGATAGGGTTACATTTAGGATTATGGTTAGGGTGTGGGTGAGGGTGAGGTTTAGGGTTAGGGTTAGGCTTAGGCTTAGAGTTAGGCTGAGGGTGAGGGTGAGGGTTAGGTTTAGGGTGAGGGTTAGGGTTAGGCTTAGGGTGAGGTTTAGGATAAGGTATAGGGTTAGGATTCGGGTTAGGTTGAGGGCTAGGGTGAGGGTTAAATTTAGGTTTAGGTTTAGTGTGACGTTTAGGGTTTGGGTTAGTTTTAGGGTTATTGTGAGGTTTCGGGTTAGGGTTACTGTATGGGTGAGGGTTAGGGTTAGGTTGAGGATTAGGGTTAGGGTTAGGCAGAGGGTTAGGTTGGGGGTGAGGAATAGGTTTTGGGTGATGGTTAGCGTTTGGGTTAGGGTGAGGGTTAGGATGAGAGTTAGGGTTAGGATTAGGTTTAGGGTGAGGTCTAGGGTGAGGGTGAGGATTAGGGTTAGGGTGAGGTTTAGGCTTAGGGTTATGCTGAGGGTGAGGGTGAGGTTGAGGGTTAGTGTTAGGTTGATGGATAGGGTTAGGGTTAGGGCGAGTGTTAGGATGAGTGTTATGGTTAGGGTGAGGGTTAGGGTGAGCGTGATGGTAAGAGCAAAGGTGAGGGTTAGGCTGAGGGTGAGTGTTCCTCTAACGTTGAGGGTTAGGATTAGGATGAGGGTTAGGATAAGGGTTAGGGTGAGGGTTAGGGTGAGTGTGAGGGTTAGATTGAAGATTAGGTTTAGGGTAAGTGTGAGGTTTAGGGTGAGGATGAGGGTTAGGATTAGGGTGAGGGTTAGGGTTAGAATTAGGGTTAGGGTGAGGGCTACGGTGAGGGTGAGGTTTAGGGTTAGGGTGAGGTTTAGGGTTATTGTGAGTGTTAGGGTTACTGTTAGGGTTAGGGTTAGGGTTAGAGTTAGGGTTAGGGTAAGGGTGAGGGTAATTGTTAGGGTGAGGGTTAGGTTTAGGGTGAGGTTTATGGTTAGGGTTTTTGTTAGGTTTAGGGTTAGGGTTACAGTGAGGGTGAGGGTGAGGGTTAGGGTTAGTGTGAGGTTTAGGTTTAGGGTTAGGGTTTAAATTATGTTTAGGTTGAAGGTGAGGTTTAGGGTTAATGTGAGGTGTAGGGTGAGGATGAGGGTTAGGGTTAGGGTGAGTGTTAGGTTTAGAATGAGGGTTATGGTGAGCGTTAGGTTTAGGGCTAGGTTTCGGGTGAGGTTTACGGTTATGTTGAGGGTTAGAGTTAGTGGGAGGTTTAGTGTTAGTGTGAGGGTAAGGGTAAGTGTTAGGGTGAGGGTTAGGGTTAGGGTGAGAGTTATGTTTAGGGTGAGTTTTAGGGTTATGGTAAGGTTGAGGGTGAGGGTTAGGGTTAGGGTGAGGTTTAGGGTTAGGTTTAGGGTTAGAGTTAGGATTAGGGTGAGGGTGAGGTTTAGTTTTAAAGTTAGGGTTCAGGTGAGGTTTAGGATGAGGGTTAGGGTAAGGGTTAGTTTTAGGTTTAGGGATAGGTTGAGGTTTAGGGTTAGGTTTATGATTAGGATTAGGGTTAGGGTGATGGTGAGTGTGTGGGTTAGGGTTAGGTTTAGGGTTAGGCTTAGGGTTAGGCTGAGGGTTATGTTGAGGTTGAGGATTAGTGTTAGGGTTAGTGTTAGGGTTAGGGTGAGGGTTAGGATGATGGTTAGGTTTAGGATTAGGGTTAGGGTGAGGGCTAGGGTGAGGGTGAGGTTTATAGTTAGTGTTAGTGTGAGGTTTAGGTTTAGGGTTAGGGTTAGGATCAGTGTGAGTTTGAGGTTTAGGGTTAGAGATAGGGTTAGGTTCAGGTTTACAGTGAGGGTTAGGGTTAGGTTTAGGGTTAAGGTGAAGGTTAGGATGAGGGTGTGTGTTAGGTTTAGGGTTAGAGTGAGGGTTCGGTTTTGGATTAGGGTTAGGGTGAGTGCTGGGGTGAGGGTGAGGTTCAGGAATAGGGTTAGGGAGAGGGTGTGTGTTAGGTTTAGGGTTAGGGTGAGGGTTAGGTTTTTGATTAGGTTTAGGGTGAGGGCTGGGGTGAGGGTGAGGTTTAGGAATAGGGTTAGGGAGAGGGTGAGTGTGAGGGTTAGGGTTAGGGTGAGTGTTAGGTTTAGGGTTAGTTTGAGAGTTAGGTTTCGGGTTAAGTTTAGGGTTTGGGTGAGTGTTAGGTTGAGGGTGTCGGTAACGTTAAAGGTTAGAGTTAATCTGAGGGTCAGGGTTACCGTAAGGGTGAGGGTTATGGTTAGGGTGAGTGTTATGGTTAGGGTTAGAGTTAGGGTTCAGCTGAGTGTGAGGGTGAGGTTTAGGATTAGGGTGTGGGTGAGGTTTAGGTTTAGAGAGTGTTGGGGTGAGGGTTACGGTGAGGGTTAGGGTTATGGATAGGGTTACATTTTGGATTATGGTTAGGGTGTGGGTGAGGGTGAGGTTTAGGCTTAGGCTTAGGCTTAGGCTTAGTGTTAGGCTGAGGGTAAGGGTGAGGGTTAGGGTTAGGGTGAGGGTTAGGTTTAGTGTTAGGGTGAGTGTTAGGATGAGGTATAGGGTTAGGATTCGGGTTAGGTTGAGGGCTAGGGTGAGGGTTAAAGTTAGGATTAGGTTTAGTGTGAGGTTTAGGGTTTGGGTTAGGTTTAGGGTTAGGGTGAGGTTTAGGGTTAGGGTTACTGTATGGGTGAGGGTTAGGGTTAGGTTGAGGGTTAGGGTTAGGGTTAGGCTGAGGGTTAGGTTGGGGGTGAGGAATAAGTTTTGGGTGATGTTTAGCGTTTGGGTTAGGGTGAGGGTTAGGATGAGGGTTAGGGTTAGGATTAGGTTTAGGTTGATAGCTAGGGTGAGGGTGAGGTTTAGGGTTAGTTTGAGGCTTAGGCTTAGGGTAGGACTGAGGGTGAGGGTGAGTGTGAGGGTTAGTGTTAGGTGGATGGATAGGGTTAGGGTTAGGGTGAGTGTTAGGATGACAGTTAGGGTTAGGGTGAGGGTTAGAGTGAGAGTGATGGTAAGAGTAAAGGTGAAGGTTAGGCTGAGGGTGAGTGTTCCCCTAAGGTTGAGGGTTAGGATTAGGGTGAGGGTTAGGTTAAGGGTTAAGGTGAGGGTTAGGGTGAGGGTGAGGGTTAGGGTTAGGGTTAGAGTGAGGGCTACGGTGAGGGTTAGGGTTACTGTGAGGGTTAGGGTGAGGGTGAGGATGATGGTAAGTGTAAAGGTGAGGGTTAGGATAGGCTGAGGCTGAGGGTTAAGGTAAGGGTGAGTGTTAGGCTTAGAGTGAGGGTTAGGGTAAGGGTTTGGGTTAGGGTTAGGGTGAGGGTTAGATTGAGGATTAGGGTTAGGGTTAATGTGAGGTTTAGGGTGAGGATGAGTGTTAGGGTTAGGTTGAGGGTTAGGGTTAGAATTATGGTTAGGGTGAGGGCTAGGTTGAGGTTTAGGGTTAGAGTTAGGGTTAAGGTGATGTTTAGGGTTAGGTTGAGGGTGAGGTTAAGGTTCAGGTTGAGGGTTAGGCTGAGGGTAAGGGTTAGGGTTAGAGTTAGGTTTAGGGTGAGGGTAAGGGTGAGGGTTAGGGTGACGTTGAGGGTGACGGTTAGGGTGAGGTTTAGGTTTGGGGTTAGGGTTAGGGTGAGGGTTAGGGTGAGGAGTAGTGTTAGGATTAGGGTGAGGATTAGGGATAGAGTGAGGGTTAGGGTTAGTGTGACAGTAAGGCTTAGGGTGAGGGTTAGGGTTAGGGTGAGGGTTAACATTAGGGTTAGGTTGAGGGTTAGTGTTAGGTTGGAGGTTAGGGTTAGGGTGAGGGTTAGGGTGAGTGTTATGGTTAGGGTGAGTGATAGGATTAGGGTTAGGGTGAGGGTTAGGTTTATGGTGATGTGTAGAATGAGGGTAAGGGCTAGGGTGAGGGTGAAAGTAAGGGTTAGGGTATGGGTGAGGGTTAAACTTAGGGTTAGGGTTAAGGTAATGCTGAGGGTTAGGGTGAGGGTGAAGTTAAAGGTTAGGATTAGGGTGAGGGTTAGGGGTAGTTTTAGGGTTCTAGTTAGGGTGAGAGGTAGGATGAGGGGTAGGTATAGAGTTAAGGTTAGAGTTAGTGTGAGGGTTAGGGTTAGGGTGAGGATAAGGTAAGGGTGAGGTTTGGGGTGAGGGTGAGGGTTAGGGTTACTCAATGTGAGCGTTAGGGTTATGGTTATGGTGAGGGTTAGTGTTAGGGTTATGTTTTGGGTGAGGGTGAGGATTTGAGGATGAGGGTTCTGGAGAGTGTGATGGTTAGGGTTTCAGTGAGGGTTAGGGTTAAGGTGAGTGTTAGGGTGACGGTGAGTGCGAGGTTTAGGGTTGGGGTTAGGGTTAGAGTGAGTGGTAAGGTGAGGGGTAGGGTTAGGCTTAGGGTGAGGTTTAGGGTTACTGTGAGGGTTAGGGTTAGGGTGAGGTTTAGGGTTACTGTGAGGGTTCAAGTTAGGGTTAGGCTTAGTGTTAGGGTGAAGGTAAGGGTTTGGTTGAGGGTTAGGGTTAGGGGGAGGGTTTGGGTTAATGTGAGGGTCAGGGTTAGGGTGAGAGTTAGGGTTAAGTTGAGGGTTATAGGGTGAGGTTGAGGGTGAAGGTAAGGCTTAGGGTTAGGGTCAGGGTGAGGGTGAGTGTGAGGGTTAGGGATAGGGTTAAAGTTAGGCTTAGGGTTAGGCTGAGGGTGAGGGTGAGGATGAGACTGAGGGTTAAGGTGTGGGTGAGGGTTAGGTTTAATGTAAGTTTAAGGGTGAAAGTGAGTGTTAGGGTGCAGGTGAGGGTTAGAGTTAGGGTTAGGGTTAGTATCAGGGTTAGGTTTAGGGTTAGGTTGAGAGTTAGGATGAGGGTTAGTGTTAGGGTTAGGGTTAGGGTTAGGCTGAGGGTTAGGCTGAGGGTGAGGTTGAGGGTGAGGGTTAGGGTTAGATTGAGCGTTAGGGTTGGGAATAGGGTGAGGGTTAGGATGAAGGTTAGGGTGAGGGTAAGGTTTAGCTTGAGGGTTAGGTTGAGGGTTAGGGTTAGGGTTAGGGTGAGGGTGAGGGTGAGGTTTAGGATAAAGGTTAGTGTTAATGTTATTTTTAGGGTTATGGTTAGGTTTATGGTTACGTTGAGGGTGAGGGTTAGGGTTAGGGTGAGGTTTAGGTTTAGGTTTAGGTTTAGGGTTAGGGTTAGGATGAGGTTTAAGGTGAGTGTTAGGGTTAAAGTTTGAGTGAGGGTTAGGGTTATTGTGAAGGTTAGGTTTAGGGTTAGGGCTAAGGTGAGGGTTAGGGTGAGGGTAATGTAAAGGTAAGGGTGAGGTTTTTGATGAGGGTGAGGGTTACGGTAAGGGTTACGGTTAGTGTTAGGGTGAGGGTTAGGGTTAGCAATAGGGTTAGTGTGAGGGCTAAGGTGAGGGTGAGGGTTAGGGTTAGGGTTAGGTTTAGGGTGAGGGTTAGGCTTAGGCTGAGGGTTAGGGTTAGTGGGATGGTTGGTGTTAGGGTTAGGCTTAGTGTTAGGGTGAGCGTAAGGGTTAAGGTGAAGGTTAGGGTTAGGGTGAGGTTTAGGGTTAGGGTGAGGGTCAGGGTTAGGGTTAGGGTTAGGCTGAGGGTTAGGTGAGGGTTAGGGTTAGTGTTAGGGTAAGGGTTAGTGTTAGGGTGGGGGTTAGTGTTAGTGTTAGAGTTAGGGTTAGTGTTAGGGTTAGGTTGAGGGTTACGGTGAGGGTGAGGGTTAGGGTTAGGTTTAGGTTTATCATGTGGGTAAGTGATAGCGTTAGGGTTAGGGTGAGTGTTAGAATTAGCAATAGGGTTGGAGTGAAGGTTAGGGTGAGGGTTAGGTTTAGGGTTAAGGTGAGCTTGAGGGTGAGGTTTAGGGTTAGGGTGAGTTTTAGGGTTAGGGTGAGGGTTAGTGTTAGTGTTAGCGTGACGGTAATGGTGAGGGTAATGGTTAGGGTTAGAGTTATGGTGGGGGTTAGGTTTAGTGTGAGGTTTAGGGTGAGGATGAGGTTAAGGCTTAGGGTGATGTTTAGGTTAAGGGTGAGGGTTAGGGTTAGGGTTAGGGTTAGTGTGAGAGTTAGGGTTGGGGTTAGGTTTAGGATTAATGTGAGGGTAAGCATTAGGGTGATGGTTAGGGTGAGGGTGAATTTTAGGGTTAGGAATAGTGATAGGGTTAATGTTACGCTGAGCATGAGGGTGAGGGTGAGGGTTAGGGTTAGAGTTAGGGTGAGGGTGATAGTAAGGGTAAAGGTGAGCGTTAGGCAGAGGGTGAGGTTTAAGATAAGGGTGAGTGTTAGGGTTAGAGTGAGGGTTAGGGTAAGGATTCGGGTTAGGGTGAGGGTTAGATTGAGGATTAAGGTTAGGGTTAATGTGAGGTTTAGGGTGAGGATGAGGGTTAGGGTTAGGTTAAGGGTTAGGGTTAGAATTATGGTTAAGGTGAGGGCTAGGGTGAGGTTTAGGGTTAGGGTTAGGGTGAGGTTTAGGGTTAGCGTGAGGGTGAGGTGAAGGTTCAGGTTGAGGGTTAGGCTGAGGGTAAGGGTTAGGGTTAGAGTTAGGTTTAGGGTGAGGGTAAGGGTGAGGGTTAGGGTGACAGTGAGGGTGACGGTAAGGGTGAGGGTTATGTTTGGGGTTAGAGTTAGGGTGAGGGTTAGGGTGAGGGGTAGTGTTAGGGTTAGGGTGAGGATTAGGGATAGTGTGAGCGTTAGGGTTAGAGTGACGGTAAGGCTTAGGGTGAGGGTTAGGGTTAGGGTGAGGGTTAGCGTTAGGTTTAGGTTGAGGGTTAGTGTTAGGGTGAGTGTTAGGGTGAGTGTTAGGGTTAGGCTGAGTGATAGTACTAGGGTTATTGTGAGGGTTAGGTTTAGGGTGATATGTAGAATGAGGGTGAGGGTTAGTGTGAGGGTGACAGTTAGGGTTAGGTTATGGGTTAGGGTTAAGTTTAGGGTGAGGGTTAAGGTAATGCTGAGGGTTAGGGTGCAGGTGAGGTTAAGGGTTAGGATTAGGGTGAGGGTGAGTGTTAGGGTTAGGGTTATAGTTAGGGTGAGGGGTAGGGTGAGGGGTAGGGTTAGAGTTAAGTTTAGAGTTAGTGTGAGGGTTAGGGTTAGGGTGAGGATAAGTTAAGGGTGAGGGTTGGGATGAGGGTGAGGGTTAGGGTTACTCTTAGTGTGAGGGTTAGGTTTACAGTTATGGTGAGGGTTAGGGTTAGGCTTATGTTTAGGGTGAGGGTGGGTCTTAGAGTGAGGATGAGGGTTCTGGAGAGTGTGACGGTTAGGATTTCCTTGAGGGTTAGGGTTAGGGTGAGGTTTAGGGTTAGGGTTAGGTTTAGGGTGAGGGTGAGGTTTGGGGTTAGAGGTAGGGTTAGGGGGACTGTTAGCGTGACGTTTAGGGTTAGGGTTAGTGTTAGGGTGAGGCTGAGGTTGAGGTTTAGGGTTAGGGTTAGTGTCAGAGTTAGGGTTAGGGTGAGGGTTAGGGTGAGTGTGAGGGTTAGCCTGAGGTTTAGGTTTATGATTAGGGTAAGGGTTAGGGTGAGTGTGAGGGTTAGGGTTAGGGTTAGGCTTAGTCTTAGGGTTAGGCTGAGGGTGAAGCTGAGGGTGAGGGTTATGGTCAGGATTAAGGTTAAGATTAGGGTTAGGATTAGCGTTAGGGTGAGGGCTTGGGTGAGGGTGAGGGTTAGGGTTAGTGTTAGGGTAAGGTTTAGGATTAGGGTTAGGGTTAGGGTGAGGGTTAGGATGAGGGTTAGGTTTACAGTGAGGGTGAGGGTTAGGGTTAGGTTGAGGGTTAGGGTTAGGATTAGAATTGGAGTGAGGGTGAGTGTTAGGATTAGGGTTAGGGTTAAGGTTAGGTTTAGGTTTAGGATTAGTGTTATTGTTACAGTTAGCGTTAGAGTTATGGTGAGGGTGAGTGTGAGTGTGAGGTATAGGGTTAGGTTTAGGGTGAGGATTAGGGTTAGGGCTAGGATTAGGGTTAGGACGACGATGAGGTTTAGGGTTAGATTTAGGGTTAGGTGGAGGGTTAATGTTAGGGTTAGTGTTCATTTTAAGGTTAGGGTGAGGGTTAGGTTGAGGTTTAGGGTCAGGGTTAGGGTTAGGATTAAGTTTAAGGTGAGGGTGAGGGTGAGGGTTAGGGTTTGGCTTAGGCTTAAGGATAGGCTGAGGGTGAGGGTGGCGGTGAGGATTAGGGTTAGTGTTATGGTTATGGTTAAGTTTAGGGGGAGAGTTAGGATGAGGGTTAGGGTTAGGATAAGGGTTAGGTTAAGGGCTAGGGTGAGGTTTAGGGTTAGGGTTAGGATTAATTTTAGGTTTGAGCTTAAGGTGAGTGTTATGGTGAGGGTGAGGGTTAAGTTAGGGTTAGGGTTAGGATTAGGGTTAGTGTTAGGGTGAGTGTGAGGGTTAGGGTTAGGGTTAGGCTTAGGGTTAGGTTGACTGCTAGGGGGAGGGGGAGGTTTAGGGTTAGTGTTTGAGTGAGGTTTAGGGTTAGGGAAAGGGTTTGGGTGAGGGTTAGGGTTATGATTATTGTTAGGGTTAGTGTGAGGGTTAGGGTTAGGCTTAGGCTTAGGTTTAGGCTGAGCGTGAGGGTGAGGGTTAGGGTTATGGTTAGGGTTAGGGTGAGAGCTAGGGTTCGGGTTAAGTTTAGGGTTAGCGTGAGGGTTAGTTTAAGGGTTACAGTGAGGGTGTGGTTTAGGCTTAGGTTGAGGGTTAGGGTTAGGTTTAGAGTTAGGGTGAGGGTGAATGGTGCGTGTTAGGGTTAGTGTTAGGGTGAGGGTTAGGATGAGGATTAGGGTTAGGATTAGGATTAGTGTGAGGGATAGGGTGAGGTTGAGGTTTAAGGTTAGGGTTAGGGTGAGGTTTAGGGTTAGGATTAGGTTTAGTGTTAGGGTTTGTGTTACGTTTCGGGATAGGGTGAGGTTTAGGGTTAGGGTTACGGTCAGCCTGAGGGTTAAGGTTAGGGTTAGAGTGAGGTTTTGGATGATGATTAGGGTTAGGATTAGGGTTAGGTTGAGGGCTAGGGTGAGGGTGAGGGTTAGGGTTAGTGTTTGGATGAGGTTTAGGTTTAGGGTTAGGGTTTGGGTGAGGGTTAGGATGCGGGTTAGAGTTACGGTGAGGGTGAGGGTTTGGGTTAGGTTGAGGGTTAGGGTTAGGATTTGGGTTAGGGTGAGGCGTTAGTTTTAGGATTATATTTACGGTTAGGGAGAGGGTTAGGTTGAGGTTTAGGGTTAGGGTTATGGTTAGTGTTAGGGTCAAGGTTAGGGTGAGGGTGAGTGTGAGGGTTAGGGTTAGGGTTAGGATTAGGCTTAAGGTTAGGCTCAGGGTGAGGGTGTGGGTGAGGATTAGGGTTAGGGTTATAGTTAGGGTTAGGGTTAGGGTGAGGTTTAGGGGTAGAGTTAGGGTTAGAATCAGGGTTTGGGTCAGGCTGAGGTTAGGGTGGGGGTGATGTTAATGGTAAAGTTGATTTTAAGGCTGAATGTGAGGATTAAGGTAAGGGTTAGTGTTAATGTTAGGGTGATGGTTAGGGTTAGGGTGAGGGTGAGGGTGAGGTTTAGATTGAGGATTAGTGTTAGGGTTATTGTGAGTTTTAGGCTGAGTATGAGGTTTAGGGTTACGGATAGGGATAGGGTGAGGTTGAGGTTTAGAGATAGTGTTAGGGTGAGGTTTAGGGTTAGGGTGATGGTTAGGGTTAGTGTTAGGGTGAGGTTTAGGGTTAGGGTTAAGGTTAGGGTGAGGGCTAGGGTGAGGGTGAGGGTTAGGATTAGGGTGATGGTTAGGTTTATGGTTATGGTGAGTGTTAAGATGAGGTTTAGGTTTAGGGTGAGGTTTAGGTTGAGGATGATGGTAAGAGTAAAGGTATGGTTTAGGCTGAGGGTGAGGGTTAAGATAAGGGTGAGAGTTAGGATTAGGTTTAGTGTGACGGCTAGGTTGAGGGTTAGGCTGAGTTTTAAGCTTAGGGATAGGGTTAGGTTTAGGATTTGGGTTAGGGTGAGTGAGTGTGAGCATTAGGGTTAGTGTTAGGGTTAGGCTGAGGGTGATGGTTGGGGTGAGGATTAGGGTTAAGATTAGTGTTATTGTTTGGGTTAGGGTTAGAGTTACCTTTAGGTTGAGGTTGAGGGTTAGGGTTAGGGTGGGGTTTGGGTTAGGGTTAGGGTTAGTGTTAGGGTGAGTGTGAGGTTTAGGGGTAGATATAGGTTTAGGGGGAGGTTTTAGGTGAGGGTTAGGGTTAGGGTGAGGGTTACGGTTAGGGTGAGGTTTAGGGTTAGGATTATGTTTAAGTTTAGACTTATGGTGAGGGTGAGTGTGCGGGTGAGTGTGAGGGTTAGGGATAGGTTAGGGTTAGGCTTAGGGTTAGGCTTAGGTTTAGGCTGAGGGTGAGGTTTAGGGTTAGGGTGAGGGTTAGTGTTAGGATTATGGTGAGGGTTAGATTGAGGGTAGGGTTAGGATTAGGGTTAGGGTGAGGTCTAGGGTGATGTTTAGGATTAGGGTTAGGGTGAGGGCTATGGTGAGGGTGTGGTTTAGGGTTAGGGTTTGGCTGAGGTTTAGGGTTAGGATTAGGGTTAGGGTTGGGGTGTGGGTGAGGTTTCGGTTAAGGTTAGGGTTAAGCTGAGGCTGAGGGTGAGGGTTAGTGTTAGGGTTAGGCATATTATTAGTTTAAGGTTTAGGGTGAGTGTGAGGGTTAGGGTTAGGTTTAGTGTTAATATTAGGGTTACACTGAGGGTGAGGGTGAGGGTTAGGGTGAGAGTTAGTGTTCAGGTTAAGTTTAGGGTGATGGTGAGGGTGAGGGTTAGGGTTACGTTGAGCGTGAGGTTTAGGGTTAGGTTGAGGGTTAGGGTTTGGGTTAGGGTTAGTGTTAGGGTGAGGTTTGGCATGAGGATTAGAGTTAGGATTAGGGTTAGGGTGAGGGCTAGGGTGAGGGTGAGGGTTAGGGTTAGTGTTAGGGTGAGGTTTAGGTTTAGGGTGAGGATTAGGATGAGGGTTAGAGTTACGGTAAGGATGAGGGTTAGGGTTAGGGTGAGGGTTAGGGTTAGGATTTGCTTTAGGGTGAGGGTTAGTTTTAGGGTTAAATTTAGGGTTAGGGTGAGGGTTAAGTTGAGGTTAAGGGTTAGGGTTAGGGTTAGTGTTAGGGTTAAGGTTAGGGTGAGAGTTAGTGTTCAGGTTAAGTTTAGGGTGAGGGTGAGGGTTAGGTTGAGGGTTAGGGTTAGGGTGAGGGTTAGGGTGAGGTTTAGGATGAGGATTAGGGTAAGGATTAGGGTTAGGGTGAGGGCTAGGTTGAGGGATAGTGTGAGGGTGTGTTTTAGGGTTAGTGTTAGGGTGAGTTTTAAGGTTAAGGTGAAGGTTAGGATGAGGTTTAGGGTTACGGTAAGGGTGAGGGTTAGGGTTAGGGTGAGGGCTAGTGTTAAGATTAGGTTAAGGGTCAGGGTGAGGGTTAGGATTAGGGTTAGGGTTAGGGTTATTGTTAGGGTTAGGGTTAGGGTTACGGTTACTGAGAGGGTGAGGGTGAGGGTTAGGGTTAGGGGTAAGGTGAGGTTTTTAGTTTTAGGGTTAGGGTTAGACTTAGGGTTAGGGTTAGGGTTAGTGTGAGGTTTAGAGTTAGGGTTAGGGTTAGGGTGAGGCTGAGGAGGAGCGTTAGGGTTAGGGTTAGTGTTAGAGTTAGGGTTACAGTGAGGGTTAGAGTGAGGTTGAGGGTTAGGCTTAGTGTTAGGATTAGGATTAGGGTAAGGGTTAGGGTGAGTTTGAGGGTTTGAGTTAGGTTTAGCCTTAGGGTGAGGCTGATGGTGAGGATGAGGGTGAGGGTAAGGGTTAGGGTTAGGGTTTGGGTGATAGTGTTTGGGTTAAATTTATGGTTAGGGTGAATGTTAGGGTTAGGGTTATGGTGAGCGTGAGGGTTAGGGTTAGGTTGAGGATTAGGGTTAGGCTTAGGATTATGGTGATGGTTATGGTTAGGGTTAGGGTGAGGGTTAGGATGAGGATTAGGGTTAGGATTAGGGTTAGGGTGAGGACTAGGGTGAGGGTGAGGTTTAGGGTTAGAGTTTGGGTGAGGTTTAGGGTTAGGGTTAGAGTTTGGGTGAGGGTTATGATGAGGGTTAGAGTTATGGTGAGGTTGAGGGTTAGGGTTAGGTTGAGGGTTAGGGTTAGGATTTGGGTTAGAGTGAGGGTTAGTTTCAGGGTTATATTTAGGGTTAGTGGGAGGGTTAGGTCCAGGGTTAAGGTTAGGTTTAGGGTTAGTGTTAGGGTATAGGTTAGGGTGAGAGTTAGGTTGAGGTTTAGGGTTAGGGTTAAGATTAGAGTTAGGATTAGGGTTAGGGTGAGGGTTAGTTTGAGGGTTAGGGTTAGCGTTAGGGTTAGGTTTAGGGTTAGGTTTAGGATTAGAGTTATTGTTAGTGTTATGGTTATGGTTAAATTTGCAGTGAGGGTGAGGGGGAGGGGGAGGGTTATGGTTCGGGTTTGGGTTAGGGTTAGTGTTAGGGTTAGTGTTATTGTTAGGTTTAGGGTTAGTGTTACGGTGAGGTTGAGAGTGAGGGTGAGGATTAGGGTTAAGGTGAGGTTTAAGTTTAGGGTTAGGGTTAGGGTTAGGGTGAGGGTGAGGGTGAGGTTTAGGGATAGAGTTAGGCTTAGGGGGGAGGATTAGGGTGAGGTTGAGGGCTAGGGTTAGTGTTAGGTTTAGGGTGAGGGTGAGGGTTAGGTTGAGGTTTAGGGATAGGGTTAGGTTTAGGATTAGGGTTAGGGTGAATGTTAGTGTGAGGGTTAGGATGAGGGTTAGGCTTAGGCTTAGGTTTAGGCTGAGCTTGAGTGTGGGTGTAAGGATTAAGGTTAGGGTGATGATTACGGTTAGGGTTAGTGTTATTGTTAGGGTTAGGGTTATAGTTACAGTGAAGGTAAGGGTGGTGGTGAGGGTTAGCGTTAGTGTTAGGGTGGGGTTTAGGGTTAGGGTTAGGGTTAGGGTGAGGGTGAGGTTTAGGGTTAGATATAGGGTTAGGGGGAGGGTAAGGGTGATGGTTAGGGTTAGGGTTAGTTTTAGAGTTAGGGTGAGGGTGAGGGTTAGGTTTAGGTTTAGTGTTAGGCTAAGGGTTAGGCTGAGGGTGATGGTGAGGGAGAGGGTTAGGGCTAGGTTTTGGGTTAGGGTTAGGTTTATTGGGAGGGTTATGATGAGGGTTAGGGTGAGGATTATGGTTAGGGTGAGGCTTAGGGTTACGGAAGCGTGAGGCTTAGGGTTAGGGTGAGGGTTAGGGTTAGGATTAAGGTGAGGGTGATTGTGAGGGTTAGGATTAGGGTTAGGGTTAGGGTTATTGTTAGGGTTAGGGTTAGGGTAATGGTTATGGTGAGGGTGACTTATGGTTAAGTTTAGGGAGAGGTTTTTAGTGTTAAGGTTAAGGTTAGAGTTAGGATTATTGTGAGGGTGAAGTTTAGGGGTAGAGTTAGGGTTAGGGTGAGGGTTAGGGTGTGGGTTAGGGTTAGGGTGAGGGTTAAGTTGGGGGTGACCGCAAGTTTAAAGATGAGTGTTAGGCCTAGGGTGAGGGTTGTGGTAAGGATAAGGGTTAGGGTTAGGGTGAGGGTGAGGGTTAGATTGTGGATTAGTGTTAGGGTTAGTGTGAGGTTTAGGGTGAGGATGAGGGTTAGGGTTAGGGTGAGGGCTAGGGTGAAGTTGAGGATTAGGGTTAGTGTTAGGGTAATGTTAGGGTTAGGGTGAGGGTTATGGTTATGGTTAGGGTTAGGGTTAGGTTTAGTGTTGGTGGTAGGGTTGGGGTATGTTTAAGGTTAGGGTTAGGGTTATTATTAGGATTAGGGTTAGGATGAGGTTTAGGTTTATGGTTAGGGTTAGGCTTAGGGTTTCGCTGATGGAGAGGATGATCATGAAGGTTAGGGTTAGGGTTATTTTTAGGTTTAGGGTTTGGTCGAGGGTTAGTGTTATTGTTAGGTTTAGTGTTAGAGTTGCGGTGAGGTTGTGGGTGAGGGTGAGCGTTAGGGTTCGGTGAGGTTTAGCGTTAGGGTTAGGGTGAGGGTGAGGTTTAGGGTTAGAGTTAGGGTTAGGGCGACGGTTAGGGTGAGTTTTAGGGTGAGGGTTAGTGTTAGAGTTAGGGATAGGGTGAGTGTTATGGTGAGGGTGAGGGTTAGGCTTAGGTTTTGGATTAGGAGTAGGGTAAGGTTTAGAGTTAGTGTGAGGGTTAGGGTTAGGGTTCAGGTTAGGCTTAGGGTTTTGCTGAGGGAGAGGGTGAGAATGAGGGTTAGGGTCAGGTTTAGGTTTAGGGTTAGGGTTAGGCTTAGGGTTTCGCTGAGGGAGAGGGTGAGCATGAGGCTTAGGGTTAGGGTGAGGTTTAGGAATAGAGTTAAGGTAGTGTGAGGATTAGGGTGAGGGTTAGTGTGAAGGTGAGTGTGAGGCTTGGGGTTAGAGTCAAGGTTAGGGTGAGTTTTAGGGTGAGGGTTAGGTTTAGAGTGAGGGTTAGGGTTAGGGTTAGGATGAGATTGATGGTTAGATTGAGGATTAGTGTTCGGTTAGTGTGAGGTTTATGGTGAGGATGAGGGTTAGGGTTAGGATGAGGGTTAGGATTAGGATTAGGGTGAGGTTAAGGGTTAGCGTGTTGGTTAGGGTTAGTGTGAGTGTTTGTGTTATGTGTAGGTTTAGTGTTAGGGTGAGGGTAAGTGTTAGGTTGAGGGTTAGTGTTATGGTGAGGGTTATGTTAAGGGTGAGGATTAGGGTTAGGCTTATTCTTAGGGTTAGGTTTAGGGTTACAGTTACGGTGAGGGTGAGTGTTAGGGTTAGGAAGAGGTTTCAGTTTAGGGTTAGGGTTAGTGTTAGGGTTAGGGTGAGAGTGAGGTTTACGGCTAATGTTAGGGTTAGTGTTAGGGTTAGGGTTAGGGTGAGGGTTAGGGTTCGGGTTAGGCTTAGGCTTAGGCTTAGGCTTAGGATGAGCATGAGGGTGAGTGTTAGGGTTAGGGTTAGGGTGACGGTTAGGGTTAGGGTTAGGGTGAGGGTTACCATGAGGTTTAGGGTTAGGATTAGGGTTAGGCTAAAGGCTAGATTGAGGCTTAGGGTGAGGGTTAGGGTTAGGGATAGTGTTAGGTTTAGGATTAGGGTTAGGGTGAGGGTGAGTGTGAGTTTTAGGGTTAGGGTTAGGTTAGGCTTAAGGTTAGGGTGAGCGTTAGAGTTAGGGTTAGTTTTAGGGTGAGGGTAAGGGTGAGGATTAGGGTTAGGTTTAAGGTTAGGGTTAGGGTTATTGTTAGGGTTAGGGTTAGGGTTAGAGTTAAGGTGAGGGTGAGGGTGAGGTTGAGGGTTAGGATTAGTGTTAGATTGGGGTTTAGGGTTAGGTTAAGGTTAATGTTAGTGTGAGGGTGAGTTTTAGGATTAGATATAGGTTTAGGGGGAGGGCTAGGGTGAGGGTTAGGGTGAGGGTCAGTGTTAGGGTTAGAGTGAGGGTTAGGTTGAGGTTTAGGGTTAGGTTAGGATTAGGATTAGTGTGATGGTTAGTGTTAGGGTTAGGGTTAGTTTTAGGGTGAGGGTAAGTGTTAGGGTGATGGTTTGGGTTAGGGTGAGGTTTATGGTTAGGGTGAGGGTTAGGATTAGTGTTAGGGTTACTGTTAGGTTTAGGTTTAGGGTTTGGGTTGCGGTGAGGGTGAGGGTGAAGGTCAGGGTTACGGTTAGTGTGAGGTTTAGGGTTTGGGTGAGGGTCAGAGTTAGGTTTTGGGTGAGGGTGAGGTTTAGGGTTAGACTTAGGGTTAGCGGGAGGTTTAGGTTGAGGATTAGGGTTAGGGTTAGTTTTAGAGTTAGGTTTTGGTTGAGAGTTAGGGAGAGTGTTAGGGTTATGGATAGGGTTAGGAATAAGGTTAGGGTTAGGGTGAGGTTTAGGTTTAGATTTAGGTTTAGGGGTAGGGTTATTTCGAGGGTTAGGATTAGGGTTAGTGTTAGGGTTAAGGTTAGGGTGAGGGTTAGGTTGAGGCTTAGGTTTAGGGTTAGTGTTATGGTTGGGATAAGGCTTAGGGTGAGGGTGAATGTGAGGGTGAGGGTTAGGGTATGGCTTAGGCTTAGGTTTAGGCTGAGCATGAGGTTGAGGGTGAGGGTTAGGGTTATGGTCCTGGGTAGGTTTACGGTTAGGGTGATGGTTAGCATGAGATTTAATTTTAGGGTGAGGGTTAGGGTGATTATGATGGTAAGGGTAAAGGTGAGATTTAGGCTGAGGCTGAGGGTTAAGATAAGTGTGAGGGTTTGGTTAAGTTTAGGGTTAGGTTAAGGTTTAGGGTTAGGGTTAGGGTTAGGGTTAGATTGAGGATTCAGTTTAGGGTTAGTGTGAGGTTTAGGGTGAGGATGAGGGTTAGTGTTAGGGTGAGGGTGAGGGTTAGAATTAGGGTTAGGGTGAGGGCTAGGGTGAGGGTGAGGGTTAGGGTTAGGGTTAGGATGAGGGCTAGGGTGAGGGTTAGGTTGAGTTTTAGGGTTAGTGATAGGGATAGGTTTAGGATTAGGGTTAAGGTGAGGGTGAGGGTGAGGGTTAGGGTTAAGTTTAGGTTTAGGCTTAAGGTTAGGGTGAGGATTAGCTTTATAGTTTGGGTTAGGGTGAGGGTGAGGCTGAGGATTAGGGTTAGGTTTAGGGTTAGGGTTAGGGTTAGGGTTACAGTGAGGGTTAGGGTTAGGGTTAGGCTTAGGGTTAGGCTGAGGGTGAGGGTGGGGGTGAGGATTAGGGTTAGGTTTAGTTTTAGGTTTATCGTTAGTGCTATGGTTAGGGTTAAGTTTGCCGAGAAGGTGAGGCTGAGGATGAGGGTTATGGTTAGGTTTAGGGTTAGGGTTAGGGTTAATGTTAGGGTTAGGGTTAGATTTATGGTTAGGTTGAGGGTGAGGGTGAGGGTTAGGGTAGGGTGAGGTTTAGGGTTAGGTTTAGGGTGAGGGTTAGGATTAGGGTTAGGGTATAGGTGAGGTTTAGGGTTAGCGTTAGGGTTAGGGGGAGGGTTAAGGTGAGGTTTAGGGTTAGGTTTAGTTTTAATGTCAGGGTGAGGGTTAGGTTGAGGTTTAGGGATAGAGTTAGGTTTAGTTTTAGGGTTTGGGTGAGGGTGAGTGTGAGGGATAGGGTCAGGGTTAAGTTTAGACTTAGGGTTACACTGAGACTTAGGGTTAGGCTGAGGGTGAGGCTTAGGTTTAGGATTGGGGTTAGGTTGATTGTTAGGGTTAGGGTTAGTGTTATTGTTAGGGTAAGGGTGAGAGTGAGGGTTAGGTTGAGGTTTAGGGTTAGGTTTAGGGTTAGGGTTAGTGTGAGGGTTAGTGTTAGGTTTAGGGTTAGTGTTAGTGTGAGGGTAAGTGTTATGGTGAGGCTTTGGGTTATGGTGAGGGTTATGGTTAGGCTGAGTGTTAGGGATATGTTTATTGTTAGGGTTAGGGTTACGGTTACAGTTTCGGTGAGGGTGATGGTTAGGGTTAGGTTTAGGATGAGGTTTAGGGTTAGGGTTAGGTTTAGAATTAGGGTTAGTGTTAGGGTTAGGGTTAGGGTAAGGTTTAGGGTAAAGGTTCGGTTTATGGTTAGGGTGAGGCTTATATTGAGGATTAATGTTAGGTTTAGTGTGAGGTTTAGGGTGAGGATGAGTATTAGGGTTAGGCTGAGGGTGAGTGTTAAGATAAGGGTGAGGGTGAGGGTTAGGGTGAGGGTTAGGGTAAGGTTTTGGGTTATGGTTAGGGTGAGGGTTAGATTGAGGATTAGGGTTATGGTTAGTGTGAGGTTTAGGGTGAGGATGAGGATTAGGGTTAGGGTGAGGGTGAAGGTTAGAATTAGCGTTAGGTTGAGGGTCAGGGTTAGGGTTAGGGTTAGGGTTAGAGTGAGGTTTAGGATTAGGGTGAGGTCTAGGGTTAATGTGAGGGTTAGTGTTAGGGTTAGGGTTAGTGTTAGGGTGAGGGTAAGTTTTAGGTTGAGGGTTAGGTTTAGGGTGAGGGTTATTGTTAGGGTTAGGGTTAGGGTTTCGGTTACTGTGAGGGTGAGGGTGATGGTTAGGGTTAGGTTGAGCTTAAGTGTTAGGGTTATGGTTAGAATTAGGGTTAGTGTGAGGGTGAGGTTTAGGGGTAGAGTTTTGTTTAGGGTGAGGTTTAGGGTGACGTTTAGGGTCAGGGTGAAGTTTAGGGTGGGGGTGACGGTAAGGGTAATGGTAAGTGTTAGGCCAAGGGTGAGGGTTACGTTAAGGGTGAGGGTTAGTGTTAGAGTGAGGGTTAGGGTAAGTGTTAGGGTGAGGGTCAGGGTTAGATTGAGGATTAGTGTTAGGGTTAGTGTGAGGTTTAGGGTGAGGATGAGGGTTAGGCTTAGGGTGAGGGCTAAGAAGAGGGTCAGGGTTAGGGTTAGTGTTAGGGTGAGGTTTAGGGTTAGGGTGATGGTTAGGGTTAGTGTGAGGGTTAGTGTTAGGGTTAGGGTGAGTGTTAGGGTTAGTGTTATTGTTAGGGTTAGGATTAGGGATACAGTTACGGTGAAGTTAAGTGTGAGGTTTAGGGTTGGGGTTAGGATGAGGTTGAGGTTTAGGTTTTGGGTTAGAGTTAGGGTTAGGGCTAGGGTGAGGGTGAGGTTTAGGGTTGGGGTTAGGATGAGGTTTAGGTTTAGGGTTTGGTTTAGAGTTACGGTTAGGGTTAGGGTGAGGGTGAGCTTTAGGGTTAAAGTTAGGATTAGTGTTAGGGTTAGGTTTAGGGTGAGGGTTAGGTTTAGGCTTAGGGTGAGGGTTAGGATGAGGTTTAGGGTTAGGATTAGTGTTAGGGTGAGGGCTATGGTGAGTGTTAGGGTGAGGGTTAGGGTTAAGGATAAGGTTATGTTTAGGATTAGGGTTAGGGTGAGTGTGAGTTTGAGCATTAGGTTTAGGGTTAGGTTTAGAATTTTGGTTAGGGTGACGGTTAGGGCTAGGGTTTGGGTTAGGGTGAGGGTGTGGCTGATTATTAGGGTTAGGTTTAGGATTAGGGTTAGGGTTACGGTTAGGTTTACGGTGAGGGTTAGGGTTAGGCCTAGGTTAGGCTTAGGGTTAGGCTGAGGGTGAGGGTGGGGGTGAGGATTACTTTTAGGGATAGTGTTAAAATTAGGGTTATTGTTAGTGTTTTGGTTTGGGTTAAGTTTGAGTTGAGGGTGAGGCTGAGGTTGAGGGTTTAATTTAGGGTTAGGTTTAGTGTGAGGTTTAGGGTTTGGGTTAGTTTTAGGGTTAGGGTGAGGGTTACGGTTAGGGTTACTATATGGGTGAGTGTTAGGGTTAGTTTGAGGGTTAGGGGTAGGGTTAGGCTGAGGGTTAGTTTGGGGGTGAGGAATAGGTTTTGGGTTATGGTTAGTATTTGGGTTAGGATGAGGGTTAGGATGAGGATTAGGGTTAGGATTAGGTTTAGGGTGAGGGCTAGGGTGAGGGTGAGGATTAGGGTTAGGCTCAGGCTTAGGCTTAGGGTTAGGCTGAGGGTGAGGTTGAGGGTGAGGGTTAGTGTTAGGTTGATGGATAGGATTAGGGTTAGGGTGAGTGTTAGGATGAGGGTTAGGGTTAGGCTGAGGGTTAGGGTGAGCGAGATGGTAAGAGTTAAGCTGAGGGTTAGGCTGAGTGTGAGTGTTCCCCTCAGGGTGAGGGTTACTATTAGTGTGAGGGTTAGGATAAGGGTTATGGTGAGGGTTAGGGTGAGGGTGAGGGTTATATTGAGGATTATGGTTATGTTTAGTGTGAGGTTTAGGGTGAGGATGAGGGTTAGGGTTAGGGTGAGGTTTAGGGTTTGAATTAGGGTTAGGGTGAGGGCTAGGGTGAGGGTGAGGGTTAGGGTTAGGGTGAGGTTTAGGGATAGGGTGAGAGTTAGGGTTACTGTTAGGGTTAGTGTTAGAGTTAGGCTTAGGGTAAGCTTGAGGGTAAGTGTTAGGGTGAGTGTTAGGTTTAGGGTGAGGGTCATGGTTAGGGTGAGGGTTAGGTTTAGTTTTAGGGTTATTGTTAGGTTTCGGGTTAGGGTTTCAGTGAAGGTGAGGGTGAGGGTTATGGTTAGGGTGAGGTTTAGGGTTAGGGTTAGGGTTTGAATTAAGGTTAGATTGAGTGTGAGGTTTAGGTTTAGAGTTAGGGTTAGGGTGAGGCTGAGGGTGAGGGTGTGGGTTAGGGTAAGGATTAGGTTTATGGTTAGGCTTAGTTTTATTGTAAGGGTTAGGGTTATGGTTACGGTTAAGGTAAGGGTTAGGGTTAAGGTGAAGGTTAGGGTGAGGGTTAGTTTTAGGTTTAGGGTGAGGGTTAGGTGAGGGTGAGGGTTAGGGGTAGGTTGAGGGTTAGGTTTAGGGTGAGGGTTAGGGTTAGGATTAGGGTTAGGCTGAGGGCTAGGATGAGGTTTAGGTTTAGTGTGAGGTTTAGTGTTAGGGTTAGGCTTAGTGTTAGGTTGAGGGTAAAGATTAGGTTGAGGGTTAGGGATAGGTTTAGGTTTAGGGTGATGTTAAGGGTTAGAGTGAGGGTTAGGGTCAGGGTGAGTGTTAGGGTTAGCATTATCGTTAGGGTGTGGGTTATTATGAGGGTTAGGGTAAGGTTAGGGTGAGAATTAGGGTTAGGGTGAAGGTTAGGTAGAGTGTGAGGGTAAGGGTAAGTGTGAGGGTTAGGGTGAGTGTAAGGATTATGGTAAGGATGTGGGTTAGGGTGAGGGTTAGGTTTAGGTTTACAGTAAGGGTGAGGGTTAGGGTGAGTGTTAGGTTTGGGGTTAGGGTTAGGGCGACGGTGAGATTGAGGTTTGGAATCAGGGTGAGGGTTAGGTTTAGGGTGAGGCTCAGGATTAGGATTAGGGTTAGGGTGAGGGCTAGGGTGAGGGTGAGGGTTAGGGTTAGGGATAGGGTTAGGGTGAGGGTTAGGGTTAGGCTGAGGATTAGGGTTAGTGTAACGTTTAGTTTTAGTGTTAGGGTTAGTGTTATTGTGAGCATAAATTTTAGGGTTAGGATTAGGGTTAAGTTGAGGGTGAGGGTTAGGTTAAGGGTGAGGGCTAGGGTTAGGGTGTGGGTGAAAGTGAGGGTTAGGATAATGGTTAGGATTAGGGTTATTTTTTTTGGTGTAGG
Source organism: Dipodomys merriami (assembly GCF_024711535.1). Lineage (NCBI taxonomy): Eukaryota > Metazoa > Chordata > Mammalia > Rodentia > Heteromyidae > Dipodomys > Dipodomys merriami. Next base: position 5,011,684 of record NW_027206468.1, on the reverse strand, counting down.
GTTAGGTTTATGGTTACGTTGAGGGTGAGGGTGAGGGTGAGGGTTAGGGTTAGGGTGATGTTTAGGGTTTGGGTTAGGTTTAGGTTTAGGGTTAGGATGAGATTTATGGTGAGGGGTAGGGTTAAGGTTAGGTTTAGGGTAAGGATTTGTGTGAAAGTTAGGGTTAGGGTGAGGGTTAGGTTAAGGATTAAGTTTTGGATTAGGGTTAGGGTGAGAGTGAGTGTTAGGGTGAGTTTAAGGATTAGCTTAGGGTTAGGGCTATGGTGAGGGTTAGTGTGAGGGTAAGGGTTAGGTTGAGGGTTAGGCTTAGTGTGAGGTTTAGGGTGAGGTTGAGGGTTAGGGTTAGGTTTAGGGTGAGGATAAGGTTTATGGTGAGGTTTAGGGTGAGGGTGAGTGTTAGGGTTAGCATTAGCTTTAGGGTGAGTTTTAGTGTGAGTGTTTTGGTTAGGTTAGGGTGAGGTTTTGGGTTAGTGTGAGGGTTAGGGTCAGGGTAAGTTCAGGGTAAGGGTGAGGTTTTTGGTGAGGGTGAGGGTTACGGGAAGGGAGATGTTTAGGGTTAGGTTGAGGATTAGGGTTAGGGTTAGGAAAAGGGTTAGTGTGAGGGGTAAGGTGAGGGTGAGGATGAGGATTAGGGTTAGGTTTAGGTTGAGGGTGACATTTAGACTGAGTGTTAGGGTTAGTTTGAGGGTTGGTATTAGGGTTAGGCTTAGTGTTAGGGTGAGGTTAAGGATTACGGTGAGGGTTAGGTTTAGGGTGTGCGTTAGGTTTAGGGTGAGGGTTAGGGTTAGGGTTAGGGTAAGGGTAAGGGTTAGGTTTAGGGCTAGTTTTAGGGTTATTCAGGGTTTTGGTGAGGTTTAGGGTTAGGGATAGTGTAAGGATTAGGGTTAGGGTTAGTTTGAGGATTAGGTTGAGGGTTAGCGTGAGGGTTAGGGTTACTGTGAGGGTTAGGGTTAGGCTGAGGGTGAGGGTGAGGGTGAGAGATAGGGTTAGGGTTAGTGTTAGGGTTAGAGTTATGATGAGGGTGAGGGTTAGGGTTAGGATTAGGGTTAGGGAGAGGTTTTGGGTTAGGTTTACCGTTAGGATGTGTTTTAGGGTGAGGCGTAAGTTTAGGTTTAGGGTTAAGTTTAGGTTAGGGTGAGGGTGAGGATAAGGTTTAGGCTGAGGGTTAGGGTGAGGGTTAGGGTTAGAAATAGGGTTAGGGATAGGGTGACTGTTAGCTTGAGGGTTAGGTTTAGGGTTAGGGTTAAGGTTTCGGGTGAGGGTTAGGGTTCAGTTTAGGGGTAGGTTAAGGGTTTCGTGTTTGGGTTAGGGTTAGGGTTAGGGTGAGGTTCAAGGTGAGGGTGAGGGTTAGGGTTAGGTTTAGGTTTATGGTGTGTTTAAGTGATATCATGAGGTTTAGGGTGAGTGTTAGTGTTATTAGTAGGTTTTGGGTGAGGGTGAGGGCGAGGGTTAGGGTTAGGTTTAGGGTGAGTTTTAGGGTTAGGGTGAGGGTTAGGGTTAGGGTGAGGGGGAGGGTTATGGTAAGGTTTAGGGTGAGGGCTAGGGTGCATATTATGGTTAGGGTGAGGTTTAGGGTTAGGGTGAGGCTTAGGGTTAGGGTTACTTTGAGGTTGGTGTGAAGGTGAAGTTTAGGATGAGGGATAGGATTAGGTTGAGGGTTAGGGTTAGCCTTAGGGTGAGGGTTATGGTTAGGTTTTGATTGAGGTTCGGGGTGAGGGGTAGGTTTAGGTTTAAGTTTAGGGTAGGTTTAGTGAGAGGGTTACGGTTAGGGTTAGGGTGAGTGTGAGGTTAAGGGTTATGGTTAGGGTTATGATGAGGTTGATCGTTAGGGTTAGGATTAGGGTTAGGGTTAGGGTAAGTCTGAGCATGAGGGTGTGGGTGCGGTCAGGGTTACGTTTAGGGTGAGGGCTAGGGTGAGGGTGAGGGTTAATGTGAAGGTGAGGGTGAGGGGGAGGGTCTTTGTTAGATAATCATTAGGGTTAGGGTGAGGATTAGGTGAGGGTGAGGGTGAGAGTGAGGGTGAGCTTTCGGGTTAGGGTGTGGGTGAGTGAGGGTTAGGGTGAGGGTTCAGGTGATGGTGAGAGTTAGGGTAAGGTTGAGAGTTAGGGCTTAGGGTTAGAGTTAGGTTTACGGTTAGAGTTAAGGTGAGGGTTCGGGTAAGTGGGACTGTTAAGGTTAGGGTGATCATTAGGGTTAATGTGATGGTTAGGGTTAGGTTGAGGATAAATTAAGGGTGATGGTTAGGGTGAGGGTGAGGGTTAGGGTTACTGTTAGGATGAGTGTTAGGCTTAGCTTTAGTGTTAATGTGAGGGTGAGGGTGAGGGTTAGTGTTAGGCTTAGGGTTAAGGTGAGGGTGAGGGTGAGGATGAGGTTTAGCTTGAGGGTTAGGGTTAGGGTGAGGGTTAGGTTTAGGGTTAGGGTTATTGTTAGGGTTAGGTTTAGGGTGAGGGTGAGGATGAGGGTGAGGGTGAGGGTGTGGGTTAGTGTTAGGGTTAGGTTTAGGGTGAGGGTGAGGGTTAGAGTTAGGGTGAGGGGTAGGGATAAAGTTGGGGTGAGGGTTAGGGTTAGTCTGAAGTTTAGTGTTAGGGTTAGGTTTATGGTGAGGGTTAGGTTGAGGGTTAGGGTTTGGATTAGGGTTAGGGTGAGAGTGTGGATTAGGGTGAGGTTAAGGGTTAGCTTAGGGTTAGGGTTAGGGTGAGGGTTAGGGTGTGGGTAAGGGTTAGGGTGAGAGTTAGGCTTAGGGTGGGGTTTAGGGTGAGATTGAGGGTTAGGGTTAGGGTTAGGGTGAGGTTAAGGTTTAGGGTGAGGTTTAGGGTGAGGGTGAATGTTAGTGTTAGCATTAGGGTTAGGGTGAGGTTTAGTGTGAGTGTTTTGTTTAGGTTAGGGTGAGGTTTTGGGTTAGTGTGAGGGTAAGGGTGAGGGAAAGGTAAGGGTAAGGGTGAGGTTTTTGGTGAAGGTGAGGGTTACAGAAAGGGAGAGGGTTAGGGTTAGGGTTAGGGTGAGGGTTAGGTTTAGGGTTAGGAAAAGAGTTAGTGTGAGGAGTAAATGAGGGTGAGGATTAGGGTTAGGGTTAGGTTTAGGTTGAGGGTTAGGTTTAGGCTGAGCGTTAGGGTTAGTGTGAGGGTTGGTGTTAGGGTTAGGCTTAGTGATAGGGTCAGGGTAAAGTTTAGGGTGAGGGTTAGATTTAGGGTGAGGTTTAGGGTTAGGGTGAGGGTTAAGGTTAGCGTTAGGGTAAGGGTAAGGGTTAGGGTTAGGTCTAGGTTTAGGGTTATTGAGAGTTTTAGTGAGGTTTAGCGTTAGTTTTAGTTTAAGGGTTAGGGTTATGGTTAGTGTGAGGATTAGGTTGAGGGTTATCGTGAGGGTTAGGGTTAGTGTGAGGGTTAGGGTTAGGCTGAGGGTGAGGGTGAGGGTGAGAGTTAGGGTTAGGTTTAGGGTTAGAGTTATGATGAGGGTGAGGGTTAGGTTTAGGATTAGGGTTAGTGAGAGGTTTTGGGTTAGGTTAAGGGTTAGTATGAGGGTTAGGGTGAGGGCTAAGGTTAGGTTTAGGGTGAGGTTAGATTTATTGTGAGGTTAACATTAGGGTTAGGGTTAGGGTGACGGTGAGGATAAGGTTTAGGGTGAGGGTTAGGGTGAGGATTAGGGTTAGGGATAGGGTTAGGGTTAGGGTGACTGTTAGCTTGAGGGTTAGGTTTAGGGTTAGGGTTAAGGTTTCTGGTGAGGGTTAGGGTTCAGTTTAGGTTTAGGTTAAGGGTTTCGTGTTTGGGTTATGGTTAGGGTTAGGGTGAGGTTTAGGGTGAGGGTGAGGGTTAGGTTTAGGTTTATGGTGTGGGTAAATGATAGTGTGAAGGTTAGGGTGAGTGTTAGAGTTAGCAGTAGGGTTGGGGTGAGGATGAGGGTTAGGGTTAGGGTTAGCGTGTTTTAGGGTTAGGGTGAGGGTTAGGGTTAGGGTGAGTGTTAAGGTTAATGTGAGGGTTAGGTTGAGGGTGAGGATAAAGTAAGGGTGAGGGTTAGGGTGAGGGTGAGGGTTAGGGTTACAGTTAGGGTGAGGTTTAGTTTTAGGTTTAGTGTTAAGGTGAGGGTAAGTGTGAGGGTTAGGGTTAGGCTTAGGGTTAAGTTGAGGTTGAGGGTGAGGGGCAGGGCTAGCCGTGAGGGTTAGGGTTAGGGTGAGGGTTAGGTTTAAGGTTAGGGTTAGGGTTATTGTTAGGGTAAGGGTTAGGGAGAAGATGAGGATAAGGGTGAGTGTGAAGTTTAGGGTTAGGATTAGGGTTAGGGTGACCTGTGGGTGAGGGTGAGGGTGAGGGTTAGGGTCAGGGTTAGGCTAATGGTTGGGGTGAGGCTTAGGTTTAGGGTGATGTTTAGGGTGAGGGTGAGGGTAAGGGTGAGGGTGAGGGTTTGGTTGAGCGTTTGGATTAGGGTTTGGGTGAAGTTGAGTGTTAGGTTGAGTGTTAGGGTTAGGTTTAGGGTGAGGGTGAGTGTGAGGGTTAGGGTTAGGGTTAATGTTAGGCTTAGGTTAATCTGAGGGTGAGGGAGAGTGTGAGGGTTAGGGTTAGGGTGAGTGTGAGGGTTAGGTTTAGGGTTAGTGTGAGGTGTAAGGTGAGGGTTAGGGTTAGAATTAGGGTTAGGGTTAGAATTAGATTTCGGGTTAGGCTGAGTGTGAGTGTGAGGGTTAGGGTTAGGGTTAGGCTTATGCTTAGGTTTAGGCTGAAGGTGAGGGTGAGGGTAAGACTGATAGTTAAGGTGTGTGTTAGGGTTAGGTTTAATGTAAGGGTTAGGGTGAAAGTGAGTGTTAGGGTGCGGTTGAGGGTTAATGTTACGGTTAGAGTTAGGGTCAGGTTTAGATTAAAGGTTAGGTTGAGACTTAGGATGATGGGTAGAGTTAGGGTTAGGGTGAGGTTTAGGGTTAGTTTGAGGGTTAGGGTTAGGGATAGGGTGAGGGTTAGGATGAGGGTTAGGGTGAGGGTAAGGTTTAGGGTGAGGTTTAGTGTGAGTGTCAGGGTTAGGGTTAGGGTTAGTGTTAGGGTGAGGGTGAGGTTTAGGTTTACTGTTAGGGTTTTGGATAGGGTTAGGTTTAGGGTTCAGGAGACGGTTAGGATGCGGGTTAGGATGAGGGTTAGGGTTAGGGTGAGAGTTAGGTTTAGGGTGAGGGTAAGTGTGAGGTTGAGGTTTAGGGTTAGGGTTAGGGCTAGAGGTAGGATGAGGGTTATTGTTAGTGTTAGGATTAGCTTTAGAGAGAGGGTTAGGATGAGTGTTAGGGTAAAGGTTAGGGTTAGGGTTAAAGGTTAGGGTGAGGGTTAGGGTCAGGGTGAGGGTTAGGGTGAGTGTGAGGGTTAGTTAGCATTAGGTTTAGGGTTAGGTTTAGGGAGAGGTTTAGGGTTAGGATTAGGTTTAGGGTGAATGCTAGGGTGTCGGTGAGGGTTAGGGTTAGGGTGAAGGTGAGGGTTAGGTTTAGGGTTAAGCTGAGGGTTTGGGTGAGGTATAGGGTTAGGAGTAGTGTTAGGTTTAGACTTAGGTGACTGATAGGGTTAGGTTTAAGGTGAGGGTTAGGGTGAGGATGAGGGTGAGTGTTAGGGTGAGGGTGAGGATTTGGGAAAGTATGAGGTTTAGGGTTTGGGTGAGGGTTAGGGTTGGGTGAGTGTTAGGGTGACAGTGAGGGTTAGGGTTAGGGTTGGGTTTAGGGTTAGGGTGAGGGGTAGGGTTAGAGTTAGGGTGAGGGATAGGGTTAGTGTGAGGGTTAGGGTTAGGGTGAGGTTTAGGGTTACATTGAGGTTTCATGTTAGGTTTAGGCTTAGTGTTAGGGTGAGGGTAAGTTTTAGGTTGAGGATTAGGTTTAGGTTGAGGTTTAGGGTTAGTATGAGGGTTAGGGCTAGACTGAGGTTAAGGGTGGGGGTTAGGGTTAGGGTGATATTTAGGGTGAGGGTGAGTGTTAGGGTGAGGGTGAGGGTTCACTTGAGGGTTTGGGTTAGGGTTAGAGTGAGGTTGAGGGTGAGGGTGAGACTTAGGGTTAGGTTTAGGGTGACAGTGAGTGTGAGGATTAGGGATAGTGTTAGGCTTAGGTTTAGGGTTAGGCTGAGGGTGACTGTGAGCATGATGGTTAGGGTTAGGGTGAGGCTTAGGGTTAGGGTGAGGGTTAGCATTAGGGTTAGGGTTAGGTTTAGGTTGGAGGTTAGGTTTAGGGTGAGGGATAGCGTTAGGGGTAGGGTTAGGTTGAGGGGGACTGGGAGGTTTAGGTTTAGGATGAGCCTGTGGGTGAAGGTGAGGTTTAGGGTTAGGGTGAGCTTTAGGCTAAGGTTTAGGGTGAGGGTTAGTTTTAGGTTGATGTTTAGGTTGAGGGTTTGGGTTAGGGTTAGGGTGAGTGAGAGGGTTAGGATTAGTGTTTGGGTTAGGTTTAAGTTGAGAGTGAGTGTGAGCGTTAGGTTTAGGGTTATTGCTAGGTTTAGGTTTAAGCTGAGGGTGAGGGTGAGTGTGAGGGTTAGGGTTATGTTGAGTGTGAGAATTAGGGTTAGGTTTTGGGTGAGGTTGAGAATGAGAGTTAGGGTGAGGGTTAGGGTTTGGTTTAGGGTGAGGGTTAGATGAGGTTGAGGGTTAGGGTTAGGGTGTGGGTTAGGGTTAGGGTGTGGGTGAGGGTTAGGGTTAGGGTGAGCGTTAGGGCTTGAGTGCGGATTAGGGTGAGGGTTAGGGTTAGGGTGAAGTTTAGGGTGAGGTTGAGGGTTGGTTTTAGGATTTGCGTTAGGTTTAGGGTGAGGTTGAGGGTGAGGGTGAGGCTTAGGGTTAGAGTTAGGGTGAGGGTGACTGTGAGGGTTAGAGGTTAGGGTTAGGCTTTAGGCTAAGTGTTAGGCTGAGGTTGAGGGTGAGGGTGACGGTTAGGGTTATGGTGAGAGTTAGGGTTAGGGTTAGGGTGAGGGATAGGGATAGTGTGAGGGTTAGGGTTAGAGTGAGCCTTAGGGTTACTGTGAGGGTTCATGTTAGGTTTAGGCTTAGTGTTAGGGTGAGGGTAAGTGTTAGGTTGAGTGTTAGGTTTAGGGTGAGGTTTAGGGTTAGTATGAGGGTTAGGGCTAGTGTGAGGGTAAGGTTCAGGGTTAGGGTTAGGGTGATGTTTAGGGTGAGGGTGAGGGTAGGGTGAGGGTGAGGGTGAGGATTCAGTTGAGGGTTTAGGTTAGGGTTAGGGTTTGGTTGAGACTTAGGGTTAGGTTTAGGGTAAGGATGAGTGTGAGGTTTAGGGTTAGGGTTAGGCTTAGGTTTAGGGTTAGGCTGAGTCTGACTGTGAGCTTCAGGGTTAGGGTTACGGTGAGCATTAGTGTTAGGCTTAGGGTGAGGGTAAGGGTTGGGGTGAGTGTTAGGGTTTGGGTGAGGGTTAGCGTTAGGTTTAGGGTTTGGGTTAGGTTGGAGGTTAGTGTTAGAGTGAGGGTTAGCATTAGGGGTAGGGTTTGGTTGAGAGTAAGGGTGAGGGTTTGGGTTAGGATTAGGTTTAAAGTGAGCCTGAGTGTGAGGGTGAGGGTTAGGGATAGGGTTAGAGTGAGGGTGAGGTTTAGGGTTACGGTAAGGGTTACGGTTAGGGTTAGGTTGAGGGTTAGGGAGAGGGTGAGGATGAGGGTTAGGGTGAGGGTTCGGGTTAGGGTTCGTGTTAGGGTTATGGTGAGGGTGGGGGTGAGGTTGAGAGTGAAGGTTAGGGTTAGATTTAGGATGAGGGTGAGGATTAGGTTTAGGACTAGGGTTAGGGTTATGTTTAGGCTGAGGATGAGTCTGAGGGTGTGGGTGAGGATTAGGGTTATGTTGAGTGTTAGAGTTAGGGTTAGGGTGAGGGTTTGGGTTAGTGTTCAGTTTAGGAAGAGAATTAGTTTGAGGGGTACAGTTACGGTTAGGATGAGCGATAGGTTTAGCGTTAGGGTTAGGGATAGGGTTGGTTTACGGTGAGGTTTAGGATGAAGGTTAGGGTTAGGTTTAGGTTTTTAGGGAGGGTTAGGGTGCAGGTTATTGTTAGAGTTAGGGTTAAGGTGAGGGTTAGGTTCAGGGTGAGGGTTATTGTTAGGGTTAGATTTCCGGTGAGAGTAAGGGTTAGCGTGAGGTTAAGGGTGAGTGTGAGGGTTGGAGTTAGCATTAGGGTTAGGGTGAGGTTTAGGGTGAGGGTTAGGGTTAGGTTTAGGGTTAGGGTGAGGTGAGGGTGAGGGTGATTGTGAGGTTTATGGTTAGGGTGAGAGATAGGTTTAGCGTGAGGATTAGGGTTAGGGTTAGGGTGAGGGTTAGCATGAGGGTGACAGTGAGGCTTAGGTTTTGGGTGAGGGTGAGTGTGAGGGTTAAGCTAAGGTTAGGGTTAGGGTTAGTGTGAGGGAGAAGTTGAGGGTTAGTGTTAGGAATCGCGTTAGGTTTAAAGTTAGGCTGAGGGTGAGCGTGACGTTGAGAGTGACGGTTAGGGTTAGGGTTAGGGTGAGGGTTAGGGTTAGTGTGAGGGTTAGGGTGAGGGTAAGGCTAAAGGTTAGGGAGAGGGTGAGGGTTAGGTTTAGGGTTCAGGTGAGGGTTAGGGTGAGGTTTAGGGTTAGGGTTATGGTTAGGGTTAAGGTGAGGGTGAGGGTGAAGGTTAGTGTGAGGGTTACGGTTAAGGTGAGGTTGCGGGTTAGGTGAGGTTTAGCATTAGGGTCAGGGTTAGGATATGAGTTAAGGTGAGGGTAAGTGTTGGGGGGAGGGTTAGGGTTAGGGTGAGGTTTAGGATGAGGTTTAGGGATAGTGTTAAGGTTAGGGTTGTTAGGGAGAGTTTAAGGGTTAGGTTGAGGGTTAGTGTGAGGGTGAGTGTTAGTGTTAGCATTAGGGTTAGTGTGAGGGTTAGGGTGAATGTTAGGGTTAGGTTAGGGTCAGGGTTAGCGTTAGGGTGAGGGTTAGGGTTGGGTTAGGGTGAGGGTTAGATGCAGGTTAGGGTTAGGGTTAGGTTGAGGGTTAGGTTTAGGGTGAGGGTTATGGTCAGGATTACGGTTAGGGTGAGGGCTAGGGTGAGGGTGAGGGTTAGGGTTAGGGTGAGGCTTAGGGTTAGGTTGAGGGTTAGGTTTAGTGTGAGGGTTAGGGTGAGGGTAAGGTTAAAGTTTAGGGTGAGGGTGAGTGTTAGAGTTAGGGTTAGGGTGAGGTTTAGGGTGAGGTTTAGGTTTAGGTTTATGGTTAGGGTTAGCATGAGGGTGAGCGTGAGGGTGACAGTGAGGCTTAGGGTGAGTTTGAGGGTGAGTGTGAGGGTTAGGCTTAGGGTTAGTGTGAGGGTGAAGGTGAAGGTTAGTGTTAGGGGTAGGGTTAGGTTTACATTTTGGCTGAGGGTGATCGTCAGTGTGAGGGTGACTGTTAGGGTTAGGGTTAGGTTGAGGTTTAGGGTTACTGTGAGGGTTAGGGTGAGGGTAAGGTTAAAGGTTAGGGTGAGGGTTGGCTTAGGGTTAGGGTGAGGGTTAGGTTGAGGATGAGGGTGAGTGTTAGAGTGAGTGGTAGGGTGAGGTGTAGGGTTAGGGTTAGGGTGAGGGTTAGGGTTAGTGTGAGGCTTAGGGTTAGGGTGAGGTTTAGGGTTACTGTGAGGGTTCATACTAGCTTTAGGCTTAGTGTTAGGGTGAGGGTAAGGGGTAGGTTGATGGTTAGGTTTAGGGTGAGGTTTAGGGTTAGAATGAGGGTTAGGGCTAGGGTGAGGGTTAGGGTGAGCGTTCGGGTTGGGTGATGTTTAGGGTGTGGGTGAGGGTTAGGGTGAGTGTGAGAGTGAGGGTGAGTGTTCAGTTGAAGGTTTGAGTTAGGGTTAGGGCGAGGTTGATGATGAGGGTGAGACTTAGGGTTAGGTTTAGTGTGAGGGTGAGTGTGAGGGTTAGCGATAGGGTTAGGCTTAGGTTTGGAGTTATGCTGAGGGTGACTGTGAGCGTGAGGGTTATGGTTAGGGTGAGGGTTAGTGTTAGGGTGAAGGTAAGGGTTGGGGTGAGTGTTAAGGGTAGGGTTAGGGTTATCGTTAGGTTTAGGGTGAGGGTTAGGGTTAGGTTGGAGGTTAGGGTTAGGGTGAGGGTTAGCGTTAGGGTTAGGGTTAGGGTTAGGTTGGAGGTTAGGTTTAGGATATGGGTTAGCATTAGGGGTAGGGGTAGGGGTAGGTTGAGAGTGAGGTTGAGGGTTAGGGTTAGGATTAGGTTTAGGGTGAGGCTGAGGGTGAGGGTGAGGGTTAGAGTTAGGGTGAGGGTTAGGCTAACTGTTAGGGTGAGGTTTAGGTTTAGGGTGATGTTTAGGTGGAGGGTGAGAGTTAGGTTGAGGTTGAGGGAGAGGGTTCGGTTGAGGATTTGGGTTAGGGTTAGGTTGAGGGTGAGGGTGAGTGAGAGGGTTAGATTTATGGTTATGATTAGGTTTAGGGTGATGCGGACTGTGAGGGTTAGGGTTGGGGTTATTATTAGGCTTAGGTTTAAGCTGAGGGTGAGTGTGAGTGTGACCGTTAGTGTTATGTTGAGTGTGAGCATTAGGGTTAGGGTTAGGATGAGGATGAGGTTGAAGGTTAGGGTGAGGGTTAGGGTGAGGGTTAGGTTGAGGGTTAGATGAGTATGAGGGTTAGGGTTAGGGTGAGGGTTAGGGTTCGGGTTCGGGTGAGGTTTAGCATTAGGGTGAAGGTTAGGGTTATGCTGCGGATTAGGGTGAGGATTAGTGTTAGGGTGATGTTTAGGGTGAGGTTACGGGTTAGGTTCAGTGTGAGGGTGAGGGTTGGTTTGAGAGTTTGCGTTAGGTTTAGAGTGAGGTTGAGGGTGAGGGTGAGGCTTAGGGTTAGGGTTAGGGTGAGGGTGACTGTGAGGGTTAGGTTTAGGGTTAGGCTTAGTCTGAGGGTTTGGCTGAGGGTGAGGGTGAGGGTTAGGGTTAGGGTCAGGGTTAGGGTTAATGATAGGGTGATTTTTAGGGTGAGGGTTAGTGTGAGAGTTAGTGTTAGGTTTAGGATTAGTGTTACAGTGAGTGTAAGGGTTTGTTTGAGGGTTAGGGTTAGGTTTAGGGATCGGGTGAGGGTTAGGGTGAGGGTTAGGGTGAGGTGAGGTGAGGGTGATTGTGAGGTTTTTGGTTAGGGTGAGAGATAGGTTTAGGGTGAGGGTTAGGGTTAGTGTTAGGGTGAGGGTGAGCATGAGGGTGACAGTGAGGCTTATGGTGAGGGTGAGGGTGGGGGTGATGGTTAGGGTTAGGGTTAGGATGAGTGTTAGGGTTAGTGTGAGGGTTAGGGTGAGGGTAAGGTTAAAGGTTAGGGTGAGGGTGAGGGTTAGGTTTAGGGTTAGGGTTAGGGTGAGGGATAGGGTGAAGTTTAGGGTTAGGGTTACGGTTAGGGTTAGGGTGAGGGTGAGGGTTAGGATTAGGGTGAGGGTTATTGTTAGGGTTAGGTTTAAGGTTACGGTTAATATGAGGTTGCGGGTGAGGTGAGGTTTAGCGTTAGGGTTAGCGTTAGGGTGAGGGTTAGGTTGAGGGTAAGTGTTGGGGTGAGGGTTAGGGTTAGGGTTTGGGTTAGGGTGAGGGTTAGATGAGGGTGTGGGTTAGGGTTAAGTTGATGTTTAGGCTTAGGGTGAGTGTTATGGTTAGGAGTAGAGTTAGGTTGAGGGCTAGGTTGAGGTTGAGGGTTTGGGTGAGGGTTAGGGTTAGGGTTAGGGTGAGAGTTAGGGTTAGGGTGAGGGTTAGGGTTAGTGTGAGGGTTAGGGTGAGGGTAAAGTTAAAGGTTAGGGTGACGGTGAGGGTTAGGGTTAGGTTTAGGGTGAGGGTTAGGGTGAGGGTGAGTGTGTGGGTTATGGTTAGGATTAGGGTTAATGTGAATTTTATGGTGTCAGTGAGGGTTAGGGTTAGGTTGAAGGTGAGGGTTAGGTTTAGGGTTAAGCTCAGGATTTCGGTGAGGTTTAGGGTTAGGAGTACTGTTAGGTTTAGTGTTAGTCTGAGGGTGAGAGTGAGGGTGACTGATAGGGGTAGGTTTAGGGTGAAGGTTAGGGTGAGGATGAGGGTGAATGTTAGAGTGACGGTGAGGGATCGGGAGAGTGTGAGGGTTAGGGTTTGGGTGAGGGTTAGGGTTGGGTGACTGTGAGAGTGAAGGTGAGGGTGAGGGTTATGGTGGGGTTTAGTGTTAGAGTGAGTGTTAGGGTGAGTGGTAGGGTTAGGGTTACGGTTAGGGTGAGGGTTAGGGTTAGTGTGAGGGTAAGGGTTAGGGTGAAGTATAGGGTTACTTTGAGGGTTCATGTTAGGTTTAGGCTTAGTTTTAGGGTGAGAGTAAGGGTTAGGTTGAGGGTTAGGTTTAGGGTGAGGTTTAGGGTTAGTATAAGTGTTAGGGCTAGGGTGAGGGTTAGGGTGAGGGTTAGGATTAGGATTAGGGTTAAATTGAGGGTGAGTTTGAGTGTGTGGGTTAGGGATAGGGTTAGGCTGAGGGTGACTGTGAGCGCGATGGTTAGGGTTAGGGTGAGGGTTAGGTTTAGGGTGAGGGTTAGCGTTAGGGTTAGGGTGACAGTTAGATTTAGGTTGTAGGATAGGGTTAGGGTGAGGGTTAGCGTTAGGGGTAGGGTTAGTTTGAGGGTTAGGGTGACGATTAGATTTAGGGTGAACCTGAGGGTGAGGGTGGAGGTGAGCGTTAGGTTTAGGGTCAGGGTTAGGCTAAGGTTAAGGGTGAGGTTTAGGTTTACCGAGATGTTTAGGTTGAGGTTTAGGGTGAGGGTGAGGGTGAGGGTTCGTTTGAGGGTTTGGGATAGGATTAGCGTGAGGGCGAGGGTGAGGGTGAGTGAGAGGGTTAAGTTTAGGTTTAGGATTAGGTTTAGGGTGAGGGTGAGTGTGAGGGTTAGGTTTAGGGTTATTGATAGTCTTAGGTTTATGCTGAAGGTGAGGGAGATTGTGAGGGTTATGGTTAAGTTGAGTGTGTGCATTAGGGTTAGGTTTAGGGTGAGGGGTAGGGTCAGGGTTAGGGTTAGGGTTAGGGTGGTGGTTAGAGTTAGGGATAGGGTTAGGGTTAGAGTTATGGTTAGAGTGAGGGTTAGTGTGAGGGTGACCAATAGGGTTAGCGTTATGGTAATGGATAGGGTGAGGGTGAGGGTGAGGGTTATGATGAGGGTTAGTGATAGGGTTGGGCAAGGGGTTAGGGTTCGGGATAGGTTAGGGTGAGGGTCAGGGTGAAGGTTAGGATGAGAGCGAGGTTTAGGGTAATCGTGAGTGTTAGAGTGATGGTTAGAATGAGGATTAGGGTTAGGGTTAGGCTTAGGGTGAAGTTGAGGGTTAGAGTTTGGGTGAAGGTAAGCGTTAGTGTTATGTTTAGGGTTAACCTTAGGTTGAGGGTGAGGGTTAGGATTAAGGTTAGGGTTAGGATTAGGGTTAGGGTTATTGTTAGTGTTAGGGTGACGGTTAGGGTAAGGGTAAGGGTTAGGATTAGGGTGAGGTTAAGGATTAGGGTGAGGGTGATGGTTAGTGTTAGGTTTAGGGTGAGGGTGAGGGTGAGGGTCAGGGTTAGGGTTAGGTTTAGGATGAGTGCTAGGTTGAGGATTAGGGTTAGGTTTAGGGTGAGATTAAGGGTTAGTGTGATTGGTACGGTTAGGCTTAGGGTGAGGGTAAGGGTTAGGGTGAGGGTTAGGGTGAGGGTGAGGATTAGGGTAAGGTTTAGAGTTATGGTGAGGGTTAGGTTTAGGGTTAGGTTTTGGATGATTGTTAGGGTGAGGCTGAGATTTATGGGGTGGGTTAGGGTTAGGGTTAGGGTTAGTGTTAGGGTGAGTGTTAGTGTGACGGTAAGTGTTAGTGTGAGTGTTAGGGTTAGGGTGAGGGTGAAGGTTAGGGTTAGGATTAGGTTGAGGTTAAGGGTTATTGTGAGTATTAGGGTTAGGTTGAGGGTTAGAGTGAGGGTGAGGATTAGGGTTAAGGTTAGGTTGAGGGTGAGGGTGAGGTTTAGGGTTAGGGTTTGGGTTAGGGTTAGGATAAGGCTTAGGGTGAGGAGTATGGTTAGGGTTAGGGTGAGGGTGAGGGTTAGGTTTATCTTTAGGGTTAGGTTTAGGGTTAGGTTGAGGGTGAGGGTGAGGTGAGGGTTAGTATTTGTTTGAGGGATAGGGTTAGAGTTAGGGTTAGGGTGAGGGTTAGGTTTAGAGTTAGGGATAGGATGAGGTTTATGGTAAGGGGTAGGGTTAGGTTTACGGTGAGGGTTAGGGTTAGTGTGAGGGTTAGGTTAAGGGTTAGGTTTAGAGTTAGGGTGAGGTTAAGGGTTAGGGTGAGAGTTTGGGTGAGGGTAAAGGTTAGGTTTAGGGTTAGGGATTGGGTGAGGGTTAGGTTGAGGGTAAGAGTTCAGGTGAAGATTAGGGTGAGGGTGAGGTTTAGGTTTAGGGTGAGGGTGAGGGGTAGGGTGAGTTGTAGGATTAGTGTTAGGGTTAGGGTAAGGTTTAGGCTGAGGGTTTTGGTTAGTGTTATGGTTAGGTTTAGGGTGAGGTTTAGGTTGAGGGTGAGGGTTTGGGTTAGGGTAAGTCATAGAGTTAGGTTGAGGGTTGGAGGTAGGTTGAGGGTTATGGTGAGGGCTAGGGTGAGGGTGAGGTTTTGGGTTATGTTTAGTGATAAGGATATCATTAGGGTTAGGGTTAGGTTTAGGGTTAGGGTAAAGGTTAAGGGGAGGGTTAAGGTGAGGTTTAGGGTTAGGGGTAGGGAGAAAGTTAGGTTTAGTTTTAGGGTGTGATGTAGGTTTAATGTGAGGGGTAGGGTTAGTTTTAGGGTTAGAGTTAAGGTGAGGGTAAGTGTTCGGGTGAGGGTTAGGATGATGGTAAGGTTTAGGGTGAACATTAGGTTTAGGGTCAGGGTTAGGTTTAGCTTTAGGTTTAGGGTGAGTGTTAGGGTTAGTGTGAGGGTTAGGGTGAGGTTGAGGGTTAGGGTTAGGCTTAGGCTGAAGGTGAGAGTGAGGTTTAGGGTTAGGGTTATGGTTAGGATTACGTTGAGTGATAGGGTGAGGGTTAGGGTTAATATTAGTGTTAGGGTGAGGGTGAGGGTTAGGGTTAGGATTAGGGTGAGGTTCAGGGTTATTGTGAGTGTTAGGATTAGTTTGAGAGTTAGGGTGAGGGTGAGGGTTAGGATTAGGCTTAGGCTGAAGGTGAAGTTGAGGTTTAGGGTTAGGGTTTGGGTTAGGGTTAGGATGAGGTTTATCGTGAGGAGTATGGTTAGGGTTAGAGTGAGGGTGAGGGTTAGGTTTAGCTTTAGGGTTAGGGTTAGGGTTAGGCTGAGGGTGAGGGTGAGGGTTAGGGTTAGGGTTAGGATGAGGGTTAGGGTTAGGGTTAGGGTGAGGGTGAGGGTGAGGTTTAGGGTTATGGTATTTTTTTAGGCTGAGGGTGATGGTGAGGATAAGGGTTAAGGTGAGGGTTAGGTTGAGGTTGAGGGTTAGGGTAAGGGTGAGCTTTAGGGTGAATGTTAGGGTTAGGGTTAGGGTTACGATTAGGTTGAGGGATAGGGTGAGGGTTAGGGTTAATATTAGGGTTAGGGTTAGGGTTAGTGTTAGGGTTACGTTTAGGGTTAGGATTAGGGTTAGGGTTAGGTTGTGGGTTAGTGTTAGAGTGAGGGTTAGGATGAGGGTTAAGGTTAGTTTGAGGGTTAGAGTTAGGGTTAGGTTAGGGTAAGGGTAAGGATTAGGGTGAGCGTTAGGGTGAGGGTTAGGGTTAGGATTAGGGTTAGGGATATTGTGAGGGTTAGAGTTAGGGTTAGGGTTAGGGTGAGGCTAAAGCTTAGGGTTAGGTTTAGATTGACGGTGAGGGTTAGTGTGAGGTTATTGTTAGGTTTAAGGTTTAAGGTGTAAAGTTTATGGTAAGGTCTAATGTGAGGTTGTGGGTTAGGGTGAGGGTGAGCGTTTCGGTTAGGTAAGGGTTAAGATTAGGGTTAGGATGAGGATTAGGGTGAGAGTCAGGAATAGAATGAAGTTTAGGGTTAGAGTGATGGTTAGGGTTAGTGTGAGGTTTAGGGTTAGGGTTAGGGTTAGGGTGAGGTTTAGGGTTCAGGTTTCCATTAGGGTTAGGGTCAGGGTTAGGGTGTTTTTGAGGGTTAGCGGTAGGGTTAGGGTTAGTGTTAGGGTGAGGGTTAGGGTTAGGGTTAGGTTTAGGATGAGGGTTAGGGTAAGCGGTAGAGTTAGGGTTAATGTTAGGATTAGGGTGACGGTTAGGGTGAGGTTAAGGATTAGGGTGAGGGTGATGGTTAGTGTTATGTTTAGGGTGATGGTGAGGGTGAGGGTTAGGATTAGGGTAAGGGTGAGGCTGAGGGTGAGGATTAGGGTTAGGGTAATGGTTAGTGTTAGGGTTAGTTTGAGGATTAGGGTGAGGTTTTTGGTTAAGATGACCCTTAGGTTTAGACTGAGTGTTAAGTTTAGGGTTAGGGTGAAGGTTAGGGTTAGTGGGATGTTTAGGGTGAGGGTGAGGCTGAAGGTGAGAGTTCGGGTTCTCGTGAGGGTTAGGGTTTGGGTGAGGGTTAGGGTTAGGCTGAGGGTTAGTGTGAGGTTGAAGGTTAGGGTGAGCATGAGGGGTAGGATTAGGGTTAGGGTGAGGTTTAGGTTTAGGGTTAGTGTTAGGTGAGGGTTACAGGGAGGGATAGGGTTTGGGTTAGGGTGAGAGTTAGGATTACTGTGTGGGTTAGGGTTATGGTTAGAGTGAGGGTAAGGTTTAGGGTTAGGTTTAGGGTGAGGGTGAGGATTAGGGTTAGGTTTAGGGTTATGGGGAGAGTTAGGGTGAAGGTTAGTTTTAGGTTTAGGGTTAAGTTTAAGGTGAGGGTTTCGGTGAGGGTTAGGGTTAGGGCTAGGGTGAGGGTAAGGTTTAGAGTGAGGGTGAGGGTTAGGGTTAAGGTTAGGGTGTGGGATAGGGTGAGGGTTACGGTTAGGTTTAGGGTGAGGGTAAGTGTTAAGGTGAGGGTTAGGGTGAGGTTGAGTGTTAGGGTTAGGGTTAGGGGTAGGGTGAGGTTTAGAGTTATGGTGAGGGTTAGTGTGAGGGTTTTGGTTAGTGTTAAAGTTAGGTCTAGGGTAAGTTTTAGGGTGAGGTTGAGGGTTAGTGTTAGGGTAAGTGTTACGGTAAGGGTAAGGGTTAGGGTTAGGGTAAGGTTTAGGGTGAGGGTTAGGGTGAGTGATAGGGTGAGGGTTAGTTTGAGGGTAAGAGTTGTGGTGAGGTTTAGGGTGAGGGTGAGGGTTAGTGTTAGGGTTAAGATGAGGTTTAGTGTGAGGGTGAGGATTAGGGTTAGGGTTAGGGTTAGGGTGAGGTTTGGGTGAGGGTTTTGGTTAGTGTTAGGGTTAGGGTGTGGGTTAGGGTGAGGGTGAGGTTTAGTATTAGGGTAGGGGTTAGGGTTACGGTGAGGCTTAGGGTTTGAGGGTTAGAGTGAGCGCTAGGGTGAGGGTGAGGGTTAGCGTTAGGGTTAGGGTGAGAATTGGGGTTAGGGATAGGTTTAGGGTTAGGGTAAAATTTACAGTGAGGTCTAGGGTGAGGGTTAGGCTTAGGGTTAGGGTGAATGTTAGGGTTAGGGGGAAGGTGAGGGATAGGTTTAGTGTGAGGTTTAGGGTTAGGTTTAGTTTTAGGGTTAACGTGAGGGTAAGGGTCAGGGTGAGGGTTAGGGTGAGGGTGAGGTTTAGGGTAAGTGTGAGGTTTAGGGTGAGGGTTAGGGGTAGGGGTAGGGTTAGGGTTAGTTTGAGGTTTAGTGTGAGGGTTAGGGTTAATGTTAGGGTTAGGGTTAGGGTGAGGTTAGGGTTAGGATTAGGGTGAGGATTAGAGTGAGGGTGAGTGTTAGCATGAGGGTTATGCTTAGTGTGAGGCTGACGGTTATAGTTAGGGTTAGGGATAGGATGAGGTTTAGGGTTAGGGAAAAGTTTATGGTGAGGGTTAGGGTGAGGGTTATGGTTAGGGTTAGGGTGAATGTTAGGGTTAGGGGTAGGCTGAGTGATAGGTTTTTTGTGAGGTTTAGGGTCAGGATTAGGGTTAGGGTTAAGGTTAGTATAAGGGTTTGGGTGAGGCTTAGGGTGAGGGTGATTGTTATGGTTAGCATTAGTGTTAGGGTGAGGGTTAGGGTTAGGTTTAGTGTTAGGGATTGGGTTAGGGTGATGGTGAGGGTTAGGGTTAATATTAGGGTTAGTTTGAGGCTTAGCATGAAGTTTAGGTTTAATATTAGGGTTAGGGAAAGGGTGTGGGTTAGGGTTAGGGTTAGTGTGAGGGTTACAGTTAGAGTTAGGGTTAGATTTAGGGTGAGGGTAAGTGTTAAGGTGAGGGTTAGGGTGAGGGTGATAGATAGGGTTAGAATAAGGGTTAGGGTGAGGATGAGGTTTATGATTACCATTAGGTTTAGGGTGAGGGTTCGGGTGACTATTAGGGTTAGGGTTAGGGTGAGTGAATGTGAGGGTTAGGGTGAGAGTGAGGGATAGGGTTGGGTTAGGGATAGAGTGAGGGTTAGGGTGAGGCTAGGCTGAGGGTGAGGGTTAGGTTGTGGGTGAGTTTGAGGGTGAGGTTTTCTCTTACATAATTTTTAGGGTTAGGTTTAGGGTTAGGGTTAGGTTTAGGGTTAGGGTGAGGGTTAATATTAGGGTTAGGGATAGGATGAGTATTAGCGTGAGGGTTCGGTTAGGGGTAGGGTGAGGGTTAGGATTAGTGTGAGGGTTAGGGTAAGGGTTAGGCTTAGGGTTGGGGTGAGTGTAAGTGTTAGGGTGATGTTTAGGGTGAGGGTGAGGATTAGGGTTAGGGTTAGGGTTAAAGTGTGAGTTAGGGTGAGGGTTAAGGTTAGGGTTCAGGTGAATGTTAGGGTTAGGGTTAGTGTTAGGGTGTGGGTGAGTGTGAGGTTGAGGGTTAGGGTTAGGGTTAGATTTAGGGTGAGGGTTAGGGTTAGTATTATGGTTAGGGTTAGGGTTAGGTTGAGGATGAGGGTGAGGGTGAGGGTTAGTATTTGGGTGAGGGTTAGGTTTAGATTTAGGGATAGGATGAGGTTTAGGGTAAGGGGTGGGGTTAGGTTTACGGTGAGGGTTAGGTTTAGTGTGAGGTTTAGGTTAAGGGTTAGGTTTAGAGTTAGAATGGGGTTAAGGATTAGGGTGAGAGTTAGAGTGAGGGTAAGGGTTAGGTTTAGGGTTAGAGTTGGGTTGAGGGTTAAGGTGAGGCTTATAGGGTTAGGGTTTGGGTTAGGGTGAGGGTGAGTGTTAGGGTCAGGGATAGGGTGAGGGTTAGGTTGAGGGTAAGAGTTCAGGTGAGGGTTAGGGTGAGGGTGAGTGTTAGGGTTAGTGTTAGGGTGAGGGGTAGGGTGTGGGGTAGGTTTAGGGTTAGGGTTAGGGTGAGGTTTAGGCTGAGGGTTTTGGTTAGTTTTATGGTTAGGTTTAGGGTTAGGTTGAGCGTGAGGGTTTGGGTTAGGGTAAGTGTTAGGGTTAGGTTGAGTGTTGGGGTTAGGTTGAGGGTTATGGTGAGGGTTTGGGTGAGGGTGAGGGTTAGCTTTGGTGTTAGTGATATGGTGATGATTAGGGTTAGGGTTAGGTTTAGGGTTAGGGTAAGGGTTAAGGTGAGGATTAGGGTGAGGGTTAGGGTTAGGGTAGGGAGAATGTTAGGTTTAGTGTTAGGGTCAGCTGTAGGTTTAGTGTGAGGGGCAGGGTTAGGTTTAGGGTTTGAATTAAGGTGAGGGTAAGTGTTAGGGTGAGGGTTAGGGTGAGCATTAGGGTTAGGGTCAGGGTTAAGTTTAGCTTTAGGTTTAGGGTGAGTGTTAGGGTTAGTGTGAGAGTTAGGGTGAGGTTGAGGGTAAGGGTTAAGGTGAGGGTTAGGTTGAGGTTGAGGGTTAGGGTAAGGGTGAGATTTAGGGTGACAGTTAGGGTTAGAGTTAGGGTTAGGATTAGGTTGAGGGATAGGGTGAGGGTTAGGGTTAATATTAGATTTAAATTTAGGGTTAGGGTTAGGGCTAGGTTGTGGGTAAGTTTTAGAGTGAGGTTTAGGATGTGGGTTAGGGTTAGTTTGAGGGTTAGAGTTAGTGTTAGGGGTAGGGTGAGGGTAAGGATTAGGGTGAGGTTTAGGGTGAGGGTGAGGTTTAGGGCTAGGATGAGGGTTAGGTTTAGTATGAAGGTTAGAGTTAGGGTTAGGGTTAGGGTGAGGGTAAGGCTTAGGGTTACGTTTAGGGTGACGGTGAGGGTTAGTGTGAGGGTTATTGTTAGGTTTAGGGTAAGGTTTATGGTGAGGTCTAATGTGAGGTTGAGGGTTTGGGTGAGGGTGAGAGTGAGGGTGAACGTTTCGGTTAGGTAACGGTCAAGATTAGGGTTAGGGTGAGTATTAGGGTGAGGGTCAGGGATAGGATGAAGTTTAGGGTTAGAGTGATGGTTAGGGTTAGTGTGAGGTTTAGGGTTAGGGTTAGGGTTAGGGTGAGGTTTAGGGTTTGGGTTTGCATTAGGGTTAGGGTGAGGGTTAGGGTGTTTTTGAGGGTTAGGGGTAGGGTTAGGGTTAGTGTTAGGGTGAGGGTTAGGGTTAGGGTTAGGGTTAGGATGAGGGTTAGTGTAAGGGGTAGGGTTAGGGTTAGGGTGAATGTTAGGATTAGGGTGACGGTTAGGGCAAGGGTAAGGGTTAGGGTTATGGTGAGGGTTAAGTTTAGGGTTAGGGTTAGGGTGAGAGTGAGGGTTAGGGTTAGGGTTAGGGTTAGGGTGAGGTTTAGAGTTAGGGTTAGGGTTAGTGTAAGGGATAGATTTAGGGTGAAGGTTAGGGTTAGGGTTATGATTAGGGTTAGGGTGAGGCTTAGGGTTAGGTTTAGGATGAGGGTTAGTGTTAGGTTTAGGGTGAGGTTTAGGTTTAGGGTGAGGTCTACGATGAGGATGAGGGTTAGGATGAGTGTGAGGGTGAGGTTGACGGTTTTGGTTAGGTAAGGGTTAGGGTTAGGGTTAGGGTGAGGATTAGGGTGAGGCTGAGGTTTAGGTTGAGGGTTATGGTTAGAGTGAGGGTTAGCATGAGGCTGAAGTTTAGGTTGAGGTTTAGGGTGAGGGTGAGCGTGAGGGTTCAGGTGAGGTTCAGGGTTCGGGTGTCGGCTAGGGTTAAGTTTAGGGTGAGGATTAGGGTGACGGTGTGGGTTAGGATTAAGGTTAGGGTGAGGGTTAGGTTTAGGGTGAGGCTTAGGATGAGGTGTAGGTTTAGGGTTAGGGAGAGGGTTAGGGTTAGGGTGAAGGTTAGTGTTAGTTTGAGGGTTACGGTGAAGGTGAGTTTGAGGTTGATGGTTAGGGTGAGGGTGATGGTGATGGTGAGGGTTAGGGTTAGGATTCGGGTTAGGTTTAGCGTGAGAGTTAGGGTTAGGGTTTGGGTTAGGGTGAGGGTGAGGGTTAGGGTTAGGGTTAGGGTGAGGGTTAGTGTGAGTGGTAGTTTTAGGGTTAGGGTAAGGGTTAGGTTTAGGTTGAGCATTAGTTTTAGGTTTAGGGTTAGGGTGAGGGTGATGCTGAGGATTAAGGTTAGGGTTAGTGTGAGGATAAGGGTTAGGGTGAGGATTATGGTGAGGGTTTAGGTTAGAATAAGGTTTAGGGTGAGGGTTAGGATTAGGGTTAGGGTTATGGTAAGGGTTAGGGTTAGGGTAAGGGTTAGGGTGAGGCTTAGGGTTAGGGTTAGGGTGAGGGTTAGGCTTAGGGTTATGGTTAGGGTAAGGGTTAGGGTTAAGTTTAAGGTTAGGTTAAGTTTAGGGTTAGTGTGAGGTTTAGGGTTAGGGTGGTGTTTAGGCAGACGGTGAGGGTTAGGGTGAGGGTGAGGTTGAGCGTGAGGTATAGTGTGAGGGTGACGGTGAGTGGCAGGGTGACGGTGAGGGTTAGGGTTAGGGTTAGGTTTCGGGTGAGGATTAGGGTGAGGGTGAGGGTTAGGGTTAGGTTGAGGGTTAGGGTTAGGTTTAGGGTTAGGGTGAAGTTTAGGGTGAGAGTTAGGTTTAGGGTTAGGATCAGGGTTAGGCTTACTGTGAGGGTTAAGATTAGGGTTTGGGTTAGTGTGAGGATAAGGTTTAGGGTGAGTGTTAGGTTGAGACTGAGGGTTAGGGTTAGCGTTAGAGTTAGGGTGAGGGTTAGGGTGGGGGTTAGGGTTCTTGTTCGGGTTGGGTGAGGGTTAGGTTGAGTGTAAGGATTAGGGTTAGGGTTAGTTTGATGGTGAGGGATAGGGTAATGATGAGGGTAAGGGTTAGGGTTATGGTGAGAGTGAGGGTTAGGTTAAGTGTAAGGGTTAGGGTCAGGGTTAGGTTAAGGGTGAGAGTTAGGGTTAGCATTGGGGTTAGGGTTAGGATGATTGTTAGGGTTGGGGTTAGGGTGCAGGTTAGTGTTAGGGTTAGAGTGAGGGTTAGGGTCAGGTTTAGGGTTAGGATTAGGTTTAGTGTTAGGGTGAGGCTGAGGGTGAGGGTGAGTGTGAGTGTGAAGTTTAAGGTTAGGGTTAGGTTTAGGGTGAGGGTGATGTTTTTGTTTAGGAAAGGTTAAGGTTAGGTTTAGGGTGAGGATTAGGGTGGGGGTGAGGTTTAAGTTGAGGGTTATGGTTAGGGTGAGGGTTAGGGTTAGGGTGATGTTTAGTGTGACGGTGAAGGTGAGAGTGAGGGTTCGGGTGAGGGTTAGGGTTACGGTGAGGGTTAGGGTTAGGGTTACGGTTAGGATTAGGGTGAGGGTAAGGGTTTTATTGACATTTAGGTTGAGGGTGAGTGTTAGGGTTAGGTTTAGGCTTAGGGTGAGGGTTAGGTTGAGGGTTAGGGTTAGGGTTAGGGTGAGGGTTAGGGTTAGGATTTGGGTGAAGTTTAGGGTTAGGGTTAGGGTTTGGCTTAGCGTGAGAAGGGATAAGGTGAGGGTTAGGGAGAGGGTGAGGGATAGGGTTATTGTGAGGGTAAGGTTTAGGCTGAGGCTTAGGTTGAGAATGAGCATTTGTGTTAGCACAGGGTTGGGTTGAGCATGAGGGTTAGGGTTTGGCTGAGGGGTAGTTTTAGGGTTAGGGTTAGGGTTAGGGTGAGGTTAAGGTTTAGGGTGTGGGTGAGGGTGAGGGTTAGGGTTAGCCTTAGGGCGAGGGTGAGGGTTTGGGTTAGGGTTAGGGTGAATTTGAGTGTGAGGGTTAGGTTTAGGCTTAGGGTTAGGGTTACAGTTAGCTGAGGTTGAGGGTATGAGTGAGAGTGAGGGCTAGTTTTAGGGTTAGAGAAAGGGTTAGGGTTAGGTTTAGGGTTAGTATTAGAGTTAGGGTTAGGAATAGGCTGAGGTTGAGGGTGAGGGTGAGGGTGAAGGTGAAATTTTAGTTTTAGGGTTAGAGTTACGGTTAGGTTGAGCACTAGGATGAGGGTGAGGGTTAGGATTAGCATTAGGGTTAGGGTGAGGCTTAGGGTGAGGGTTGAATGTTAGGTTTAGTGTTAGGGTGAGGGTGAGGGTTAGAGTTAGTGTGAGGATGAGGGTCTGGGTTAGGATTAGGGTTAGGGTTACATTTAGGGTTAGGGTGATGGTGAGGGTTAGGGTTAGTGTGAGGATGAGGGTCTGGGTTAGGATTAGAGTTAGGGTTACATTTAGGGTTAGGGTGATGGTGAGGGTTAGAGTTAGGATTAGGATTATAATTATGGTTAAGGATAGGGTGAGGGTGAGGGTGAGGCTTAGGGTTAGGATTAGGGTTAGTTTTAGTGTGAGGATCAGGGTGAGGGTGAGGGTTAGGGTGAGGGTGAGAAGGAGGGTGAGGGTTTGGGTGAGCTTTAGGGTTAGGGTTAGGGTGAGGGTTAGGGTTAGGGTTAGGTTATGGCTGAGGTTTAGGTATAGGGCAAGTGTTAGGGTTACGGTGAGGGTGAGGGTTAGGGTGATGGTGAGGGTTAGGGTTAGGGTTAGGGTGAGGTTTAGGGTTAGATTTAGGGTTAGTGTAAGGTTTAGAGTTAGGGTGAAGGGTAGGATTAAGGTTAGAATTAGGGTTAGGATGAGGGTGAGGGTGAGGGTGAGGGTTAGGGTTAGGGTTAGGGTGAGGGTTAGGGTTAGGGTTAGGGTAAGGCTTAGGTTTGGGGTTAGCATAAGGGTGAGTGTGAGGGTGATGGTTAGGGTTAGGTTTAGGGTGAAGGTGAGGGATAGGGTTAGGGTTAGGGTTGGGGTTAGGGTGAGGGTGAGGGTGAGGGTTAGGGATAGGATTAGGTTTAGGGTGAGGTTTAGGATGAGGGTTAGAGTTAGGGTTAGTGTGAGGGTTACGGTTACAGTTAGGGTGAGGGTAAGGTTTAGGGTGAGGGTTAGATTGTGTTTGAGGGTTAGGGTTAAGGTGAGGTTTAGGGTGAGGTTTAGGATTAATGTAAGGGTTAGGGTTAGGGTGAAGGTAAGGGTTATAGTGAGAGTTATTGTGAGGGTGAGCGTTAGGTTTAGGGTTAGGGTAAGGGTTAGGGTGAGAGTTAGGGTGAGGGTTTGGGTTCGGGTTAACAATAGGGTTAGGTTGAGGGTGAGGGTTAGGTTGTAGTTTAGGGTTAGGGTTAGGGATAGTGTGAGGATTAGGTTTAGTGTGAGGGTGAGGTTCTGGGTTAGGGTTAGGTTTATGGTTAGATTTAGGATGAGGGTGATGTTGAGGGTTAGATTTAGGATTAGCGTTAGGGTTATGGTTAGGGTTAGGGTGAGGGTGAGGGTGAGGCTTAGGGTTATGGTTAGGGTGAGGTTTAGGTTTAGGGTGAAGGCTATGGTGAGTGTGAGGTTTAGAGTGAGTGTGACGGTGAGGGTGAGGGTTTTGGTTAGGTAAGGGTTAGGGTTAGGGTTAGGGTGAGGATTAGGGTGAGAGTGAGGTTTAGGTTGAGTGTTAGGGTTAGGGTGAGAGTTAGGGTGAGGGTAAGGGTAAAGGTGATTATTCGGGTTCGGGTTCGGGTTCGGGTTTGTGTGAGGTTGAGGGTTCTTGTGTGGGTTAGGGTTAGGTTTAGGGTGAGGGATAGGGTGACATTGAGGGTTAGGGAGAGGGTGAGGTTTAGGATTAGGGTTAGGGTGTGGATTAGGTTTAGGGTTCGGGTTAGGGTGAGGGGTAGGGTTATGTTTAGGGAGAAGTTTAGGGTTATGGTTAGGGTTTGGGTTAGTTTGAGGGTTAGGGTGAAGGTGAGTTTGAGGTTGAGGGTTAGGTTGAAGGTAATGGTGACAGTGAGGGTTAGATTTAGGATTCGGGTTAAGGTTAGGGTGAGGGTTAGGGTTATGGTTAGGGTAAGTGTAAGGGTGAGGGTGAGGCTTAGTGTTTGGGTTAAGGTTAGGTTTATGTTTAGGGTGAAGGCTACGGTGAGGGTGAGGGTTAGGGTGAGTGTGAAGGTCAGGTTGAGGGTTAGGGTTAGGGTGAGTCTTAGGGTTAGATTTAGGGTGAGGCTTATGGTTAGGGTGATGTTTAGGGTGAGGGTGAATGTGAGAGTGAGGCGGGTGAGGGTCAGGGTTAGGGGGAAGGTTAAGGTTAGGGTTAGCATTAGGGTTAGGGTGAGACTTAGGGTGAGGGTTTAGTGTTAGGGTTAGGGTGAGGGTGAGGGTGAGGGTTAGGGTGAGGGTGAGGGTGAGGTTTTCGGTTAGGGTGGGGGTTAGAGTTACAGTGAGGGTGAGGGTTAGGGTGAAGGTTAGGATTAGGGTTAGCGTTAGCGATAGGATGAGGGTGAGGTTGAGGGTTAGTGTGTTTTTGAGGGTTAGGGATACCGTTAGGGTTAGTGTTAGGGTGAGGGTTAGGGTTAGGGTTAGGGTTAGGATGAGGGTTAGGGTAAGGCTGAGGGTTAGGGTTAGGCTGAATGTTAGGATTAGGGTGAGGGTTATGGTAAGGGTAAGGGTTAGGGTTAGGGTGAGGTTAAGGATTAGAGTGAGTGTGAGGGTTAGGTTAGTGTTAGGGTTAGGGTGGGGTTTAGGGTTATGGTTAGGTTTAGGGTGAGGGTTAGGGTGACGGTGAGCGTTAGGGTGAGGGTGATGGTTAGGATAAGGGTTTGGGTGAGGTTTAGGGTTAGGGTGAGAATTAGGGTGAGGGGTAGGGTTAAGGTTAGGGAGAGGGTTGGGGTTTGTGTGAGGGTTAGGGGTAGGGTTAGAGTTAGGTTTAGTATGAGGATAAAGGTTAGGGTTAGCGTTAGGGTAAGGGTTAGGTTTAGGGTGAGGTTCAGGGTTAGGGTTTGGGTGAGGGTGAGTTTTAGGGTGAGTGGTAGGTTTAGAGTTAGGGTAAGGTTTAGGGTTAGGGTGAGGGTTACGTTTAGGGTTAGGGTGAGGGTTTGGCTGAGGGTTAGGTTTAGTGTGAGGATAAGGGTTAGGGTGAGGATTAGGGTTAGGGTTAGAGTTAGGGTAAGGGTTAGGTTTAGGCTTAGGGTTAGTTTTAAGGTTAGGGTGAGTGTGAGGCTTAGGGATAGGGTTAGGGTGAGGGTTAGGGTTAGGTTGATTTTTAGGGTGTCAGTGAGGGTTAGGGTGAGAGTGAAGTTCAGCGTGAGGGTTAGGGTTAGGGTGAGGGTGAGTGTGAGGGTGACGGTTAGGGTTAGGTTTAGGGTGAGGGTAAGGTTTAGGGTTA
Organism: Dipodomys merriami; assembly: GCF_024711535.1. Taxonomy (NCBI): domain Eukaryota; kingdom Metazoa; phylum Chordata; class Mammalia; order Rodentia; family Heteromyidae; genus Dipodomys; species Dipodomys merriami. The sequence continues at coordinate 4,985,330 of NW_027206468.1, read as the reverse complement.
GAATTAGGGTTAGTGTAAGGGTTAGGCTGAGCGGGAGGGTGAGGTTGAGGGTGAGGGTGAGGGTTAGGGTGAGTGTTAGGGTTAGACTGAGGGTTAGGGTGAGGGTGAGTTTGAGGGTCAGGGTGAGGTTGAGGGTGAGGTTGAGGGTGAGAGGTAGGATTAGGGTTCCGGTTAGGGTGAGGGTGAGGGTGAGGGTGAGGTTTAGGGTTAGGGTTAGGGTTAGTGTTATTGTCAGGGTTATGGTTAGGGTTAGGATTAGGGTGAGAATGAGGGTGAGGGTTAGCATGAGGATTAGAGTTAGGGTTATGGTTAGGGTGAGGGTGAGGGTGAGGGTTAGGTTTAGGGTTAGGGTTAGGGTTAGGATGAGGGTTAGGCTGAGGGTTAGAGTTAGGGTTAGTGTGAGGCTTAGGGTTAGGGTTACGGTTAGGGTGAGGGCAAGGGTTAGGGTGAGGGTTAGGGTGAGATTGAGGGTTGATGTTAGGGTGAGGATTAGGGTGAGTTTTAGTGTTAATGTTAGGCTTAGGGTTAGGGTGAGGGTAAGGGTTATAGTCAGAGTTATTTTGAGGGTGAGGGTTAGGGTAAGGGTTTGGGTTCGGGTTAGCATTAGGGTTAGGTTGAGGGTGAGGGTTAGGGTGAGGCTTAGGGTTAGGGTGAGGGATAGGGTTAGTTTAAGGGTTAGGGTGAGTGTTTGGGTGAGGGTTTGGTGTAGGTTTAGGGTTAGGGTGAGGGTTAGGATGAGGGTAAGATTTAGGGTGAGGTTTAGGGTGAGGTTGTGTATTAGGGTTAGCATTAGTGTTAGTGTGATCGTTAGGGTTAAGTGTAGCATTAGGGTTAGTGTTAGGATTAGGTTGAGGGTTAGGATTAGGGTTAAGGTGAGGGTGATGTTGAGGGTTAGCATTAGGTTTATGGTTAGGGTTAGAGTGAGGGTGAAGGTGATGGTTAAGTTTAGGATTAGGTTTAGTGTTAAGGTCAGGCTGAGGTTGAGGATGAGGTTGATGCTGAGGGTTGGGTTAGGGTTTGGCTTAGGTTGAGGGCTAGGCTGAGGGAGAGGGTTAGGGTGAGGGTTAGGGTGAGGGTGGGGTTTTAAGTTAAGAAAGGTTTACGGTTAGGTTTAGGGTGAGGATTAGGCTGAGGGTGAGGTTGAAGGTGAGGGTTAGGGTTAGGGTTAGGCTGAGGGTTAGGGTTAGGATTAGGGTTAAGGTTAGGCTGAGGGTGAGAGTGAGGGTGAGGGTGAGGGTTAGGTTGTAGGTGAGGGTTAGGGTTTGGGTGAGGGTTAGGGTGACGGTGTGGGTTAGGTTGAGGGTTAGGATTAGTGTGAGGGTTAGGATTAGGGTTAGTGTGAGGAAAAGGGTTAGGGTGAGGATTAGGATGAGTGTAAGAGTTAGCATAAGTTTTAGCCTTAGGGTTAGGGTGAGGTATAGGATTAGAGTTCTGGTTAGGGTTAGGATGAGGTTTATGGTTGGGGTGAGTGTTAGGGTTACAGATAGGGTGAGTGTGAGGGTGAGTGTGAGGGTGAGGGTTCGGGTTAGGGTGTGGATTAGGGTTAATTTTATGGTGAGGATGAGGGTTAGGGTGAGGTTTAGGGTGAGGGTTAGGATTACGGTGAGGGTTAGGGTGATATTGAGGGTTAGGGTGACAGTGAGGGTTAGAGAGGGTGAGGTTTAGGTTTAATGTTAGCGTTAGGGCGAGGGTTAGGGTCAAGTTCAGGATTTGGGTGACGGTTAAAGTGAGGATTAGTGTTAGGTTTAGGTTTAGGGTTAGTGTCAGGATTAGGGTTAGTGTTAGGTTTATACTGAGATTAAGGTTTAAGGTGAGTGTTAGGCTGATGGGTAGGTTTAAGGTAAGGGTGAGGGAGAGGGTGAGGGTAAAGATTAGGGTGAGGGTTAGGGTGAGGGTGAGGCTCAGGGTTAGCATTAGGGTTAGGGTTTGTGTTAGAGTGAGGGGTAGGGTTAGGGTTCAGGTGAGGATGAGGGTTAGGGTTAGCATTAGGTTTAGGTTTAGGGTGAGGATGAAGGATAGGGCTAGTTTTAGGGTGAGTGTGAGGGTGAGGGTTAGGGTTAGGGGTAGGGTGAGGGTTAAGGTTAAGGTGTGGGTTCCGGTTAGGGTGAGGGTGAGGCTAAGGATTAGGGTGAGGTTTAGGGTGTGACTGAGGGTTAGGGTTTGAATTAGAGTTAGTGTTAGGGTTAGGGTGAGGGTGAGGGTGAGGGTTAGGGTTAGGGTTAGGGTTAGGGTTAGGGTTTGGATGAGGGTCAGGATGAGGGTGAGGGTGAGGGTTAGTTTTAAGGATAGGGTTAGGGTTAGGGATATGATTAGTGTAAGTGTGAGTGCTAGGGTGAGGGTGAGGGTTAGAGTTTGGTTAGGGTGAGGGTAATTGTTAGGGTGAGGGGTAGTGTGAGGGTTAGGGTTAGGGTGAGGGTGAGGGTTAGGTTTAGTGTGAGGGAGTGGGTTAGGGTTACGGTTAGTGTTAGGGTAAGGTTAAGGGTTACATTGAGGGTTAGAGTGAGAGTGAGGTTTAGGTTTAGCGTGAGTGTGAGGGTGAGGGTCAGAGTGAGGGTTCGTATTAGAGTCAGGATTACAGTTGGGGTGAGGGTGAGGGTTATGTTTAGCATTAGGGTGAGGGTTAGGTTTAGGGTGATGTTTAGGGTGAGGGTGAGTGTAAGGGTGAGGGTGATGGTTCGGGTGAGGTTGAGGATTAGGGTGTGGATGAGGGTTAGGGTGAGGGTGAGGGTTAGGGTTAGGTTTAGGCTGTGGGTTAGGGTTAGGATTAGGGTGAGGGATAGGGTCAGGGTTAGGGTGAGGTTTAGGGTTAGTGTGAGGTTTAGGGTTAGGTTTAGGGTAAGTGTGAGGATAAGTGTTATGGTGAGGGATAGGGTTATTGTTAGGGTTAGGGTTAGGGTTAGGATGAGGGTTAGGGTTAGGGTAAGGGTTAGGGTTGGTGTTAGCGTAATGGTGAGTGTGAGGGTGATGGTTAGGGTTAGGTTTAGGGTGAAGTTGAGGGTTCGGTTTATTATTAGGTTTAGGGTTAGGCTTAAGGTGTGGGTGAGGGTGAGGGTGAGGGTTAGGGAGAGGTTTAGCGTTAGGTTTAGGGTTAGGGTGAGAGTGAAGATTAGGTTGAGGTCAGGGTTCGGGTTTGGGTGAGGGTTAGGGTGATGGTGAGGGTCAGGGTGAGGGTGAGGTTTAGGTTTAGTGTTAGCTTTAGAGTGAGGGTTAGGATCAGGGATACGATTAGAGTGAGTGTTAAGGTGAGGGTTAGGGTTAGGGTTAGGGTGAGCATGAGGAGTAGGTTTAGGTTTAGGGTGAGGGTGAGGGTGAGCATGAGGGTTAGGGTTTATGGTTCGGGTTAGTGTAAGGGTTAGGATTATGGTAAGTGTGAGGGCTATGGTGAGGATGAGGGTTAGGGTTAGGTTTAGGGTGATGGTTAGGGTTACGGTGAGGGATAGGGTTAGGGTTAGTGTGAGGGTGAGGGTTAGTTTTAGTGTGAAGGTTAGGGTTTGTGTTAGGTTTAGGGTAAGATTAAGTTTTAGGATGAGGTTTAGGGTAAGAGTGAGGGTTAGGGTTAGCGTGAGTTTAAGGGTGAGGGTTAGGGTTATTGTTAGGTTTAGGGTGAAGGTGAGGGTTATGTTTAGGGTTAGGGTGAGGGTTAGGGTTAGGGTGATGTTTAGGGTGAGGGTGAGGGTTAGGGTGAGATTGAGGTTTCATGTGAGGGTGAAGGTTAAGGTGAGGGTGAGGTTTAGGGTTAGGGTTAGATTTAGGGTGAAGGTTAGGATTAGGGTTAGGGTTAGGATGATGGTTAAGTTTGCGTTTAGGGTAAGGGTGAGGGTGACGGTGAGGATTAGGGTTAGGTTTAGGGTGAGTGTGAGGGTTAGGTTTAGGATTAGTGTTAGTATGATGGTGAGGGTGAAGTTTACAGTTAGTGTTAGCTTTCGGGCGAGGGTGAGGTTTAGGTTTAGGATTAGGGTTAGGGTTAGGTTTCGGCTTAGGGTGAGAGTAAGGGTGAGGGTGAGATTTAGGGTGTGGTTGAGGGTTAGGTTTAGGGTGAGGTTTAGTGTGACGGTGAGCATTAGGTGAGGGTGAGATTTAGGTTTAGTGTTAGAGATAGGCTGAGGGTTAAGATCAGGGTCAGGATTAAGGTGAGGGTTAAGGTTGGGTTAGGTTTAGGTTTAGAGCTAGTGTGAGGATTAGGTTTAGGGTGAGAGTAAGCGTTACGGTGAGGGTTAGACTGAGGGTGAGGGATAGTTTTAGTGTTAGTGTTAGAGTGAGCATGTGGGTGAGGGTTAGGTTTAGGGTTGAGGTTAGGGTGAGGATTAGGGTGAGGGCAAGTGTTAGGGTTAGGTTTAGGTTGAGGGTGAGGGATAGGGTTGTGGTGAGGTGAGGGTGAGGGTGAGTGTGAGGGTTAGGGTTAGGGTTAGCTTTAGGGTGAGGGTGAGGATTAGGTTTAGGGTGAGGGTGAGGGTTTAGTTTAGGTAAGGGTTAGGGTAAGATTACGGTGAGAATTTGGATGAGGTTGAGGGTTAAGGTGAGCGTTAGGGTTAGGGTGAGCGTTAGGGTTAGGATTAGGGTGAGGGTTATTGTTAGGGTGATGTTTAGGGTGAGGGTGAGGGTCAAGGTTCGGGTGAGGGGGAGGGTTAGGTTTAGGGTTAGTGTGAGTGTTATAGTTAGGGTTAGGGTTAGGGTGATGGTGATGGTGAGGGTTAGGGTTAGGGTGAGTGTGAGGTTGAGGGTGAGGGTGAGGCTTAGGGTTAGGGTGAGGGTTAGTGTTAGGTTTAGGGTGAGTGTGAGCTTTAGGGTGAGAGTGAGGGTTCGGGTGAGGTGGAGGGGGAGTGGGAGCGTTATGGTTAGGGTTCTGGTTGGAGTTATGGTGAGAGTGTGGATGAGGGTTAGGTTTAGGATTAGGGTTAGGGTTAGACTGAGGGTGAGTGTGAGAGTGAGGGTTAGCGTTAGGGTGAGGGTTAGGTTTAATGTTAGGGTAGGGTTAGCATGAGGGATAGGGTTAGTGTTAGGTTTAGGATGAGGGTTAGGCTGTGGGGTAGGGTTAGCGTTAGAGTGAGGGTTAGGGTTAGTGTGACTTTTAGGGTTAAGTTCAGGGTCAGGGTTAGGATTAGGGTTAGGGTGAAGGTTAGGGTTTGGGTTAGGGTGAGGGTGAGGTTTAGGGTTAGGGATAGGGTTAGGGTGAGGTTAGGGTGAGGGCTAGGGTGATTGTGAGGGTTAGGATTAGGGTTAGGGATAGGGTGAGAATTAGGTTTAGAATTAGGGTTAGGGTTTGGGGTAGGGTTAGGGTGAGGGCTAGGGTGAGTGTGAGGGTTAAGGATAGGTTTAGGGATAGGGTGAGGATTAGGGTTAGGGTTTGGGTTAGGGTGAGGTTTAGGCTGATGTGTAGGGTTATAGTTAGGGTGAGGGTTAGGTTTAGTGGGAGTGTTAGGGTTAGGTTTAGGGTTAGGGTTAGTGTGAGGGTTCGGGTGAGGGTGAGGGATAAGGTGTGGGTGACAGTTAGTGTTAGTGTGAGGACTAGGTTTAGGTTTAGGGGTACTGTTAGGGTTAGGGTTAGGGTGAGGGTAAGGGTTAGATTTAGGGTGATTGTGAGGGTAAGGGTTAGGGTTAGTGTTAAAGTTAGCGTGAGTGTTCGGGTTAGTGTGAGGGTTAGGGTTAGGGTTAGGGTGAGGGTGAGGGTTAGGATTAGAGTTAGGGTTAGGATTAGGTTTAGGGTGAGGTTGAGGTTTTGTGTTAGGGTGAGGGTTAGATTTATTGTTAGGGTTAGGGTTCGGTTGAGGATGAGGGTGAGGTTGAGGGGTAGGGTTAGGTTAGGGTTAGGCTTAGGCTGAGGGTGAGGGTGAAGATGAGGTTGATGTTTAGTGTTAGGGTTAGGGTGAGTGTGAGGGCTAGGGTGAGGGTGAGAGCTAGGGTGAGGGTGAGGGTGAGGGTGTCGTTTACTTCACGGTTAGGGTTAAGATGAGATTATCGTTAGGGTGAGGGTTATGGTTAGGGTTAGGGTGTGGGTTAAGGTTAAGGTGATGTTTAGGGTGAGGGTTAGGGTGAGAGTTAGGGTGAGGTTTACGGTTTGTGTTAGGATTAGGGTTAATGTGAGGTTGAGGTTTAGGGTTAGAGTTAGGGTTATGGGGAGGGTGAAATTGAAAGTCAGGTTTAGGGTTAGTGTTAGTGTTAGGGTTAGCATGAGGGTTAGGTTGAGATTTAGGGTTAGGGTTAGGGTTAGGGTTAGGATGAGCGTTAGGCTGAGGGTTAGGGTTAGGGTTAGTGTGAGGGTTAGGGTTAGGTTATAGTTAGGGTTAGGGTTCGGTTAGGGTGAAGGTTAGTTTTAGGTTTAGGGTTAGGATAAGGTTTAGGGTGAGGGTTAGGGTTAGGGTTAGTGTGAGGGTTAGGTTTAGGGTTAGGGTTAGGGTGTGGACTATGGTGAGGGTGAGGGTTAGGGTGAGGGTTAGGGTTAGGGTCAGGGGTAGGTTGAGTGTTAGGATTAGGGTAAGGACTAGTGTTAGGCTGAGGGTGAGAGTGAGGTTGAGGGTGAGGGTTAGGGTTAGAGTGAGAATTAGAGTGAGGGTGAGGGGGAGAGGGAGAGTTTGGTTTAGGGTTAGATTTAGTTTTAGAGTGAGGGTTAGGATTTGGGTAGCACTAGCTTTAGGCTGAGGGTGAGGTTGAGCTTGAGGTTGAGGTTGAGGTTTAGGGTTAGAGTGAGGGTTAGGTTTAGTGGTAGGTTTAGGGTGACAGTTAGGGTTAGGGTTAGGGTTAGGATGAGCGTTAGGCTTAGGGTAAGGTTTAGGGGTAGTGTGAGGTTTAGTGTGAGGGTTAGGGTTAGGGTTAGGGTTAGGGTGTGGGCTAGGGTGAGGGTGAGGTTTAGGGTGAGAGTGAGATTGAGGGTTTAGTTTAGGTAAGGCTTAAGGTAAGGTTAGGTTGAGGATTAGGGTGAGGTTGAGGGTTAAGTTGAGGTTTAGGGTTAGGGTGGATGTTAGGGTTACTGTGAGGTTTAGGGTTACGCTTAGGGTGAGCTTCAGGGTTAGTATTAGAGTTAAGGTTAGGATTAGGTTGAGGGTGAGGGTGAGAGTTAGTGATAGGGTGAGGGTTAGGGATGGGGTGAGGGTTAGGGTTAGGTTTAGGGTTGGGGTGAGGTTTAGGCTGAAGTTGAGGGTGAGGGTGAGGGTGAGGTTGAGGGTTAGAGTTAGGGTTAGGGTGAGGTTTAGGGTGAGAGTTAGGGTGAGGGTGAGAGTGAGGTTAGTTTAGGATTACTGTTAGAGTTAGGGAGAGGCTGACGGTGAGAGGGAAAGTGAGGGTGAAAGTTAGGGTTAGGGCTAGGGTGAGGGTTAGGTTTAGTGTGAGGGTTAGTGTGATGGTGAGGGTCAGCGTGAGGGTGAGGGTTAGAATGAGGGTGAGGGTGTGCTTTAGGGTTAGGGTGAGGATTAGGCTTAGGATGAGTTTAAGGGTTAGGGTTAGGGTTAGAGTTATTGTTAGGGTTAGTGTTAGGGTTAGGATGAGGGTGAGAGTTATTGTTAGGGTTAGGGTTAGGTGTAGGGTGAGGGTGGGGTTAAGGGTTAGGGTTAGGATTAGGGTTAATGTTAGGGTAAGGCTGAGGGGGAAGAGGAGGTTGAGGTTGAGGTTTATGGTTAAGGTTAGGGTTAGGGTGAGGGCTTGGGTGAGGGTGAGGGTTAGGCTGAGGTTGACGGTGAGGGTTTTGATTAGGTAAAGTTTAGGGTTAGGGTGAGGATTAGGGTGAGGTTGAGGATTAAGCTGAGGTTAGGTTCAGGGTGAGGGTTATTGTTAGGGTTAGGGTGAGGGTTAAGGTTTGGGTGAGGTTTAGGGTTAGGGTGATGTTTAGCGTGAGGGTTATGTTTAGGTTGAGTGTGAGGTTTAGGATTAGGAATAGGATTAGGGTTAGGGTTAAACTGAGGGTGAGGGTCAGGGTGATGGTGAAAGCACGGGTCAGGTTAAGGTTTAGGGTTAGAGTGAGGGTTATGGTTAGTGTGAGGGTTAGGGTTATGGTTAGGGTGAGGTTAAGGTTTAGGGTGAGGGTAAGGTTAGTTTGAGGGTTAGGCTCAGTGTGAGGGTTTGGATTAGGTTTGTGTTAGGGTTAGGGTGAGGGTTAGGTTTTGGGTGATGTTTAGAGTGAGGGTGAGGGTTAGGGTGAGGATTAGGGTTAAGGTGAGGGTTAGTGTTAGGGGTAGGGTTAGGGATAGGTTGAGGGTTAGGGTTAGCATTAGGGATAGGGTGAGGAGTAGGGAGAGGGGTAGGGTTAGGTTTAGGGTGAGGTTTAGGGTGAGTGTGAAGGTTAGGTTGAGGGTGAGGGTGAGGGTTAGGGTTAGGGTGTGGGTTAGATTTAGGGTGAGTTTGAGGGTGAGGGTTAGATTTAGGATTAGGGTGAAGGTTAGGGTTAAGTTGAGGATTAGGGATAGTGTTAGGGGTAGGGTAAGGGTGAGGGTGAGTGTTAGGGTTAGGTTTAGGGTTAGAGTTAGGGTGAGGGTGAGCAGTAGGATTAGGTTAGGATTAGATTTAGGCTGAGGGTGATGGGGAGGGTGAGGGTGAGGGTTAGGGTTAGGGTGAGGTTTAGGTTAGGGTTAGGGTTAGGGTTAGGGTGAGGGTTAAGATTAGGGTAAGGGTTAGGATGAGGGTTATGCTGGGGGTTAGGGTTAGGCTTAGGGTGAGATTTAGGGCTAGGTTTAGGGTTAGGATAAGGGTTAGCCTGAGGGTTAGTGTTAGGGTTAGTGTGAGGGTTAGGAGTAGGGTTAGGGTGAGGGTAAAGTTTAGGGTGACAGTTAGGGTGAGTGTGAGGTTTAGGGTTAGGGTGATTGTTAGGGTGAAGGTTAGGTTTAGGGTTAGGCTTAGGGTAAAGGTTAGGGTGTGGGTAGGTTTTAGGGTGATGGTTAGGGCCAGGGTGAGGGTTAGGGTTATCATTAAGGTTATGGTGAGGGTGAGGGTTAGGGTGAGGGTTTGGGTTAAGGTTTAAGACAGGGTGCGGACTAGGTTTAGGGTTAGGTTTAGTGTGAGTGTTAGGCGGAAGGGTAGCCTTAGGGTTTGGGTGAGGGTTAGGTTTAGTGTGAGGGTTAGGGTTAGGGTTAGGGTGACGATAAGGGTTAGGGTGAGGGTTAGGGTGAGTGTGAGGTTTAGGGTTAGCATTAGGTGTAGCCTTAGGGTTAGGATGAGTGTTAGGGTTAGGTTTAGGGTTAGGGTGAAGGTGAGGGTGAAGGTAAGTGTTAGGGTGAGGCTTAGGGTTAGGGTTAGGGTGAGGGTGAGGGTTAGGGTGAGGGTAAGTGTCAGGGTGAGGGTTAGGTTGAGTCTGAGGTTTAGGGTTAGCATTAGGGTGAGGGTGAGGGTGAGGGTTAGGGTGAGTGTGAGGTTTAGGGTTAGCATTAGGTGTAGCCTTAGGGTTAGGATGAGTGTTAGGGTTAGGTTTAGGGTTAGGGTGAAGGTGAGGGTGAAGGTTAGTGTTAGGGTGAGGCTTAGGGTTAGGGTTAGGGTGAGGGTGAGGGTTAGGGTGAGGGTAAGTGTCAGGGTGAGTGTTAGGTTGAGTCTGAGGTTTAGGGTTAGCATTAGGGTGAGGGTGAGGGTGAGGGTTAGGGTGAAGTTTTGGGTTAAGGATAGGGTGAGGATAAGTGTTAGGGTTAGGTTGAGGGTTAGGGTTAGGGTGAGGGGTAACATTAGAATTTGGGTGAGGGTTAGGTTTAGTGCGAGGGTTAGGGTTAGGGTTAGGGTGATGGTAAGAGTTAGCGTTACGGTTAGGGTGAGTGTGAGGTAGGGTGAGGGTTAGGGTTAGGGTGAGGGTTAGGGATAGGTTTAGGGGTAGGGTGAGGGTTAGGGTTATGTTTAGGATTAGAGTTAGGGTGTGGATAAGGCTTAGGGTGAGGGTTAGGGTGAGGTTGAGGGTTAGGGTTAGGTTCAGTATTAGGGTTAGGATTAGTGTGAGGATTAGTGATAGGGTTAAGGTTATTGTGAGGTTTAGAGTTAGGGTTAAGGTGAGGGTTAGTCTGAGAGGTAAGGTTACGGTTAGGGTGAGGATTAGGCTTAGTGTGAGTATTAGGGTTAGGGTGAGCGTTAGGGTTAGGTTTAGGGTTAGGGTGAGTGTGAGTGTGAGGGGGAGGGTTAGGTTGAGGGTGAGGGTGCGGGTGAGGGTTAGTGTTAAAATGAGGGTTAGGGTTAGGGTTAGGGTGAGGATGAGGGTGAAGGTTAGGCTTAGGGTTAGTGTGAGGGTTACGGTTACGGTGACGGTTATGGTTAGGGTGAGGGATAGGGTTAGGTTTAGGGTGATGTTTTGTGTGAGGGTGAGTGTTAGGGTGAGGGTGAGTGTTCGGGTGATAGTTAGGGTTAGGGTAATCTTTAGGAATTGGGTTAGGGTGAGGGTAAGGTTTAGGGTGATTGTGAGGGTGAGGGTGAGATTTAGGGTTAGCGAGAGGTTTAGGGTTAGGTTTAGATTTAGGTTTAGTGTGAGGGTTCAGGTTAGGATGAGGGTTAGGGTTAGGTTAAGGTTAGTATAAAGTATAGGGTGAGGGTTAGGGTTACAGTTAGTGTGATTGTTAGGTTTAGGGTTAGAGTTTGGGTTAGGTTGAGGGTAAAGTTTAGGGTGAGGGTTAGGGTGAGGCTGAGGGCTATGGTTAGGGTGAGGGTTAGGTTGAGGGTTAGGGTTAGGGTTATGGTTAGGGTAAGGCTGAGGGGGAAGGTTGAGGGTGAGGGTTAGGGTTAAAGTTAGGGATAGGGTGAGGATTTGGGTTACAGTTAGATTTAGGGTTAGGGTTAGGCTGAGGGGTAGGGTTAGGGTTAGGGTTGATTGTTAGGTTTAGTGTGAGGTTTAGGTTTAGGGTTAGTGTGAGGGTTAGGTTTAGTGTGTTGGTTAGGGTTAGGGTTAGTCTGAGGGTAAGGGTTACGGTGAGGGTGAGGTTTAGGGTTATCATTAGGTTTAAGATTAGGGTTAGGATGAGGGTTAGGCTTAGGGAGAGGGTGAGGGTGAGAGTTAGGGTTAGGATGAGGGTTAGGTTTAGTGTGAGGGTTAGGGTTAGGTTTAGGGTGAGGGTTAGGGTTAGGGTAAGGGTTAGGGTGAGGATTAGAGTGAGGTTTAGGGTTAGGGTTAGGGTATTATTTATTGTGAGGGTGAGTGTTAGGGTGAGGGTGGGTGTTCGGGTGAGGGTGAGGGTTCTGGTGAGGGTGAGGATTAGGGTGTGGTTGAGGGATAGGGTTAGGTGAGAGTCAGGGTGTTGTGTAGGGATAGAGTTAGGGTGAGGGTTAGGGTTAGTGTGAAGGTTAGGGTTAGTGTGAGGATAAGAGTTAGGTTGTGGGTTAGTGTGAGGGTTAGGGTTAGGGTTAGCGTTAGGGTTAGGGTGAGGGTTAGGATGATGTTTAGGGTTAGGGTGAGGGTTAGGATTAGGTTTAGTGTGAGGGTTAGGGATAGGGTGATATTTAGGGTGAGATTGAGGATTAATGTGAGGCAAGGGTGAGGGTGAGGGTTAGGGTGCGGGTTCAGGTGAGGGTGAGGGTGAGGGTGAGGGTTAGGTTTAGGTTTAGGGTGAGGGTGAGGGTTAGGGTTAGGATTAGGGTTATGGTTGCTGAGGGTGATAATGAAATTGAGGGTGAGGGTTAGGTTTAGGGTTGGGGTGAGGTTTCAGGTTAGTGTGAGGGTTAGTGTGATGGTGAACGTCAGGGTGAGGGTGAGTGTTAGATCGAGGGTGAGGGTTAGGGTGAGGGTTAGGGTTAGGATTAGGTTAGGGTGAGTTTTAGGGTTAGGGTTAGGGTTATTGTTAGGTTTTGGGTTAGGGTTAGGTGAGCGTGAGGGTGAGTGTTAGCATTTGGGTTAGGGTTAGGGTTAGGGTGAAGGTGTGGTTGAGAGTTAGGATTAGGATTACGGTTAGGGTTAGGTTAAGGCTGAAGGGGAAGGGGCGGTTGAGTGTGAGGTTTAGGGATAGGTTTAGGGTGAGGGTTACTGTTAGGTTTAGTGTTAGTATAAGGGTTAGCCTGAGGGTAAGGGTTAGGGTTAGTGTGAGTGTTAGGTTTAGGGTTAGGGTTTGGGTTAGGTTGAGAGTAAAGGTTAAGGTGAAGTTTAGGGAGAAGTTGAGGTTTATTGTTATGGTGAGCGTTCAGGTGAGGGTTAGGGTTAGGGTTATGGTTAGGTTTAGCGTGAGGGTTAGAGTGAAGGTTAGGTTTAGGTTTAGGGTGAGGGTGAGGTTTAGGGAGAGGGTGAGGTTTAGGGTGAGGGTGAGGCTTAGGTTTAGGATGAGGGTTAGGGTTAGGGTGAGGGTTCGGGTTAGGTTTAGGGTGAGGGTTAGGGTCAGGGTAATTGTTAGGGTGAGGGTTAAGGTTATGGTTAGGTTTAGTGTGAGGGTCAGGGTGAGGGTTAAAGGGAGGTTGAAGGTTAGTGTTAGCATTAGGTTTAGGATGAGGGTGAGGGTTAGGGTGAGGGTTAGGGTTAAGGTTAGGGATAGGGTGAGGATTAGGGTTAGGTATACAGAGAGGGTTAGGCTGAGGATTAGGGTTATGTTTAGGGTGAGGGTAAGGTTTAGTGTGAGGATTAGGGTTAGATTTAGGGTGAGGGTAAGTGTTTGGGTGAGGGTTAGGGAGAGGGTTAGGTTGAGTTTTAGAGTTAGGGATTGGGTTAGGTTAATTGTTAGGTTTAGGGTTAGGGTTAGGGTGAGGGTGATGGTGAGGGTTAGCGTTAAGGTTAGGGTTAGGGTGAGGGTGGGATTGAAGGTTAGGGTTAGGATTAGGGATAGGGTTAGCGTAATGCTGAGGGGGAAGGGGAGGTTGAGGGTGAGGGTAAGGGTCTGGTTTAGGGTTAGGTTGAGAGCTAGGTTGAGGCTCAGGTTTAGGGTGAGGGTGAGGGTGAGGGTTTCGTTTAGGTAAGTGTTAGGGTTAGGGTGAGGATTAGGGGGAGGGTGAAGGTCAAGCTGAGGTTAGGTTTAGGGTGAGGGTTTGGGTTAGGGTTAGGGTGAGGGTTAGGGTTAGGGTGATGGTTTGTATCAGGGTGAAGTTTAGAGTAAAGGTGAGAGCTAGGGAGAGGGTGAGGATGAGGGTGAGCTTTAGGGTTAGGGTTAGGTTTAGGGTGAGTGTGATGGTGAGAGTTTGGATTAGGAATAGGGTTAGGGTTAGGGTTAGGCTGAGGTGGAGCATCAGGGTGAGGGTGAAGGTTAAGTTTAGTGTTAGGGTTAGGGTTAGGGTGAGTGTAAGTTTTAGGGTGAGTTTAAGGGTGAGAGTTAGTGTTAGTGTCAGGGTTAGGGTTAGGGTTAGGGTTTGGGTGATGTTTAGGGTGCGGGTGAGGGTTAGGGTGAGGATGAGGGTTCGGTTGAGAGTGAGGGTTCGCGTGAGGTGTCGGGTAAGGTTGTGGGTGAGGATTAGGGTTAGGCTGAAGGTTAGCATTGGGTTTAGGGTTAGTGTGACGGTGAGGGTGAGGGGTAGGGTAAGGGTTAGGTTGAGGGTTAGGCTTAGGGTTAGGGTGATGGTTAGGAGGAGGGGTAATGTTAGGTTTAGGTTGAAGTTTAGGGTGAGTGTGAGGGTTAGTGTTAGGGGTAGGTTTAGGTTGAGGGTTAGGGTTAGAGTTAGCATTAGGGTGAAGTTGAGGGTTAGGGTGAGAGTTTTGGTTAGGGTGAGTTTGAGGGTGAGGGTTAGGTTTAGGATTAGGATTAGGGTTAGGGTTAGGGTGAGTGTTAGGATGAGGGTGAGGGTTAGTGTGTGGGTGAGGGTTAGGTTTAGGGTGAGTATTAGTTTTAGGCTTAGGGTTAAGGTTATGGTGAGGGTAAGGGTTAGGGTGATGATTAGTGTGAGGATGAGGGTTAGGGTTATTGTTAGGGTTAGGGTGAGGTTTAGGGATAGGGTTAGTGTTAGGGTAAGGGTGAGGTTTAGGGTCAGGTTTAGGGTTAGGGTGAGGGTTAGGGAGAGTTTTAGGTTAGGGTGAGGTTGAGACTGAGTGTTAGGTTTAGGTTTAGGTTTACAGTTAGTGTGAGGGTTAGTTTGAGGGTTAGGATTAGGGTTAGGGTTAGGGTTAGATTGAGGGTTAGGCTGAGGGTTAGGGTTAGGGTAAAGGTTAGGTTTAGGTTTAGGGTTAGGGTGAGGGTTAGGGTGTGGGTAAGTGTTAGAGTGAGGGTTAGGGTGAGGGAGAGGAATAGGGGGAGGGGGAGGGTTAGTGTTAGCATTATGGTTAGGGTGAGGGTAAGGGTTAGGGTTAATGTTAGGGATAGGGTGAGGATTAGGGTTAGGGTTAGGCAGAGGGTGAGGGTTAGGGTGAGGAGCAGGGTTAGGTTTAGGGTGAGGGTTAGGTTTAGTGTGAGGATTAGTGTTAGGGTTAGGGTGAGGTTTAGGTTTAGTGTGAGGGTTAGGGTTAGGGTTAGGGTGAGGGTAAGGGTTATTGTTAGGTTTAGGGTGAGGGTGAGGTTTAGGGTTAGCATTAGTTTTAGATTTAAGGTTAGGATGAGGGTTACGGTTAGGGTGAGGTTGAGGCTTAGGTTTAGGGTCAGGTTTAGGGTTAGGGTGAGGGTTAGGGTCAGGTTAAGTGTTAGGGTGATGGTTAGGGTTATGATAAGGTTTAGTGTGAGGGTTAGTGTTAGGTTGAGGGATAAGCTTAGGGTGAGGTTTAGGGTTAGGTTTAGGGTTAGGTTTATGGTGAGGGTGATGGTGAGGGTTAAGTTTAGGGTTAGGGTTAGGGTGAGGGTTAGGGTTAGTGTGAGTGTTAGTGTGATGGTGAGGGTCAGGGTGAAAGTGAGGGTTAGATTTAAGCTGAAGGTGAGGGTGAATGTTATGGTTAGGATTAGGGTTAGGGTGAGTTTTAGGGTAAGGTTTAGGTTTAGGGTTATTTTTAGGTTCAGGTTTAGGGTTAGGGTGAGAGTGAAGGTGAGGTTTTGCATTAGGATTAGGTTTAGGGTTAGAGTGAGGGTGGGGTTGAGGGTTAGGGTTAGGATTAGGGTTAGTGTTTGGGTAAGGCTGAGGGGGAAGATGAGGTTGAGAGTTAGGGTTAGGATTAGGTTTAGGGTTAGGGTGAGGGCTAGGGTCAGTGTGAGGGTTTTGGTGAGGGTGAGGGTTTGGTTTAGGTTTAGAGTTAGGGTTAGGTTTAGGGTGAGGGTGATGGTGAGGGATAGGTTTAGGGTTAGGGTTAGGGTGAGGGTTAGGGTTCGTGTGAGGGTTAGTGTGATGGTGAGGGTCAGGGTAAGTGTGAGGATTTGAATGAGGCCAAAGGTGAGGGTGAGGGTTAGGGTTAGGATTAGGGTTAGGGTGAGTTTTAGGTTTAGGGTTAGGGTTAGGGTTATTGTTAGGGTTAGGGTTAGGGTTAGGGTGAGATTGAGGGTTAGGTTTAGCATTAGGGTTAGGTTTAGTTTTAGGGTGATGGTGAGGTTGAGGGTTAGGGTTAGGAATAGGGTTAGGGTTAGGGTAAGGCTGAGGGGGAAGGTGAGGTTGAGGGTGAGTGTTAGGGTTAGGGTGAGAACTAGGGTGAGTGTGAGGGTTTGGGTGAGGGTGAGGGTGAGGGTTTCGGTTATGTAAGTTTTAGGGTGAGGGTGACGATTAAGCTGAGGTTAGGTTTAGCATGATGGTTAGGGTTAGGGTTAGGGTGAGGGTTAGTTTTAGTGTGATGGTTAGGGTGTGGGTGAGGGTGAGACAGGATTAGGAATAGGGTTAGTGTTAGGGTTAGGCTGAGGTGAGGGTCAGGGTGAGGGTGAAGGATAGGGTTAGGATTATGGTTAGGGTAAGGGTTAACGTTAGTGTGAGGATTATGGTTATGGTTATGGTTAGGGTTATGGTGAGGGTAAGGGTTATGGTGAGGGTGAGGGTTAGGGTGAAATTTAGGGTTAGGGTTAGGGTTAGGGAGGGTTCGGGTTAGGGTGATGTTTAGGGTGAGGGTGAGGTTTAGTGTGAGGATGAGAATTTGGGTGTGGCTGTCGGTTCAGGTGAGGTTTCGGGGTAGGTTGTGGGTGAGGATTAGGGTTAGGGTGAGGGTTATCATTAGGTTTAGGTTTAGTGTGAGGGTGAGGGTGAGGGGTAGGTTTAGGGTTCAGTTGAGGGTTAGTGTTAGAGTAACGTTTAGGGTGAGGGTCAGGGAGAGGTGTAGGTTTAGGGTTAGTGTGAGGTTTAGGGTGAGTGTGAGGGTTAGGGGTAGGGTTAGGGTTAGGGTTAGGATGAGGGTTAGGCTGCGGGTTAGGGTTAGGGTTAGTGTGAGTGTTAGGGTTAGGGTGAGGTTTGGGTTAGCATTAAGGTTAGGGTGAGGGTGAGGGTTAGGGTGACGGTTTGGGTAAAGTTTAAGAATAGGGTGAGGATTGGTTTAGGGTTAAGTTTAGGGTGAGTGTTAGGCGGAAGGGTAGGCTTAGGGTTAGGGTCAGGGTTAGGTTTAGTGTGAGGTATAGGGTTGAGTTTAGGGTGATGGCAAGGGTTAGGGTGAGGGATAGGGTGAGGGTGAGTCTTAGGGTTAGCATTTGGTTTAGCTTCAGGGTTAGGATGAGAGTTAGGGTTAGGCTTAGTGTTAGGGTGAGGGTGAGGGTGAAGGTTAGTTTTAGGATGAGTGTTATGTTTAGGGTTAGGGTAGGGGTGAGGTTTAGGGTTAGGCTTAGTGTGAGGGTGAGAGTTAGGATTAGGAATAGTGTTAGGGTTTGGGTTAGGCTAAGGCTGAGGGTCAGGGTGAGGGGAAAGGTTAGGGTTAGGTGAGGGTGAGGGTAAGGGTGAGGGTTACGGTTAGAGTCAGGTTTAAGGTGAGGGTTAGGGTTTAGGAGATGTTTAAGGTGAGGGTGAGGGTGAGGATGAGGTTTCGGGTGAGGGTTCGGGATCGGGTTCAGGTTAGGGTTAGGGTGTGGCTGAGGATTAGGGTTAGGGTGAGGGTTAGCATTAGGTTTAGGGTTAGTGTGACAGTGAGGGTGAGGGGTAGGGTTATGGTTTGGTTGAGGGTTAGGGTTAGGGTTAGGGTTTGGATAATTTTTAGGGAGAGGGATAATGTTAGGGTTAGTGTGAGGTTTAGCGTGTGTGTGAGGGTTAGGGTTAGGTTGAGGGTTAGGGTTAGGGTGAGGGTGAGGGTTAGGGTTAGAGTTAGGTTTCGGGTGAGTTTGAGGGTGAGGGTTAGGTTTAGGATTAGGATTAGGGTTAGTTTCAGCGTGAGTTTTAGGGTGAGAGTGAGGTTTCGGTTGAGACTGAGGGTTAGTGTATGGGTGATGGTTAGGGTTAGGGTCAGGATTACGTTTAGTCTTAGGATCAAGATTATGGTGAGGCTAAGGGTTAGGGCGAGGTTTAGTGTGAGGATGAGGGTTAGGGTTAGTATTAGGGTTAGGGTGACGTTTAGGGTGAGGGTTATAGTTAGGGTTAGGTTTAGGGTGAGCGTGAGGGTGAGGTATAGGGTGAGGTTTAGGGTTAGAATGAGGGTTAGGGATAGTGTTAGTTTAGGGTGAGGGTGAGCGGGAGTGTTAGATTTAGGTTTAGAGTTAGGGTGAGGGTGAGGTTGAGGGTTAGGATTAGGGTTAGGTTGAGGGTTAGGCTGAGGGTTAGGTTTAGGGTTAGGGTTAGGGTGAGGGTGAGGGTGTGGGTAAGTGTTAGGGTGAGGGTTAGGGTGAGGTTTAGGGTGAGGGTGAGGGTTAGGGTTAGAGTGAGCGTTAGGGTGAAAGTTAAGTTTAGGGTTAGGGTTAGGGTGAGTGTGAGGGTGTGGGTCAGTGTTAGGGTGAGAGTTAGGATGAGGGTGAAGTTTAGGTTTAGGGTGAGTGTTAGGGTGAGGATGAGGGTTAGGCTGCGGGTTAGGGTTAGGGTTAGTGTGAGTGTTAGGGTTAGGGTTAGTGTGAGTGTTAGGGTTAGGGTTAGGTTTATGGTTACGGTGAGGGTTATTGTTAGATTTAGGGTTAGCATAAGGGTTAGGCTGAGGGTTAGGTTTAGTGTTAGTTTGAGGGTTAGATGTAGGGTTAGGGTAAGGGTTAGGGTGAGGGTAAAGTTTAGGGTGAGGTTTAGGGTGAGGGTGAGGGTTAGGGTTAGCATTAAGGTTAGGGTGAGGGTGAGGGTTAGGGTGAGGGTTTTTGTAAAGGTTAAGGATAGGGTGAGGAGTAGGTTTAGGGTTAGTTTTAGGGTGAGCGTTAGGCGGAGGGGTAGGCTTAAGGTCAGGGTGAGTGTTAGGTTTTGTGAGAGGGTTAGGGTTAGGGTTAGGGTGATGGTAAGGGTTAGGGTGAGGGTGAGGTTTAGGGTTAGCTTTAGGTTTAGCGTTAGGGTTAGGATGAGTGTTAGGGTTATGGTGAGGGTGAGGGTGAAGGTTAGTGTTAGGATGAGGTTTAGGGTTAGGGTTAGGGTGAGGGTGAGTGTGAGGGTGAGGGTTAGGGTTAGGGTTCGTGTGAAGTTTAGGATTACAGTGAGGGTTAGTGTTAGGGTGAGGGTTAGGGTTAGCCTTAGGGTGAGGGTTAGGGTTAGGGTTATGTTTAGTGTCCGGGTGAGGGTTAGGATGAGGGTGAGTGTTCTGATGAGAGTTAGGCTTAGGGTTAGGGTAAGGGATATGTTTAGTGTGAGGGTAAGGGTTAGGGTGAGTGTTATGGTGAGGGTGAGGTTTAGGGTTAGGTTGAGCGTTAGGGTTATGGTTAGGGTTATGGTTAGGGTGAGGTTTAGGTTGAGGGTGAGGGTTAGGGTTAGGGTGAGGTTGGGTGTTAGTTGGAGGGTTAAGGTGAAGGTGAGGGTTAGAGTTAGCATTAGAGTTATGGTGAGGGTTCGGGTTAGGGTTCGGGTTCGGGTTAGGGTGAGGTTTAGGGTTAGGTTTAGGGTTAGTATAATGGTTAGGGTGCACGTTAGGGTTAGGGTTAGTGTGAGTGTTAGGTTTAGGGTTAGGGTTTGGGTTAAGTGGAGTGTAAAGTTTAGGGTGAGGGTTAGGATGAGGGTGAGTGTTAGGGTTAGGGTGAGGGTGACCGTGAGGATTGGGGTTAGGGTTAGAGTGAGGGTGAGGGTGAGGTTTAGGTTTAAGTTTAGGTTTAGGGTTAAGGTGAGGGTTAGGGTGTGGGTAAGTGTTAGGGTGAGGGTTAGGGTGATGGTAAGGGTTAGGGTGAGTATTAGGGTGAGGGTGAGGGTTAGGGTGAGTGTGATGGTAAGGGTTAGGCTGAGTGTTAGGGTGAGGGTGAAGGTTAGGGTGAGGGTTAGGGTGAGTGTTAGGGTTAGGGTTAGGGTTAGTGTGTGGGTGAGGTATAGGGTGAGGGTTAGGTTTAGGGTGAGTGTTAGGGATAGGGTTAGGGTTAGGGTGAGGATGAAGGTGAGTGTTAGGGTTAGGTTTAGGGTTAGGGTGAGGGTTACTAGGGTTAGGATTAGGGTTAGGCTGAGGGTGATGGGGAAGGTGAGGGTTAGAGTTAGGTTTAGGGTTAGGATGAGGGTTAGGTTTAGGGTTAGGGTCAGCGTAAGGGTTAGGGTGAGGGTTAGTGTGAGGGACAGGGTTAGGGTTAGGGTGACGGTAAGGGTTAAGGAGAGTGTTAGGGTGAGGGTGAGGGAGAATTTTAGTGTTAGGATTACGGTGAGGGTTAGGGTTAGGGCGAAGTTTAGGGTTAGGTTTAGGTTTAGGGTGATGTTTAGTGTCAGGGTGAGGGTTAGGATGAGGTTGAGTGTTCTGGTGAGAGTTAGGGTTAGGGTTAGGGTTAGGGATAGGGTCAGTGTGAGGCTAATGGTTAGGGTGAGTGAAAGGGTGAGGGTTAGGCTCAGGGTAAGGGTGAGCATTAAGGTTAGGGTTAGGTTTATGGTTAGGATGAGGGTTAGGATGAGCGGGATGTTTAGGGTTAGGGTTAGTTTGCAGGTTAGGGTGAGGTTAGGAGTTAGGGTGATGTTAGGGTGAGGGTGAGGGTTAGGGTTAGCATTAGAGTTAGGGTGAGGTTGAGGGTTAGGGTTTGGGTTAGGGATAGCGTAAGGATTAGCGTATTGTGAGGGTTAGGTTTAGGGTTAGTTGAGGATAAAGTAAGGGTGAGGGTTAGGGTGAGGGTGAGGTGTTACATTAGCATTAGGGATAGGTTTAGCTTTAGGGTGAGGGTTAGATTTAGGGTGAGGGTTAGGTTTAGGTTGAGGTTGAGGTTTAGGTTTGGGGTGATGTTTAGTGTGAGGGTGAGGGTTAGGGTGAGGTTGAGTGTTCAGGTGAGAGTTAGAGTTAGGTTTAGAGTTAGGGATAGGGTTAGGGTGAGGGTATTGGTTAGGGTGAGTGTTAGGGTAAGGGTTAGTGTTAGGCATAGGTTGAGGGTTAGGGTTAGGGTTAATTTTAGGGTTAGGTTGAGGGTGAACGTTAGGATTAGGGTTAGGATGAGGGTGAGGCTGAGGGTTAGGGTTAGGGTTAGTGTGAGGGTTAGGGTTAGGATTAGGTTTAGGGTAAGGGTTAGTGTTATATTTAGGTTTAGTATAAGGGTTAGGGTGAGGCTAAGGGTTAGAGTTAGTGTGATTGTTAGGTTTAGGGTTAGGGTTTGGGTTAGGTTGAGTTTAAAGTTTAGGGTGAGGTTTAGGGTGAGGGTGAGGGTAAGGGTTAGGGTGAGGGTTAGCGTGAGGGTTAGGGTTAGGTTTATGGTTAGTGTTAGGGTGAGGGTTAGGGTGAGGGTTATATTTAGGTTTAGGTTTAGGGTGAGAGTTAGGGTGTGGATAATTGTTAGCGTGAGGGTTAGGGTGAGGTGAGGGTTAGGGTTAGGTTGACAGTAAGGGTTATGGTGAGGGTTATGGTGAGGGTGAGGTTTAGTTTTAGCATTAGGGTTAGGGTGAGGGTGAGGGTTAGGGTGAGGGTGAGGGTTAATTTTAGGGTCAGGGTTAGGGTTAAGATGAGGGTTAGGGTTAGGGAGAGGTTGAGGGTTAGGGTTAGGTTGATGATTAGGGTTAGGGTGAGGTTTTGGGTTAGGGTTAGGGTGAGAGTTAGGTTTAGGGTGATGTTTATTGTGAAGGTGAGGGTTAGGGTGAGGGTGAGTGTTAGTGTGAGGATGAGGGTTCGGGTAAGGGTGAGGCTCAGGGTGTGGTTGAGGGTTAGGGTTACGGTGAGAGTCAGAGTGAGGTGTCGGGATAGGGTTAGGGATAGGGTTTGTGTGAGGGTAAGGGTTAGGGTGAGGGTTAGGGTGAGGCTGAGGTTTAGTGTTAGCCTTAGGGTTAGGGTGAGTGTTAGGGTTAGGGTGATGTTTAGGGTGAGGTTGAGGGTTAGTGTGAGGGTGAGTGTGAGGCTAAGGGTTAGTGTTAGTATTAGGGTTAGGGTTAGCGTTAGGCTGAGGATGAGGGTGAAATTGATGGTGACGCTTAGGGTTAGGATTAGGATGAGGCTTCTGGTTAGTGTGAGGGTTAGTGTGATGCTGAGGGTCAGGGTGAGGGTGAGTGTTAGAATGAGGGTGATGGTGAGGGTTAGGCTTGGGATTTGGGTTAGGGTGAATTTTAGGGTTAGGAATAGGGTTATTGCTAGGGTTAGAGTGAGGGTGAGGGTTAGGGTGAGGGTTAGCGTTAGGGTTAGGGTTAGGGTGAGGGTGGGGTTGAGGGTTAGGGTTAGGATTATGGTGAGGGTTAGGGTAAGGCTGAGGGGGAAGCGGAGATTGAGGGTGAGGGTTAGGTTTAGGGTTAGGGTTAGTGTGAGTGTTAGGTTTAGGGTTAGGGTTTGGGTTAGGTTGAGGGTAAAGTTTAGGTTGAGGTTTAGGCTTAGGGTGAGGTTTAGGATTAGGGTGAGGGTTAGGGTGAAGTTTATGTTTAGTTTTAGGGTTAGGGTGAGGGTTAGGTTTATTGTGAGGTTTAGGCTTAAGGTTAGGGTGACGGTAAGGGTTAAGTTGAGGGTTAGGGTGAGGGTGAGGTTTAGTGTTAGCATTAGGCTTAGCTTTAGGGTTAGGATGAGAGTTAGGGTTATGTTTAGGGTTAGGGTGAGTGTGAGGGTGAAGCTTAGTGTTAGGATGAGGGTTAGGGTTAGGGTTAGGGTAAGGGTGAGGGTGAGGTTTAGGGTTAGTGTTAGTGTGAGGGTGAGAGTTAGGATTAGGAATAGTGTTAGGGTTAGGGTTAGGCTGAGGGTGAGGGTCAGGGTGAGGGAAAAGGTTAGGGTTAGGTTGAGGGTAAGGGTAAGTGTTAGGGTGAGGGTAAGTGTGAGGGATAGGGTTAGAGTCTGGGTTAAGGTGAAGTTTAGGGTTTGGGTGATGTTTAGGTTGAGGGTGAGGGTTAGGCTGAGGATGAGATTTCGGGTTAGGGTTCAGATTCGTGTTCGAGTTCGAGTTAGGGTGTGGCTGAGGATTATGGTTAGGGTGAGGTTTAGCATTAGGTTTAGGGTTAGTGTGACGGTGAGGGTGAGGGGTAGGGTTAGGGTTTGGTTCATGGTTGGGGTTAGAGTTAGTGTTTGGATCATTGTTAGGGAGAGGGTTAATGTTATGTTTAGGGTGAGGTTTATGGTGAGTGTGAAGGTTAGGGTTAGGTTGAGGGTTAGGGTTAGGTTTAGCTTGAGAGTTAGAGTTAGAGTTAGGGTTAGGGTGAGTTTGAGGGTGATGGTTAGGTTTAGGATTAGGATTAGGTTTACGGTTAGGGTGAGTGTTAGGGTGAGAATGAGGGTTCGGGTGAGAGTGAGGGTTAGTGTGTGGGTTAAGGTTAGGGTTAGGGTCAGGATTAAGTTTAGGCTTAGGGTCAAGTTTCTGGTGAGGTTCAGGTTTAGGGTGAGGTTTAGTTTGAGGATGAGGGTTGGGGTTGGTGTTAGGGTTAGGGTGACGTTTAGGGTGAGGGTTATCGTTAGGGTTAGGGTGAGGTATAGGGTGAGGTTTAGGGTTAGGGTGAGGGTTAGGGATAGTGTTCGGTTTGGATGAGGGTGGGGGTGATTGTTAGGTTTAGGTTTCGATTTAAGGTGAGGGTGAGGGTGAGGGTTAGGATTAGGGTTAGGATGAGGGTTAGGCTGAGGGTTAGGTTTAGGGTTAGTGTGAGGGTTAGGGTTAGGTTTAGAGGTAGGATGAGGGTTAAGTTTAGATTTAGGGTTAGCATAAGGTTTAGGCTGAGGGTTAGGGTTAGGGTTAGAGTGAGGGTTAGGTTTAGGGTTAGGGTAAGGTTTAGGGTGAGGGTAATGGTGAGGGTGAGGGTTAGGCTGAGGGTGAGGGTTAGGGTTAGAGTGAGTGTTAGGGTGAAGGTTAGGTTTAGGGTTAGGGTTAGGGTGAGGGTGAGGGTGTGGGTAAGTGTTAGGGTGAGGGTTAGGGTGAGGGTGAGGTTTAGGTTTAGGGTGAGGGTTAGTGTTAGGGTGAGTGTTAGGGTGAGGGTGAGGGTTACGGTTAGCATTAGGGTTAGGGTTAGGGTGAGGGTTAGAGTGAGGTTTTGCGTTAAGGTTAAGGAGAGTGTGAGTATTAGAGTAAGGTTTACTGTGTGGGTTAGGCTGAGGGGAAGGGTTAGTGTTAGGGTGAGGGTTGGGTTTAGTGTGAGGGTTAGGGTTAGAGTTAGGTTATGGTAAGGGTGAGGGTGAAGTTTAGGGTGAGTGTGAGGTTTAGGGTTAGCATTAGGTTTAGAGTTAGGGTTAGGATGAGTGTTAGGGTTTGGTTTAGGGTGAGGGTTAGGATGAGGGTGAGTGTTAAGTTTAGGCTTAGGGTGAGGGTTAGTTTTAGGGTGAGGGCTAGGGTGAGGGTGAGGATTAGGTTGAGGGTGAGGGTGAGGGTGAGGTTTTCATTTAGGTAAGGGTTATGGTTAGGGTTAGGGTGAGGTGTAGTAATGAGGGTGTGTGTTGGGGTTAAGTTTAGGATTAGGGTGAGGGTGAGGGTGAAGTTTAGTGTTAGGATGAGGGTTAGGGTTAGGGTTAGGGTGAGAGTGAGGGTGAAGGTGAGGGTTCAGGATAGGGTTAGGGTGTGGTTTAGGTTTACGGGGAGGGTTAGAGTGAGGGTTAGGGTGAGGTTTAGGGTTAGGCTTACGGTGAGGGTTAGGGTTAGGCTGATGTTTAGTGTGAGGGTGAGGGTTAGGGTGAGGGTGAGTGTTCTTTTGAGAATTAGGGTTAGGGTTAGGTTTAGGGAATGGGTTAATTTGAGGGAAAGTGTTAGGGTGAGGGTTTGGGTGAGGGTGAGGTTTAGGGTGAGGGTGAGGGTTAGGTTTAGGGTTAGGGTTATGATGAGGGTGAGGGTTAGGGTGAGCCCTAGTTATAGGGTTAGGTTTAGATTGCGGGTAAGGGTGAGGGTAAGGGTTAGGGTGAGGTTTAGGGTGAGGGTGTGTTTTAGGTTTAGGGTGAGGTTAAGGGTTAGGTTGAGGGTTAGGGTTAGGGTTAGGGATCGGCTGAGGATTAGTGTTAGGGTGAGGGTTAGGATTAGGGTTAGTGTGAGGATAAGGGTTAGGGTGAGGGTTAGGGTGAGGGTGAGGTTTATGGTTAGGGTTAGGGTGAAGGTTAGGGTGTGGGTAAGTGTTAGGGTTAGGGTTAGGGTGACGGTAGAGGTTAAGTTTAAGTATAGGGTGAGGATTAGGTTTAGGGTTAGGTTTAGGGTGAGTGTTAGGCGGAAGGGTAGGCTTAGGGTAAGGGTGAGTGTTAGGTTTATTGTGAGGGTTAGGGTGATGGTAAGGGTTAGGGTGAGGGATAGGGTGAGGGTGAGTTTTAGGGTTAGCATTAGGTTTAGCTTTAGGGTTAGGATGAGATTTAGAGTTAGGCTTAGGGTTAGGGTGAGGGTGAGGGTGAAGGTTAGTGTTAGGATGAGGGTTAGGGTTAGGGTTAGGGTTAGGGTGAGGGTGAGGTTTAGGGTTAGGGTTAGTGTGAGGTTGAGAGTTAGGATTAGGAATAATGTTAGGGTTAGGGTTAGGCTGAGGGTGAGTGTCAGGGTGAGGGAAAATGTTAGGGTTAGGGTTAGGGTGAGGGTAAGTGTTGGGGTGAGGGTAAGGGTGAGGGTTAGGGTTAGAGTCAGGGTTAAGGTGAGGGTTAAGGTTTGGGTGATGTTTATGGTGAGGGTGAGGGTTAGGTTTTGGATTAGGGTTAGAGTTTGTGTTAGGTTGAGGGTGAGGTTGACGGTGAGGGTTAGGATTAATGTAAGTGTTAGGGTTAGGGTTAGTGTTATAGTTAGGGTGAGGGTTAGGGTTAGGGTTAGGATGAGGTTTAGGCTGAGGGTTAGCGTTAGGGTTCGGGTGAGGGTAAGCGTTAGGGTGAGGGTTAGGCTTAGGGTTAGTATGAAGGTTAGAATGAGAGTTAGTGTTACTGTGAGGGTTAGGCTGTGGGTAAGGGTTAGAATGAGGGTTTGGGTGATGGTGAGGTTTAGAGATAGCATTAGGGTTAAGGTTAGGTTTAGTGTGAGGGTTAGAGTTAGGTTTAGGGTTACGGTGAGGGTGAGGGTTATGGTAAGCTTTAGGATCAGGGTTAGGTTTAGGGTGAGATTTAGGGTTAGGGTTAGAATTATAGTGAAGTTGAGTGTGAGGGTTAGTGTGAACGTGAGTGTTAGGCTGAGGGTTAGGGTGAGGGTTAGGGTTTAAGTGAGGGTCAGGTTTAGGGTTAGGGTTAAGGTTAAGGTGAGGGTTAGAGTTAGGGTTAGGGTTACGATGAGGATTAGGGTGAGGGTTAAGTTTAAGGTTAGGGTGAGGGTAAGGGTTAGGGTGTGTGTCAGGGTTAGGTTTTGTATTAGGGTTAGGGTTAGGGTGAGGGTTAGGGACAGGGTTAGGATTAGGGTGAGGGTTTTGTTAGGGTTAGGTTTTTACTTAGGGTGATTTTAAGGTTCGTGTTTGGATTAGGGTTAGGGTTAGGGTTAGGCTGAGGGTGAGGTTGAGGGTGAGGGTGAGGGTTAGGGTTAATATGAGTGTTAGGGTTAGCGTTAGCGTTAGGATGAGGGTTAGGCTGAGGGTTAGGGTTAGCGTTCGGGTAAGAGTAAGGGTTAGGCAGAAATGAACCTACAGACCTATCGCCATCTAATCGTCGATAAGGAAGCTAAAACAATAGAATGGACGAAAGACAGCTTCTTCAGTAAATGGTGCTGGCAAAATTGGTTAACTACATGTAGAAAACTAAAGCTAGATCCTTATATATCACCCTGCACCAGAATTAACTCCAAATGGATCAAAGACCTTGAACTCAAAGCAGGCACTCTGAAAATATTACAGGATGGAATAGGAGAAACCCTAGGTCTCCTTGGCTCAGGCCGAAATTTTCTGAATAGAGACCCGGAAGCACAACAAATCAAAGAAAGGTTGGACAAATGGGATTGCATAAGGTTGCAGAGCTTCTGCAGGGCAAATGACATAGCTAGCAAGATCAATAGAAAGCCCACCGATTGGGAGAAGATCTTTACTAGCCATACAACGGACAAGGGTCTCATATCTAAAATATACTTGGAACTCAAAAAATTAAACCACCGAACAACAAATCCTCAAAGAAACAACTGCCCAATAAATAAGTGGGCGAAAGACTTAAAGAGAAGCTTCTCTGAAGAAGAAAGTAGGATGGCCAATAGACACATGAAGAAATGTTCAACATCCCTAGCCATAAAAGAAATGAAAATCAAAACAACATTGAGATATCACCTCACTCCAGTTAGAACAGCAAAAATCAAGAACTCTAACAACAGCAGATGCTGGAGGGGTTGTGGACAGAAAGGAACCTTACTTCATTGTTGGTGGGAATGTAAACTTGTTCAACCACTTTGGAAAGCAGTATGGAGGTTCCTCAAAAGACTTCACATAGATCTCCCCTATGATCCAGCAATCCCACTTTTGGGCATTTACCCAAATGTTTACAAACAAGACCACACTAAAGCTACCAGCACAACTATGTTTATTGCAGCATTATTTACCATAGCTAAGATATGGAACCAACCCAGATGCCCCTCAGTAGATGAATGAATGTGGTATATATACACAATGGAATTCTATGCCTCCATCAGAAAGAATGACATTTCCCCATTTGTTAGGAAATGGAAAGGTTTGGAAAAAATTATATTAAGTGAAGTAAGCCAGGCCCAAAGAAGCATAGGTCCCATGGTTTCCCTTATTTGCAATATCTAGTATAGGTATGAGTCAAGCGGAAAAGGTCAGATAATGTGATGTTAGGAAAATGAACCCTTAAATATGTATTTTAATGTTTTCGTTTCTTTCATGCATGTGTTTCTAACGCATTTATAAGATTATTTCTTTGTTGCTTTGTATGTCCCTCCCTCACAGTGTAACCCCCGCTTTCACTATATTTGATGTCAGTATAACAGGTGGAGGAGATGGGGACAAACAAGTCGTTTAAGGATTCAGGTGGACCTGTTGCAACAATGAGAAGTACAAAATGTCATGTCAAAACCAACTTTACAATGTCGGTGTGGGGGGGGAGGGGGGTATAATTGGGTGGGGGGAGGGGGGAGGATGGGAAGGGAGGTGAAGGGCAAACAAAGGAGGAGGCTGCAATGCTTGGTAAGAAATGTATGCATTATCCTGCCCATGTAATTGTAGCCCCTCTGTACAGTATGTTCTCAAATAAAATAAAATAAAATAAAATAAAAAGAAAACAAAAAAAAAGAGTAAGGGTTAGGGTGAGGTTTAGGGTCAGGGTGAGGGTTAAGTTTATGCTTAGGGTTAGGGTGAGGTTTAGGGTTAGTGTGAGTGTTGGGATGAGGGTGAGGGTTAGGGTTAGGGTTTGGGTGAGGGATAGGGTTAGGTGAGGGTTAGGGATAGGGTTGGGGTTAGGGTAAGTGTGTGGGTTAGGGTTAGGTTTAGGTTTAGGGTTAGGCTGAGGGTGAGGGTTAGGTTTAGGGTTAGGGCTAGGGTTAGGGTTGGACTGAAGTTTTCTTTTAGGGTTAGGAAGAGGTTTTGGCTGAGGATTAGGGTTGTGGTTAGGGTGAGGTTTAGGGTTAGTGTGAGTGTTGGGATGAAGGTTAGGTTGAGGGTTAGGTTAAGGGTTAGGTTGAGGGTAAAAGTTAGGGTGAGGGTGAGGGTTAGGTTTAGGATTAGGGTTAGGGTTTGGGTGAGGATTAAGGATAGGGTTAGGGTTAGGGTGAGGGTTAGGGTGAGGGTTAGGATTAGGTTTAGGGTGAAGATTAGGGTGAGAGTGACGTTTAAGGTGAGGGTTAGGGTTAGGGTGAGGATTAGGTTTAGGGTTAGGTGAGGTTTAGGATTAGGATGATGTTTAGGGTGAGCGTGATGTTTTGGGTTAGGATGAGGGTGAGGGTGAGGGTGTAGGTGAGGGTTAGGTTTAGGGTGAGTGTTAGGGTGATGGTGACGGTGATTGTTAGGGTGAAGTTGAGGGTTAGGGATAGGGTTAGGGTGAGGGTTAGGGTTAGGGTTAGGGTGAGGGGTAGGGTGAGGGTAGGGTTAGGGTTAGGGTGAGGGTTAGGGTTAATGTGAGGATTAGGGTTAGGTTTAGGGTTAGTGTGAGGATAAGGGTAAGGGTGAGGGTTAGAGTGAGAGTGAGGGTTAGGGTTAGCGTTAGGGTTAGGGTGAGGTTTAGGGTGAAGGTTAAGTTGAGGGTTAGGGTTATTATGAGGGTGAGGGTTATAGTTAGGTTTAGGGTGAGGGTTTGGTTAGTGTGAGGTTTAGGGTAAGGTTAGGGTGTGGGTGAGGGTTCGGGTGAGGGTGACTTTTAGGGTGTGGGTGACAGTTAGGTTTAGGTTTAGGTTTAGGGTGAGGGTAATATTTAGGGTGAGGGTTAGGGTGAGGGTGAGGGTTAGGTTGAGGTTCAGGGTTAGGCTGAGCGTTAGGGTGAGGGTTAGGTTTAGGTTTTGGTTTGGGTGAGGGTTAAAGTGAGGTTTAGTGTTAGTGTTAGGGTTAGAGTTAAGGTGAGAGTTAGGGTGAGGGTTGGTTAGAGTGAGGTTTAGGGTGTGGGTGAGGGTTAGGGATAGCATTAGGGTTAAAGATAGGTTTAGGGTGAATGTAAGGGTTAGGATGAGGGTGAGGGTTAGGTTTAGGATTAGGGTTAGTGTTAGGGTGAGGGTTAGTTATAGGGTTAGGATTAGGGTGAGGGTTTTGGTTAGGATTAGGTTTAGATTTAGAGTGAGGGTTAGGGTTTGTGTTTGGATTAGGGTTATGTTTATGGTGAGGCTTAGGATTATGGTTAGTGTTATTGTTAGGGTTAGGGTTATGGTTACGGTGAGGGTGAGGGTGAGGTTTAATGCTAGGGTTAGGGTGAGATTTAGGGTTAGGGTTAGGGTTAGAGTTAGGGTTAGGGTGAAGGTCAGTTTTAGGGTTAGTGTTAGGGTTAGGGTGAGGTTTAGGTTGAGGGTTAGGGTTAGGGTTAGTGTTAGGGTTAGGGTTAGTGTGAGTGTTAGGTTGAGGGTAAGTGTTAGGGCTTGGGTTAGGTTTAGGTTTATGGTTAGGGTGAGGGTGAGTGTGAGGGTTAGGCTTACAGTTAGGCTTAGGGTTAGGCTGAGGGTGAGGGTTTAGGTGAGGATTAGGGTTAGGGTGCCGGTTAGGGTTAGGGTTAGGGTTAGAATTAGCCTTAAGGTGAGGTTTAGGGTTAGGGTTAGGTTTATGGTTCTGGTGAGGGTGAGGGTTAGAGTTAGCTTGAGGGTCAGGATGAGGGGTATGGTTTGGGTTAGGATTAATGTGAGGTTTAGGGTTAGGGTTAGGGTTAGGGTTAGGTTGAGTTTTAGGTTGAGGGTTAGGTTTTTTGTTAGGGTTAGGGGGAGGGGGAGGTTTAGGGGGAGGTTTAGGTCAGGCTTAGTGTTAGGATTAGGGTGAGGTAAAGGGTTAGGGTGAGTGTTAAGGTTAGGTTAGGTTGAGGGTTAAGATGAGGGTTAGGGTTTCAGTGAGAGTCAGGGTTAAGGTTAGGGCGAGGGTTAGGGTTAGGATTATGGTTATGGTGAGGGTGATGGTTAGGATTAGGGTTTGGGTTATTGTAAATGTTATGGTTAGGGTTACATTTCCCATGAGGGTGAGGCTGAGAGTGAAGCTTTGGGTTAGAGTAAGGGTTAGTTTTAGGGTTAGGATTAGGGATAGGGTGTCGGTGAGGTTTAGGGTTAGACTTAGGTTGAGGGGGAGTTTTAGGGTGAGGGTTAGGGTTAGGTTTGTGTTACGGTTAGCTTTAGGTTTAGAGTGAGGTTAAGGTTGAGGTTTAGGGTTTAGGCTAGGTTTAGGGTTAGGATTAGGGTTAGGGTGAGGTAGAGTGTGAGGGTTAGGGTTAGGATTAGGCTTAGGCTTAGGGTTTGGCTGAGGGTGAGGGTGGGTGTGAGGATTAGGCTTAGGGTGATGGATAACCTTAGGGTTAGGTGAGGGTTAGGATGAGGGTTAGGGTTAGGGTGAGGGCTATGGTGAGGGGAGGGTTAAGGTTAGGGTTAGGCTTAGGCATAGGTTTAAGCTGAGGGTGATGGTGAGGGTGAGGGTTAGGGTTATGTGGATGGATAGTGTTAGGGTTAGGGTGAGGGTTAGGATGAGGGTTCGGGTTAGGGTGAGGGTTACGATGAGCGTGATGGTAAGAGTAAAGTTGAGGGTAAGGCTAAGTGTGAGAGTTACGGTAAGGTTGAGGGTTAGGGTTAGGGTGAGGGTTAGGGTTAGGATTAGGGTTAGGGTTAGATTGGGGATTAGGGTTAGGGTTAGTGTGATTTTTAGGGTGAGGATGAGGGTTAGGGTGAGGGTTAGGGTTAGAATTAGGGTTAGGGTGAGGGCTAGCGTGAGGGTGAGGGTTAGGGTTAGCGTGAAGTTTATGGTGAGGTTTATGGTGAGGGGTAGGTTTAGGTTTAGGGTGAGGTTTAGGTTTAGTGTGAGGGTTACAGTAAGGGTGAGAGTGAGGGTGAGGGTAAGTGTTATGGTGAGGGTTAGGATGAGGGTGAGGGTTAGGGTTAGGATTAGGGATATGATTAGGGATATGCTGAGGTTGAGGGTGAGGGTGAGGGTGAGGTTTAGGGTTATGGTTATGGTTAGGGTGAGGTCTAGAGTGAGGGTGAGGGTTAGGGTGAAGTTGAGGGTGAAGGTGAGAGTCTTGGTTAGGTAATGGTTAGGGTTAGGGTGAGGATTAGTTGAGGGTTAGGGTAAGGGTGAGCTTGAGGTTTAGGGTGTGAGTGAGCGTTACGATTATGGTGAGGGTTCGGGTGATGGTGAGGGTTAGGGTGAGGTAGAGGGTTAGTTTTAGGGTTAGGTGAGGGTTAGTGTTAGGGTTTGGATTAGGGTGAGGGTTAGGATTAGGTTTAGGTTTTGGGTGAGGTTTAGGGTGAGGATGAGGGTGAGGGTTAAGGTTAGGGTTAGGTTTGTGGTGTGGATAAGTGATAGCATGAGGGTTAGGGTGAGTGTTAGACTTAGCATTAGGGTTAGGGTGAGGGTTAGGGTGAGGATTAGGGTGAGTTTTAGGGTTAGGGTGAGGGTTAGGGTTAGGATTAGCGTGAGGTTGACGGTTAGGTTTAGAGTTACGTTGAGTATTCGGTTAAGTGTGAGGTTTAGGGTGAGGATGAGGTTAAGTGTTAGGATGAGGGTTAGGGTGAGGGTGAGGGTTAGGGTTAAGGTTCGGGTTAGGGTGAGGTTTAGGGTGAGGGTTAGGGTTATGATTAGGGTGAGGATTAGGGTGAGGGTGAGGGTTAGGGTTGTTATAAGGGTTAGGGTCAGAATTAGCGTGACGGTGAGGTTTTGGGTGAGGGTTAGGTTGAGGGTTAGAGTTAGGTTTAAGGTGAGGGTTAGGGTAAGGGGTAGGGTTACGGTTAGGGTGAGGGTTAGGTTTATTGTGAGAGTTAGGGTTAGGGTTAGGGTTAGGTTTAGGGTTAGGATTAGTTTGAGAGTAAGAATTAGCTGACTGTTAGGGTGAGGGTGAGGTTTAGGGTTAGGAATAGTGATAGGATTAGTGTAAATCTGAGGGTGAGGGTGAGGTTTAGGGTTACCGTTAGGGTGAGTTCATGGGTGAGCGTTAGGTTAGGGTTGAGCGTTAGGGTGAGAGTGATGGTAAGGGTAAAGGTGAGGGTTAGGCTGAGGGTGAGGGTTAAGATAAGGGTGAGGGTTAGGGTTAGGGTGAGTGTTAGGCTAAGGGTTTGGGTTACGGTTAGGGTGAGTGTTAGATTGAGGATTAGGGTTAGGGTTAGTGTGAGGTTTAGGGTGAGGTTGAGGGTTAGGGTTAGGGTTAGGGTTAGTGATAGAATTAGGGTTAGGGTGAGGACTACGATGAGGGTGAGGTTTAGGTTAGGGTTAGGGTTAAGGTTAGGGTGAAGTTTATGGTTACTGTGAGGGTTAGGATTAGTGTGAGGTTTAGGGTTAGAGTTAAGGTTAGTGTTAGGGTGAGGGTAAGTGTTAGGGTGAGGGTTTGGGTTAGGGTGAGGGTTATGTTTCGGTTGAGGGTTAGGTTTAGGGTTAGGGTTATTGTTAGGGCTAGGATTAGGATTAGGGTTAGGGTGAGGGTGAGTGTGTGGGTTAGGGTTAGGTTTAGGTTTAGGCTTAAGGTTAGGCTGAGGGTGAGGTTGAGGCTGAGGATTAGGGTTAGGGTGATGGTTAGGGTTTGGGTTAGGGTGAGGGTTAGGATAAGGGTTAGAGTTAGGATTAAGGTTTGGGTGAGGGCTAGGGTGAAGGTGAGGTTTAGGGTTATATTTAGCGTGAGGTTTAGGGTTAGAGTTAGGGTTAGGGTTAAGGTGAGGCTGAAGTTTAGGTTTAGAGTTAGGGTTAGGGTGAGGGTTAGGTTTAGGGTTAATGTTCGGTTTAGGTTTAGGGTGAGGGTTAGGGTTAGGGTGAGGGATAGGGTTAGGGCTGGGAGTAGGATCAGTGTTAGGGTGAGGGTGAGGGTGAGTGTAAGTGTTAGGGTTAGGGTTAGGGTGAGCCTTAGGTTTAGGCTGAGGTTGAGGGTGAGGCTTAAGGTGAGGGTGAGGGTGAGGTTACAGTTAGGGTTAGTGTGAGGTTTAGTGTAAGGATTGCTGTTAGGATTAGGGTTAGGATGATGGTTAGGGTGAGGGTTATGTTTTGGGATCGGGTTAGATTTAGGATTAGGTTTAGCGTGAGTGTGAGTGTGAGGATTAGGGTTAGGGTTGGGCTGAGGGTGAGGGTGAGGGTTAGGGTTAGGGTGAGGGTTAGGGTTAGGTTTAGGATGAGAGATAGGATGAGGTTTAGGGTTAGGATTATGGTTATGGTGAGGGCTAGGGTGAGGGTTGAGGTTAGGTTTAGGTTTAGGATTAGGATTAGTGTTCGGGTTAGGTTAGGGTTAGGATTAGGGTGCGGGCTAGGGTGAGGGTGAGGGTTAGGGTTAGGGTTAGTCTTAGACTTAGGGTTAGGCTGAGGGTGGGGTGAGGAATAGGGTTTGGGTGATGGTTAGGGTTAGGGTTATGGTGAGGTTTAGGATGAAGGTTCGGGTTAGGATTAGGTTTAGGGTGAGGGCTAGGGTGAATGTGAGGGTTATGGTTAGGCTTAGGCTTAGGGTTAGGCTGAGGATAAGGGTGGGGGTGAGGAATAGGTTTTGGGTGATGGTTAAGGTTAGGGTTAGGGTGAGGGTTAGGATGAGGGTTGGGGTTAGGATAAGTTTTAGGGTGAGGGCTTGGGTGAGGGTGAGGTTTAGGGTTAGGGTTCGGCTTAGGCATAGGTTTAGGCTGAGGGTGAGGGTGAGTGTGATTGATAGGGTTAGGGTGATGGATAGGGTTAGGGTTAGGGTGAGTGTTAGGATGAGTGTAAGTTTTAGGGTGAGGGTTAGGGTGAGCATGATGGTAACAGTAAAGGTGAGGTTTAGGCTGAGGGTGAGTGTTCCATTAAGAGTGAGGGTAAGGATTAATGTGAGGGTTAGCATAAGGGATAGGGTGCGGGTTAGGGTGAGGGTGAGGGTTAGGGTGAGGGTGAGGGTTAGATTGAGGATTAGGGTTAGGGTTAGTGTGAGGTTTACGGTGAGGATGATGTTTAGGGTTAGGGTGAGGGTTATGGTTAGAATTAGGGTGAGAGTGAGGGCTAGGGTTTGGGTGAGGGTTAGGGTTAGGGTTAGGGTTAGGGTGAGGTTTAGGATTAGGGTGAGAGTTAGGGTTATTGTGAGGGTTAGTGTTAGAGTTAGGGTTAGGGTAAGGGTTAGGGTAAGTGTTAGGGTGAGGGTTAGGGTTATGGTGAGTGTTATGTTTAGGGTGAGGTTTAGGGTTAGGTTTAGGGTTATTGTTAAGTTTAGGGTTAGGGTTACAGTGAGGATGAGAGTGAAGGTTAGGGTTAGGGTGAGGTTTAGTGTTAGGGTTAGGGGTTTAGTTAGGGTTAGGGTTAGGGTGAGTTTTAGGGTTAGAGTTAGGGTTAGGGTGAGGGTTAGGATGAGGATTAGGGTTATGATTAGGGTTAGGGTGAGGGCTAGGGTGACGGTGAGGGTTAGGGTTAGTGTTAGGGTGAGTTTTAGGGTTAGGGTTAGGGTTAGGGTGAGCTTTTGGATGAGGTTTAGGTTTACAGTGAGGGTGAGGGTTAGGGTTAGGTTGCGGGTTAGGGTTAGGATTAGGATTAGGGTGAGGGTGAGTGTTAGCACTAGCGTTAGGCTTAGGGTTAGGGTTAGTTTTAGGGTTAGGATTAGTGATAATATTATGGTTAGGGTTAGACTTAAGGTTTGGGTGAGGGTGAGGGTGAGGGTGAGGTTTAGGGTTACGGTGAGGATTAGAGTTAGGGTTAGTATTAGGGATAAGGTGAGGGAGAGGTTTAGGGTTAGAGTTAGGTTGAGGGGGAGGGTAAGGGTGAGTGTTAGGGTTAGGGTTAGTGTTAGGGTTAGCATTAGGTTTAGGGTGAGGGTAAGGTTGATGTTTAGGGCTAGGGTTAGATTTTGGGTTAGGATTAGGGTTAGAGTGAGGGTGAGTGTGAGGGTTAGGGTTAGGATTAGGCTTAGGCTTAGGGATAGGCTGAGGGTGAGGGTGTGTGTGAGGATTAGGCTTAGGGTTATGGTTAACCTTAGGGTTAGGGTGAGGATTAGGATGAGGGTTAGGGTTAGGATTAGGGTTAGGGTGAGGGTGAGGGTTAAGATTAGGGTTAGGTTTGTGCTGTGGATAAGTGATAGCGTGAGGGTTAGGGTGAGTGTTAGACTTAGCATTAGAGTTAGGGTAAGGTTTAGGGTGAGGATTAGGGTGTGTTTTAGGATTAGGGTGAGGGTTAGGGTTAGGCTTAGTATGGGGGTGACGGTTAGGGTGACTGTTAGGGTTAGAGTTACGGTGAGGATTCGGTTAAATGTGAGGTTTAGGGTGAGTATGAGGTTAAGTGTTAGGATGAGGGTAAGGGTGAGGGTGAGGGTTAGGGTTAAGGTTTGGGTTAGCGTGAGGGTTAGGGTGAGGGTTAGGGTTAGGGTTATGATTAGGGTTAGGATGAGGGTTAGGCTGATGGTTAGGGTTACGATTAGGGTGATGGTTAGGGTGAGGGTTCGGTTCAGGGTGACGGTTAGGGTTCGGGTGACGGTTAGGGTTGTTCTTAGGGTTAGGGTCAGATTTAGGGTGATGTTGAGGTTTTGGGTTAGGGTTAGGGTGAGGGTTAGAGTTAGGGTTAAGATGAGGTTTAGGGTAAGGTGTAGGGTTATGGTTAGGTTGAGGTTTAGGTTTAGTGTGAGAGTGATGGTAAGGGTAAAGGTGAGGGTTAGGCTGAGGGTGAGTGTTAAAATAAGGGTGAGGGTTAGGGTTAGGGTGAGGGTTAGGGTTATGGTTAGGGTGAGGGTTAGATTGAGGATTAGGGTTAGGGTTAGTGTGAGGTTTAGGGTGAGGATGAGGGTTAGGGTTAGGTTTAGAATTAGGGTTAGGGTGAGGGCAATGATGAGGTTGAGGTTTAGGTTAGGGTTAGGGTTAAGGTTAGGATGAGGTTTAGGGTTACTGTGGGGATTAGGGTTAGTGTGAACGTTGGGGTGATGCTTACGGCTAGTGTTCGGGTCCGGGTAAGTGTTAGAGTGACGGTTTGGGTTAGGGTGAGGGTTATATTTAAGGTGAGGGTTAGCTTTAGCGTTAGGGTTATTGTTAGGTTTAGGATTAGGATTAGGGTTAGGGTGAGGGTGAGTGTGTGGGTTAGGGTTAGGTTTAGGTTTAGGCTTAATGTTAGCCTGCGGCTGAGGGTAAGGTTGAGGCTGAGTGTTAGGGTTAGGGTGATGGTTAGGGTTAGGGTTAGGGTTAGGGTTCGGATGAGGGTTAGAGTTAGGATTAGGGTTTGAGTGAGGGCTAGGGTGAAGGTGAGGTTTAGGGTTATGTTTAGGGTGAGGTTTAGGGTTAGGGTTAGGGTTAGGGTTAGGGTTAAGTTGAGGGTGAGGTTTAGGTTTAGATTTATGGTTAGGGTGAGCATTAGCGTTAGGGTTAGTTTTAGGTTTAGGGTTATTGTGAGGGTTAGGGTTAGGGTGACGGTTAGGGTTAGGGCTGAGATTAGGATTAGTGTTAGGGTGAGGGTGAGTGTGAGTGTGATGATTCAGGTTAGGGTCGGGCTTAGGTTTAGGCTGAGGTTGAGGGTCAGGATTAAGGTGAGGGTGAGGGTGAGGTTTAGGGTTAGAGTTAGGGTTAGTGTGAAGGTTAGTGTTAGGATTGGTGTTAGGGTTAAGGTTAGGGTGTGGGTTAGGTTGAGGGTTATGGTTAGGGATCGTGTTAGATTTAGGATTAGGGTTAGCTTGAGTGTGAGTGTGAGGGTTAGTGTTAAGGTTAGGTTTAGGGTTAGGCTGAGTGTGAGGGTGAGGTTTAGGGTTAGGTTGAGGTTTAGGGTTAGGGTTAGGGTGAGGGTTAGGATGAGGTATAGGGTTAGGATTAGGGTTAGGGTTAGGGTTAAGGTGAGGGTTAATGTTAGGGTTAGGGTGATGGTTAGGGTTATTGTTAGTGTTATGGTTAGGGTTAAGTTTGTGGTGAGGGTGAGGCTGAGGGTGGGTATTAGGGTTAGGATTAGGATTAGGGTTAGGATTAGTGTTATTGTTAAGGTTAGGGTTAGAGTTATGGTGAGGGTGAGGGGGAGGGGGAGAGTGAGGGTGAGGGTTAGGGTTAGGGCTAGGGTGAGGTTTAGGGTTAGAGTTAATGTAGGGTGAGGGTTAGGGTTAGTGTGAGGTTTAGTGTTTGGGTTAGGGTTAGTGTTAGGGTAAGGTAAGTGTTAGGGTGAGGGTAAGGGTTAGGGTGAGGGTTAGGGTTAGAATGAGTGTTAGGGGTAGGGTTAGGGTTATTGTTAGCGTAAGGTGTTTGGGTGAGGATCAGGGTTAGGGTGAGGTTTAGGGTTAGAATGAGGGTTAGGGTTAGGGTTAGTGTTATTTTTAGGGTTAGGGTTAGGATTATGGTTAGGGTGAGGACTAGGGTGAGGGTGAGGTTTAGGGTTAGGGTTAGGCTTATGCTTAGGTTTAGACTGAGGCTGAGTGTGAGGTTGAAGGTTACGGTTAGCGTGATGGTTAGGGTTATGTTTAGGGTGAGGGTTAGAATGAGGGTTAGGGTTAGGGTGAGGGTTAGGGTGAGTGTGACAGTAAGGGTAAAGGTGAGGGTTAAGGTTAGGGTGAGAGTTAGGATGAGGATTAGGGTTAGGGTTAGGGTGAGGGTGAGGTTAAATTGAGTATCAGTGTTAGGGTCAGTGTGAGGTTTAGGGTGAGGATGAGGGTTAGGGTTAGTGTGAGTGCTATGGTGAGGGTGAGGGTTAGGTTTAGGGTTATGTTGAAGTTTAGGGTTAAGGTGATGGTTAGGGTTAGTGTGACGGTTAGTGTTAGTATTAGGGTTAGTTTTAGGGTGAGGGTTAGCATTAGGGTGAGGTTTATGTTTAGGGTTAGTGTTAACGTTAGGGTTAGGGTTATTGTTAGGGTTAGGGTGAGGTTTAGGTTTAGGTTCAGTGTTAGAGTTAGGGTTAGGGTGAGGGTGAGGTTTAGGTTTAGGGTTAGGATTAGTGGGAGGGTTAGGTTGAGGATTAGGGTGAGTGTTAGTGTTTGGATTAGGGTTAAGGTGAGGGTGAGTGTGAGGGTTAGGATTAGGCTTAGGTTTAGGGTTAGGCTGAGGCTGAGTGTGAGCCTGAGTGTGAGTGTTAGGGTTAGCTTCAAGGTTAGGGTTAGGGTTAGGTTGAGGGTTAGGGTTATGGTTAGAATCAGGGTTAGGATGAGGTTTAGGTTTAGGATTAGGGTTAGTATGAGGGCAAGGGTGAGGGTGAGGGTTAGTGTTACCATTATGGCGAGGTTTAGGATTAGGGTTAGGTTTAGGGTTAGGGTGAGGGTTAGGTTAGGGTTACGGTGAGAGTGAGGGTTAGTGTTAGGGTGAGGCTGAGGTTTAGGATTAGTGTTATGGTTAGGGTTATTGTTAGTGTTATCATTAAGGTTAAGTTTACAGTGAAGTTCAGGCTGAGGGTTAGGTTTAGGGTTAGGTTAGGGTAAATTTTAGGGTTAGGATTAGTGTTAGTGTTAGGGTGAGGGCTTGGTTTAGGTTGAGGTTTACTGTCAAGGTGAGGGTAAGGATTAGGGTTAAGGTTCGGGTTAGTGTTATTGTTAGGGGTAAGGTTAGAGTTACTGTGAGGATGAGGGTGAGGGTGAGTGTGAAAGTTAGGGTTAGGGTTAGCCTTAGTCTTAGGTTTAGTCCTAGCGTGAGGGTGAGGTTAAGGGTTAGGATTAGGGTGATTGTTAGGGTTTTAGGGTTAGGGTGAGGTTTAGGTTTAGGATTAGGGCTAAGGTGAGGGCTAGGGTGAGGGTGAGGGTTAGGGTTAGCATTAGGGTGACGTTTAGGGTTAGGATTAAGTTTAGGGTTAGGGTGAGTGTTAGTGTGAGGGTTACGGTGAGGGTGAGGGTTAGGGTTAGGGTGAAGGTTAGGGTTAGGGTGAGGGTGAGGGTGAGGGTTAGATTAGGGTTAGGGTTAGGGTTATTGTTAGTGTTATGGTTAGGTTTAAGTTTATGGTGAGGTTGAGGCTCAGGGTGAGGGTTAGGGTTAGGGTTAGGTGAGGTTTAGGTTAGGGTTAAGGTTAGGGTTAGGGTGAGGGTTTGGGTTAGGGTTAGGGTTACGTTGAGGGTGAGGGTGAGGGTTAGGGTTAGGTTTAGTGTCATTGTTAGGGTTATGGTTAGAGTTACAGTGAGGGTGAGGGTAAGGGTTAGGGTTAGGGTGAGGTTTAGGGTTAGGATTAGGGTTAGGGTGAAGTTGAGGGTGAGGTTTAGGGTTAGAATTAGGGTTGGGTTGAGTATTAGGGTTAGTGTTAGGGTTAGGGTTAGGCTGAGGGTTAGGATGAGTGTTAGGGTTAGGATTAGGATTAGGATTAGGGTAAATGTTAGGGTGAGTGATTATGTTAGGCTTAGGGATAGGGTTAGGCTTAGCC
The DNA here is from genome assembly GCF_024711535.1 of Dipodomys merriami. Classification (NCBI taxonomy): domain Eukaryota; kingdom Metazoa; phylum Chordata; class Mammalia; order Rodentia; family Heteromyidae; genus Dipodomys; species Dipodomys merriami. The sequence goes on along the minus strand of NW_027206468.1, from coordinate 4,946,438 downwards.
TTAACCTGAGGGTGAGGGTTAGAGTGAGGGTTAGAGTTAGGCTTACGGTGAGTGTGAGGGTTAGGGTTAGGGTGAGGATCAGTGTTAGGATTAGGGTTAGGGTTATTGTTAGTGTTATGGTTAAGGTTAAGTTTACGGTTAGGGTGAGGCTGACGTTGAGGTTTTGGGTTAGGCTTAGGGTGAGGTTTAGGGTTACGGTTAGGGTTAGGGTGATGCTTAGGGTTAGTGTTATTGTGAGAGTTAGGGTTAGAGTTACGGTGAGGGTGAGGGTGAGGGTTAGATTTAGGTTTAGGGTGAGGGTTAGGGTGAGGGTGAAGTTTAGGGTTAGAGTTGGAGTTAGGGGGAGGGTTAGGGGGAGGTTTAGGTTGAGGTTTAGGGTTAGTGTTACGGTTGGGTTTAGGATTAGGGTTATGGTGAGGCTGAGTGTGAGGATTAGGATTAGGTTTAGGCTTAGGCTTAGGCTTAGGCTGAGGGAGAGGGTGGGGTTGAGGATTAGGTTAAAGGTGATGGTTAGGGTTAGGGTTAGGTTTAGGGTTAGGATTAGGGTTAGGATGATGTCTAGGGTGAGGGTGAGGGTTAGGGTTAGGGTTAGGCTTCGGGTTACGGTCAGGGTGAGTGTTAGGATGAGGGTTAGGCTTAGGGTGAAGTTTAGGGTGAGGGTGCAGGTAAGGGTAAAGGTGAGAGGCTGAGAGTGAGGATTAAGTTAAGGGTGAGGGTTAGGTTTAGGGTGAGGGTTAGGGTTCGGGTTAAGGTGAGCGTGAGGTTTATATTGAGGATTAGTTTTATGGTTAGTGTGAGGTTTAGGATGAGGATGAGGGTTAGGGTTAGGTTGAGGGCTAGGGTGAGGGTGAGGGTGAGGGTTAGTGTGAGTGCTACTGTTAGGGTTAGGTTTAGTGTTAGGGTGAATTTAAGTGTTAGGGTGAGGGTTAGGTTTAGAGTGAGTGTTATGTTTAGAATGAGGGTTAGGGTTAGGGTTAGGGTTACTATTAGGGTTAGGATTAGGTTTACTGTTAAGTTGAGTGTGAGGTTTAGGGTTAGGTTGAGGGTTAGGTTTATGTTTAGTGTTAGGGTTAGAGTTAGGGTTAGGGTGAGGGTGAGGTTTAGGGTTAGAGTTAGCTTTTGTGTTAGGGTTAGGGTTAGGTTGAGTGTTAGTGTGAGGGTTAGGTTTAGGCTTAAGCTTAGGCTTAGGGTTAGGCTTAGGCCGAGCATGAGGGTGAGGGTTAGGGTTAGGGTTAGGGTGAGGGTTAGGGTTAGGGTTAGTGTGAGGGTTAGGATGAGATTTAGGCTTAGGATTAGGGTTAGGGTGAGGGCTAGTCTGAGGGTTACTGTGAGGGTTAGAGTTAGGTTTAGGATTAGGTGTAGGTTGAGGGTGAGTGTGAGGGTTAGGGTTAGGGTTAGGCTTAGGGTTAGGGTGAGGGTTAGGGTTAGGATTTGGTTTAGGGTGAGGGGGAGAATTTGGGTTAGTGTGAGTGCTAGTGTTAGGGTTAGGTTTAGTGTTAGGGTGAATTTAAGTCTTAGGGTGAGGGTTAGGTTTAGGGTGAGTATTATGGTTAGAATGAGGGTTAGGGTTAGGGTTACTGTTAGGGTTAGGTTTAGGTTTACTGTTAAGGTGAGTGTGAGGTTTAGGGTTAGGTTGAGGGTTAGGTTTATGTTTAGGGTTAGGGTTAGATTTAGGGTTAGGGTGAGGGTGAGGTTTAGGGTTAGAGTTAGCTTTTGTGTTAGGGTTAGGTTTAGGTTGAGGGTTAGTGTGAAGTTTAGGTTTAGGCTTAAACTTATGCTTAGGGTTAGGCTTAGGCCGAGCATGAGGGTGTGGGTGAGGGTTAGGGTTAGGGTGAGGGTTAGGGTTAGGGTTATGGTGAGGGTTAAGATGAGATTTAGGGTTAGTATTAGGGTTAGGGTGAGCGCTAGTTTGAGGGTTACTGTGAGGGTTTGGGTTAGGTTTAGTATTAGGTGTAGGTTGAGGGTTAGTGTGAGGGTTAGGGTTAGGGTTAGGGTTAGTGTTAGGGTGAGTGTTCGGGTTAGGGTTTGGTTTAGGGTGAGGGGGAGGGTTAGGGTTAGGGTTAGGGTGAGGGTGAGGGAGAGGTTTAGATTTAAGGTTAGTGTGAGTGTTAGGGTTATGGTGAGGGTTATGGTTAGGGTGAGTGTTAGGGTTATGGTTAGGTTTATGGTGAATACTAGGGTGAGGGTGAGGTTTAGGGTTAGGGTGAGGGTGAGGTTTAGGGTGAGGGTGAGGTTTAGGTTTAGTGTGAGGTTTATGGGTAGGGGTAGGGTGAGGGTTAGCGTTAGGGTGAGGGTTAGTGTTAGGGTGAGGGTTAGGTTTAGGGTTAGGTTTAGAGTGACGGTTAGGGTGAGCATTAGGGTTAGGATTAGTGTTAGGGTATGTGCCAGGGTGAGTGTTAGGGTTAGGGTTAGGTTGATGTTGAGGGTTAGTGTTAGGGTGGTTTAGGGTTGGGGTTAAGGTTAAGATTAGGGTTAAGGTGATGCTGAGTGTGAGGGTTAGAGTTAGTGTTAGCCTTAGGGTTAGGCTGAGTCTGAGGCTGAGGGTGAGGGTTAGATTAAGGGTGAGGGTTAGGTTTAGGGTTAGAGTGTGGGTTAGTATGAGTGATAGGTTTAAGATTTGGGTTAGGATATATGCTAGGGTGAGGGTTCGGTTAACGGTTAGGGTGAGGTTTAGGGTTAGGGTTAGGGTCAGTGTTAGGGTTAGGGTGAAGGTTTGGGTTAGGGATAGAGTTACGGTGAGGGTGAGGTTTAAGGTTAGGTTTATGGTTAGTGTTATTCTTAGGTTTAGGGTTAGGGTTAAGGTTAAGGTAAGGGTGAGGGTGAGGGTGATGTTGAGGGTCAGGTTTAGGGTTAGGATGAAGTTTAGAGTTAGGGTTAGGGTTAGGGTGATTGTGAGGGTTAGTGTTAGGGTTAGGGTGAGGTTTAGGATTAGGGTTAGGGGTAGCGTTAGGATGAGGGTGAGGGTTAGGGTTCAGGTTTGGGTGAGGGTGAGGGTTAGGGTTAGGGTTAGGGTTAGGTTGAGGTTTAGGGTTAGGGTGTGGCTTATAGTTAGTGTGAGGGTTAGGGTTTGGGTTAGGTTTATTGTTAGGGTTAGGGCTACGGTTACAGTGAAGGTGAGGGTGAGGTTTAGGGTTAGGGTTAGAGTTAGGGTTAGGGTGAGGGTTAGGTTGAGGGTTAGGGTTAGGGTTAGTGTTACGGTTAGGGTTAGTGTGAGAGTTAGGGGGACGTTCAGGGTTATAGGATTAGGGTTTGAATTAGAGTTAGGGTGAGGGTGAGTGTGTTTGTTAGGGTTTGGTTTTGGGTTAGGTTTAGGGTTAGGGTGAGGTTTTGGATGAAGGTTAGGGTTACAATGAGGGTGAGGGTGAGGTTTAGTGTGAGGGTTAGGGTTAGGTTTAGGGTTAGGGTGAGGGTGAGTGTTAGGATTAGGGTTAAGGATAGGTTTAGGGTTAGGATTAGTGTTATTGTTAGGGTTAGGGTTAGAGTTACGGAGAGCATGAGGATGAGGGTTACGTTTAGGGTTAGGGTGAGGTTTAGGGTTGGGGTTATGGTGAACGTGAGGGTTAGGGTAAGATTGAGGGCTATTGTTAAGGTTAGGGTGAGGGTTAGGGTTAGGTTATGGTGATGGTTAGGATGAGGATTAGGGTTAGGATTAAGATTAGGGTGAAGGCTACGGTGAGGGTGAGGGTTAGGGTTAGTGTTAGGGTGAGGTTTAGGGTTAGGGTTATGGTTAGGGTGAGGGTTAGGGTTACGGTAAGGGTGAGGGTTAGGGTTAGGGTAGGTTTGGGGTTAGGGTTAGGTTTAGGTTTAGGATTAGTGTTATTGTTAGGGTTAGGGTTAGATTTAAGGTGAGGGTCACGGTGAGGTTCAGGCTTAGGCTTATGCTTAGGGATAGGCTGAGTGTGAGGTTGAGGGTGAGGGTTAGGGTTAGGGTGATGGTTAGGTTTACGTTTAGGGTTAGCATTAGGATGAGGTTTACGGTAAGGGTAAATGTGAGGTTTAGTCTGTGGGTGAGGATTAAGATTAGGATGAGGGTAAGGGTTAGATTTAGGTTTAGGGTAAGGATGAGGGTTAGGGTTAGGGTGAGGGTTAGATTGAGGATTAGGGTTAGGGTTAGTGTGAGGTTTAGGGTGAGTATGAGGGTTAGGGTTAGAGTGAGGGTGAGGTTTAGATTTAGTGTTAGGGTGAGGGCTAGGGTCAGGGTGAGGGTTAGGGTTAGTGTTAGGGTGAGGTTTAGGATTAGGGTGAGGGTTAGGGTTAGTGTGAGAGTTTGAGTTAGGTTTAGGGTTAGTGTTAGGGTGAGGGTAATTGTTAGGGTGAGGGTAATTGTTATGGTGAGGGTGAGGGTTTGTGTTAGGGTTATTGTTAGGGTTAGGGTTAGGGTTACGGTTACAGTGAAGGTGAGGGTGAGGGTTAGGTTTAGGGTGAGAGTTAGGGTTAGGGTGAAGATTAGGTTGAGGTTAAGGGTTAGGATTAGTGTTAGGGTTAGGGTTAGTGTGAGAGTTATGGGGACGTTCAGGGGTAGGGTTAGGTCAGGATTAGAGTTAGGGTGAGGGTGAATGTGTGTGTTAGGGTTTGGTTTTGGGTTTGGGTTAGGTTGAGGATTAGGGTTACGATTAGGGTTATGTTGAGGGTGAGGTTCATGGTTAGACTTAGGTTTAGGGGGAGGGTTAGGTCGAGGGTTAGGGTTAGGGTTATTGTTAGGGTTATGGTTAGTTTGAGGGTTAGGTTGAGGTTTACCGTTAGGGTTAGGGTTAGGGTGAGGGTGGGTTTTAGGGTTAGAGTTAGGGTTAGGGTGATGCTGAGGGTGAGGGTTAGGGTTAGGGTTAGTGTTAGAGTTAGGGATAGGGTGAGGGTTAGGGTGAGGGTGATGGTTAAGCTTAGGGTTAGGATTAGGATTAGGATAAGGGTGAGTGTGAGGGTTAGGTTTAGGGATAGAGTTAGGCTTAGGGTTTTGCTGAAGGCGAGGGTGAGGGTGAAGATTTGGTTTAGGTTGAGTGATAGGATTAGGGATAGTGTGAGAGTTAGGGTTCGGGTTAAGTTTAGGGTTAGGCTGAGGGTTAGGTTTGGGGTTATGGTGAACGTATTGGTTAGGGTAAGGTTGAGGGCTATTCTTAAGGTTAGGGTGAGGGTTAGGGTTAGGTTTAGGGTGATGGTTAGGATGAGGATTAGGGTTAGGATTAAGATTAGGGTGAAGGCTACGGTGAGGGTGAGGGTTAGGGTTAGTGTTAGGGTGAGGTTTACGGTTAGGGTTAGGGTTAGGGTGAGGGTTAGGATGAGGGTTAGTGTTATGGTAAGGGTGAGGGTTAGGGTTAGGGTGAGGGTTAGGGTTAGGTTTAGGATTAGGTTTAGGGTGAGGGTGAGGTTTAGGATTAAGTTAGGTTTGGGGTTAGGGTTTGGTTTAGGTTTAGGATTAGTGTTATTGTTAGGATTAGGGTTAGATTTAAGGTGAGGGTGACGGTGAGGTTCAGGCATAGGCTTACGCTTAGGGATAGGTTGAGTGTGAGGTTGAGGGTGAGGGTTAGGGTTAGGGCTATGTTTAGGTTTATGTTTAGGGTTAGCATTAGGATGAGGTTTATGGTAAGGGTAAATGTGAGGTTTAGGCTGTGGGTGAGGATTAAGATTAGGATGAGGGTAAGGGTTAGGTTTAGGTTTAGGGTAAGGATGAGTGTTAGGTTTAGGGTGAGGGTTAGATTGAGGATTAGGGTTAGGGTTAGTGTGAGGTTTAGGGTGAGTATGAGGGTTAGGGTTAGGGTGAGGGTGAGGGTTAGAATTAGTGTTAGGGTGAGGGCTAGGGTCAGGGTTAGGGTTAGGGTTAGGGTTAGGGTGAGGTTTAGGATTAGGGTGAGGGTTAGGGTTAGTGTGAGGGTTAAAGATAGGGTTGGGGTTAGTGTTAGCGTGAAGGTAATTGTTAGGGTGAGGGTTAGGGTTAGGGTGAGGGTTAGGGTGGGGGTGACAGTTAGGGTAAACGTGAAGGTTAGACTGAGGGTGAGGTTTACGGTTAGGGTGAGGGTTAGGTTTAGGGTGAGGGTTAGGGTTAGTGGTGGGGTGAAGGTGAGGTTTAGATTGAGGATTTGTTTTAGGGTTAGTGTGAGTTTTAGGGTGAGGTTGAGGGTAAGGTTTAGGGTGAGGGCTAGGGTAAGGGTGAGGTTTAGGGTTAGGGTTAGGATGCGGTTTAGGTTTAGGTTTAGGGTTAGAGTTAGGGTTAGGGTTAGAGTGAGGCTTAGGGTTACTGTTAGAGTTAGTGTTAGGGTTAGTTTTAGGGTGAGGGATAGGTTTAGGCTTAGGCTTAGGCTGAGCATGAGAGTGAGGGTTAGGGTTAGGATTAGGGTGAGGGTTAGGTTTAGAATTAGGGTGAGGTTTAGGATGAGGTTTCGGGTCAGGTTTAGGGTTAAGTTGACGGCTAGGGTGAGGGTTAAGGTAAGGGTTAGGGTTAGTGATAGGGTTTGGTTTAGGATTAGGTTTAGGGTGAGGTTGAGTGTGAGGGTTAGGGTTAGTGTTAGGCCTAGGCTTAGGGTTAGGGTGAGGGTTAATTTAGGGTTTGGGTTAGGGTGAGTGTGAGGCTGAGGATTAGGGTTAGGTTTAGGGTTAGTGTTAGGTTTAGGGTTAGGGTTAGGCTTAGGGTTAGTCTGAGGGTGACAGTGGGGTTGAGGATTAGGGTTAGGGTTAGCGTTCGGGATTCGGTTATTGTTAGTGTTATGGTTAGGGTTCAGTTTGCGGTGAGGGTGAGGCTAAGGGTGAGGGTTATGATTAGGGTTAGGGTTAGGCTTAGGCTTAGGGTTAGGCTAAGTGTGACAGTGGGGGTGAGGATTTGGATTAGGGTTAGGGTTAGGTTTATTGTTAGTGTTATGGTTAGGGTTATGTTTGTGGTGAGGGTTATGGTTAGGGTTAGGGTTAGGGTTAGGTTTAGGGTTATTGTTAGGGTTAGGGTTAGAATTACGGTGAGGTTGAGGGTGAGGGTGAGGGTAAGTGTTAGGGTGAGGTTTAGGGTGAGGTTTATGGATAGGGTTAGGTTTAGGTTGAGGGGAGGTTTAGGGTTAGACTTAGGGTTAGGGCGAGGTTTAGCGTGAGGGTTAGAGTTAGGGTTATGGTGAGGGTTAGGTTGAGGGTTAGAGTAAGGCTTAGGCTTAGGCTTAGGCTTAGGCTGAGCGTGAGGTTGAGGGTGAGGGTTAGGTTTAGGGTGATGTTTAGGTTTACAGTTAGGGTGAGGTTTAGGATGAGGTTTAGGGTTAGGGTGATGTTTAGGGTGTGGATGATGTTAAGGGTAAAGGTGAGGTTTAGGCTGAGGATGAGGGTTAAGATAAGGGTGAGTGTTAGGGTTAGCTTTAGGGGTAGTGTAAGGGTTAGGGTTAGGTTAGGTTTAGGGTTAGTGTTTAGTGAGGGTTAGATTGAGGATTAGGTTTAGGGTTAATGTGATGCTTAGGGTTAAGATAAGGGTGAGGGTTAGGGTTAGCTTTAGGGTTAGGGTGAGGGTAAGGGTTAGAATTAGGGTTAGGGTGAGGGCTAGAGTGAGTGTGAGAGTTAGGGTTAGTGTTAGGGTTTAGGTGAGGTTTAGGATTAGGGTGAGGGTTAGGGTTAGTGTGAGGGTGAGTGTTAGGATTAGGGTTAGTGTTAGGGTGAGTGTGTTATGGTGAGGGTTAGGGTTAGGGTGAGGTTTATGGTTAGGGTGAGGGTTAGGGTTAGTGTGAGTGTGAGGGTGAGGTTTATGGTTAGATATAGGGTTAGGGGGAGGGTTAGGGTGAGGGTTAGGTTTAGGGTCAATGTTATGTTTAGGGAGAGGGTGAGGTTTAGGTTTAGGTTTAGTGTTAGGATTATGGTTAGTGTTAGTGTGAGGGTTAGTGTTAGGTTTAGGTTTAGTGTTAGGGTGAGGGTAAGTGTGAGAGTGAGGGTTTGGGTTAGGGTGAGGGTTATGTTTAGGGTGAGGGTTGGGAATAGGTTTAAGGTTATTGTTAAGGTGAGGTTTAGGTTTACGGTGAGGGTGAGGGTGAGGGTTAGGGTTAGGGATAGGGTGAGGGTGCGGGTGAGAGTGAGGGGTAAGTTGAGGACTAGGATGAGTTTTAGGGTTAGGGTGAGAGTTAAGGTTACGTTAGCTTGAGCGTGAGGGTGAGGGTTAGGGTTAGGGTGAGGGTTAGGTTTACAATCAGAATTAGTTTTATGTTTAGGGTGAAATTTAGGGTTAGGGTGAGGGGTAGGGTTAGGGGTGGGATTAGGATTAGGGTTAGGTTGAGGGTGAGTGTGAGGGTTAGTTTTAGGGTTAGGGTCTGGCTTAGGTTTAGGCTTAGGGTGAGGTTGAGGGTTAGGGTTAGGGTGAGGTTAAGGTTTATGGTTTGGATCAGGGTTAGGGTGCAGGCTAGGGTGAGGGTGAGAGTTAGGGTTAGGGTTAGGCTAAGTCTTCGGGTTAGGCTGAGGGTGAGGGTGGGTGTGAGAAATAGATTTTGGGTGATGGTTAGCGTTAAGGTTATGGTGAGGGTTAGGATGAGGGTTAGGGTTAGGATTTGGTTTAGGTTTAGGGCTAGGGTGAGGGTGAGTGTTAGGGTTAAAGATAGGGTTAGATTTAGGATTAAGGGTAGGATGAGGGTGAGTGTGAGGGTTAGGGTTAGAGTTAGGCCTAGGCTTAGCTTTAGGCTGAGGGTGAGGGTGAGGTTTAGGGTTAAGGTGAGGGTTAGGGTTAGGGTTAGGGTGAGGGTTAGGATGTGGTATAGGGTTAGGATTCGGGTTAGGGTGAGGTCTAGGGTGAGGGTTATGTTTAGGGTTATGTTTAGGGTGAGGTTTAGGTTTCGGGTTAGGTTTTGGTTCAGAGTGAGTGTTAGGGTTAGGGTTACGGTGAGGGTGAGGGTTAGGGTTAGGTTGAGGGTTAGGGTTAGCGTTAGGTTGATGTTTAGGGTTAGGTTTAGGATGAGGGGTAGGATGAGGCTTATGGTTTGGATTAGGTTTAGGGTGCGGGCTAGGGTGAGTATGAGTGTTAGGGTTAGGGTTAGGCTTAGGCTTAGGGTTAGGATGAGGGTGAGGGTGGAAGTGAGAAATAGGTTTTGGGTGGTGGTTAGGGTTAGGGTTAGGGTGAGGGTTAATATGAGTCTTAGAGTTAGGATTAGTTTTAGGGTTAGGGCTAGGGTGAGGGTGAGGGTTAGGGTTAGGCTTAGGCTTAGGCTTAGGGTTAGGCTGATGGTTAGGGTAAGGGTGAGGGTTAATGTTTGGGTGATGGATAGGGTTAGGGTTAGTGTGAGTGTTAGGATGAGGTTTAGGGTTAGGGTGAGGGTTAGGATGAGCGTGACGGTAAGAGTAAATGTGAGGGTTAGGCTGAGGGTGAGTGTTCCCCTAAGGGTGATTGTTAGGATTAGGGTGAAGGTTAGGATAAGGGTTAGGTTGAGGGGTAGGGTGAGTGTGAGGGTTAGGATGAGGTTTAGGGTTAGGATTAGGGTGAGTTTTAGGGTTATGGTGAGGGTTAGTGTTAGGGTGAGTGTTAGGGTGAGGGTTAGCGTTAGGGATATCCTTAGGGTTAGGGTGAGGGTTAGGCTGAGGGTTAGGCTTAGGATTAGGGTGAGGGTTAGGGTGAGGGTGAAGGTTAGGGTTCTGGTGAGGGTTGGTGTTATTATTAGGGTTAGGGTCAGGTTTAGGGTGACGGTGAGGTTTAGAGTGAGGGTTGGGGTGAGGGTTAGGGTTAGGGTTAAGGTGAGGGTTAGGATAATGGGTAGAGTTAGGGTTAGGGTGAGGGTTAGATTGAGGATTAGGTTTAGGGTTAATATGAGGTTTAGGGTGAGGATGAGGTTTAGGGTTAGGTTGAGGATTAGGGTTAGAATTAGGGTTAGGGTGAGGGCTAGGGTGAGGTTTATGGTTAGGGTTAGGGTTAGGGTAAGGTTTAAGGTTAGGGTGAGGGTGAGGTTAAGGTTTAGGGTGAGGGTTAGTGTGGGGGTGAGGGTTAGGGTTAGGGTTAGGGTTAGGGTGAGGGAAAGGTTGAGGGTTAAGGTGAGTGTTAGGGTGACGGTGAGGGTGAGGGTTAGGGTTAGAGTGAAGTTTAGGTTGAGGGGTAGTGTTAGGTTTAGGGTGAGGATTAGGGATAGTGTGAGGGTTAGGGTTTGAGTGAGGGTAAGGGTCAGGTGAGGTTTAGGGTTAGGGTGAGGGTTAGCATTAGGGTTAGGGTCAGTTTTAATGTTAGGTTGGAAGTGAGTGTTAGGGTTAGTGTTAGGGTTAAGGTAAGTGATTGGGTTAGGGTTAGGGTGAGGGTTATGTTTAGGGTGATGTGTAGAATGAGGCTGAGGGTTAGGGTGAGGGTGACAATGAAGGTTAAGGTATGGATGCGGGTTAGTGTTAGGTTAAGTGTTAATGTTACGGTGAGGGTTAGGGTGACGGTGAGGGTAAGGGTTAGGTTTATGGTGAGGGTTAGGGTTAGAGTTAGGGTGAGGGGTAGGGTGAGGGGTAGGGTTAGAGTTAAGGTTACGGTTAGTGTGAGGGTTAGGGTTAGGGTGAAGATAAGGTAAGCATGAGGGTTGGAGTGAGGGTGAGGTTTACGGTTACTGTTAGGGTGAGGGTTAGGCTTAGGGTTATGTTTATTTTGAGGGTGAGTGTTTGAGTTAGGATGAGTGTTCTTGAGAGTGTGAGAGTTAGGGTTTGGGTGAGGGTTAGGGTTAGGGTGAGTGTTAGGGTGATGGTGAGGGTGAGGGTTAGGGTTGGGGCTAGGGTTAGAGTGAGAAGTAGGGTGAGGTGTAGGGTTAGGTTTAGGGTGAGAGTTAGGTTTACTGTGAGGGTTAGGGTTAGGGTGAGGTTTAGGGTTACTGTGAGTGTTCAAGTTAGGATTAGGTTTAGTGTTAGGGTGAGGGTAAGGGTTAGGTTGAGGGTTAGGGTTAGGGTTAATGTGAGGGTTGGGGTTAGGGTTAGGCTTAGGCATAAGTTTAGGCTGAGGGTGATGGTGAGGGTGAGGGTTAGTGTAATGGTGATAGATATGGTTAGGTTTAGGGTGAGGGTTAGGATGAGGGTTCGTGTTAGGGTGAGGGTTAGTATGAGCCTGAGGGTTACAGTAAGGGTGAGGGTTAGGTTTAGGTTGAGGGATAGTGTAAGGGTTAGGGTTAGGGTTAGATTGAGGATTAGGTTTAGGGGTAGTGTGAGGTTTAGTGTGACGATGAGGGTTAGGGTGAGGTTTAGGGTTAGAATTAGGGTTAGGGTGAGGGCTAGCATGAGGCTGAGGGTTAGGGTTAGGGTTAAGTTTAGTTTGAGGGTTAGGGTGAGGGGTAGGGTTAGGTTTAGGGTGAGGGTTAGGTTTAGGGTGAGGGTTACGGTTAGGGTGAGGGTGAGGGTGAGGGTAAGGGTTATTGTGAGGGTTAGGGTGAGGGTGAGGTTTAGGGTGAGTTTGAGGGTTAAGGTTAGGGTTAGGTTTATGGTGTCGGTAAGTGATAGCCTGAGGGTTAGGGTGAGTGTTACAGTTAGCATTAGGGTTAGGGTGAGGGTTAGGTTTAGGTTTAGGGTGAGGTTGCAGGTGAGAGTGAGTCTTAAGGTCAGGATTAGGGTGTGGTTTAGGGTTAGGGTGAGGGTTAGGGTTAGGGTTAGTGTGAGGGTGGCGGTGAGGGTGACGATTAGGGTTAGAGTTACGGTGAGGGTTCGGTTAAGTTTCAGGTTTAGGGTGAGGATGAGGTTAAGGGTTAGGGTGAGGTGTTATTGCTAGGGTTAGGGTTAGGGTTACGGTTACTGTGAGGGTGAGTGTGGGGGTTAGGGCTAGGGTGACGTTTAGTGTTAGGGTTATGGTTAGAGTTAGGGTTAGTGTGAGGATGAGGTTTAGGGGTAGAGTTATGTTTAGGGTGGGAGTTAGTGTGAGGGTTAGGTTTAGGGTAAGGTTTAGGGTGGGGGTGACGGTAAGGATAAAGGTGAGAGTTAGGCCAAGGGTGAGGGTTACGGTAAGGGTGAGGGTTAGGGTTATGGTGAGGGTTAGGGAAAATGTTATGGTGAGGGTGAGGGTTAGATTGAGTATTAGTGTTAGGGTTAGTGTTAGGTTTAGGGTCAGGATGAGGGTTAGGGTGAGGGCGAGGTTGAGGGCGAGGGTTAGGGTTAGTGTTAGTGTGTAATTTAGGGTTAGGGTGATGGTTAGAGTTAGTGTGAGGTTTAGTGTTAGGGTTAGGGTTAGTGTTAGGTTGGAAGTTAGGGTGAGGGTTAGGGTGAGTGTTAGGGTTAAGGTAAGTGATAGGTTTAGAGATGGGGTGAGGGTTATGTTTAGGGTGATGTGTAGAATGAGGGTGAGGCTTAGGGTGAGGGTGACAGTGAAGGTTAAGGTATTGATGAGGGTTAGTGTTAGGGTGAGGGTTAATGCTACGGTGAGTGTTAGGGTGAGGGTGAGGGTAAGGGTTAGGTTTATGGTGAGGGTGAGGGTTAGAGGTATGGTGAGGGGTAGGGAAAGAGTTAAGGTTAAGGTTAGTGTGAGGGTTAGGGTTAGGGTGAGGAGAAGGTAAGCGTGAGGGTTGGAGTGAGGGTGAGGTTTAGGGTTACTGTTAGTGTGATGGTTAGGGATACGGTTATGGTGAGGGTTAGGCTTAGGGTTATGTTTATTTTGAGGGTGAGTGTTTGAGTTAGGATGAGTGTTCTTGAGAGTGTGAGAGTTAGGGTTTGGGTGAGGGTTAGGGTTAGGTTGAGTGTTAGGGTGACGGTGAGGGTGAGGGTTAGGGTTGGGGTTAGTGTCAGAGTGAGGGGTAGGGTGAGGTGTAGGGTTAGGGTTAGGGTGAGTGTTACGTTTACTGTGAGGGTTAGGGTTACGGTGAGGTTTAGGGTTACTGTGAGGGTTCCAGTTAGGATTAGGCTTAGTGTTAGGGTGAGGGTAAGGGTTAGGTTGAGGGCTAGGGTTAGAGTGAGGGTTAGGGTTAATGTGAGGGTAAGTGTTAGGGTGAGGGTTAGGGTTAGGGTGATGTTTAGGGTGAGGTTGAGGGTTAGTGTGAGTGTGAGTGTGAAGGTTCGGATGAGTGTTTGGGTTAGGTTTAGGTTGAGGTTGAGGGTGAGGGTGAGGCTTAGGGTTAGTTTTAGGGTAAGGCTGAGTGTGAGGGTTAGGGATAGGCTTAGGCTTAGGCTGAGGGTGAGGGTGAGTGTTAGGGTTAGTGTTAGGTTTAGGGTTAGTGTTAGGGTTATGTTGAGGCTTAGGGTTAGGTTAGAGGTTACGGTTAGGGTGAGGGTTAGGGTTAGGGATAGGTTTAGGTTGAGGATGAGCGTGAGGGTTAGGGTTAGGATTAGGGTTAGGGTGAGCCTGAGGGTGAGGGTGAGGGTGAGGTTTAGGGTTAGTGTGAGGGTTAGGCTAAGGGTTAAGGAGAGCGTTAGGTTTAGGGTGATGTTTAGTTTGAGGGTGAGGGTTAGGGTGAGGTTGAGGGTGAAGTTTCGGTTGAGGTTTTGGGTTAGGGTTAAGGTGAGGGTGAAGGTGAGGGTGAGGGTGAGGTTTAGGGTTAGGGTTAAGCTTAAGGTGAGGGTGATTGTGAGGTTTAGGGTTAGGGTTATGGTTAGGCTTAGGTTTAAGCTGAGGTTAAGGTGAGTTTGAGGGTTAGGGTTAGGGTGACTGTGAGCATTAGGGTTAAGGTTAGGGATAGGATGAGGGTTAGATGAGGGTGAGGGTTAGGGTTAGGGTGAGTGTTAGGCTTAGGGTTAGGGTGAGGGTGAGGGTGGGATTGAGTATTAGGCTTAGAGTGATGGTTAGCATTAGGGTTAGGGTGAGGGTTAGGATGAGGGTTAGCGGTAGGATTAGGGTTTGGGTGAGGGCTAAGGTGACAGTGAGTGTTAGGGTTAGGGTTAGGCTTAGGCATAGGTTTAGGCTGAGGGTGATGGTGAGGGTGAGGGTTAGTGTTATGGTGATGGATATGGTTAGGTTTAGGGTGAGGGTTAGGATGAGGGTTCGTGTTAGGGTGAGGGTTAGTATGAGCCTGAGGGTTACAGTAAGGGTAATGGTTAGGTTTAGATTGAGGGTTAGTGTAAGGGTTAGGGTTAGGGTTAGATTGAGGATTAGGGTTAGGGTTAGGGTGAGGGTTAGTGTTAGAATTAGGGTTAGGGTTAGGGTTAGGGTGATGTTTATGTTTATGGTGAGGGTTAGGTTTAGTGTGAGGGTTAGTGTTAGGGTGAGGGTAAATGTTAGGGTGAGGTTTAGCGTTAGGGTGAGGGTTATGGTTAGGGTGAGGTTTACGGTTACGGTTGGGGTTATTGTTAGGGTTAGGGTTAGGTTTATATTTATGGTGAGTTTGAAGGTGAGGGTGAGGTTTAGGGTTAGGTTTAGGGTGAGATTTAGGGTTAGGGTTAGGGTTAGATTTAGGGTTAGGGTGAAGTTGAGGTTTCGGGTTAGAGTTAGGGATAGGGTGAGGGTTAGGGTGAGTGTTAGGGTTAGGGTTAGTGTTAGGTTTAGGCTTAGGGTGAGGGTTAGGATGAGGGTTAGGTGCACGGATAGGGTATTTTTAGGATTAGGGTTAAGGTGAGGGTGAGTGTGAGGGTTAGGGTTAGTGTTAAGGTTAGGCTTAGGATTAAGCTGAGGGTGAGGGTGAATGTGAGGGTTAGGGTTAGGGTACGGGTTAGGGTTAGGTTTGGGGTTAGAGTTAGCCTTAAGGTGAGGTTTATGGTTAGGTTTAGGGTTCTGGTAATGGTGAGGGTTAGAGTTAGCATCAGGGTTAGGGTGAGGTTTTGGGTTATGGTTAGGGTGAGTGTTAGGGTTAATGTGAGGTTTAGGGTTAGGGTTAGGGTTAGGGTGAGGGTTAGGTTGAGGGTTGGGGTTTGGGTTAGGATTAGGCTGAGGGTGAGGATTAGGGTGAGATTTAGGTTAGGCTTTGTGTTAGGATTAAGGTGAGGTTAAGGGTTAGGGTGAGGGTTAGGCTTAGGGTTAGGTTGAGAGTTAAGATGAGGGTTATGGTTTCAGTGAGGGTGAGGGTTAATGTTAGCGTGATGGTTAGGGTTAGCATTAGGGTTAGGGAGTGGGTGATGGTTAGGATTACGGTTAGGGTTGTTGTAAGTGTTATGGTTACTGTTACATTTCCAGTGAGGATGAGGCTGAGGGTGAAGTTTATGGTTAGGGTAAGGGTTAGTTTTAGGGTTAGGATTAGTGTTAATGTTAGGGTTAGGATTTGACTTTCGGTTTGGGTGAGGGTGAGGGTGAGGGTGATGGTTAATTTTAGGGTTAGGGTTAGGGTTAGGATTAGGGATAGGGTCAGGGTGAGGTTTAGGGTTAGAGTTAGGTTGAGCGGGAGGGTTAGGGTGAGGGTCAGGGTTAGGGTTAGTGTTAGGGTTAGCATTAGGTATAAGGTGAGGGTTAGGTTGAGGTTTAGGGTTAGGTTTGGGATTAGGTTAGGGTGAGGGTGAGTGTGAGGTTTAGGGTTAGGATTAGGCTTAGGCTTAGGGTTAGGCTGAGGGTGAGGGTGGATATGAGTATTAGGCTTTTTGTGATGTTTATCCTTAGGGTTAGTGTGAGGGTTAGCATGAGGGTTAGGGATAGGATTAGGGTTAGGGTGAGGGCTAGGGTGAGGGTGAGTGTTAGGGTTAGGGTTAGGTTTAGGCATAGGTTTAGGCTGAGGGTGATGGTGAGTTTGAGGGTTAGGGTTATGGTGATGGATATTGTTATTGTTAGGGGGAGGTTTAGGATGAGGGTTCGGGTTAGGGTGAGGGTTAGTATGAGCGTGATGGTAAGAGTAAAGTTGAGGGTTAGGCTGAACGTGAGGGTTACAGTAAGGGTGAGGGTTAGGGTTAGGGTGAGGGTTAGGGTAAGTGTTAAGGTTAGGGTTAGATTGAGGATTAGGGTTAGGGTTAGTGTGAGGTTTAGGGTGAGGATGAGGGTTAGGGTTAGAATTAGGGTTAGGGTGAGGGTTAGCATGAGGGTGAGGGTTAAGGTAAGGGCTAAGTTTAGGATGAGGGTTAGGGTGAGGTGTAGAGTTAGATTTAGGGTGAGGGTTAGGTTTAGTGTGAGGGTTATGGTTAGGGTGAGGGTGAGGGTGAGGGCAAGGGTTATGGTGAGGGTTAGGTTGAGGGTGGGGGTTAGGGTTACGATTAGTTTTAGGGTTAGGGTGAGGTTTAGGGTGAGGGTGAGGGTTCAGGTTAGGGTTAGGTTTGTGGTGTGGGTGATAGCATGAGGGTTAGGGTGAGTGTTAGAGTTAGCATTAGGGTTATGGTGAGGATTAAGTTTAGGGTTTGGGTGAGGGTGAGGGTGAGTGTTTGGTTTAAGGTGAGGATTAGGGTGAGTTTTAGGGTTAGGGTGAGGGTTAGGGTTAGGGTTAGCGTGCGGGTGACGGTGAGGGTGACGGTTAGGGTTAGAGTTATGGTGAGGGTTCGATTAAGTGTGAGGTTTAGGGTGAGGATGAGGTTAAGGGTTAGTGTGAGGGTTAGGCTGCGTGTGAGGGTTAGGGTTAGGGTTTGGTTTAGGGTGAGGATTAGTGTGAGGGTTAGGGTTAGGTTTATGCTTAGGGTTAGTTTCAGTGTTAGGCTGAGGGTTAGGATTAGGATTAGGGTGAGGGTTAGGTTGAGGGTTAGGGTGAGGGTGAGGGTTAGTATTAGGGTGAGGGTTACGGTTATTATTAGGGTTAGGGTTAGGTTTAGGGTGACCGTGAGGTTTAGGGTGAGGGTTAGAGTTAGGGTTAATGTGAGGGTTAGGATAAGGGGTAGGGTTATGGATAGGTTTAAGGTTAGGATTAATGTGAGGTTAAGAATTAGGGTGAGGGTGAGGTTTAGGGTTAGGAATAGTGATAGGGTTAATGTTACGCTGAGGGTGAGGGTGAGGGTGAGAGTTGGGTTTAGGGTTGGGTGAGGGCTATGGTGAGGGTTAGGGTATGGGTGAGGGTTAGTGTGAGGGTGATTGTAAGGATCAAAGTGAGGGTTAGGCTGAGGGTGAGAGTTAACATAAGGGTGAGGGATAGGGTTAGGGTGAGGGTTAGGTTAAGGGTTAGGGATAGGGTGAGGGTTAGATTGAGGATTAGGTTTGGGTTAGTGTGAGGTTTGGGGTGAGGATGAGGGTTATGATTAGGTTGAGGGTTAGGTTTAGAATTAAGGTTACAGTGAGGGCTAGGGTGAGGGTGAAGTTTAGCTTTAGGGTTAGGGTGAGGTTTAGGGTTAAGGTGAGAGTTAGGGTTATCGTGAGGGTTAGTGTTAGAGTTAGGGTTAGTGTTAGGGTGAGGGGAAGTGTTAGGGTGAGGGTTAGTGTTAGGGATAGGTTATGCTTAGGGTTAAGGTTAGGGTGAGGGTGATTGTGTGGGTTAGGGTTAGGTTTAGGTTTAGGTTTAGGGTTAGGGTTATGCTGAGGGTGAGGTTGAGCTTGAGGATTAGGGTTAGGGTGATGGTTAGGATTAGGTTTAGGGTGAGGGTTAGGATGAGGGTTAGAATGAAGGTGAGGTTTAGGGTTAGGTTTAGGGTGAGGTTTAGGGTTAGGGTTAGGGTTAGGTTGAGGGTGAGGTTTAGGTTTAGAGTTAGGGTTAGGGTGATGGTTAGTGTTAGGGTTAGTGTTAGGTTTAGAGTTAGGGTGAGTGTTAGGGTTAGAGTTAGGGTTAGGGTTATGGTGAGGTTTAGGGTGAGGGTGAGTTTTAAGATTAGGGATAGGTTTGTGGTGTGGGTAAGTGATAGCATGAGGGTAAGGGTGAGGGTTAGAGTTAGCATTAGGGCTAGGGTGAGGGTGAGGATGCAAGTGAGAGTGAGGGTTAGGGTGAGGATTAGGGTGAGGTTTAGGGTTAGGGTGAGGGTTCGGGTTAGGGTGAGTGTTAGGATTAGGGTTATCCTTAGGGTTAGGGTGAGGGTTAGGCTGAGGTTTAGGCTGAGGGTTAGGCTTAGGATTAGGGTGAGGGTTAGGGTGAGGGTGAAGGTTAGAGTTCTGGTGAGGTTTAGGATTATTATTAGGGTTAGAGTCAGCTTTAGGGTGACGGGGAGGTTTAGGCTGAGGGTTGGGGTGAGGTTTAGGGTTAGGGTTAAGGTGAGTGTTAGGATAAGGGGTAGGGTTAAGTTTATGGTGAGGGTTAGGTTTAGTGTGAGAGTTAGATTTAGGGTTAGGGTTAGGATTAGTGTGAGGGTAAGAATTAGGGTGATGGTTAGGGTGAGGGTGAGGTTTAGTTTTAGGAATAGTGATAGGGTTATTGTTAGGCTGAGGGTGAGGGTGAAGGTGAGGGTGAGGGTTAGGGTTAGGTTTAGGTTGAGGGCTAGGGTGAGGGTTAGGGATATGGTGAGTGTTAGGGTGAGGGTGATGGTAAGGGTAAAGGTGAGGGTTAGGCTGAGGGTGAGGTTTAATATAAGCGTGAGTTTTAGTGTTAGGGTGAGGGTTAGGGTAAGGGTTCGGGTTAGGGTTAGACTGATTATTAGGGTTAGGGTTAATGTGAGGATGAGGGTTAGGGTTTGGGTGAGGGTGAAGGTTACTATTAGGGTTAGGGTGAGGGCTAGGGTTAGGGTGAGGGTTAGAGATAGGGTAAGGGTTAGGGCTAGGTTTAGGATTAGGGTGAGATTTAGGGTTAGAATTAGGGTTAGGGTGAGGGCTAGGGTGAGGTTTAGGGTTAGGTTTAGGGTTAGGGTGAGGTTTAGGTTTAGGATGAGGGTGAGGTTAAGGTTTAGGGTGAGGGTTAGGCTTAGGGTTAGGGTTAGGGTGAGGATAAGTTTGAGGATTAGGCTGAGTGTTAGGGTGACGGTGAGGGTTGGGGTTAGGGTTAGAGTGAGTGTTAGGGTGAGGGGTAGAGTTAGGGTTAGGGTGTGGATTAGGGTTACTGTGAGGGATAGGTTTAGAGTGAGGATAAAGGTTAGGGTGAGGGTTAGGGATAGGGTGAGGGTTAGCGTTAGGGTTAGGGTGAGGGTTAATTTTAGGTTGGAGGTTAGGGTTAGGTTGAGGGTTAGGGTGAGTGTCAGGTTTCCTGTGAGTGATAGGGTTAGGGTTAGAGTGAGGGTTATGGTTAGGGTGATGTGTAGAATGAGGGTTAGGGTTAGGGTGAGATTTAAGTTAAGGGTAAGGTTTAGGGTGAGGGTGAGGGTAAGGGTTAGGATTAGGGTGAGGGTTAGTGTTAGGGTTACGGTTAGAGTTAGGGAGAGGGGTAAGGTGAGGAGTAGGGTTAAAGTTAAGTTTAGGTTAGTGTGAGGGTTAGGGTTAGGGTGAGGATTAGGTAAGGGTGAGGGTTGGGGTGAGGGTGAGTGTTAGAGTGAGGATGAGGGTTCTGGAGAGTGTGAGGGTTAGGGTTTGGGTGATGGTTAGGGTTAGTGTGAGTGTTAGGGTGACGGTGAGGGTGAGTGTTAGGGTTGGGATTAGAGTTACAATGAGGGGTAGGGTTAGGGGTAGGGTTAGGTTTAGGGTGAGGGTTAGGGTTACTGTGAGGTTTAGGGTTAGGTTTAGGGTTAGGGTTAGGGTGAGGGTTAGGTTGATCGTTAGGTTTTGGGTTACAGTTAGGTTGAGGGTGAGGGTTAGGGTGAGTTTTTGTTTAGGCTTAGTGTTAGGATTAGGGTGAGTTCAAGGGTTAGGGTTAAGGTGAGGGTGAGGCTTAAGATGATGGTGAGGGTTACAGTGAGGGTCAGGGTTAGGGTTAGGGTCTGGGTTAGGGTGAGGATTAGGGTTAGGGTGAGGGTGATGGTTAGGATTAGGGTTAGGATCATTGTAAGTGTTATGGTTAGGTTACATTTGCAATTAGGGTGAGGCTGAGGGTGAAGTTTAGCGTTAGGTTTAGGGTTAGTTTTAGGGTTAGGATTAGTGTTAATGTTAGGGTTAGGGTTAGAGTTACGGTTTGGGTGAGGGTGAGGGTGAGATTTAGGGTTAGGGTTAGTGTGAGGTTTAAGGATAAGGTTAGGATTAGGGATAGGGTGAGGGTGAGGTTTAGAGTTAGAGTTAGGTTGAGGCTGAGGGATATGGTGACTGTTAGGGTTAGTGCTAGTGTTAGGGTTAGCGTTAGGTTTAGGGTGAGGGTTAGGTTGAGGTTTAGGGTTAGGGTTAGGATTAGGTTTAGGGTGAGGGTGAGTGTGAGGGTTAGGATTAGTATTAGGCTTAGGCTTAAGGTAAGGTTGAGGGTGATGGTTGGGGAGAGGATTAGGCTTAGGGTGATGTTTAGCCTTAGGGTTAGGGTGAGAGTTAGGGTTAGGGTTAGGGTTAGGATTAGGGTTAGGGTGAGGGCTTGGGTGAGGGTGAGGGAAAGGGTTAGTGTTAGGCTTAGGCATAGGGTTACGATGAGGGTGATGGTGAGGGTGGGGGTTAATGTTATAGTGATGGATTAGGTTAGGTTTAGGGTGAGGGTTAGGACGAGCGTTATGGTAAGAGTAACGGTGAGGGTTAGCCTGAAGTTGAGGGTTAGGATAAGGGTTAGGGTTAAGGTTAGACTGAGGACTTGGGTTAGGGCTAGTGTGAGGTTTAGGGTGAGGATAAGGGTTAGGGTTAGAATTAGGGTTAGGGTGAGGGCTAGCGTGAGGGTGAGCTTTAGTGTTAGGGTTATGTTTAGGGTGAGGGGTAGGGTTAAGTTTAGGATGAGGGTTAGGTTTAGTGTGTGGTTTACGTTTAGGTTGAGAGTGAGGGTGGGGGTAAAGGTTATGGTGAGGCTTAGATTGAGGGTGAGGGTTAGGGTTAGGATTAAGGATAGGGTTAGGTTTAGGCTGAGGGTGAGCCTGAGGGTGAGAGTAAGGTTTAGGGTTACTGTTATGTTTATGGTTAGGGTGAGGTCTAGGGTGAGGGTGAGGGTTAGGGTGAAGTTGAGGGTTAGGCTGAGGGTCTTGGTTAGGTAATGGTTAGGGTTAGGGTGACGATTAGTTGAGGGTTAGGGTGAGGGTGAGCTTGAGAGATAGGGTGTGGGTGAGTGTTAGGGTTAGGGTTCGGGTTCGGGTAATGGTGAGGGTTAGGGTGACGTTGAAGGTTAGGGTTAGGGTTATGTGAGGGTTAGGGTTTGGATTAGGGATAGGGTGAGGGTGACGGTTAGGATTAGGTTTAGGGTTAGGGTGAGGTTTAGTGTGAGGGTGAGGTTTAAGGTTATGCTTAGGTTTGGGGTGTGGGTAAGTGATAGCATGAGGGTTAGGGTGAGTGTTAGAGTTAGCATTAGGGTTAGGGTGAGGGTTATGATGAGGGTTAGGGTGAGGGTGAGTGTGAGAGTGAGGGTTAGGGTGAGGATTAGGGTGAGTTTTAGGGTTAGAGAGAGGGTTAGGTTTAGGGTGAGTGTTAGGGTGAGGGTTAGGTTTATGGTTATGCTTAGGGTTAGGGTGAGGTTTAGGGTTAGGATTAGGGTGAGGGTTAGTGTGACGATTAGTTGAGGTTTAGCGTGAGGGTGAGCTTGAGCGTTAGGGTGTGGGTGAGGGTTAGGGTTAGGGTGAGGGTTCGGGTAATGGTGAGGGTTAGGGTGACGTTGAAGGTTAGGGTTAGGGTTATGTGAGGGTTAGGGTTAGGGTTAGTGATAGGGTGAGGGTGAGGGTTAGAAAAAGGTTTAGGTTGAGGGTGAGGGTGAGGGTTAGGGTTAGGGTTAGGATTAGGGTTAGGGTGAGCCTGAGGGTGAGGGTGAGTGTGAGGGTTAAGGTTAGATTGAGGGTTAAGCTAAAGGTTAGTTTGAGGGTTAGGTTTAGGATGATGTTTAGGTTGAGGGTGAGGGTTCGGTTGAGGGTTTGGGTTAGGGTTAGGGTGAGGGTGAGTTTGAGTGTTAGGTTTAGGGTTAGGCTTAGGCTTAGGATGAGGGTGATTGTGAGGGTTATGGTTAGGGTTATTGTTAGGCTTAGGTTTAAGCTGAGGGTGAAGGTGAGTTTGAGGGTTAGGCTTAGGGTTAGGGTGAGGGTTAGGTATAGGTTGATGTTTAGGGTGAGATTGAGGGTTAGGGTGAGGGTGACGGTGAGCGTGACTCTTAGGGTGCAGGTGAGGTTTAGGATTAGGTTTAGGGTCAGGGTGAGGGTTTACAGTTAGGGTTAGGAAGATGGTTAGGATGAGAGGCAGGGTTAGGGTTAGGGTGAAGTTCAGGGTTAGTTTAAGGGTTATGGTTAGTGTTTGGGTTAGGGTGAGGTTTAGGGTTAGGTTTAGAGTTAGGGTGAGGGTTAGGGTGAAGATAGGTTTTAGGGTGAGGGTTAGGGTGAGTGTGAGGTTAGGGTTAGGGTGAGGGTTAGTGTTATTGTTAGGGTTAGGTTTAGGGTTACGGTTACGGTGAGGTTGCGGGTGAGGTGAGGTTTAGCGTCAGGGTTACTGTTAGGGTGAGGGTAAGTGTTTGGGTGAGGGTTAGGCTTAGGGTGAGGTTTAGAGTGAGAGTGAGGGTTAGTTTTAGGGTTAGGTTTAGGGTGAGGTTAAGGGTTAGGGTTAGGGTGAGTGTTAGGGTTAGCATTAGCTTTAGGTTGAGGGCTAGGGTGAGGGTTCAGATTAGGTTAGGTTGAGGGTTAGGGTTAGGGTGAGGGTTAGGGTGAGAGGAAGAATAAGGGTAAGGGCGAGTGTTAGGGTGAGATTGAGGGTTACGGTAAGAGTGAAGGTTATGGTGATGGTGAGGGTTAGGGTGAGGGTTAGGGTTAGAGTGAGGGTGAGGTTGAGTTTTTGGGTGAGTGTTAGGGTTAGGTTTAGGGTGAGGGTTAGGATTAGGGTAAGGGTGAGGTTTAGGGTGAGGGTTATGTTTAGGGTTAGTGTTAGGGTGTGGGATAGGCTGAGGGATAGTGTTAAGATTAGGATGAGGTTTAGGGTGAGGGTTAGGGTCAGAGTGAGGGTTAGGTTTAGGGTGAGGGTTAGCATTAGGATTAGGTTTAGGGTCAGGTTTAGGGTGACTGTGAGGTTTAGGGTGAGGATTAGCTTTAGGGTTAAGGTGAGGGTTAGGGTAAGGGGTAGGGTTACAGTTAGGGTGAGGGTTAGGTTTAGTGTGAGAGTTATGGTTAGGGTTAGGGTTAGGATTAGTGTGAGGGTAAGAATTAGGGTGATGTTTAGGGTGAGGGTGAGGTTTAGGTTTAGGAATATGGATAGGATTAGAGTTACGCTGAGGGTGAGGATGAGGGTGAGGGTGAGAGTTAGGTTTAGGGTTAGGGTTAGGGTGAGGGTTAGGGTTAGGTTTAGTTTGGGGCTGGTGTAAGGGTGAGGTTTAGGGTGACGCTTGTGGTTAGGGTGAGGGCTAGGTTGAGGGTGAACTTTAGGGTTATGATGAGGGTTAGGGTTATGTTTAGGGTGAGGGTTAGGGTGAGGGTTAACTTTAGTGTAAAGTTTACGGTTAAGGTTAGGGTGAGTGTTAGGGTAAGTGTTATGGTGAGGGTTAGGGTGAGGGTGAGGGTTAGGGTTATGATTAGAGATAGGGTTAGATTTAGGCTGAGGGTGAGGGTGAGGGTGCAGGTGAGGTTTAGTGTTAGGGTTAGGGTTAGGATGAGCGCAAGTGTGAGGGTGAGGTTTAGGTTGAAGGTGAGGTTGAAGGTGAGGCTGAGGGTTAGGGTGAGGGTGAGGGTTTGGGTTAGGGTTAGTGTTAGGGTGAGGGTGAGGGTTAAGATTAGGGTTAGGGTTAGAGTTATTGTTAGGGTTAGAGTGAGGGTTACAGTTCAGTTTAGGGTGAGGGTGAAGGTGAGGGATATGGTTACGGTTAGGGTGAGGTTTAGGGCTAGGGTTAGGTTAGTGTTAGGAGGAAGTTTAAGGTGAGGGGTAGGGTTAGGGATAGGGTGAGGTTTAGGGTTTTGGTTAGGGTTAAGGTGAGGGTTCAGCTTAGGGTGAGGTTTAGGGTTAAGGTTAGTGTTAGGGTGAGGGTTAGGTTTAGCAATAGGATTAGTGTGAGGGCTAAGGTGAGGGTGAGGGTTAGGGTTAGGGTTAGGTTTAGGGTGAGGTTTAGGCTTAGGCTGAGGGTTAGGTTTAGTGGGAGGGTTGGTGGTAGGGTTAAGCTTAGTGTTAGGTTGAGGATAAGGGTTAGATTGAGGGTTAGGTTTCAGGTGAGGGTTAGGGTTAGGGTGAGGGTCAGGGTTAGGGTTATGGTTAGGCTGAGGGTTAGGTGAGAGTTAGGGTTAGGGTTAGGGTAAGGGTTAGCGTTAGGGTGAGGGTTAGGTTTAGGATTAGTGTAAGAGTTATGGTTAGGGTTAGGGTGAGGCTTTTGGGTTAGGGTTAGGGTTAGGTTTAGGTTGAAGGTTAAGGTGAGGGTGACGGTTAGGGTTAGTTTTAGGTTTATCGTGTGGGTAAGTGATAGTGTGAGGGTTAGGGCGAGTGTTAGAGTTAGCTTTAGGGTTAGAGTGAAGTTTAGGGTGAGGGATATGGTTAGGGTTAAGGTGAGCTTGAGGGTGAGGGTTAGGGTTAGGGTTAGGGTTGGTTTTAGGGTTAGGGTGAGGGTTAGGGTTAGTGTTAGCATGAGGGTAAGGGTAAGGGTGAGGGTGACGGTTAGAGTTAGAGTTAGGCTGAGGGTTAGGTTTAGTATGAGGTTTAGGTTGAGGATGAGGTTAAGGCTTATTTTGAGGTTTAGGGTAAGGGTGAGGGTTAGGGTTAGTGTTAGGGTGAGGGTTAGGGATAGGGTTAGGGGTAGGGATAGGGATAGGGTTACGGTTATGGTGAGGGTTAGGGTAATGGGTATGGTTATGGTTAGGGTGAAGGTTAGGTTTAGTGTAAGTATTAGGGTTATGGTTAGGGTTAGGATTAGTGTGAAGGTAAGAATTAGGGTGACGTTTAGGGTGAGGGTGAGGTTTAGGGTTAGGTAAGGGTTATGGTTAGTGTTACGCTGAGGGTGATGGTGAGGGTGAGGGTGAGTGTGAGTTTTAGGGTTAGGGTTAGGTTGAGGGTTAGGGTGAGGATTAGGGTTAGGGTGAGATTTAGGGTTAGAGTGAGGTTTAGGGTTAGGGTTAATTTGAGGGTGGTATGAGGGTGAGGTTTAGGGTGAGTGAAAGAGTTAGAGTGAGGGCCTGGGTGAGTGTGAGGGTTAGGGTTAGGGTGAGGGTTTGAGTTAGGTTTAGTGTAAGAGTTATGATGAGGGGTAGGGTTAGGTTTAGGTGAGGTTAGGTTTAGTGTGAGGGTTACTGTTAGGGTTAGGGTGAGGGTGAGGTTAGGGGTTATGGTGAGGGTTAGGGTGAGGGCGAGGGTTAGGGATAGGAATAGGGATAGTGTTAGGGTTAGGCTGAGGGTGCGGGTGAATTTTTTGGTTAGGGTTACGGTTAGGGTGAGGGCTAGGGTGAGAGTGAGGGTTAGGCTGAAGGTGAATGGGAGGGTGAGGGTCTTGGTTAGGTAATCTTAGGGTTAGGGTGAGGATTAGGTGAGGGTTAGGGTGAGGGTGCATGTTCAGGTGAGGGTGAGGGTTAGGATGAGGTTGAGGGTTATTAACCATAACCGGGTTAGGTGAGGGTTAAGGTTAGGGTTAGGAGAGTGTTAGGGTTAGGCTAAAAGTTAGGGTGAGGGTTAGGGTTAGGGGTAGGGTTATGGTTAGGGTGAGTATTAGGGTTAATGTGAGGGTTAGGGTTAGGGTGAGGATAAAGTAAGGTTGAGAGTTAGGGTGAGGGTGAGGTTTAGGGTTACTATTAGAGTGAGGGTGAGGGTTAGGTTTAGTGTTAAGGGGAGGGTTAGGGTGACGGTTAGGGTTAGGCTTAGGGTTAAGGAGAGGGTGAGTGTGAGCGTGAGGCTTAGGGTTAGGGTTAGGGTTAGGGTGAACTTTAGGGTTGGGGTGGAGGTTAGTATTAGAGTTAGGGTTCGGGTTAGGGTGAGGGTTTGGATTAGGCTTAGGGTTACGGAGAGGGTAAGGGTGAGCGTGAGGGTTGGGTTTAGGGTTAGGGTTAGGGTGAACGTGAGGGTTAGGGTGGAGGTTAGTATTAGGGTTAGTGTGAGGTATATGGTGAGGGTTAGGGTTATTGTTAGGGTGTGGGTTAGGCTGAGGGTTAGGGTTAGGAGTAGAGTGAGGTGTAGGGTGAGGTTTAGGGTGAGGGTGAGGGTTATGGTTAGGGTTAGCATTAGGGTTAGGGTCAGGTTTAGGGTGACTGTGAGGTTTAGGGTGAGGTTTAGGGTGAGGTTTAGGGTTAGGGTTAAGGTGACAGTTAGGGTAACGGGTAGGGTTACAGTTAGGGTGAGGGTTAGGTTTAGTGTGATAGTTAGGGTTAGGGTTAGGGTTAGGATTAGTGTGTGGGTAAGAATTATCTTGGTGGTCAGGGTGAGGGTGAGGTTTAGATTTAGGAATATGGATAGGATTACTGTTACGCTGAGGGTGAGGATGAGGGTGAGGGTGAGGGGTATTTAGGGTTAGGGTGAAGGCTAGGCTGAGGGTTAGGGTTAGGGTGAGGGTTAGGGTTAGGGTGAGGGTTAGGGTTAGGTTTAGTTTGAGGCTGGTGTGAGGGTGAGTTTTAGGGTGAGGCTTGGGGTTAGGGTGAGGGCTAGGTTGAGGGTGAACTTTAGGGTTATTTTGAGGGTTAGGGTTATGTTTAGGGTGGGGGTTAGGGTGAGGGTTAGCTTTAATTTGAGGTTTATGGCTAAGGTTAGGGTGAGGGTGAGGGTAAGGGTTAGGGTGAGGGTTAGGGTGAGGGTGAGGGTGAGGATTATGATTAGAGATAGTATTAGGTTTAGACTGAGGGTTAGGGTGATGATGCGGGTGAGGTTTAGGGTTAGGGTTAGGGTTAGGGTGAGGGTGAGGGTTAAGATTAGGGTTAGGGTTAGGGTTATTGTTAGGGTTACAGTTCAGTTTAGGGTGAGGGTGAAGGTGAGGGATATGGTTACGGTTAGGGTGAGGTTTAGGGTTAGGGTAAGGGTTAGTGTTAGGAGGAAGTTTAAGGTGAGGGGTAGGGTTAGGGTTAGGGTGAGGGATAGGGTTAGTGTGAGGGTTAGTGTGAGGGTTAGGGTTAGGGTTAGGTTGAGGGTTGTTAGGGTTTTGGTTAGGGTGAGGGTTAGGGTTAGGGTGGAGTTTAGGATTAGTGTTAGGGTTATGGTTAGGTTGAGGCTTAGTGTTAGGGTTAGGGTTAGTGTTAGGAGGAAGTTTAGGGTGAGGGTTAGTGTTAGGGTGAGGGTTAGTGTTAGCAATAGGGTTAGTGTGAGGGCTAAGGTGAGGGTGAGGTTTAGGGGTAGGATTAGGTCTAGGGTGAAGCTTAGGCTTAGGCTGAGGGTAGGGTTATTGGGAGGGTTGTTGTTAGGGTTAGGCTTAGTGTTAGGGTGAGGGTAAGGCTTAGGGTGAGGGTTAGGGTTGGGTGAAGGTTAGGGATAGGGTGAGGGTCAGTGTTAGATTTAGGGGTAGGCTGAGGGTTAGGTGAGGGTTAGGGTTAGGGTTAGGGTAAGGGTTTGCGTTAGGGTTAGGGTTAGGGTTAGGATTAGTGTTAGAGTTAGGGTGAGGGTTAGGGTGAGGGTTTCGGGTTAGGGTTAGGGTTAGGTTGAGGGTTACGGTGAGGGTGAGGGTTAGGATTAGGTTTAGGTTTATCGTGTTGGTAAGTGATAGTGTGAGTGTTAGGGTGAGTGTTAGATTTAGCATTAGGGTTAGAGTGAAGTTTAGGGTGAGGGTTAGGGTGAGGGTAACTGTTAGGGTTAGAGTAAGGGTGAGGGTTTGGTTTTGTGTGAGGTTTAGGATGAGGATGAGGTTAAGGCTTAGGGTGAGCTTTAGGGTATGGTTGAGTGTTAGGGTTAGGGTTAGCGTGAGGGTGAGGGTTAGGGTGAAGGTTAGGGTTAGGGATAGGGTTAGGTTTAGGGTGAGGGTTAGGGTAAGGGGTAGGGTTATGATTAGGGTGAGGGTTAGGTTTAGTGTGAGTGTTAGGGGTAGGGTTAGGGTTAGGTTTAGTGTGAAGGTAAGAATTAGGGTGACTTTTAGGGTGAGGGTGAGGTTTAGGGTTAGGATTAGGGTTATGGTTAGTGTTATGCTGAGGGTGATGGTGAGTGTGAGGGTGAGTGTGAGTTTTAGGGTTAGGGTTAGGGTGAGGGTTAGGGTGAGGATTAGGTTTAGGGTGAGGGAGAGGGTTAGGCTGAGGGGTAAGTGTAGGGTTAGGTGAGGGTTAGGGTTAGTGTGAGGGTTAGTGTGAGGGTTAGGTTTAGGGTAAGGATTAGTGTGAGGGTTAGGGTGAGGGTGAGTGTTAGGGTTAGGCGGACGGTAAGTCTTAGGGTGAGGGTTAGATTGATGGTGAGGTTTATGGTTAGCATTAGTGTTAGGGTTATGGTGAGGGTTAGGTTTGGGGTTGGGTCAGGTCTAGGGTGAGGGTGAGGGTTACGGTTAGGGTTAGGGATAGGGTGAGTATTAGAGTTAGGATTAGGGTTAGGGTGAGCATTAGGCTGAGGGGTAGGGTTAGGGTTAGTCTTAGTCTTAGGTTTAGGCTTAGGGTGAGGGTGGGGTTGAGGATTATGGTTAGGGTGATGGTTAGGGTTAGGGTTAGTGTGAGGGTTAAGATAAGGGTTAGGGAGAGGGAAAGTGTTAAGGTGAGGGTTAGGGTGAGGGTGAGGGTTATGGTTACCATTAGGGTTAGGGTTAGAGTTAGCGTGAGGGTTAGGTTTAGGTTTAGGGTTAGGGTGAGTGTGAGGGTGAGGGTTAGGTTTAGGGTTTGGGTGAGAGTTAGGTTTAGCGTTAGGGTTAGGGTGTGGGTTAGGGTTAGGGTTCGTGTGAGGGTGAGTGTGAGGTTTAGGGTGTGGGTGAGGGTGAGGTTTAGGGTTAGGAATAGGGTGGGGGTGAGTGTGAGTGTGAGGGTTAGGGTGAGGAATAGGGATAGGGTGAAGGTGAGTGTTAGGGTGAGGTTTAGGGGTAGGTTAAGGTGAGGGTTAGAGTTAGGGTGATGGTTTGTATGAGGGTTAGTTTAAGGTTAAGGGTGAGGGTTAGGGTGAGGGTTAGGGTTAGGATTAGGTTAGGGTGAGGGTTAGGGTGAGCGTTAGGGTTAGCGTTAGGGTTAGGGATAGGTTTAGGTTTAGGGTGAGGTTTAGGATGAGGTTTAGGATTAGGGTTAGGGTTAGGGTTAGGGTGAGGGGTAGGGTCAGGGTGAGATTTACGGTGAGCGTAATGGTTAACATGAGGTTTAGGGTGAGTGTGAGGTTTAGAGTTAGCATTAGGGTTAGGGTGAGGTTTAGGGTGAGTGTTAGGGTTAGGTTTATGTTTAGGGTGAGATGAGGGTTAGGGTCATTGTGAGGTTTATGGTTAGGGTGAGAGATAGGTTTAGGGTGAGGGTTAGGCTTTGGTTTAGGGTGTGGGTGAGCGTGAGGGTGACAGTGAGGCTTAGGGTGAGGGTGAGGGTGATTGTGAGGGTTAGGCTTAGAGTTAGCTTTAGGCTTAGGGTTAGTGTGAGGGTGAAGGTGAGGGTTAGGGTTAAGAGTAGGGTTAGGTTTAAATTTAGGCCGAGGGTGAGCATGAGGGAGAGGGTAAAGGTTAGTCTTAGGGTTAGGGTTGTTGTGAGGATTAGGGTGAGGGTAAGGTTAAAGGTTAGGGTGAGGGTGAGGGTTAGGGTTAGTGTTAGGGTGAGGGTTAGGGTTAGGGTGAGGTTAGAGTTAGGGTGAGGTTTATTGTTAGTGTGAGGCTTAGTGTTAGTGTTAGGTTGAGGGTAAAGGTTTGGTTGAGGGTTAGGGATAGGGATAGGTTTAGGGTGAGGTTTCAGGTTATGGTGAGGTTTAGGGTCAGGGTGAGAGTTAGGGTTAGCATTATGGTTATTGTGAGGGTTAGCGTAAGGTTAGTGTGAGGGTTAGGGTTAGGGTGAGGGTTAGGTTGAGGGTGAGAGTAATGTTAAGTGTGAGGGTTAGGATTATGGTAAGCTTGTGGGTTAGGGTGAGGGTTAGGTTTAGGTTTACAGTAAGGGTGAGGGTTAGGGTGAGTGTTTGGTTTGGGGTTAGGGTTAGGGTGAGGGTGAGATTGAGGGTTGGGAATAGGGTTAGGTTGAGGGTTAGGGTTAGGCTGAGGATTAGGGTTAGTGTAATGGCTAGTTTTAGGTTTAGGGTTAGTGTTAGGGTGAGACTAAGTTTTAGGGTTAGGTTTAGGGTTACGGTGAGGTTGATGGTTAGGTTAAGGGTGAGGGTTAGGGTTAGGGTGAGGGTGAAGGTGAGGGTTAGGATAAGGGTGAAGGTGAGGGTTAGGATAAGGGTTAGGATTAGGGTTATTTTTAGGTTTAGGGTTAGGTTTATGGTTACGTTGAGGGTGAGGGTGAGGGTGAGGGTTAGTGTGAGGTTTAGGGTTAGGGTTAGGTTTAGGGTTAGGGTTAGGATGAGGTTTAGGGTGAGGGGTAGGGTTAAGGTTAGGGTGAGGGTTAGGGTTAGTGTGAAGGTTAGGGATAGGGTTAGGATGAGGGTTAGGTTGAGGGTTAGGGTTTAGATTAGGGTTAGGGTGAGTGTGAGGGTTAGGGTGACATTAAGGGTTAGCTTAGGTTTACGGTTAGGGTGAGGGTAAGGGTTAGGGTTAGGGTTAGGCTTAGGGTGAGGTTTAGGGTGAGGTTGAGGGTTAGGGTTAGTGTTAGGTTGAGGTGAAGGTTTAGGTTGAGGTTTAGGGTGAGGGTGAGTGTTAGGGTTAGCATTAGGGTTAGGGTGAGGTTTAGTGTGAGTGTTTTGGTTAGTTTAGGGTGAGGTTTTGGGTTAGTGTGAGGGTTAGGGTGAGGGCAAGGTAAGGGTAAGGGTGAGGTTTTTGGTGAGGGTGAGGGTTACGGAACGGGAGAGGGTTAGTGCTAGTGCGAGGGTTAGAGTTAGGGTTAGGAAAAGGGTTAGGGTGAGGGCTAAGGTGAGGGTGAGGATTAGGGTTAGGGTTAGGTTTAGGTTTAGGCTGAGGGTTAGGATTAGTGTGAGTGTTGGTGTTAGGTTTAGGCTTAGTATTAGTGTGAGGGTAAGGTTTAGGGTGAGGGTTAGGGTTAGGGTGAGGGTTAGGGTTAGGGTGAGGGTGAGGGTTAGGGTTAGGGTGAGGGTAAGGGTTAAGGTTAGGTCTAGGTTTAAGGTAATTGTGGGTTTTGTTGAGGTTTAGGTTTAGGGTTAGTGTACGGGTTAGGGTTAGGGTTAGTTTGAGGATTAGGTTGACGGTTGGCTTGACGGTTAGGGTTAGTGTGAGGGTTAGGGTTAGGCTGAGGGTGAGGGTGAAGTTGAGAGTAAGTGTTAGGATTAGGGTTAGGGAGAGGTTTTGGGTTTGGTTTACGGTTAGGATGAGGGTTAGGGTGAGGGGAAAGTTTAGGTTTAGAATGAGGTTAGTTTTATTGTGAGGGTTAGCGTTAGGGTTAGGGTCAGGGTGAGGGTGAGGATATGGTTTAGTTTGAGGGTTGAGGTGAGGGGTAGGGCTAGGTTTAGGGTGAGGTTTAGGTTTAGTGAGAGCGTAAGAGTTAGGCATAGGGTGAGGGTGGGGGTAAGTGTTATGGTGAGGGTTATGATGGGTTGATGGTTAGGGTTAGGATTAGGGGTAGGGTTAAGGGTAAGGCTGAGCATGAAGGTGAGAGTGGGGGTGAGGTTTACGGGTAGGATTACGTTTAGGGTGAGTGGTTTAGGGTGCGGGTTAGAGTGAGGGTTAGGGTTAGGGATAGGGTTAGGTTTAGGGTGACTGTTAGCTTGAGGGTTTGGTTTAGGTTTAGGGTTAAGGTTTCTGGTGAGGGTTCGGGTTCAGTTTAGGGTTAGGTTAAGGGTTTCGTGTTTGGTTTACTGTTAGGGTTAAGGTGAGGTTTATGGTGAGGGTGAGGGTTAGAGTTAGGTTTAGGTTTATGGTGTGTTTAAGTGATAGTGTGAGGGTTAGGGTGAGTGTTAGAGTTATTAGTAGGGTTTGGGTGAGGGTGAGGGCGAGGGTTAGGGTTAGGTTTAGCGTGAGGGTGAGGGTGAGGGTGACGGTTAGGGTTATAGTTAGGGTGAGGGTTAGGTTTAGTGTGAGGTTTAGGGTGAGGATGAGGTTAAGGGTTAGGGTGAGGGTTAAGGTAAAGGTGAGGGTTAGGGTTAGGGTTAGTGTTAGGGTGAGGGTTAGGGTGAGGGTTAAGGTTAGGTTTAGGGTTAGGGTGACGGGGAGGTTTAGGGTTAGGTTTAGGGTGAGGTTTAGGTTTAGTGAGAGCGTAACAGTTAGGCATAGGGTGAGGGTGGGGGTAAGGGTTATGGTGAGGGTTATGATGGGTTGATGGTTAGGGTTAGGATTAGGGGTAGGGTTAAGGGTAAGGCTGAGCATGAAGGTGAGAGTGGGGGTGAGGTTTACGGGTAGGATTACGTTTAGGGTGAGTGGTTTAGGGTGCGGGTTAGAGTGAGGGTTAGGGTTAGGGATAGGGTTAGGTTTAGGGTGACTGTTAGCTTGAGGGTTTGGTTTAGGTTTAGGGTTAAGGTTTCTGGTGAGGGTTCGGGTTCAGTTTAGGGTTAGGTTAAGGGTTTCGTGTTTGGTTTACTGTTAGGGTTAAGGTGAGGTTTATGGTGAGGGTGAGGGTTAGAGTTAGGTTTAGGTTTATGGTGTGTTTAAGTGATAGTGTGAGGGTTAGGGTGAGTGTTAGAGTTATTAGTAGGGTTTGGGTGAGGGTGAGGGCGAGGGTTAGGGTTAGGTTTAGCGTGAGGGTGAGGGTGAGGGTGACGGTTAGGGTTATAGTTAGGGTGAGGGTTAGGTTTAGTGTGAGGTTTAGGGTGAGGATGAGGTTAAGGGTTAGGGTGAGGGTTAAGGTAAAGGTGAGGGTTAGGGTTAGGGTTAGTGTTAGGGTGAGGGTTAGGGTGAGGGTTAAGGTTAGGTTTAGGGTTAGGGTGACGGGGAGGTTTAGGGTTAGGGTTAGGGTGAGGGTTAGGGTGCGGGTTAGGGTTAGGGTGAGGGTTAGGTTATGGTGAGGGTTAGGGTTAGGGTTAGTTTGTGGGTGGTGTGAGAGTGAGGTTTAGGATGATGGTTAGGATTAGGGTGAGGGTTAAGGTGAGGGTTAGGGTTAGCATTAGGGTGAGGGTCAGGGTTAAGTTTAGGTTGAGGTTTGAGGTGAGGGGTAGGGTTAGGTTTAGGGTGAGGTTTAGGTTTAGTGAGAGCGTAACAGTTAGGCGTAGGGTGAGGGTGGGGGTAAGGGTTATGGTGAGGGTTATGATGGGTTGATGGTTAGGGTTAGGATTAGGGGTAGGGTTAAGGGTAAGGCTGAGCATGAAGGTGAGAGTGTGGGTGAGGTTTACGGGTAGGGTTACGTTTAGGGTGAGTACTAGGGTGAGGGTGAGGGTTAGGGTGAAGGTGAGGGTGAGGGCCTTTGTAGATAATGGTTAGGGTTAGGGTGAGGATTAAGTGAGGGTGAGGGTGAGGGTGAGCTTTAGGGTTAGGGTGTGGGTGAGTGTTAGGTTTAGGGTGAGGGCTCAGGTGATGGTGAGTGTTAGGGTAAGGTTGAGATTTAGGGTTAGGTGAGGGTTAGGTTTAGGGTTAGGGTTAGAGTTAGGATGAGGGTT
Source organism: Dipodomys merriami (assembly GCF_024711535.1). Classification (NCBI taxonomy): domain Eukaryota; kingdom Metazoa; phylum Chordata; class Mammalia; order Rodentia; family Heteromyidae; genus Dipodomys; species Dipodomys merriami. Next base: position 4,913,353 of record NW_027206468.1, on the reverse strand, counting down.
TGGGTGAGGGGTACTATTAAGGTTAGGGTGAGAATTAGGGTTAATGTGAGGGTTATGGATAGGGTGAGGATAATGGTAGGGTGACGGTTAGGGTGAGAGTGAGGGTTAGGGTTACTGTTAGGGTGAGGGTTAGGGTTAGCTTTAGTGTTAAGTTGAGGGTGAGGGTGAGGGTTAGGGTTTGGCTTAAGATTAAGGTGAGGGTGAGGGTGAGGATGAGGGTTAGCTTGAGGTTTAGGGTTAAGGTGAGGGTTAGGTTTACGATTAGGGTTATTGTTAGGATTAGGTTTAGGGTGAAGGTGAGGATGAGGGTTAGGGTGAGGGTGTGGGATAGGGTTAGGGTTAGGTTTAGGGTGAGCATGAGGGATATGGTTAGGGTGAGGGGTAGGGTTAAGTTTAGGGTGAGGGTTAGGGTTAGTGTGAAGGTTAAGGTTAGGGTTAGGGTGAGGTTTAGGCTGACGGTTAGGGTGCAGATTAGGGATAGGATGAGGGTGAGGGTTAGGGTGAGGTTTATGGTTAGCTTAGGGTTAGGTTTAGGGTGAGGGTTAGGGTGAGGGTAAGGGTTAGGGTGAGGTTTAGGTTGAGGTTGTGGGTTTGGCGTTAGGGTTAGAGTGAGTTTCAGGTTTAGGGTGAGGGTTAGGGTGAGGGTGAGTGTTAGGGTTAGCATTAGGGTTAGGGTGAGGTTTAGTGTGAGTGTTTTTATTAGGTTAGGTTGAGGTTTTGGGTAAGTGTGAGGGTTAAGGTGAGGTTAAGGTAAGGGTAAGGGTCAGGTTTTTGGTGAGGGTGAGAGTTACGGAAAGGGTGAGGGTTAGGGTTAGGGTTAGGGTTAGGGATAGAAAAAGGGTTAGTGTGAGGGATAAGTTGAGGGTGAGGATTTGGGTTAGGGTTAGGTTTACGTGGAGGGTTAGGTTTAGGCTGAGGGTTAGGGTTAGTGTGAGGGTTTGTGTTAGGGTTAGGCTTAGTGTTAGGGTGAAGGTTAGGGTTGGGTGAGTGTGAGGGTTAGGGTGAAGGTAAGGGTTAGGGTTAGGACTAGGTTTAGGGTTATTCAGGATTTTGGTGATGTTTAGGGTTAGAGTTAGTGTAAGGGTTAGGGTGAGGGTAAGGGTTAGGGTTAGGACCAGGTTTAGGGTTATTGAGGATTTTGGTGATGTTTAGGGATAGGGTAAGTGTAAGGGTTAGGGTTAGGGTTAGTGTTGAGGATTAGGTTGAGGGTTAGCGTGATGGTTAGGGTTAGTGTGAGGGTCAGGGTGAGGCTGAGGGTGAGCGTGAGGGTGAGAGTTAGTGTTAGGGTTAGGGTTAGTTATGATGAGGCTGAGGGTTAGGGTTAGGATTAGGGTTCGGGATAGGTTTTGGGTAGGTTTAGGGTTAGGATGAGGGTTAGGGTGAGGGGTAAGAGGTTTAGGGTGAGGGTTAGAGTTATTGTAAGCGTCAGCGTTAGGGTTAGGGTTAGGGTGAGGGTGAGTATAAGGTTTAGGGTGAGGGTTAGGGTGAGGGTTAGGGTTTGGAATAGGGTTAGGGATAGGGTGACACTTAGCTTGAGGGTTAGGTTTAGGGTTAGGGTTAAGGTTTCGGGTGAGGGTTAGGGTTCAGGTTAGGGTCAGGGTTTCGTATTTCGGTTAGGGTTAAGTTTAGGGTGAGATTTAGGGTGAGGGTGAGGGTGAGGGTTATGTTTAGGTTTATGGTGTGGGTAAGTGATAGTGTGAGGGTTAGGGTGAGTGTTAGAGGTAGCAGTCGGTTTTGGTGAGGGTGAGGGTTAGGCTTAGGGTTAGGGTGAGTTTTAGGGTTAGGGTGAGGGTTAGGGTTAGGGTTAGCATGAGGGTGAGGGTGAGGGTGACGGTTAGGGTTAGAGTTTGGGTGAGGTTTAGGTTTAGTGTGAGGTTAAGGGTGAGGATGAGGTTAAGGGTTAGGGTGAGGGTTAAGGTAAGGGTGAGGGTTAGGGTTAGGGTTAGTGTTAGGGTGAGGGTTAGGTTTAGGGTTAAGGTTAGGGTTAGGGTGAGGGGTAGGGTTAGGATTAGGTTTAAGGTGAGGGCTAGTGTGCGGGTTAGGGTTAGGGTTAGGGAGAGGGTTAGGGTTAGGGTTAGTTTGAGGGTGGTGTGAGGGTGAAGTTTAAGATGAGGGTTAGGATTAGGGTGAGGGCTAGGGTGAGGGTGAGGGTTAGCTTTAGGGTGAGGGTTAGGGTTAGGTTTAGGTTGAGGTTTCGGGTGAGGGGTAGGGTTAGGTTTAGGGTGAGGGTTAGGTTTAGTGTGAGTTTTAAGGTTAGGGATATTGTGAGGGTGAGGGTAAGGGTTATGGTGAGTGTTATGATCAGGTTGAGGGTTAAGATTAGGATTAGGGGTAGGGTTAGTGTAAGGCTGAGCATGAGGGTGAGGGTGCGGGTGAGGTTTAGAGTTAGGGTTACATTTAGGGTGAGGGATAGGGTGAGGGTGAGGCTTAGGGTGAAGGTTAGGGTGAGGGTGAGGGTGAGGGTCTTTGTTTGATAATGGTTAATGTTAAGGTGAGGATTAGGTGAGGGTTAGGGTTAGGGTGAGCTTGAGGGTTAGGGTGTGGGTGAGTGTTAGGGTTAGGGTGAGATTTCGGGTGATGGTGAGGGTTAGGGTAACATTGACAATTAGGGTTAAGTTTAGATGAGGGTTAGGTTTAGGGTTAGGATTAGAGTTAGGGTGAGGGTTCGCGTGAGGTGTACTGTTAAGGTTAGGGTGAGCATTAGGATTAATTTGAGGGCTAGGGATAGGGTTAGGATAAAGTTCGGGTGACAGTTAATGTTAGGGTGAGGGTTAGGGTTACTGTTAGGGTGAGGGTTAGAGTTAGCTTTAGTGTTAAGGTGAGGGTGAGGGTGAGGGTTAGTGTTAGGCTTAGGGTTAAGGTTAGGGTGATGGTGAGGATGAGGTTTAGAGTGAGGTTTAGGGTTAGAGTTATTGTTAGGGTCAGATTTAGGGTGAGGGTGAGGATGAGGGTGTGGGTTAGGGTTAGGGTTAGGTTTCGGGTGAGGGTGAGGGTTAGGGTTAGGGTTAATGTTAGGCTTAGGGTGATTGTTAGGGTTAGTGTGAGGCTTAGTGTTAGGGTTAGGGTTACTGTTAGGGTGATTGTAATTTTAGGGTGAGGGTTAGGGTTAGGTTGAGGGTTAGGTTTAGGTTGAGGGTTAGGATTAGGGTTCTGGTTAAGGTGAGAGTGAGGGTGATGCTTAGGGTTAGGGTTAGGTTGAGGGATAGGGTGAGGGTTAATTTTAGGGTAAGGGTTAGGGTTAGGGTGAGAGTTAGCCTTAGTGTTAATTTGAGGGTGGGGTGAGGGTCAGGTCTAGGGTGTGGGTGAGGGTTAGGGTGATGGCTAGATTAGGATGATGATTAGGGTTAGGGTGAGGGTTAGAGTTAGGTTTAGGGTGAGGGATACGGTGAGGGTTAGGTTTAAGGTGAGGGTTAGGTTTAGTGTGAGGGTTACAGTTAGGGTTAGGGTGAGGGTGAGGGTAAGGGTTTAGGGTGAGGGTTAGGGTTATGCTGAGGGTTATGTTTAGGATTAGCTTTAGAGTTAGGGTTAGGCTGAGGGTGAGGGTGAGAGTGAGATTGAGGTTTAGGATTAGGGGTAGGGGTAGGGTGAGGGGTAGTGTGAGGGTGAGTGTTAGGTTAAAGATGAGGGCGAGGTTGAGGGTGAGGGTCTCGGTTAGGTAGAGGTTAGGGTTAGGGTGAGGATTAGGTGAGAGTTAGGGTGAGGGTGAGGGTTAGGGTTAGGGTTAGAGAGAGGGTTAGGTTAGTGGTTAAGGTTAGAATTAGGGTGAGGGTTAGGGTGAAGGGTAGGGTTAGGGTTAGGGTGAGCATAAAGATTAATGTGAGGGTTAGGTTTAGGGTGAGGATAAAGAAAGGATGAGGGTTAGGGTTACTGTTAGGGTGAGGTTTAGGGTTACGACTAGTGTTAAGGTGAGTGTAAGGATGAGGGTTAGGGTTAGGCTTAGGTTTAAGATGAGGGTGAGGGTGAGGGTGAGGGTTAGCGTGAGGTTTATGGTTAGGTTGAGGGTTAGGTTCAGGGTTAGGGTTAGGGTTATTGTTAGGGTTAAAGTTAGGGTGAGGGTGAGGATAAGGTTGAGTGTGAGGGTTAGGATTAGGATTGGGGTTAAGGTGAGCCTGAGGGTGAGGGTGAGGTTTAGGGTGAGGGTTAGGCTAAGGCTTACGGTGAGGCTTAGGTTTAGTGTGATGTTTAGGGTGAGGGTGATGTTTAGGGTGAGAGTGAGGGTGAGGTTTTGGTTGAGGGTTTGGGTTAGGTTCAGGGTAGGTTTAGGCTGAAGGTGAGTGTGAGAGTTAGGGTTAGGGTGAGTGTGAGTTTTAGGTTTAGAGTTAGGGTGAGGGTTAAGGTGAGGGTTAGGGTTAGGATTACGGTTCGGGTTAGGCTGAGGGTGAGGGTGAGGGTGAGGGTTAGGATTACTGTGAGGCTTAAGCTTAGGGTGAGGGTGACCGTTAGGGATAGGTTGATGGTTAGGGTGAGGGTGAGTGTTAGGGTCTGGGTTAGGGTGAGTGTTATGGTGCGGGTGAAGTTAAGGGTTAGGTTTAGGGTTAGGATTAGGTTTAGGGTGAGGGTGAGTGTAACGGTTAGGATTAGCTTTATTGTTAGGCTTAGGTTTAAGCTGAGGGTGAGGGTGAGTATGAGGCTTAACATTATGTTGAGTGTGAGCATTAGGGTTAGAGTGATTGTTAGGGTAAGTGTTACGGTGAGGGGTAGAGTTAGGGTTAGGATTAGGGTTAGGTTTAGGCTGAGGGTGAGGGTGAGGGTGAGGGTTATGATTAGTGTGAGTGTTAATCTTAGGGTTAGGGTGAGGGTTAGGGATAGGGTAATGGTTAGGGTGGGTGTGAGGGTGAGGCTTAGGGCGAGTGTGAGGGTGAGTGTTAGGGTGCGTGTAAGTTTTAGGGTTAGATTTAGGGTTAGGGTGAGGGTTAGGATGATGGTTACGATGAGGGGCAGGGTTAGGGTTATGGTGAGGTTCAGGGTTAGTTTGAGGGTTAAAGTTAAGGTTGGGTTTAGGGTGAAGGTTAAGGTGAGGGTTAGAGTTAGGTTTAGGGTTAGGCTGAGGGTTAGGGTGAGGGTAAGTTTTAGGGTGAGGGTTAGGGTGAGTGTGAGGGTTAGGTTTAGGGAGAGGTTTAGGGTTATGGAGAGGATTAGTGTTCGGTTTAGGGTGAAAGTGAGGGTGATGGTGTGGGTTAGGGTAAGGATTAGGTTTAGGGTTAGGGTTAGGGTTATTGTTAGGGTTAGGGTTAGGTTTACGGTTAAGGTGAGGTTGCGGGTGAGGTGAGGTTTAGCGTTATGGTTAGCGTTAGAGTGAGGGTTTTGGTGAAGGTAAGTGTTGGGGTGAGGGTTAGGGTTAGGGTAAGATTGAGGGTGAGGTTGAGAGTTAGTGTTAGGGTTAGGGTTAATGTGAGGTTTAGGGTGAGGTTGAGGGTTAGTGTTAGGGTTAGGTTTAGGGTGCGATTAAGGGATAGGTTGAAGGTTAGGGTGAGAGTTAGGGTTATGTTAGGGTGAGAATTAGGGTTAGGGTGAGGATAAGAGTTAGTGAGGGTTAGTGTTAGGGTTAGGCTTAGTGTTAGGTTGAGGGTAATGTTTAGATTGAGGTTTAGGTTTAGGGTGAGGGTTAGGGTTAGGGTGATGGTTATTGTAAGGGTGAGGATTAGGGTGAGGTTTAGGGTTAGGGTGATGTTTAGGGTGAGGGTTAGGGTGAGGTTGAGGGTGAGAGTTGGTTTGAGGGTATGGGTTAGAGTTAGGGTGAGGTTGAGGGTGAGGGTGAGAATTAGGCTTAGGGTTAGTGTGAGGGTGAGTGTGAGGGTTAGGGTTAGGGTTAGACTTAGGCTTTGGGTTAGGCAGAGGGTGGGGGTGAGTGTGAGGGTTAGGGTTAGGGTGAGGGTTAGGGTTAGGGTTAGGGATAGGGTGATGTTTAGGGTGAGCGTTATTGTCAGAGTTAGTGTTAGGGTTTCGCTTAGTGTTAGGGTGATTGTAAGGTTTAGGTTGAGGGTTAGCATTAGGGTGAGGGTTAGGGTTAGTGTGAGGGTTAGGGTTTTGGTAAGGGTGAGGTTGAGGGTGATGGTGAGGGTGTGGGTGAGGATTAGAGTTAGGGTGAGTGTTAGGGTTAAGTTTAGCGTGAGAGTTTGGGTTAGGCTTAAGTTTAGGATGAGGGTTAGTTTGAGCGGTACGGTTACGGTTAGTGTGAGCGTTAGGGTTAGCGTTAGGTTTAGGGATAGGTTTAGGGTTAGGGTGAGGTTTAGGATGAGGTTTAGGGTTACGGTAAGGGTTAGTGTTAGGGTTAGGATGAGGGTTAGGGAGAAGGTTAGGATGAGGGTTAGGGTGAGGGTTCGGTTTAGGGTTCGGGTTAGGGTTATGGTGAGGGTGGGGGTGAGGGTGAGAGTGAAGGTTAGGGTTAGAGTTAGGATGCGGTGAGGATTAAGGTTAGGGTTAGGGTTAGGGTTAGGTTTAGGCTGAGGATGTGGCTGAGGGTGTGGGTGAGGATTAGGGTTAGGTTGAGTGTTAGGTTTAGTGTTAACGTAAGGGTTTGGGTTAGGTTTAAGTTTAGGATGAGAGTTAGTTTGAGAGGTACGGTTACAGTTAGATTGAGCATTAGGGTTAGCTTTAGGGTTAGGGATAGAGTTAGGGTTAGGGTGAGGTTTAGGATGAGGTTTAGTGTTAGGGTGAGGGTTAGGGTGAGGGTTAGGGTGAAGGTTATGGTTATGGTTAGGGTTAGGGTAAGGGATAGGGTTAGTGCGAGGGTTAGGGGTAGGGTTAGGTTTATGCTGAGAGTAAGTGTTAGCATGAGGTTTAGTGTGAGAGGGTTAGAGTTACATAAGTGTTAGGGTAGGCTTAGGGTGAGCGTTAGGGTTAGGTTTAGGTTTAGGGTGAGGTGAGAGTGAGGGTGATTGTGAGGTTTATTGTTAGGGTGAGGGATAGGTTTTAGGTGAGGGTTAGGTTTAGGGTGAAGGTGAGCGTAAGGGTGACAGTGAGGCTTAGGGTGAGGGAGAGGGTGAGTGTGAGGGTTAGGATTAGGTTTAGGTTTAGGGTTAGGGTTAGTGTGAGGGTAAAGGTGAAGGTTAGTGTTAGGAGTAGGATTATGTTTAAAGTTAGGCTGAGGGTGAGCGTGAGGGTGATGGTTAGGGTTAGGGTTAGGTTGAGGGTTAGAGTTAGTGTGAGGGTTAGGGTGAGGGTAAGGTTAAAGGTTAGGGTGAGGGTTAGGGTTAGGGTTACGGTGAGGATTAGGGGTAGGGTTATGGTTAGGGTTAGGGTGAGGGTAAGGGTGAGTGTTAGGGTGAGGGTTAGGGTTTGGATTAGGTTTAGGGTGAATGCTAGGTTGTCAGTGAGGGTTAGGGTTAGGGTGAAGGTGAGGGTTAGGTTTAGGGTTAAGTTGAGGGTTTGGGTGAGGTATAGGTTTAGAGTTAGGCTGAGTTTGAGGGTGAGGGTGAGCGTGACTGATAGGGTTAGGATTAGGTTGAGGTTTAGGGTGAGGATGAGGGTAACTGTTAGAGTGAGGCTGAGGGTTCGGGAGAGTATGAGGGTTAGGGTTTGGGTGAGGGTTAGGGTTGGGTAAGTGTTAGGATGATGGTGAGGTTGAGGGTTAGGGTTGGGTTTAGGGTCAGAGTGAGGGTTAGGGTGAGGGGTAGTGTTAGGTTTAGGGTGAGGGTTAGGGTTAAGGTGAAGTTTACTGTTACTGTGAGGTTTCATGTTAGGTTTAGGCTTAGTGTTAGGGTAAGAGTAAGGGTTAGGTTGAGGGTTAGGTTTATGGTGAGGTTTAGAGGTAGTATGTGGGTTAGGGCTAGGGTGAGGGCAATGGTGAGGGTTAGGGTTAGGGTGATGTTTAGGGTGAGAGTGAGTATTAGGGTGAGGGTGAAGGTAAGGGTTCTGTTGTGGGTTTGGGTTAGGGTTAGGGTGAGTTTGAGGGTGAAGGTGAGACTTAGGGTTAGGTTTAGTGTGACGGTGAATGTGAGGATTAGGGATAGGTTTAGGCTTAGGTTTAGGGTTAGGCTGAGGGTGACTGTGAGTGTGAGGGTTAGGTTTAGGGTGAAGGTTAGAGTTAGGGTGAGGGTTAGGTTGAGGGTGAGGTTTAGGGTTAGGATTACGTTGAGGGTAAGCCTGTGGGTGAGGGTGAGGTTGAGGGTTAGTGTTAGGGTGAGGGTTAGGCTAAGGTTTAGGCTGAGGGTTAGGTTTAGGGTGAAGTTTAGGTTGAGGGTTTTGGTTAGGGTTAGGGTGAGATTGAGACTTAGGGTTAGGTTTAGGGTGAGGGTGACTGTGAGGTTTAGGGATAGGGTTAGGCTTAGGTTTAGGGTTAAGCTGAGGGTGACTATGAGCCTGAGGTTTAGGGTTATGGTGAGCATTAGGGTTGGGGTTAGTGTGAGGGTAAGTGTTCGGGTGAGTGTTAGGGTTTGGGTGAGTGTTAGCGTTAGGTTTAGGGTTAGGGTTAGGTTGGAGGTTAGGGTTAGGGTGAGGGTTAGCGTTAGGATAAAGGTTAGGTTGAGCGTGAGGGTGAGGGTTAGGATTAGGTTTAAGGTGAGCCTGAGGGTGAGGGTGAGGGTGAGGGTTAGGGTTAGGGTGAGGGTTAAGCTAAGGGTTAGGTTGAGGGTTAGGTTTAGGGTGATGTTTAGCTTGAGGGTTTGGGTTAGGGTTAGGGTGAGTGTGAGGGTGAGTGAGAGGGTTAGGATTAGTGTCAGGGTTAGGTTTAGGGTGAGGGTGAGTGTGAAGGTTAGGTTTTGGGTTATTGTTAGGCTTAGGTTTAAGCTGAGGGTGAGGGTGAGTGTGAGGGTTAGGGTGAGGGTTAGGGTTTGGGTTAGGGTGAGGGTTAGATGAGGGTGAGGGTTAGGGTTAGGGTGAGGGTTAGGGTTAGGGTGAGGGTGAGGATTAGCGTTATGGTGAGGGTTAGGTTTCTGGTGTGGATTAGGGTGAGGGTTAGGGTGAGGGTGATGTTTAGGGTAAGCGTGAGGTTGGTTTGAGGGTTTGCATTAGGTTTAGGGTGAGGTTGAGGGTGAGGGTGAGGGTGAGGGTTCAGTTGAGGGTTTGGGTTAGTGTTAGGGTGAGGTTGAGTGTGAGGTTTAGGGATAGGTTTAGGCTTAGTTTTCGGGTTAGGCGGAGGGTGACTGTGAGCTTGAGGGTTAGTATTATGGTGAGCATTAGGGATGGGGTTAGGGTGAGGTAAGTGTTGGGGTGAGTGTTAGGGTTTGGGTGAGGGTTAGCGTTAGGTTTAGGGTGAGGGTGTGTTTGAGGGTTAGGGTTTGGGTTAGGGTGAAGGTTAGATGAGGGTGAGGGTTAGGGTTAGGGTGACGGTTAGGGTTAGGATGACGGTGAGGGTTAGCGATAGGGTGAGGGTTAGGGTTATGGTGCAGATTATGGTGAGTTTTAGGGTTACCCTGATGTTTATGGTGAGGGTGAGGGTTGGTTTGAGGGTTTGCATTAGTTTTAGGTTGAGGTTGGGGGTGAGGGTGAGGCTTAGGGTTAGGGTTAGGGTGAGGGTGACTCTGAGGGTTAAGGTTAGGGTTAGGCTTAAGCTGTTGGTTAGGTTGAGGGTGAAGGTGAGGGTTAGTTTTAGGATTAGGGTTAATGATAGGGTGATATTTAGGGTGAGGATTAGTGTGAGAGTTAGTGTTAGGGTTAGGTTTAGTGTTAGAGTGAGTGTAAGGGTTAGGTTGAGGGTTAGGGTTAGGGATTGGGTGAGGGTTGTGATGACGGTTAGGGTGAGGGTAAGGTTTAGGGTGAGGGTTATGGTGAGTGTGAGGGTTAGGGTTAGGGTTAGGGTGAGGGTGAGGGTGAGGGTGAGGATTCAGTTGAGGGTTTGTGTTAGGGTTAGGGTGAGGTTGAGGGTGAGGGTGAGACTCAGGGTTAGGTTTAGGGTGATGGTGAGTGTGAGGATTAGGGATAGGGTTAGGCTTAGGTTTAGAGTTAGGCTGAAGGTGACTGTGAGCGTGAGGGTTAGGGTTAGGATGAGGGTTAGGGTTAGGTTGAGGGTTAGCGTTAGGGTTAGGGTTAGGGTTAGGTTGGAGGTTAGGTTTAGGGTGAGGGTTAGCGTTAGGGGTAGGGTTAGGTTGAGGGGGAGAGGGAGGGCTAGCGTTAGGATTAGGTTTAGGGTGAGCCTGTGGGTAAGGGTGAGGGTGAGGGTTAGGTTTAGGGTGAGGGTAAGGCTAAGGGTTAGGGTGAAGTTTAGGTTGAGGGTGATGTTTAGGTTGAGAGTTTGGGTTAGGGTTAGGGTGAGTGTGAGGGTGAGTGAGAGGGTTAGGATTAGGGTTAGGGTTAGGTTTAGGGTGAGGGTGAGTGTGAGGGTTAGTGTTTGGGTTATTGTTAGGCTTAGGTTTAAGCTGAGGGTGAGGGTGAGAGTGAGGGTTAGGGTTATGTTGAGTGTGAGCATTAGGTTTAGGTTTAGGGTGAGGGTGAGGTTGAGGGTTAGTTTGAGGGTTAGTGTTAGGGTGAAATTGACGGTTAGCGTTAGGGTGAGGGTTAGGTTTATGGTGCGGATTAGGGTGAGTGTTAGGGTTACGGTGATGTTTATGGTGAGGGTGAGGGTTGGTTTGAGGGTTTGAGTTAGGTTTAGGGTGAGGTTGAGGGTGAGGGTGAGGCTTAGGGTTAGGGTCAGGGTGAGGGTGAATCTGAGGGTCAGGGTTAGGGATAGGCTTTAGGCTGAGGGTTAGGCTGAGGGTGAGGGTGAGGGTTAGGGATAGGGTTAGGGTTAATGATAAGGTGATATTTAGGGTGAGGTTTAGTGTGAGAGTTAGTTTTAGGGTTAGGATTAGTGTTAGAGTGAGTGTAAGTGTTAGGTTGAGGGTTAGGATTAGGGATAGGGTGAGGGTTGGGATGAGGGTTAGGGTGAGGGTAAGGTTAAAGTTGAGGGTTATGGTGAGTGTGAGAGTTAGGGTTAGGGTGAGTGTTAGGGTGAGGGTGAGGGTTCAGTTGAGGGATTGGGTTAGGGTTAGGGTTAGGGTGAGGTTGAGGGTGAGGGTGAGACTTAGGGTTAGGTTTGGGGTGATGGTGAGTGTGAGGATTAGGGATAGGGTTAGGCTTAGCTTTAGGGTTAGGCTGAGGGTGACTGTGAGGTTGAGGGTTAGGGTTAGGATGAGGTTTAGGTTTAGGGTGAGGCTTAGTGGTAGGGTTAGGGTTAGGGTTAGGTTCGAGTTTAGGTTTAGGGTGAGGTTAGCATTAGGGGTAGGGTTAGGTTGAGGGTGAGGGTGAGGGCTAGGTTTAGGATTAGGTTTAGGGTGAGGGTTACGGTCAGAGTGAGGGTTAGGGTTAGGTTTAGATTTACGGTGAGAGTAAGGGTTAGCGTGAGGTTTAGGGTGAGTGTGAGGGTTAGAGTTAGCATTAGGGTTAGGGTGACGTTTAGGGTGAGGGTTAGGTTTAGGTTTAGGGTGAGGGTGAGGTGAGGGTGAGGGTGATTGTGAGGTTTATGGATAGGGTGAGAGATAGGCTTAGCGTGACGGTTAGGGTTAGGGTTAGGGTGAGGGTGAGCGTGAGGGTGACAGTGAGGCTTAGGTTGTGGGTGAGGGTGAGTGTGAGGGTTAGGCTTAGGGTTAGGGTTAGGGTTAGTGTGAGGGTGAAGTTGAGGGTTAGTGTTAGGAGTAGCGTTAGGTTTAAAGTTAGGCTGAGGGTGAGCGTGAGGATGAGGGTGACGGTTAGGGTTAGGGTTAGGGTGAGGGTTAGGTTTAGTGTGAGGGTTAGGGTGAGGTGAAGGCTAAAGGTTAGGGAGAGGGTGAGGGTTAGGTTTAGGGTTAGGGTGAGGTTCAGGGTTAGGTTTATGGTTAGCGTTAAGATGAGGGTGAGGGTTAGGGTGAGGTTGAGCGTGAAGGTTAGTGTGAGGGTTAGGGTTAGTGTGAGGGTTATTGTTAGGGTTAGTGTTAGGGTTACGGTTAAAGTGAGGTTGCGAGTGAAGTGAGGTTTAGCGTTAGGGTTAGCGTTAGGATGAGAGTTAGGGTGAGGGTAAGTGTTGGGGTGAGGGTTAGGGTTTGGCTGAGGTTTAGGGTGAGGTTGAGGGTTAGTGTTAGGGTTAGGGTTACTGTGAGTTTAAGGGTTAGTTTGAAGGGTTAGTGTGAGGGTGAGGGTTAGGGTTAGCATTAGGGCTAGTGTGAGTGTTAGGGTTAGTGTTAGGGTTAGGTTAGGGTGAGGGTTAGGGTTAGGGTGAGGGTTAGGATGAGGGTTAGTGTAGGGTTAGGGTGAGGGTTAGATGAGTGTGAGGGTTAGGGTTAGGTTGAGGTTTAGGTTTAGGGTGAGGGTTATGGTTAGGATTAGTGTTAGCATTAGGGTTAGTGTGAGGGTTAGGGTGAGTGTTAGGGTTTGTTTAGTGTGAGGGTTAGGGTTAAGGTGAGGGTTAGGGTGAGGGTTAGGTTTGGGTTAGGGTGAGGGTTAGATGAGGGTGAGGGTTAGGGTTAGGTTGAGGGTTAGGTTTAGGGTGAGGGTTAGGGATAGGATTAGGGTTAGGGTGAGGTCTATGGTGAGAGTGAGGGTTAGGGTGAGGGTTAGGGTTAGGGTGAGGGTTAGGGTTAGTGTGAGGGTAAGGTTAAAGGTTAGATTGAGGGTGAGTGTTAGGGTTAGGTTTAGGGTGAGGTTTAGGGTTAGAGTTATGGTTAGGGTTAGGGTGAGGGTGAGTGTGAGTGTGACAGTGAGGCTTAGGTTCAGGGTGACGGTGTGGGTGAGTGTGAGTCTTAGACTTAGTGTGAGGGTGAAGGTGAATGTTAGTGTTAGGAGTAGGGTTAGGTTTACAGTTAGGCTGAGGGTGAGCGTGAGGGTGAGGGTGACGGTTAGAGTTAGGTTTAGGTTGAGGGTTAGGGTTTGTGTGAGGGTTAGGCTGAGGGTAATGTTAAAGGTTAGCGTGATGGTGAGGGTTAGGAATAGGGTTAGGGTGAGGATTAGGGTGAGGTTTAGGGTTAGGGTTACGGTTAGTGTTAGGTTGAGGGTGAGGGTTAGGTTGAGGGTAAGGGTGAGGTTAGGGTGAGGGTTAGGGTTAGGGTGAGGTTTAGGTTGAGGATGAGTGTGAGTGATAGTGTGAGGCTTAGGGTTCGGGAGAGTATGAGGGTTAGGGTTTGGTTGAGTGTTAGGGTTGGGTGAGTGTTAGGGTGACGGTGAGTGTGAGGGTTAGGGTTGGGTTTAGGGTTAGAGTGAGGGGTAGGGTTAAGGGTAGGTTTAGTGTTAGGGTTAGGGTTAGGGTTAGGGTTAGTGTGAGGGTTAGGGTTAGGTTGAGGTTTAGGTTTAGGGTGAGGTTTAGGGTTAGTATGAGGGTTAGGGCTAGGGTGAGGGAAAGGGTGAGTATTAGGGTTAGGGTGATGTTCAGGGTGAGGGTGAGGGTTAGGGTTAGGGTGAGGGTGAGGGTTAAGTTGAGGGTTTGGGTTAGCGTTAGGGTGAGGTTGAGGGTGAGGGTGAGTCGTAGTGTTAGGTTTAGTGTGAGGGTGTGTGTGAGGGTTTGGGATGGCGTTAGGCTTAAGTTTAGGGTTAGGCTGAGGGTGACTGTGAGCGTGAGAGTTAGGGTTAGGGTGAGGTTTAAGGTTAGGGTGAAGGTAAGGGTTGGGTTGAATGTTAGGGTTAGGGTGAGGGTTCATGTTAGGGTTAGGGTGAGCGTTAGGGTTAGGTTGGAGGTTAGGGTTAGGATGAGTGTTAGCGTTAGGGTTAGGGATCGGATTAGGTTGGAGATTAGGGTTAGGATGTGTGTTAGCGTTAGGGGTAGGGTTAGGTTGAGGGTTAGGGTGAGGGTTAGGGTTAGGTTGAGGGTGAGGGTGAGGGTTCGGTTGAGGGTTTCGGTTAGGGTTAGAGTGAGGGTGAGGGTGAGTGTGAGGGTTAAGTTTATGGTTAGGTTTAGGTTTAGGGTGAGGGTGAGTGTGAGGTTTAGGGTTAGGGTTATTTTTAGGCTTATGTTTAAGCTGAGGGTGAGTGTGAGTGTGGCCGTTATGCTTATGTTGAGTGTGAGAATTAGGGTTAGGTTTAGGGTGAGGGTGAGGTTGAGGGTTAGGGTGAGGTTTATTTTGAGGGTTAGTGTTAGAGTTAGGTTTAGGGTTAGTGTTAGGGTTAGGGCTGGGTTTAGGGATACGCTTAGTGTTAGGCAGAAGGTGAAGTTGAGGGTGAGGGTTAGGGTTTGGGTGAGGATGAGGTTTAGGGTTAGAGTTAGCATTAGGATGAGGGTTAGTGTTAGGGTTAGTGTTACAATTAGGTTTACGATGAGGGTGAGTGTGAGGGTTAGGGTTAGGATTAGACTTAGGGTGAGGGTGAGAGTGAGGGTAAGGGTGAGGGTTAGGTTTAGGCTTAGGGTTCGAGTATGGGCTAAGGTGAGGGTGAGGGTTAGTGTTAGGTTTGGGGTGAGGGTTAGGGTGAGTGTGAGGGTTACGGTTAGTCTTAGTCTTAGGCTTAGGCTTAGGCCGAGTATGAGTGTGAGGGGGAGAGTGTTAGGGTTAGGATGAGGGTTAGGGTTTTAGGGTTAGGGTGAGGGTTAGGATGAGGTTTAGGGTTAGGATTAGGGTTAAGTGAGGGCTACAGTGAGGGTGAGGGTTAGGGTTAGCGTTAGGATGAGGTTTAGGGTTAGGGTTACTTTGAGGGTGAGGGTTAGGGTTATGGTGAGCGTTAGGTTTAGGGTTAGGGTGAGGGTGAGGTTTAGGATTAGGTTTAGGGTTAGGGTTAGGTTTAGGATTAGCGTTACAGTGAGGGTGAGTGTGTGGATTAGGGTTAGGGTTAGGCTTAGGCTTAGGATTAGGCTGAGGGTGATAATGGGGATGAGAATTCGCTTTTGAGTGATGGTTAGGTTTATGGTTAGGTTGAGGGTTAGGATGAGGGTTAGGGTTAGGATTAGGGTTAGGGTGAGGGCTAGGATGAGGGTGATGTTTAGGGTTAGGGTTAGGCTTAGGCTTAGGGATAGGCTGAGGCTGAAGTTGAGGGTGAGGGTTACGGTTAGGGTGATGGTTAGGGTTACAGTTAGGGTGAGTGTTAGAATGATGATTACGGTTAGGGTGAGGGTTAGGGTGAGGGTGACAGTAAGGGTAAAGGTGAGGGTTAGTCTGAGGGTGAGTGTTATGGTAATGGTGAAGGTTAAGTGTTAGGGTGAGGGTTAGGTGAGGGTTAGGGATAGGGTTAGTGTTAGCGTTAGGCTGAGGTTTAGTGTGAGGGTTACGGTTAGGGTTACAGTTACGATTAGGGTTAGGGTGAGGGTGAGTGTGAGGGTTCGGGTTAGTCTTAGGCTTATGCTTAGGCTTAGGCCCAGCTTGAGGTTGAGGGTGGGGGTTACGGTTAGGGTGAGTGATAGGGTTAGGGTAATGGTTAGGGTTAGGGCAAGGTTGAAGTTTAGGGTTAGGGTTAGATTGAGTTTTAAGTTTAGGGTGATGGTTAGGGTTAGTGTGAGGGTTAGTGTTCGGGTTAAGGTGAGTTTTAGTGTGAAGGTAAGTGTTAGGGTGAGGTTTAGGGTTAAGGTGAGGTTTAGGGTTAGAGTTAGTGTAGGGTGAGGGTTAGGGTTATGGTTTGTGTTAGGGTTAGGGTTAGCGTGAGGTTTAGGGTGGGGGTGAGTGTTAGGGTTAGGGTTAGGATTAGGATTAGGGTTAAGGAGAGGGTGAGTGTGAGGGTTAGGGTTAGGGTTAAGGTTAGGATTAGAGTTATGGTGAGGGTGAGGTGAGGGTTAGGTTTAGGGTGAGGGTTGGGGTTAGGGTTACAGTGAGGTTTAAGGTGAGGGTTAGGTTTAGGCTTAGGGTTAGGGTATGGGCTAAGGTGAGGGTGAGGGTTAGGTTTAGGGTTAGTTTTAGGGTTAGGGTTGGGGTTAGGGATAGTCTTAGTGTTAGGCGGAGGGTGAGGGTGAGGGTGAGGGTTAGGGTTGGGGTTTGGGTGAGGTTTATGGTTAGTGTTAGTGTTACGGTGAGAGTTAGTGTGAGGGTTAGGGTTAGGGTGACTGTTACTTTTAGGGTTAGGGTGAGGGTCAGTGTGAGTGTAAGGGTTAGTTTTAGCCTTAGGTTTAGGCTTAGTCCGAGCCTAAGGGTGAGGATGAGGGTTAGGGTTAGGGTCAGGGTTAGGGTTAGGATGAGGGTTATGGACAGGGTGAGGGTTAGGGTCAGGGTTAGGGTTAGAGTGAGGGTTAGGGTGAGGGATAGGGTTAGGGTTAGGGTGAGGGTTAGGGTTAATGTGAGGTTTAGGGTTAGGGTGTGTTTTAGGGATAGTGTGAGGGTTCATGTTAGGTTTAGGCTCAGTGTTAGGGTGAGGGTAAATGTTAGGTTGAGTCTTAGGTTTAGGGTGAGGTTTAGGGATAGTATGAGGGTTAGGGCTAGGGTGAGGGTATGGGTGAGGGTTAGGGTTAGGGTGATGTTAGGGTGAGGGTGAGGGTTAGGGTGAGTGTGAGGGTGAGGGTTAAGTTGAGGGTTTGGGTTAGGGTTAGGGTGAGGTTGAGGGTGAGGGTGAGACTTAGGGTTGGGTTCAGGGTGAGGGTGAGTGTGAGGATTAGGGATAGGGATAGGCTTAGGTTTAGTGTTAGGCGGAGGGTGACTGTGAGCATGAGGTTTAGGGTTAGGGTGAGGTTTAGGGTTAGGTTGAGGGTAAGGTTAAGGGTGAGGTTTTGGGTGAGGTTGGAGGTTAGGTTTAAAGTGAGGGTTAGCATTAGGGGTAGGGTTAGGTTGAGGATGAGAGTGAGTTTTAGGGTTAGGAATAGGTTTAGTGTGAGCCTGTTGGTGATGGTGAGGGTGAGGGTTAGGGTTAGGGTGAGGGTTTGGCTAATGGTTAGGGTGAGGGTTAGGTTTAGGGTGATGTTTAGGTTGAGGGTTTGGGTTTGGGTTAGGGTGAGTCTGAGGGTGAGTGAGAGGGTTAGGATTAGGGTTAGGGTTAGGTTTAGGGTGTGGGTGAGTGTGAGCGTTAGGGTTAGGGTTATTGTTGGGCTTAGGTTTAAGCTTAGGGTTAGGGTGAGTGTGAGGGTTAGAGTTATGTTGAGTGTGAGCATTACGGTTAGTTTTATGGTGAGGTTGAGGTTGAGGGTTAGGGAGAGGTTTAGGGTTTGGGTTAGGGTGAGGGTTAGATGACGGTGAGGGTTAGGATTAGGGAGAGGGTTAGGGTTAGGGTGAGGGTGAGGGTTATCGTTAGGGTGAGGGTTAGGGTTTTGGTGCCGATTAGGGTGAGTGTTAGGTTTACGGTGATGTTTATGGTGAGGGTGAGGGTTGGTTTGAGCGTTTGCGTTAGGTTTAGGGTGAGGTTGAGAGTGAGGGTGACGCTTAGGGTTAGGGTTAGGGTGAGGGTGATTGTGAGGGTTAGGGTTAGGCTTTAGGCAGAGGGTTAGGGTGAGAGTGAGGGTGAGGGTGATGATTAGGGTTAGGGTGAGGGTTAGGTTAGGGTTAGGGTGAGGGTTAGGCATAGTGTGATGTTTAAGGTTAGGGTGAGGTTTAGGGTTACTGTAAGGGCTCATGTTAGGTTTAAGCTTAGTGTTAGGGTGAGGGTAAGTGTTAGGTTGAGGTTTACTTTAGGATGAGGTTTAGGGTTAGTATGAGCGTTAGGGCTAGGGTGAGGGTAAGGTTGAGGGTTAGGGTTAGGGTGATGTTTACGGTGAGGGTGAGGATTAGGGTGAGGGAGAAGGTGAGGGTGAGGGTTCAGTTGAATATTTGGGTTAGGGTTAGGGTGAGGTTGAGGCTTAGGGTTAGGTTGAGGGTGAGGGTGAGGGTTAGGGTTAGGGTTAGGGTTAGTATTATCGTTAGGGTTAGGGTTAGAATAACGTTGAGGGTGAGGATTAGGGTTAGGGTTAGGGTGAGGTTTAGGCTTAATGTTAGTGATTGTGTTAGGGTTAGGGTTAGGGTGAGAGTTAGGAGGAGGGTTAGGGTTAGGGTTAGGATTAGGTTTAGGGTGATGGTGAGTGTGAGGTTTAGGGATAGGGTTAGGCTTAGGTTTGGGGTTATGCTGAGGGTGACTGTGAGCTTGAGTGTTAGGGTTATGGTGAGCATTAGGTTTGGGATTATGGTGAGGGTAAGGGTTGGTGTGAGTGTTAGGGTTTGGGTGAGGGTTAGCGTTAGGTTTAGGGTTAGGGTTAGTTTGGAGGTTAGTGTTAGGGTGAGGGTTAGCGTTAGGGGTAGATTTAAGTTGAGGTGAGGGTGAAGGTTAGGATTAGGATTAGGTTGAAGGTGAGCCTGAGGGTGAGGGTGAGGGTGAGGGTTAGGGTTAGGGTGAGGGTTAGGCTAAGGTTTAGGGTGATTGTTAGGTTTAGGGTGATGTTTAGGTTGAGCGTGAGGGTTAGGGTTAGGGTTAGGGTGAAGTTTCAGTTGGTGGTTTGGGTTAGGGTTAGGTTGAGGGTGAGGGTGAGTGAGTGGGTTAGGTTTAGGGTTAGGATTCGGTTTAGGGTGAGGTTGAGTGTGAGTGTTAGGGTTGGTTTATTGTTAGGCTTAGGTTTAAGCTGAGGGTGAGGGTGAGTGTGAGGTTTAGGGTTATGTTGAGTGTGAGAACTAGGGTTAGGATTATGGTGAGGGTGTGGTTGAGGATAAGGGTGAGGGTAGGGTTTGGGTTAGGGTGAGGGTTAGATGAGGGTGAGGGTTAGGGTTAGGTTAAGGGTTAGGGTTAGGGTAAGGGTGAGGGTTAGCGTTAGGGTGAGCGTTCGGGTTATGGTGCGGATTAGGGTGAGTGTTAGGGTTACCGTGATGTTTATGGTGAGGGTGAGGGTTGGTTTGAGGGTTTGCGTTAGGTTTAGGGTGAGGTTGAGGGTGAGGGTGGGGCTTAGGGTTAGGGTTAGGGTGAGGGTGACTCTGAGGGTTAGGGTTAGGGTTAGGCTTTAGGCTGAGGGTTAGGCTGAGGGTGAGGGTGAGGGTTAGGTTTAGGGTGAGTTTTAGGGTTAGGGTTAATGATAGGATGATATTTAGGGTGAGGGTTGGTGTGAGAGTTATTGTTAGGGTTAGGCTTAGTGTTAGAGTGAGTATAAGGGTTAGCTTGAGGGTTAGGGTTAGGGATTGTGTGAGGGTTGCGATGAGGGTTAGGGTAAGCGTAAGGTTTAGGGTGAGGATTATGGTGAGTGTGAGGGTTAGGGTTAGGGTTAGGGTGAGGGTGAGGTTTAGGGTCATGTAAGGGCTAAGGTTAGGGTTAGGATGAGGGTTAGGGAGAGGGTTAGGATGAGAGTTAGGGTTCGGGTTCGGGTTTGGGTTCAGTTTAGGGTTATGGTTAGGTTTAGGGTGAGGGTGAGGGTGAGGTTTAGGGTTATGGTAAGGGCTAGGGTTAGGGTTAGGATGAGGTTTAGGGAGAGGGTTAGGATGAGGGTTAGGTTGAGGGTTCGGTTTAGGGTTCGGGTTAGGGTTAGGGTGAGGGTGGGAGTGAGGGTGAGAGTGAAGGTTAGGGTTAGAGTTAGGATGAGGGTGAAGTTTAGGGTTAGGATTAGGGTTAGGGTTAGGTTTAGGCTGAGGATGAGGCTGAGGGTGTGGGTGAGGATTAGGGTTAGGTTGAAAGTTAGGGTTAGGGTTAGGGTGAGGGTTTGGGTTAGGGTTAAGTTTAGGATGAGAGTTAGTTTGAGCGGTATGGTTATGGTTAAGATGAGCGTTAGGGTTAGCGTTAGGGTTATGGTTAGGGTTAGGGTTAAGGTGAGGGTTAGGGTAAGTGTGAGGGTTGGGGTTAGTGTTAGCTTTATGGTGAGAGTAAGGGTTAGCGTGAGGATCAGGGTGAGTGTGAGGGTAAGAGTTAGCATTAGGCTTAGGATGAGGTTTAGGGTGAGGGTTAGGGTGAGGTTTAGGGTTAGGGTCAGGTGAAGGTGAGGGTGATTGTTAGGTTTATGGTTAGGGTGAGAGATAGGTTTAGTGTGAGGGTTAGGGTTAGGGTTACAGTGAGAGTGAGCATGAGGTTGACAGTGAGGCTTAGGGTGTGGGTGAGGGTGAGTGTGAGGGTTAGGGATAGGGTTAGGGTTAGGGTTAGTTTGAGGGTGAACTTGAGGGTTAGTTTTAGGAGTAGCGTTAGGTTTAAATTTAGGCTGAGGGTGGGCGTGAGGGTGAGGGTGACGGTTAGGGTTAGGGTTCGGGCTAGGTTGAGGGTTAGGGTTAGTGTGAGGGTTATGGTGAGGGTAAGGCTAAAGGTTAAGGTTAGGGTTACAGTGAGGGTTAGGGTTAGGGTTAGGGTTATTGTTAGTGTTAGGTTAGTGTTACATTTGCGGTGAGGGTGAGGCTGAGGGTGAAGTTTATGGTTAGGTTTAGGGTTAGGGTTATTTTTAGGGTTAAGGTTATGGTGAGGTTTAAGGTGAGGGTTAGGGTTAGGGTTAAGGTTAGTGTTATGGTGCGGGTGAGGGTGAGGGTTAAGTTTAGGGTGAGTGTTGGGGTTAGGGTTAGAGTTAGCGTTAGGGTGTGGGTTAGGATTAGGCTTAGGGTTAGGGTATGGGCTAGGGTGAGGGTGAGGGTTAGGGTGAGGGTTAGGTTTAGGGTTAGTGTTAGGTTTAGGGTTGGTGTGAGGGATAGGCTTAGTGTTAAGCGGTGCGTGAGGTTGAAGGTGAGGGTTAGGGTTAGGGTGCGGGTGAGGTTTAGGGTTAGTGTTAGCATTAGGGTGAGGGTTAGTGTAAGGGTTAGGGTTAGGGTGAGTGTTACTGTTAGGGTTAGGGTGAGGGTGAGTGTAAGGGTAAGGGTTTGTCTTAGGCTTAAGCTTAGGTTTAGCTGAGCCTAAGAGTGAGGGTGAGGGTTAGGGTTAGGGTGAGGGTTATGGACAAGGTGAGGGTTAGCGTTAGGGTTAGGGTTATTGGTAGGATTAGGTTTAGGTTTAAAGTTACTGTGACGGTGAGGGTTAGGGATAGGGATAGTGTGAGGTTTAGGTTTAGGGATAGGGTTAGAGTTAGGGTTAGGGTAAGGGTGAGGTTTGGGGTTAGATTTAGGGTTAGTGTTAGGGTTAGGGTTAGGGTGAGGGTTAGTGTGAGTTTTAGGGTTAGGCTTAGGCTTAGGCTTAGGCTTAGGCTTAGGCTTAGGCCTAGCATGAGGGAGAGTTTTAGGGTTAGGGTTAGTGTGAGGGTTATGGTTAGGGTGAAATTGAGTGTGAGGGTTAGGGTTAGTCTTAGGCTTAGGCTTAGGCTGAGCGTATGGGTGAGGGTGAGGGTTAGGGTTAGGGTCAGGGTTAGGGTGAGGTTTAGTGTGAGGTTTGGGTTTAAGTTTAGTGTTAGGGTTATGGTTGGGGTTAGGGATAGTCTTAGTGTTAAGCGGAGGGTGAGGGTGAGGGTGAGAGTTAGGGTTAGGGTTAGGGTTTGGGTGTTAGGATTTGGGTGAGGGTTAGGTTGAGGTTCAGGGTTAGGATTAGGGTTCAGGTGAGGGCTAGTGTGAGGATGAGGATTAGGGTTAGCATTAGGGTGAAGTTAGGGTTAGGGTTAGGGTTACATTGAGGATGAGTTTTAGGGTTAGGGTGAGGGTTAGGGTTAGGGTTAGGGTGATGGTGAGGGTTAGAATTAGGTATATGGTTAGGGTTATTGTTAGTGTTATGGTTAGGGTTAAGCTTATGTTGAGGGTGAGGCTGAGGGTGAGCGTTAGGGTTAGGGTTAGGGTGACATTTAGGCTTAGGGTTAGGGTTAGGGTTAGGAGAAGTGTTTGGTTTAAGGTGAGGGTGAGGGTTAGGGTTAGGGTTAGGGTTAGGGTTAGGGTTAGGGTTAGTGTTATCATTAGGGTTAGGGTTAGAATAACAGTGAGGGTGAGGATTAGGGTTAGGTTTAGGATGAGGTTAAGGGTTAGTGTTAGTGTTAGGGTTAGGGTTAGGGTTTGGGTGAGAGTTAGGAGGAGGGTTAGGGTTAGGATTAGGGTTAGGGTGAGGGTGAGGGTGTGGTTTAGGGTTAGGATTGAGGTTAGGCTTAGGGTTAGGCTGAGGGTGAGGTTGAGGGTGACGTTTAGGGTTAGGATGAGCCTGAGGGTGAGGGTTAGGGTTAGGCTTAGTGTTAGAGTTAGAGTTAGGGTGAGGGTGAGGGTTAAGATTAGGGTTAGGATTAGGGTTAGGGTGAGTTGAGGTTTAGGGTTAGTGTTAGGGTTAGGCTTAAGTTTAGGCTGAGGGTGAGGGTTAGGGTGAGGGTTAGGATTAGGTTTAGGTTTAAGGTATGGGCTAGGGTGAGGGTGAGGGTTAGGGTCAGGTTTAGGGTGAGGGTTAGTGTGAGGCTTAGGTTTAGGGTTAGTGTTAGGGTTAGGGTTGGGATTAGGGATAGTCTTAGTGTTAGGCGAAGGGTGAGGTTGAGGGTGAGGGTTAGGGTTAGGGTGAGGTTTAGGGTTAATGTGAGGGTTCATGTTAGGTTTAGGCTTAGAGTTAGGGTGAGAGTAAGGGTTAGGTTGAGGGTTAGGTTAGGGTGAGGATTAGGGTTAGTATGAGGGTTAGGGTTACGTTGAGGGTAAGGGTGAGGGTTATGGTTATGGTGATGTTTAGGGTGAGGGTGAGGGTTAGGGTGATGGTGAGGGTGAGGGTTCAGTTCAGGGTTTGGGTTAGGGTTAGGGTGAGCTTGAGACTTAGTGTTAGGTTTAGGGTGAGGTTGAGGTTTAGGGTTAGGGTTCGGGTGAGTGTTCAGTTGTGGGTTTGGGTTAGGGTTAGGGTGAGGTTGAGACTTAGCATTAGGTTTAGGGTGAGGGTGAGGGTTAGGGTAAAGGTTAGGGTTAGTGTTATCGTTATGGTTAGGGTTAGAATAACGGTGAGGGTTAGGATTAGGGTTAGGGTTAGGGTGAGGTTTACGGTTAAGGTTAGTGATAGTGTTAGGGTTAGGGTTAGGGTGAGAGTTAGGAGGAGGGTTAGGGTTAGGGTTAGGGTTACGATTAGGGTTAGGGTGAAGGTGAGTGTGAGGTTTAGGGATAGGGTTATGATTAGGTTTAGGGTTAGGCTGAGGGTGACTGTGAGCTTGAGTGTTAGGGTTATGGTGAGCATTAAGTTTGGGGTTAGGGTGAGGGTAAGGGTTGGGGTGAGTGTTAGGGTTTGGGTGAGGGTTAGCGTTAGGTTTAGGGTTAGGTTTAGGTAGGAGGTTAGTGTTAGGGTGAGGGTTAGCGTTAGGGGTATGGTTAGGTTGAGGGTGAGGTTGAGGGTTAGGGTTAGGATTAGGTTTAAGGTGAGCCTGAGGGTGAGGGTGAGGGTGAGGATTAGGTTTAGGGGGTGGGTTAGGCTAAGGGTTAGGGTTAGTGTTAGGTATAGGGTGATGTTTAGGTTGAGGGTGAGGGTTAGGGTTAGGGTGAGGGAGAAGGTTCGGTTGAGGGTTTGGGTTAGGTTTAGGTTGAGGGTGTGGGTGAGTGAGAGGGTTAGGTTTAGGGTTAGGATTCGGTTTAGGGTGAGGTTGAGTGTGAGTGTTAGGGTTAGGTTTATTGTTAGGCTTAGGTTTAAGCTGAGGGTGAGGATGAGTGTGAGGTTTAGGGTTATGTTGAGTGTGAGCATTAGGGTTAGGTTTAGGGTGAGGGTGTGGTTGAGGGTTAGGGTGAGGGTTAGGGTGAGTGTTAGGGTGAGGGTTAGATGAGGGTGAGAGCTAGGGTTAGGGTAAGTGTTAGTTTTAGGGTTAGGGTGAGGGTTAGGGAGAGTGTGAGGGTTAGGGTTAGGCTGAGGTTTAGGGTTAGTGTGAGGGTTTATGTTATGTTTAGCCTTAGTGTTAGGGTGAGGGTAAGAGTTAGGTTGAGGATTAGGTTAGGGTGAGGTTTAGGGTTAGTATGAGTTTTAGGGCTAGGGTGAGTGTAAGGGTGAGGGTTAGGGTGATGTTTAGTGTGAGGGTGAGAGTTAGGATGACGGTGAGTGTGAGGGTTCAGTTGAGGGTTTGGGTTAAGGTTAGGGTGAGCTTGAGACTTAGGGATAGGTTTAGGGTGAGGGTGAGGTTTAGGGTTAGGGTGAGGGTTAGTGATATTGTTAGGGTTAGAGTTAGAATCAGGGTGAGCGTGAGGATTAGGTTAGGGTTAGGGTGAGTTTTAGGATAATGTTAGTGATATTATTAGGGTTAGAGTTAGGGTGAGAGTTAGGAGGAGGGTTAGGGTTAGGGATAGGTTTACGATTAGGGTTAGGCTGAGGGTGACTGTGAGGTTTAGGGACAGGGTTAGGCTTAGGTTTAGGGTTAGGCTGAGGGTGACTGTGAGCTTGAGGGTTAGGGTTATGGTGAGAATTAGGTTTGGGGTAAGGGTGAGCGTAAGGGTTGGTGTGAGTGTTAGGGTTTGGGTCAGGATTAGGTTTCGGTTTAGGGTTAGGGTTAGTTTGGAGGTTAGTGTTAGGGTGAGGGTTAGCATTACGGGTAGGGTTAGGTTGAGGGTGAGGGTGAGGCTTAGGGTTAGGATTAGGATTAAGGTGAGCCTGAGAGTGAGGGTGAGGGTGAGGGTTAGGTTTAGGGTGAGGGTTAAGCTAAGGGTTAGGGTGAGTGTTAGGTTTAGGGTGATGTTTAGGTTGAGGGTGAGGGTTAGGGTTAGGGTGAGGGTGAAGTTTCGGTTGAGGGTTTGGGTTAGGGTTAGGTTGAGGGTGAGGGTGAGTGAGAGTGTTAGGTTTAGGGTTAGTATTAGGTTTAGGGTGAGGTTGACTGTGAGGGTTAGGGTTAGGTTTAGGGTTAGTCTTAGATTTAAGCTGAGGGTGGGGGTGAGTGTGAGGTTTAGGGTTATGTTGAGTGTGAGCATTAGGGTTAG
Source organism: Dipodomys merriami (assembly GCF_024711535.1). NCBI lineage: Eukaryota > Metazoa > Chordata > Mammalia > Rodentia > Heteromyidae > Dipodomys > Dipodomys merriami. Next base: position 4,888,886 of record NW_027206468.1, on the reverse strand, counting down.
GTTTAGGTTGAGGGTGTGGTTGACGGTTAGGGTGAGGGTTAGGGTTTGGTTTAGGGTGAGGGTTAGATGAGGGTTAGGGTTAGGGTTTGGGTGAGGGTTAGGGTTAGGGTGAGGGTGAGGTTTAGCGTTAGGGTGAGGGTTGGGGTTATGGTGCAGATTAGGGTGAGTGTTAGGGTTACGGTGATGTTTATGGTGAGGGTGAGGGTTAGTTTGAGTGTTTGTGTTAGGTTTAGGGTGAGGTTGAGGGTGAGGGTGAGGCTTAGGGTTAGGGTTAGGGTGAGGGTGACTCTGAGTGTTAGGGTTAGGGTTATGCTTTAGCCTGAGTTTTAGGCTGAGAGTGAGGGTGAGGATTAGGGTTAGGGTGAGTGTTAGAATTAGGCTTAATGATAGGGTGATATTTAAGTTGAGGGTTAGTGTGAGAGTTAGTGGTAGGGTTAGGCTTAGTGTTAGAGTGAGTGTAAGTGTTAGGTTGAGGGTTAGGGTTAGGGATATGTTGAGGGTTGGGATGAGGGTTAGGGTGAGGGTAAGTTTTAGGATGAGGGTTATGGTGAGTGTGAGAGTTAGGGTTAGGGTTAGGTTTAGGGTGAGAGTGAGGTTTAGGGTTATGGTAAGGGTTAGGTTTAGGGTAAGGATGAGGGTTTGGGAGAGGGTTAGGATGAGGGTTAGGGTGAGGGTTCGGGTTAGGGTTCGGTTGAGGGTGGGAGTGAGGTTGAGAGTGAAGGTTAGGGTTAGAGTTAGGATGAGGATTAGTTTCAGATTAGGGTTAGGGTTAAGTTAAGGCTGAGGATGAGTCTGAGGATTTGGGTGAGGATTAGGGTTAGGTTGAGTTTTATGGTTAGGGTTAGGGTGAGGGTTTTTGTTAGGGTTAACTTTAGGATGAGTGTTAGTTTGAGGGGTACGGTATGGTTAAGATGAGCGTTAGGGTTAACGTTAGGGATAGGGATAGGGTTAGGGTTAGGATGAGGTTTAGGATGAGGGATAGGGTTAGGGTTATAGTTAGGGTCAGGGTTCGGGTGAAGGTTATGGTTAGGGTTACGGTTAGGGTGAGGTTTAGCGTCAGGGTGAGGGTTCGGGTTAGTGTTAGATTTATGGTGAGAGTAAGGTTTAACATGAGGTTTAAGATGAGTGTGAGGTTTACAGTTAGCATTAGGGTTAGGGTGAGGTTTAGGGTGAGGGTTAGGGTTAGGTTTATGGTTAGGGTGAGGTGAGGGTGAGGGAGATTGTGAGGTTTATGGTTAGGGTGAGAGATAGGTTTAAGGTGAAGGTGAGGGTTAGGGTTAGGGTGAGGGTGAGCATGAGGGTGACAGTGAGGCTTAGGGTGTGGGTGAGGGTGAGTGTGAGGGTTAGGGTTAGGGTTAGGTTTAGGGTTAGTGTGAGGGTGAAGTTGAGGGTTAGTGTTTGGAGTAGTGTTAGGTTTAAATTTAGACTGAGGGTGAGCATGAGGGTGAGGGTGACGGTTAGCATTAGGGTTTGGTTGAGGGTTAGGGTTATTGTGAGGGTTATGGTGAGGGTAAGTTTAAAGGTTAAGGTTAGGGTTACAGTGAGGGTTAGGTTTAGGATTAGGGTTATTGTTAGTGTTAGGTTAGTGTTAATTTTACGGTGAGGGTGAGGCTGAGGGTGAGGTTTATGGTTAGGTTTAGGGTTAGGGTTAGGGTTAGGATTAGGCTTAGGGTTAAGTTATGGGCTAGGGTGAAGGTGAGGGTTAGGGTGAGGGTTAGGTTTCGGGTTAGTGTTAAGTTTAGGGTTGGGGTTAGGGATAGGCTTAGTGTTAGGCGGAGGGTGAAGGTGAGGGTGAGGGTTAGGGTTAGGGAGAGTGTTACTGTTAGGGTTAGGGTGAGGGTGAGTGTGAGGGTAAGGTTTAGTCTTTGGCTTAGGCTTAGGTTTAGGCTGAGCCTAAGTGTGAGGGTGAGGGTTAGGGTTAGGGTGAGGGTTATGGACAGTGTGAGGGTTAACGTTAGGGTTAGGGTTATTGGTAGTATTAGGGTTAGGTTGAAATTTAATGTGAGGGTGAGGGTTAGGGTTAGGGTTAGGGTGAAGTTTAGGTTTAGGGATAGGGTTAGAGTTAGGGTTAGGGTAAGGTTGAGGTTTAGGGTTAGAGTTAGGTTTAGTGTTAGGGTTAGGGTAGGGTGAGGATGAGTGTGAGGGTGACAGTGAGGCTTAGGGTGTGGGTGAGGGTGAGTGTGAGGGTTAGGCTTAGGATTAGGGTTACGGTTAGTGTGAGGGTGAAGTTGAGGGTTAGTGTTAGGAGTAGCGTTAGGTTTAAAGTTAGGCTGAGGGTGAGCATGAGGGTGAGAGTTACGGTTAGGGTTAGGGTTAGGTTGAGGGTTAGGGTTATTGTGAGGGTTATGGTGAGGGTAAGACTAAAGGTTAAGGTTAGGGTTACAGTGAGGGTTAGGGTTAGGATTAAGGTTATTGTTAGTGTTAGGTTAGTGTTAAGTTTACAGTGAGGGTGAGGCTGAGGGTGAGGTTTATGGTTAGGTTTAGGGTTAGATTTAGTGTTAGGGTTATGGTTAGGGTTAGGATTAGGCTTAGGGTTAGGGTATGGGCTAGGGTGAGGTTGAGGGTTAGGATGAGGGTTAGGTTTCGGGTTAGTGTTAAGTTTAGGGTTGGGGTTAGGGATAGGATCAGTGTTAGGCGGAAGGTGAGGGTGAGGGTTCGGGTGAGGGTGAGGGTGCGGGTGAGGGTTATTGTTAGGTTGCGGGTGAGGTTTAGGGTTAGTGTTAGCATTAGGGTGAGGGTTAGTGTGAGGGTTAGGGTTAGGGTGAGTGTTACTCTTAGGATTAGGGTGAGGGTGAGTGTGAGGGTAAGGGTTAGTCTTAGGCTTAGGCTTAGGTTTAGGCTGAGCCTAAGTTTGAGGTTTAGGGTTAGGATTAGGTTTAGGGTTATGGACAGGGTGAAGGTTAGCGTTAGGGTTAGGGTTAAGGATTAGTGTTAGGTTGAATGTTACTGTGAGGGTGAGCGTTAGGGTTAGGGATAGGGTGAGGCTTAGCTTTAGGAATAGGGTTAGAGTAAAGGTGAGGTTTAGGGTTAGAGTTATGGTTAGTGTTAGGGTTAGGGTGAGGGTTAGGGTGAGGGTTAGGGTTAGACTTAGTCTTAGGCTTAGGCTTAGGCCGAGCATGAGGGTGAGTTTTACGGTTAGGGTTAGTGTGAGGGTTAGGGTTAGGGTTAGTGTTATGGTTAGGGTTAGGGTGAAGGTGAGTGTGAGGGTTAGGGTTAGTCTTAGGCTTAGGCTTTGCCTTAGGCCGAGCTTAAGGTTGAGGGTATGGGTTAGGGTAAGGGTGAGGGTTAGGGTGTTAGGGTTTGGGTGAGGGTTAGGATGAGGTTTATGGTTAGGATTAGGGTTACGGTGAGGGCTACAGTGAGGGTGAGGGTTAGGGTTAGCATTAGGGTAAAGTTAGGTTTAGGGTTAGGGTTACATTGAGGGTGAGGTTTAGGGTTAGGTTGAGGGTTAGGGTTAGGGTTAGGGTGATGGTGAGGGTTAGGATTAAGGATATGGTTACGGTTATTGTTAGTGTTATGTTTAGCGTTAATCTTATTTTGAGGGTGAGGCTGAGGGTGAGGGTTAGGCTTATTGTTAGGGTGACGTTTAGGGTTAGGGTTAGTGTTAGGGTTAGGAGGAGGGTTTGGGTTATGGTGAAGGTGAGGGTTAGGGTTAGGGTTAGGGTTAGTGTTATGGTTAGGGTTAGGGTTAGAATAACCGTGAGGGTGAGGATTAGGGTTAGGGTTAGGTTTAGGGTTAGGGTTAGGGTTAGGGTTATGGTGAGAGTTAGGAGGAGGGTTAGGGTTAGGGTTAGGGTTAGGATTAGGGTTAGGGTGAGTGTGAGGGTGTGGTTTAGGGTTAGGGTTGAGGTTAGGCTTAGGGTTAGGCTGAGGGTGGGGTTGAGGGTGAGGGTTAGGGTTAGGGTGAAGCTGAGGGTGAGGGTTAGTGTTAGTGTTATCATTAGGGTTAGGGTTAGAATAACGGTGAGGGTGAGGAGTATCGTTAGGTTTAGTATGAGGTTAAGGGTTAGTGTTCCTATTAGTGTTAGGGTTAGGGTTATGGTGAGAGTTAGGAGGAGGGTTAGGGTTAGGGTTAGGGTTAGGTTTAGGGTTAGTGTGTGGGTGAGGGTGTGGTTTAGGGTAAGATTTGGAGTTAGGCTTAGAGTTAGGCTGAGGGTGAGGTTGAGGGTGAGGGTTAGGGTTAGGGTGAGGCTGAGGGTGAGGGTTAGGGTTAGGCTTAGTGTTAGAGATAGGGTTAGGGTGAGGGTGAGTGTTAAGTTTAGGGTTAGGATTAGGGTTAGGGTGAGTGTGATGTTTAGGGTTAGGGTTAGGGTTAGGCTTAGGTTAAGGTTGAGGGTGAGGGTCAGGGTGAGGGTTAGGGTTAGGGTGAGGGTTGGGGTTAGGGTTAGAGAGGGTCAGGGTGAAGGTTAGGATTAGGCTTAGGGTTGAGTTATGGGCTAGGGTGAGGGTGAGGTTTAGGGTCATGGTTAGGGTGAGGGTTAGTGTGAGGGTTAGGTTTAGGGTTAGTGTTAGGGTTAGGTTTGGGTTTAGGGATAGTCTTAGTGTTAGGTGGAGGGTGAGGGTGAGGGTGAGGGTTAGGGTTAGGGTGAGGATGAGGTTTAGGGTTAGAGTTAGCATTAGGGTGATGGTTAGTTTTAGGGTTAGGGTTAGTGTTACAGTTAAGGTTAGGGTGAGGGTGAGTGTGAGGGTTAGGGTTATGTTTAGACTTAGGGTGAGGCTGAGGGTTAGGGTGAGGGTTAGGCTTAGACTTAGGGTTAGATGATAGGCTAGGGTGAGCGTGAGGGTTAGTGTTAGGGTTAGGGTGAGGGTTAAGGTGAGTGTGAGGTTTACGGTTAGACTTAGTCTTAGGGTTACGCTTAGGCCGAGCATGAGTGTGAGGGAGAGGGTTAGGGTTAGGATGAGGATTAGGGCTTTAGGGTTAGGGTGTGGGTTAGGATGAGGGTGAGTGTTAGGGTTAGCGTTAGTTTGAGGTTTAGGGTTAGGGTTAGGGTTACTTTGAGGGTGAGGGTTACGATTAGTGTGAGGGTTAGTTTTAGGGTTAGGGTGAGGGTGAGGGTTAGGATTAGGTTTAGGGTTAGGGTTATTGTTAGTTTTATGGTTAGGGTTAAGTTTACAGTGAGGATGAGGCTGAGAGTGAGGGTTAGGATTAGGGTTAGGTTTAGGGTGTGAGTTAGACTGAGTGTTAGCGTTAGGCTGAGGGTGAGTTTGGGGATGAGGATTAGCTTTTGAGTGATGGTTAGGGTTATGGTTAGGTTTAGGGTTAGGATGAGGGTTAGGGTTGGGATTAGGGTTAGGGTGAGGGCTAGGATGAGGGTGAGTGTTAGGGTTAGGGTGAGGGTTAGGGTTAGGGTTAGGGTGAGGGTTAGGGATAGTGTGAGTGTTAGGGTTAGGGTGATGTTTAGGGTGAGGGTGAGTGTTATGGTGAGTGTGAGGGTGAGGGTTCAGATGAGGGTTTGGGTTAGGGTTAGGATGACGGTGAGGGTAAGGGATAGGGTGAGGACTAGGGTTAATGTTAGGGTTATGGTAAGGTTTAGGTTTAGGGTGAGGGTGAGAGTGAGAGTTAGGTTTAAGATTAAGCTTAGATGTAGGGTTCAGCTTAGGGTGAGGGTGAGGGTGAGTGTCAGAGTTAGGTTTAGGGTGAGGGTTAAGGTTAGTGTTAGGGTTACGGTGAGGGTGAGAGTTAGGGTTAGGGTGACGGTGAGGGTAAAGGTCAGGGTGAGGGCTAGGTTAAGGTTTAGGGTTAGGTTCATGTTTAGGTTTATGGTGAGTGTGAGTTTGAGGGTTTGGTTTAGGATGAGGCTTAGGTGTAGGGTTCGGCTTAGGGTGAGGGTGAGGGTGAGTGTGAGAGGTAGGTTTAGTGTGAGGGTTAGGGTTATGGTTATTTTTAGGGTGAGGGTGAAGGTGAGGGTTAGTGTTTGGGTGAGGGTTAGGGTTAGGGTTAAATTTAGGGTGAGAGTTTGGGTTAGTGTTAGTGTTAGGATGAGGATTAGGCTGAGGGTTAGGTTTAGGTTTAGGTTGAGGGTAAGTGTTAGGGTGAGGGTGAGGATTAGGTTTAGGATTAGGGATAGGTTTAGGGTGAGGGTTAGGGATAGGGTTAGGATTAGGGTGAAGGTTTTGTTTAGGGTTAGGTTTAGAGTTAGGGTGAAGGTGAGGGTGAGGGTTAGCGTTTGGATTAGGGTTAGGGTTAGGCTGAGGTTGATGTTGAGCGTGAGGGTTAGGGTTAATGTGAGGGTTAGAGTTAGGGTTATCTTTAAGGTTAGGGTGAGGTTTAGGGTTAGGGTTAGGATGAGGGTAAGGGTTAGGGTAAGGGTTAGGGTGAGGGTGAGGGTTAGGGTTAGGCTTAGGGTTAGGGTGAGGTTTAGGGTGAGGGTTAGTGTTAGGGTTAGGGTTAGGGTTAGGGTGAGGGATAGGGTGAGGGTAAGGGTTAGGGTGAAGTTTTGGGTGAGGGTGAGGGATAGGTTAAGGTCAGGGGAAGGATTAGGGTCGAGGATTCGGGTGAGGTTGAGGGTTAATGTTAGCATTAGGGTTATGGTGAGTGTGAGGGTTAGGGTGAGAGTTAGGGTTATGGTTAGGGATATGGTGAGGATTAGGGTTAGGGTTAGGTTTCCGGTGAGGGGTAGGTTGAGGGGTAGGGTTAGGGTTACAGTTAGGGTGAGGGTTAGGGTGAGGGTGACAGTAAGGGTGAAGGAGAGGGTTAGGATGAGGATTAGGGTTAGGGTTAAGGTGAGGGTGAGGATTAGATTGAGGATTAGTGTTAAGTTTAGAGTGAGGTTTAGGGTGAGGATGAGGGTTAGAGTTAGGGTGAGGGCTAGGGTGAGGGTGAGGGTTAGGGATAGGGTTAGGTTGAGGTTTAGGGTTAAGGGGAAGGTTAGGGTTAGTGTGAGGGTTAGTGTTAGGACTAGGTTTACTTTTAAGGTGAGTGTAAATGTTAGGGTGAGGGTTAGCTTTAGGGTGAGGTTTATATATAGGGTTAGTGTTAGTGTTAGGTTCAGGGTTATTGTTAGGGTTAGGGTTAGGGTTACAGTTACGGTGAGAGTGAGGGTGAGGGTTAGGGTTTATGTGAGGGTTAGTGTTAGGGTGAGGTCTAAGGTTAGGTTTAGGGTTAGGGTGAGGTTTAGATTTAGTGTGAGGGTGAGGCTGAGGGTCAGAGTGAGTTTAGGGTGAGGGTTAGGTTTATGGATAGGGTTAGGGTGAGAATGAGGGTTAGGGTGAGGGTGATGGTGAGGGTGAGGGTGAGGGTTAGGTTTAGGGTGAGGGATAGGGTTATGGTTACAGTTAGGGTGAGTGTGAGGGTGTGGGTTATGGTGAGCATGATGTTGAAGTTGAGGGTGAGGGTGAGGGTTAGGATTTGGGTGAAGGTTAAGTTTAGGGCTTGGGTCAATGTTAGGTTGAGGGTTAGGGTTAGGGTTAGGATGAGGTTTATCCTGAGGGTTAGGTTTGGGGTTAGGGTGCGGGTAAGGGTTAGGGTGAGTGTGAGGGTTAGGATTAGGATTAGGGTTAGTTTTAGGGTGAGGGTTAGGGAGAGGGTTTTGGTTAGGGTTAGGTTTAGAGTTAAGGTGAGGTTGAAAATTAGGTTTTGGTTTTGGATTAGGTTTAGGGTTAGGCTGAGTGTGAGGTTGAGGGTGAGGGTGACGGTTAGGGTGAATGTTAGGGTTAGGGTTAGTGTTAGGATGAGGGTTAGGCTGAGGGTTAGGTTAGGTTTCGGGTAAGGCTAAGGGTTCAGGTGAGAGTGAGGGTTAGGGCTAGGTTTAGGGTTAGGGTGACGTTTAGGGTGAGGTTTAGTTTTAGGGTTAGATTGAGCGTGAGGGTGTGGGTAAGGGTAAGGGTGAGGTTTAGGATGAGGGAGAGGGATAGGGTTAAGGTGAGGGTAAGGGTTACGGCGAGGCATAGAGTGAGGCTGAGTGTTAATGTAGCATTAGGGGTACGGTGAGGGTGAGGGTTAGGGTGAAGGTTAGGGTTAGGGTTAGGGATAGGGTGAGGATTAGGGTTAGGGTTAGGTTTAGGATTACGGTGAGGCTTAGGGGTTAGGGTTAGGGTGAGGTTGAGGGTGTGGGTAAGGGTTAGGGTGAGGGTTATGGTGAGGTTGAGGTTCAGTGTTAGCATTAGGGTTAGGGTCAGGGTTTGGGTTAGGGTTAGGATTAGGGTTAGGGTGAGGTTGAGGGTTAGGATGAGGGTGAGTTTTAGGGTGTATGTGACGGTTAGTGTTAGGGTGAGGGTTAAGGTTATCGTGAGGGTTAGGGTGAGGGTGAGGGTTAGGGTTAGGGTGAGGGTTAAGGTTAGGGTGATGTTTAGGGTGAGGGTGAGGTTTAGGGTGAGGATTAGTGTAAGGGGGAGGATTAGGGTTAGGGTTAGGGTTAGGGTTAGGTTTATGTTTAGGGTGAGGGTGAGGGTTAGGATGAGGGTGAGGGTGAGGGTGAGGGTGGAGGTTTAGGTGAGGATTAGGGTTAGGGTTAATGTTAGGGTGAGGGTGAGGGTTAGAGTTAGGGTTAGGGACAGGGTTAGGGTTAGGGTGAGGTTTAGGGTTAGGGTTAGGGTTAGGGTGAGGGTGAGGGTTACGGTTACGGTGAGCTTTAGTGTTATGGTTAGGGTGAGTTTATGTGTGAGGATTAGTGTTAAGGTTAGGGTTAGGCTGAGGGTTAGAGTTAGGTTGATGTTTAGGCTGACGATGAGGTTTCGGCTGAGGATTAGGGTTAGGGTGAGTATTACGGTTAGGGTGAGTGTGAGGGTTAGGATTAGGGTTATGTTTAGTGTGAGGGTAAGGGTTAGGGTGAGGGTTATGGTGAGGTTGAGGTTTAAGGTTAGCATTAGGGTTAGGTTTAAGATTAGGGTTAGGTTTATTATTAGGGTTAGGGTGAGGGTGAGGGCTAGTGTTAGCATTAGGGTTAGGGTTACGGTTAGGGTGAGGGTGAGGGATTTGTTTAGGAAAGGATTAGGGTTAGGGTTACGGTGAGGAATAGGGTGAGGGTGAGGTTTAAGTTGAGGATTAGGGTTAGGGTGAGGATTAGGGTTAACTTTTGTGTTTGGGTTAGGGTTAGGGTGATGTTTAGGGTGAGGGTGATGGTTAGGGTGGGGGTGAGGCTGAGAGTGAGGGTGAGGGTGTAAGTGAGTGTTAGGGTGGTGCTGATGGTTGGGGTGACGGTGACGGTTAGGGTAAAGGTGAGGGTGAGGGTTCGATTAGGGTTAGGGTGAAGTTAGGGTTAGGGTTAGGGTTACTGTGAGGATAGGGGTTAGGGTGAGGATTAGGGTGAGAGTGAGGATTAGGGTTAGCATTAGGGTTAGGGGTAGGTTTAGGATGAGGGTTAAGGTGAGGTTTAGGGTTAATATGAGGGTGAGGGTTAGAGTTAGGTTTAGGGTGAGGGTTAGGGTTAGGTTTAGGGTTAGAGTGAAGGTTAGTGTGAGGGTTAGTGTGAGCATGAGGGTAAGGTTGAGGGTGAGGGTGAGGGTTAGGTTTTAGGAGAGGGTGACGTTTACGGTTAGGGTTAAGGTTAGGGTGACGGTTAGGGTTAGGGTTAGGGTTAGGATGTGGGTTAGACTGAGGGTTAAGTTTAGGTTTAGTGTGAGGGTAAGGTTTAGAGTGAGGGTAAGGGTTACAGTGAGGGTGCGGGTTATTTTTTGGATTAGGGTTAGGGTTAGGTTGAGGGTTTAGGGTTAGTGTTTGGATTAGGGTTAGGGTTAGGCTTAGGCTTAGGGTGAGGTGGTTGAGGGTGAGTTTGAGGGTTAGGGTTAATGTGAGGGTTAGGGTTAGGATTAGCGTTAAGGTTATTGTGAGGGTTAGGTTTAGGATTAGGGTTAGGATGAGGGTTAGGCTGAGGGTTAGGTTTAGGGTTCGGGTGAGGGTAAGGGTTAGGTTGAGGTTTAGGGTGAGGGGGAGGGTTAGGTTAAGGCTTAGGGTTAGGGTGAGGGTTAGGGTTAGGGTTAGAATGAGAGTGAGGTTTAGGGTTAGGGTGAGGGTGAGTGTTAGTGATAGGGTTGGGGTTAGGGTCAGGGTCAAGGTTAGGGTTAGGGTTAGAGTTAGGGTGACGATGAGTGTGAGAGTTAGGGTTAGGTTTAGGTTTAGGGTTAGGATTAGGCTGAGGGTGAGGGTGAGTTTTAGGTTTAGGATGAGGGTTAGGGTTAAGGTTGGGTTGAGGGTTAGGGTTAGGGTTAGGAAGTGGGTTTGGCTGAGAGTTAGGTTTATGGTTAGGGTGAGGTTTAGGGTTAGTGTGAGGGTTAGGATGATGGTTAGGCTGATTGTAAGGGTTAGTGTAAGGGTGAGGGTAAGGGTTTGGGTGAGGGTGAGGGTTAGGTTTAGGGTTAGGTTTAGGGTTAGGGTGAGGGTTAGGGATAGGGTTAGGATTAGGGTGAGGGTTACGATGAGGGTTAGGGTTAGCGTTAGGGTGAGGTGTATTTGAGGGTTAGGCTTAGGGTGAGGTTTAGGTTGACGGTGATGGTAAGGGTTAGGGTGAAGTTTAGGGTTTGTTATAGGGTTACTGTCAGAGTTAGGCTTAGGGTTAGGGTTAGTGTGAAATTTAAGTTGAGGGGTAGGGTTATGGTTAGGGTGAGATATAATGTTAATGTGAGGATTAGGGTTAGGGTTAGGGTTAGTGTGAGGGTAAGGATAAGAGTGAGGGTTAGGGTGAGAGTGAGGTTTAGGGTTAGCATTAGGGTTAGGGTGAGGGTTAGTGTGAAGGTTAAGGTGAGGGTTTGGGTTAGTATGAGGGTGAGGGTTAGAGTTAGGTTTAGATTGAGGGTTAGGGTTTGGGTGAGGTTTAGGGTCGGGTTAGGGTGAGGGTTCGGGTTCGGGTGAGTTTTAGAGTGTGGGTGATGGTTTCGGTTAGGGTGAGGGTTAGGGTTACGGTGATGATTAGGGTTAGGGTTAGGGTTATAGTGAGTGTAAGGGTTAGGATGAGTTTTAGGGTGAGGGTGAGGTTTAGGGATAGCATTAGAGTTAGGGTGAGGTTTAGGGTTAGGGTTAGGGTTAGGGTGAGGGATAGGGTGAGGTGTAGGGTTAGGGTTAGTTTGAGGGTTAGGGTTAATGTGAGGATTAGGGTTAGGGTTAGGGTTAGTGTCAGGATAAGGATAAGTGTGAGGGTTAGGATGAGATTGAGGTTTAGTGTTAGCGTTAGGGTTACGGTGAGATTTAGGGTGAGGGTTAAGGCAAGGTTTAGTGTTAGTATGAGGGTGAGGGTTATAGTTATGTTTACAGTGAGGGTTAGGTTTAGGGTGAGGTTTAGGGTCGGGTTAGGTTTCTGGTTCGGGTTCGGGTGAGTTTTAGGGTATGGGTGAGTGTTAGGGTTAGTGTGAGGGTTAGGGTACTGGTGAGGATTAGGGTTAGGGTTAGGGTTATAGTCAGGGTAAGGGTTAAGGTGAGGTTTAGGGTGAGGGTGAGGTTTAGGGTTAGCGATAGAGTTAGGTTGAGGTTTAGGGTAAGGGTTAGGATCCAGGTTAGGTTAGGTGAGGGTGAGGGTTATCGTTAGGTTTAGGGTTAGGTTTAGGGTGAGGGTAAGGTTTAAGGTGATCGTTAGGGTGAGGATGAGGGTTAGGGTTAAGTTGCGTGTTAGGGTGAGCGTTAGGGTGAGGGTTCAGTTGAGGGTTTCGGTTAGGGTTAGGGTGAGGTTGAGGGAGAGGGTGAGACTTAGGGTTAGGTTTAGGGTTAGGATGGGGTTTAGGTTTAGTGTTAGGGTGAGGGTTAGGGTGAAGGATAGGGTGAGGGTAAGGGTTAGAGGGAGGTTTAGGGGAAGGGTGAGGGTTAGGGATAGCATTAAGGTTAAGGATAGGTTTAGGGTGAGGGTGAGGGTTAGTGTTAGGGTTACAGTGAGGGTGAGGGTTAGGGTTAGGGTTAGGGTTATGGTGAGGGTTAGGTTTAGGGTTAGGGTGACGGTGAGGGTAAAGGTTAGGGTGAGTACTAGGGTTAGGGTTAGGGTTAGGGTAAGGTTTAGGTTTAGGGTGAGGGTGAGAGTGAGAGTTACGTTTAGGATTAGGCATAGGTGTCGGGTTAGGCTTAGGGTGAAGGTGAGGGTGTGTGTCAGAGTTAGGTTTAGTGTGAGGGTTAGGGTTATGGTTATTTTTAGGGTGAGGGTGAGGGTGAGGGTTAGGGTGAGGGTGAGGTTGAGGTTGAGGGTGAGGTGGAGGGTTAAGGTTTGTGTGAGGGATAGGGTTAGTTAAGGTTAGGGTGAGGGTTAGGGTTATGGTTAGTGTTAGGATGAGGGTTAGGTTTAGGGTTAGTGTGAAGGTAAGGTTTACGGTGAGCGTAGGTTAGGGTTAGGGTTAGGATTAGGGTTTGGGTTAGGGTGAAGGTCAGGGATAGGGCTTGGATTAGAGTGAGGGTTTTGTTTAGGGTTAGGTTTAGAGTTAGGGTGAGGGTGAGGGTGAGGGTTAGCGTTTGGATTAGGGTTAGGGTTAGGGTGAAGCTGATGTTGATGTTGAGGATGAGGGTTCAGGTTAATTTGAGGTTTAGCGTTAAGGTTAGGGTGAGGGTTAGGTTTAGGTTTAGGATGAGGATAAGGGTTAGGGTGAGGGCTAGGGTGAGGGTGAGAGTTAGGGATAGGGTTAGGTTGAGGTTTAGGGTGAGGGGGAGGGTTAGGTTAAGGCTTAGGGTTAGGGTGAGGGTTAGGGTTAGGGTTAGAATGAGAGTGAGGTTTAGGGTTAGGGTGAGGGTGAGTGTTAGTGATAGGGTTGGGGTTAGGGTCAGGGTCAAGGTTAGGGTTAGGGTTAGAGTTAGGGTGACGATGAGTGTGAGAGTTAGGGTTAGGTTTAGGTTTAGGGTTAGGATTAGGCTGAGGGTGAGGGTGAGGGTGAGGGTGAGTTTTAGGTTTAGGATGAGGGTTAGGGTTAAGGTTGGGTTGAGGGTTAGGGTTAGGGTTAGGAAGTGGGTTTGGCTGAGAGTTAGGTTTATGGTTAGGGTGAGGTTTAGGGTTAGTGTGAGGGTTAGGATGATGGTTAGGCTGATTGTAAGGGTTAGTGTAAGGGTGAGGGTAAGGGTTTGGGTGAGGGTGAGGGTTAGGTTTAGGGTTAGGTTTAGGGTTAGGGTGAGGGTTAGGGATAGGGTTAGGATTAGGGTGAGGGTTACGATGAGGGTTAGGGTTAGCGTTAGGGTGAGGTGTATTTGAGGGTTAGGCTTAGGGTGAGGTTTAGGTTGACGGTGATGGTAAGGGTTAGGGTGAAGTTTAGGGTTTGTTATAGGGTTACTGTCAGAGTTAGGCTTAGGGTTAGGGTTAGTGTGAAATTTAAGTTGAGGGGTAGGGTTATGGTTAGGGTGAGATATAATGTTAATGTGAGGATTAGGGTTAGGGTTAGGGTTAGTGTGAGGGTAAGGATAAGAGTGAGGGTTAGGGTGAGAGTGAGGTTTAGGGTTAGCATTAGGGTTAGGGTGAGGGTTAGGGTGAGGGTGAGGTTTAGGTTTAGAGTTAGTGTTAGGGGGAGGGTTAGGGTGAGGGTGAGGGTTAGGTTTAGGTTTAGGGTTAGTGTTAGGATTAGGGTTAGGGTGAGGTTGAGTGTGAGGGTTAAGGTTAGGGTTAGTCTGAAGGTGAGGGTGAGGGTTAGGTTTAGGATTAGGGTGAGGTGTAGGATGAGGTTAAGGTTAGGATTAGGGTTAGGATGAGGGCAATTGTGAGGGTGAGGGTTAGGGTTAGCATTATGGTGAGGTTTAGGATTACTGTTAGGTTTATGATTAGGGTGAGGGTTAGGGTTAGGGTTACAGTGAGGGTAGGTTTAGGGTTAGGGTGAGGGTTAGTGTTAGGGTTAGGGTGAGGGTGAGGTTTAGGGTTAGAGTGAGGTTTAGTGTTAGGGTTAGGGTTAGGGTGAGGGTTAGAGTTCAGGTTAGGCTTAGGCTTAGGCCGATTGTGGTGGTGAGGGTTAGGGTTAGGGTTAGGGTGAGGGTTAGGGTTAGGTTTACGGTGAGGGTTAGGATGAGGTTTGTCGTTCTGGTTCTGGTTAGGGTTAGTTTTAGGGTTACGATTAGGGTTAGGTTTAGGGTTAGGGTTAGGTTGAGGGTTTGGGTTAGGGTTAGGGTTAAGTTTAGGATTAGGGTTAGGGTTATTGTTAGTGTTATGGTTAGTGTTAAGTTTGCAGTGAGGGTGAGGCTCAGGGTGAGGGTTATGGTTAGTGTTAGGGTTTGGGTTAGGGTTAGTATTATTGTTAGGGTTAGGGTTAGAGTTATGGTCATGGTGAGAGTGAGGGTGAGGGTTAGGGTGAGGTTTAGGTTCCGGTTTAGGGTTAGGGTTAGGGTTAGGTTTAGGGTGCTGGTGAGGTTTAGGGTTAGAGTTAGGGTGAGGGGGAGGGTTAGGTTGAGGGTTAGGGTTAGGTTTAGTGTTACAATTAGGGTGAGGGTGAGGTTTAGGTTGAGGTTTAGGGATAAGGTTAGGGTTAGGATTAGGATTAGGGTGAGGGTGAGGGTGAGGGTTAGGCTTAGGATTAAGGTTAGGCTGAGGGTGAGGCTGGGGGTGAGGATTAGGGTTAGGGTGATGGTTAGGGTTAGCGTTAGTGTTATTGTTAGGGTTAGCGTTAGAGTTAACCTGAGGGTGAGGTTGCGGGTAGTGTTTGGGTTAGGGTTAAGCTGAGGTTTAGGGTTAGGTTTAGAGATATGGTTAGGGTGAGGGTGAGGTTTAGGTTTAAAGTTAGGGTTAATGTTAAGGTAAGGCTTAGGGTTAGAATGAGGCTGAGCTTGGGCATGAGGATTAGGGTTAGGGTTAGGGTTAGGGTTAGAGTTAGGGTTAGTGTTAGGGTTAAGGTTAGGCTAAGTGTTAATAGTGTTATGGTTAGTGTTAGGTTTAAGTTTGCAGTGAGGGTGAGGCTGAGGGTGAGTTTTATGGTTAGGGTTAGGGTTATGGTTAGTGTTGTTGTTAGGTTTAAGGTTAGAGTTACGGTTAGGGTGAGGGTGAGGGTTAGGGTTAGGTGAGATTTAGGGTGAGGTTTAGGGTTGGGGTTAGGTTGAGGGTGAGGATTATGTTTAGAGTTAGGGTTAGTGGGAGGTTTAGGGTGAAGGTTAGGGTTAGGTTGATTTTTAGGGATAGGGTTAGGGTTAGGATTAGGGTTAGGGTGAGGGTGAGTGTGAGTGTTAGGGTTAGGGTTAGGCTTAGGTTTAGGGTTAGGCTGAGGGTGAGGGTGAGAGTGAGCATTTGAGTTACAGTGAGCGTGAGGATTAGAGTTAGGGTGAGGGTTAGGATGAGGGTTAGAGTTACAGTGAGGGTGAAGGTTAGGGTTAGGGTGAGGGTTAGGGTTAGGATTAGGTTTAGGGTGAAGGTGAGGGTTAGGATTAGGGTTAGAGTTAAGTTTATTGTTAGTGTTATGGTTAAGGTTACTTTTGGAGTGAGGGTGATGCTGAGGGTGAGGGTTAGGGTTAGGATTAGGGTTAGGGTTAGGATTAGGGTTAGGGTGAGGGTGAGTTTGTGGGTGAAGGTTAGGGTTAGGGTGATGTTTAGTGTTACGGTTAGCTTGAATTTAGGATGAGGGTTAGGGATAGATTGAGTGTTAGGGTGAGGGTGAAGGTAAGGGTAAATTGAGGGTTAGGCTGTGGGTGAGGGTTAAGATAAGGGTGAGTGTTAAGGTTAGGGTGAGGTTTAGGGTAAGTGTGAGGGTTAGGGTTTAGGGTGAGGGTGAGGGTTAGATTGAGGATTAGCGTTAGGGTTAGTGTGATGTTTAGGGTGAGGATAAGGGTTTAGGTTTAGGTGAGGATAAGAGTTAGAATTAGGGTTAGGGTGAGGGCTAGGGTGAGGCTGGGGGTTAGGGTTAGGGTTAGGGTTAGGGAGCGGTTTAGGGTTAGGATGAATATTAGGGTTAGTGTGAGGGTTAGTGTTAGGGTTATGGTTAGTGTTAGGTTGGGGGTAAGTGTCAGGGTGATGGTTAAGGTTAGGGTGAGGGTTACAGTTAGGTTGAGGGTTAGGGTTCGTGTTAGGGTTATTTTTAATTTTAGGTTTAGGGTTACGTTGAGGGTGAGGGTGAGGGTGAGGGTTAGGGTTATTGTGAGGTTTAGGGTTAGGATTTGGGTTAGAGTTAGGGTTAGGGTTAGAGTGAGGTTTAGGGTGAGAGTTAGGCTTAGGGTGAGGGTTACGTTGACGGTTCGGGTTAGGGTTAGTTTTAGTTTAGGGTTAAGGTGAGGGTTAGTTTTAGGGTTAGGGTTAGAGTTAGGGTTAGGTTTAGGATTTGGGTTAGGGTGAGGGTGAGTGTGTGGGTTAGGGTTAGGTTTAGGGTAAGGCTTAGGTTTAGGGTGAGGTTGAGTTTGAAGGTGAGGGTTAGGTTTAGGTTGAGTGTTAGGATTACGGATAGAGTGAGGGTAAGGGTGAGGGTTAGGGTTAGGATTAGGGTTAGGCTGAGGGCTAGGGTGAGGGTGAGGTTTAGGTTTATGGTTAGGGGGAGGTTTAAGGTTAGGGTTAGGTTGAGGATGAGGTTTAATTTTAGAGTTAGTGTTAGGGTGAGTGTGAGTGTTAGGGTTAGTGTTAGGGTTAATGTTAGGGTTATTGTTAGGGTTAGGTTGAGGGTTAGTGTTATGGTTAGGATTAGGATTAGGGTTACTGTGAGGGTGAGTGTGAGGGTTAGGGTGAGGGTTAGGTTGGGCTTAGGGTTAGGCTGAGGGTGATGGTGAGGGTTAGGTTTAGGGTTAGGGTGAGGGTGAGGTTTAAGGTTAGAGTTAGTGTTAGTGTGAGGGTTAGTGTGAGAGTGAGTGTTAGGGTTAGGTTGTGGGTGAGGGTTAGGATTAGGTTGATGCCAAGGGTTATGGTCAGGGTGAGGGTTAGGATGAGGGTTAGGGTTAGTGTGAGGGTTAGGGTGAGGGTGACAGTAAGGGTAAAGGTGAGGGTTAGGCTGAGAGTGAGGATTACTGTAAGGGTGAGGGTTAGGGCTAGGGTGAGGGTTAGGTTTAGGGTTAGGGTTAGGGTGTGGTTTAGATTGAGGATTCGTTTTTGGGGTTAGTGTGAGATTTAGGGTGAGGATGAGGGTTAGGGTTGGGTTGAGGGCTAGGGTGAGGATGAGGGTTAGGGTTAGGGTGAGTGTTAGGTTTTGGGTGATCGTTAGGGTTAATGTGAGGGTTAGTGTTAGGGTTAGGGTTGGTGTTGGGGTGAGGGTAAGTGTTAGGGTGAGGTTTAGGGTTAGGGTGAGATTTATGGTTAGAATGAGGGTTAGGGTTAAGTTTAGGGTTATTTTTAGGGTTATTGTTAGGGTTAGGATGAGGGTCAGGTTTAGGATTAGGGTTAGGGTGAGGGCTAGGGTGAGGGTGAGAATTAGGGTTAGGGTTAGGTAGAGGTTTAGGGTTAAGGTGATGGTTAGAGGGTTAGTGTGAGGGTTAGTGTTAGGACTAGGGTTAGTTTTAGGGTGAGGGTTAGTGTTAGGGTGAGTTATAGCGTTAGGGTAAGGGTTATGGTTATGGTTAGGGTTAGTGTTAGCTTTAGGGTTATTGTTTGGGTTAGGGTTAAGCTTACGTTGAGGGTGAGGGTGAGGGTAAGTATTAGGGTGAGGGTTACCGTTAGGGTGAGGGTTATGGTTAGGGTTAGGGTTAAGTGTTAGGTTTAGGGTTATTTTTAGGGTTAGGGTTAGGGTAAAGGTTACGGTGAGGGTGAGGGTGAAGGTAAGGTTTAGGTTTAGGTTGAGGTTTAGGTTTAGGGTTAGGGTTAGAGTTTCGGTTAGGGTGAGGGTGAGGTTTAGGTTTAGAGTTAGTGTTAGGGGGAGGGTTAGGGTGAGGGTTAGGGTTAGGGTTAGGGTTAGGGTTAGGGTTAGGATTAGGGTTTGGGTGAGGTTGAGTGTGAGGGTTAGGGTTAGGGTTAGTCTGAGGGTGAGGGTAAGGGTTAGGTTTAGGACTCGGGTGAGGTTTAGAATGAGGTTAAGGTTAGGATTAGGGTTAGGATGAGGGCAAGTGTGAGGGTGAGGTTTAGGGTTAGCATTATGGTGAGGTTTAGGATTAGGGTTAGGTTTATGGTTAGGTTTAGGGTTACAGTGAGGGTGAGGTTTAGGGTTAGGGTGAGGGTTAGTGTTAGGGTTAGGGTGAGGGTGAGATTTAGGGTTAGAGTTAAGGTTAGTGTTAGGGTTAGGTTTAGGGTGAGTGTTAGGGTGAGGGTTAGGGTGAGGTTTAGAGTTCGGGTTAGGCTTAGGCTTAGGCTTAGGCCGAGCGTGGGAGTGATGGTTAGGGATAGGGTTAGAGTGAGGGTTAGGGTTCGGTTTAGGGTGACTGTTAGGATGAGGTTTGTTGTTATGGTTAGGGTTAGGGTTAGTTTTAGGGTTATGATTAGGGTTAGGTTTAGGGTTAGGGTTAGGGTTAGGGTTAGGGTTAGTTTTAGGGTTATGATTAGGGTTAGGTTTAGGGTTAGGGTTAGGGTTAGGGTTTGGGTTAGGGTTAGGGTTAAGTTTAGGAGTAGGGTTAGAGTTAGGGTTATTGTTAGTGTTATGTTTAGTGTTAAGTATGCGGTGAGGGTGAGGCTCAGGGTGAGGGTTATGGTTAATGTTAGGGTTTGGGTTAGGGTTAGTTTTATTGTTAGGGTTAGGGTTAGAGTTACGGTCATGGTGAGAGTGAGGGTGAGGTTTAGTGTGAGGTTTAGGGTGAGGTTTAGGGTTAGGGTTAGTGTTAGAGTTAGGGTGCTGCTGAGGTTTAGGGTTAGAGTTAGGGTGAGTGGGAGGGTTAGGGTGAGGTTTAGGGTTAGGTTTAGTGTTACCATTAGGGTGAGGGTGGGGGTTAGGTTGAGGTTTAGGGATAGGGTTAGGGTTAGGATTAGGGTGAGGGTGAAGGTGAGGGTTAGGATTAGGCTTAGGCTTAGGGTTAGGCTGAGGGTGAGGCTGGGGGTGAGTATTAGTGTTAATGTGATGGTTACGGTTAGGGTTAGTGTTATTGTTAGGGTTAGGGTTACAGTTAAGGTGAGGGTGAGGGTGCACTTAGGGTTAGGGTTAGGGTTAAGCTGAGGTTTAGGGTTAGGTTTAGAGATAGGGTTAGTGTGAGTGTGAGGTTTAGGGTTAAAGTTAGGGTTAATGTTAGGGTTAGGCTTAGGGTTAGAATGAGGCTGAGCTTGGGCGTGAGGTTTAGGTTTAGGGTTAGGGTTAGGGTTAGAGTTAGGGTTAGGTTTAGGGTTAGAGTTAGGCTAAGGGTTAATGTTAGTGTTATGGTTAGTGTTAGGTTTAAGTTTGCAGTGAGGGTGAGGCTGAGGGTGAAGTTTATGGTTAGGGTTAGGGTTATGGTTAGTGTTATTGTTAGGGTTAGGGTTAGAGTTACGGTGAGGGTGAGGGTGAGGGTGAAGGTAAGGCTTAGGTGAGATGGCTGAGGTTTAGTGTTAGGGTTAGGTTGAGGGTGAGGATTATGTTTAGAGTTAGGTTTATTGGGAGGGTTACGGTGAGGGTTACATTTAGGTTGATTTTTAGGGATAGGGTTAGGGTTAGGATTAGGGTTAGGGTGAGGGTGAGGGTTAAGGTTAGGATTAGGGTTAGAGTTAGGGTTAGGGTTAGGGTGAGGTTTAGGGTTAGAGTTAGGCTTAGGGTGAGGGTTAGTGTGAGGGTTAGGGTTAGGGTTAGTGTTAGGTTAGGGTTAGGGTGAGGGTTAGTGTGAGGGTTAGGGTTAGGTTTTGGTTGAGGTATAGGTATAGGGTTAGGGTTACAGTTAGATTTAGGTTGATCGTGAGGTTTAGGGTTAGAGTTAGGGTTAGTGTTAGGGTTAGGTTTAAGGTGAGGGTTAGTGTGAGAGTTAGAGTTCGGGTTAGGCTTAGGCAGATTTTGAGGGTGAGGGTTAGGGTTAGGGTGAGGGTTAGCGTTAGGTTTAGGGGGAGGGTTTGGATGAGGTTTTTGGTTATGGTTAGGGTTAGTGTTACTTTTAGGGTTAGGGTTAGGGTTAGGTTTATGGTTAGGGTTAAGATGAGGGTTAGGTTTAGGGTTAGGCTTAGGGTTAATGTTAGGGTTATTGTTAGTGTTATGGTTAGTGTTAAGTTTGCAGTGAGGGTGAGGCTAAGGTTGACGGTGATGGTTAGTGTTAGGGTAAGGGTTAGGGTTAAGGTTAGTGTTATTGTTAGGGTTAGGGTTAGAGTTACGGTCACGGTGAGAGTGAGGGTGAGGGTGAGGGTTAGGGTGAGGTTTAGGGTTAGGTTTAGGTTTAAGGGTAGGGTTAGGGTGCTGGTGAGGTTTAGGTTTAGAGTTAGGGTTAAGGGGAGGGTTAGGGTGAGGGTTAGGTTTAGGTTTAGTGTTAGCATTAGGGTGAGGGTGAGGGTTAGGTTCAGGGATAGGGTTAGGGTTAGGTTTAGGTTAGGGTCAGTGTGAGGGTGAGGGTTAGGGTTAGGGTTAGGCTTAGGCTTAGGCTTAGGCTAAGGGTGAGGATGGGAGTGATTATTAGGCTTAGGGTGATGGTTAGGCTTAGGTTAGTGTTATTGTTAGGGTTAGGGTTAGAGTTACGGTGAGGGTGAGGGTGCGGGTGAGGTTTAGGGTTAGGGTTAAGGTAAGGTTTAGGGTTAGGTTAAGAGATAGAGTTAGGGTGAGGGTGAGGTTTAGGGTTAGAGTTAGTGTTAGTGTTAGGGTTAGGCTTAGGGCTAGGCTGAGCCTGAGGGTGGGGGTTAGGATTAGGGTTAGGGTTAGGGTTAGATTTAGGGTTAGGGTTAGGGTTAGGTTTTGGGTTATTTTTAGAGTTATGGTTAGGGTTAAGTTTGCAGTGAGAGTGAGGCTGAGGGTGAGGTTTATGGTTCGGGTTAGGGTTAGGATTAGGGTGAGGGTAAGGGTGAGTGTGAGGGTTAGGGTTAGGCTTAGGCTTAGGGTTAGGCTGAGGGTGAGGGTGGGGGTGAGGGTTAGTGTTATGTTGAGGGTGAGGATTAGGGTTTGGGTGTTGGTTAGGATGAGGGTTAGTGTTATGGTCAGGGTAAGGTTTAGAGTTAGGGTGTGGGTTTGGGTCAGGATTAGGGTGAGGGTGAGGGTGATAGTTAGGGTTAGGGTTAGGGTTAGGGTTATTGTTAGTGTTATGGTTAAGGTTACATTTGCAGTGAGGGTGAGGCTGAGGGTGAGGTTTAGGGTGAAGATTAGGGTTAGGGTGAGGTTGAGGGTTAGGGTTAGGGTTAGGGTGAGGTTTAGGGTTAGGGTGGGGGTTAGGGTTAGTGTGAGGGTTAGTGTTAGGGTTATGGTTAGGGTTAGGGTCAGAGTTAGTGTTAGGGTTAGGGTTAGGGTGAGGGTTAGTTTGAGGTTTAGGGTTAGGCTTAGGTTTAGGATTAGGTTCGGGTGAGGGTGAGTGTGAGGGTTAGGGTTACGCTTTGGCTTAGGCTGAGGGTGAGGGTGGGGGTGAGGATTAGTGTTTGGTGATAGTTAGGTTTAGAATTAGAGTGACGGTTAGGATGAGGTTTAGGGTTACGATTAGGGTGATGGCTAGGGTGAGGGTGAGGGTTAGTGTTAGGGTTAGGGTTAGGCTGAGGTTTAGGCTGAGGGTGAGATTTAGGGTGAGGGTTAGGATTAGGTTTATGGTTAGGGTTACGGTTAGCTTGAAGGTTAGAATGGGGTTTAGGGATAGGGTGAGTGTTAGGGTGTGGGTGATGGTAAGGGGAAAGTTGAGGGTTAGGCTGTGTGTGAGGGTTAAGATAAGGGTGAGGGTTAGGGTTAAGGTGAGGGTTAGGGTAAGTGTGAGGGTTAGGGGATAGGGTGAGGATGAAGGTTAGGTTTAATGTGAGGTTTAGGGTGAGCATGAGGGTTAGGTTTAAGTGAGGGTAAGGGTTAGAAATAGAATTAGGGTGTGGGCTAGGGTGAGGGTGAGGTTTAGGTTAGGGTTAGGGTTAGGGTGAGGTTTAGGATTAGGGTGAGTTTTAGGGTTAGTGTGAGGGTTAGTGTTAGGGTTAGGGTTAGTGTTAGGGTGAGGGTAAGTGTTAGGATGATGGTTAGGGTTAGGGTCAGGGTTACAGTTCGGGTAAGGTTTAGGTTTAGTGTTAAGGTTATTTTTAATTTTAGGTTTAGGGTTACATATAGGGTGAGTGTCAGGGTGTGGGTTAGGGTTAGGGTTAGGGTGAGCTTTAGGGTTAGGATTAGTGTTAGAGTTAGGGTTAGGATTAGGGTGAGGTTTAGGTTTAGAGTTAGGCTTAGGGTGAGGGTTAGTGTGAGGTTTAGGGTTAGGGTTAGTGTTATGTTACGGTTAGAGTGAGGGTTAGTGTGAGGGTTAAGGTTAGAGTTAGGGTTACGGTTAGGATTAGGGTTAGGGTGAGGGTGAGTGTGTGGGTTAGAGTTAGGTTTAAGGTTAGTCTTAGGGTTAGGCTGATGGTGATGTTGAGGGTGAGGGTTAGGTTTAGGGTGAGGGTTAGGTTTAGGGTTAGGGTGAGGGTTAGGATGAGGGTTAGGGATAGGATGAGGGTTAGGGTGATTGCTGGGGTGAGGGTAATGTTTTGGGTTAGGGTTAGGGTGAGGTGTAGGGTTAGGTTTAATTTTAGAGTTTTAGGTTTAATTTGAGAGTGAGGATTACAGTAAGGGTGAGGGTTAGGGTTTCGGTGAGGGATAGGTTTAGGGTTAGGGTGAGGGTGTGGTTTAAATTGAGGATTAGTGTTAGGGTTAATGTGAGGTTTAGGGTGAGCAAGAGGGTTTGGGTTTGGTTGAGGGCCAGAGTGAGGGTGAGGTTTAGGATTAGGGTTAGCGTGAGTGTTAGCCTTAGGGTGATCATTAGTGTTAGTGTGAGTGTTAGTGTTAGGGTTAGAGTTAGTGTTAGGGTGAGGGTAAGTGTTAGGTTGAGGTTTAGGGTTAGGGTGAGGTTTATGTTTAGAATGAGTGTTAGGGTTATGTTTAGGATAATTTTTAGGGTTAGGGTTAGGGTTAGGATGAGGGTCTGGGTTAGGTTTAGGGTTAAGCTGAGGCTGAGGGTGAGGTTGAGGGTTAGGTTTAGCATGATGGTTAGGGTTATTGTTAGGGTAAGGGTTAGGATGAGGTTTAGGGTTAGGGTGAGGGTTAGGATGAGGTTTAGGGTAAGGATTAGGGTTAGGATGAGGGCAAGGGTGAGGTTGAGGTTTTGGGTTGGCATTATGGCAAGGTTTAGGATTAGGGTTAGTTTTAGGGTTAGGGTGAGTGTTTGGGTTTAGTGTTACCGTGAGGTTGAGGTTTGCGGTTAGGGTGAGAGTTAGGGTTAGGGTTAGGGTTAGGGTGAGGGCTTGTGTTAGGTTTAGGGTTACAGTGAGGATGATGGTTAGGGTTAGTGTTAGGGTTTGGTTTATTTTTAGGGTTAGGGTTAGAGTTATGGTGAGGGTGAGGGTGAGGGTGAGGTTTAGGGTTAGGGTGATGGTGAGGTTTCGGGTTAGAGTTAGGGTTAGGGGAAGAGTTAGGGTGAGGGTAAGGGTTAGGTTTAGTGTTAGGGTTAGGGTTAATGTTAGGAGTAGGGTTAGAGTTATGGTGAGGGTAAGGGTTAGGCTTAGGCTTAGGGTTTGGGTATAGGCTAGTTTTACAGTGAGGATTAGGGTTAGGGTTAGTGTGACCGGTAGGGTGAGGGTTAAGTTTAGTTTTAGGGTTAGGGTTGGGGATAGGGTGAGTTTTAGTGTGAGGTTGAGGGTTAGTGTTAGAGTTTGGATTAGGGTTAGGGTTAAGGTGAGGGTGAGTGTGAGGTTTAGGATTAGGGTTAGGGTTAGGTTTAGAGTTAGGGTGAGGGTGAGGGTGAGTGTTACGGTTATGGTGAGTGTTGGAGTTAGGGTTAGAGTGAGGATTAGGGTGAGGGTTAGTCTTAGGCATAGGGTTTGGGTATAGGCTAGGTTGAGGGTGAGGGTTAGGGTTAGGGTTAGGGTGAGAGGTAGGGTGAGGGTTAGGGTTAGTGTTAGGGTTGGGGTTGGGGATAGGGTGATATATAGTGTGGGGTTGAGGGTTAGTGTTAGGGTTAGGATTAGGGTTAGGGTTAAGGTGAGGGTGAGTGTGAGATTTAGTGTTAGGGTAATGATTAGAGTTAGGGTGAGGGTGAGGGTGAGGGTTACAGTTAGGGTGAGTGTTGGGGTTAGGTTTAGAGTGAGGGTTAGGGTGAGTGTTCGGCTTAGGCTTAGGGTTTGGGTATGGGCTAGGGTGAGGGTGAGGGTTAGGGTTAGGTTTAGGGTGAGCGGTAGGGTTAGTGTTAGGGTTAGGGTTGCAGTTAGGGTTAGGCTTAATGTTAGGCGGAGGCTGAGGGTGAGGGTGAGGTTTAGGGTTAGGATGAGGGTGAGGATTAGGGTAAGAATAAGGGTTAGGGGGAGGGTTAGTGTGAAGGTTAGGGTTAGGTTTAGTGTTACGGTTAGGGTTAGGGTGATGTTGAGTGTATGGGTCAGGATTAGTCTTAGGCTGAGGCGGAGGCTTAGGCAGAGCGTGAGGGTGAGGGTGAGTGTTAGGGTTAGGGTTTTAGGGTTAGGGTGAGTGTTAGGATGAGGTTTAGGGTTAGCATTAGGGTTAGGGGGAGGGCTAGAGTTAGGGTGAGGGTTAGGGTTAGCGTTAGGGTAGGGTTTAGGGTTAGGGTTAGGGTTATGGTGAGGGTGAAGGTTAGGGTTAGGGTTAGGGTTAGGGTGAGGCTGAGGGTTAGGATTAGGATTAGGGTGAGGGTTTGTTTTAGGGTTAGAGTTACCGTGAGGGTCAGGGTTTGGGTTAGGTTTAAGTTTAGTGTTATAAGTTAAGTTTATGCTTAGAATTACATTAAGTGTGAGGGTGAGGGTGAGGGTTAGGATCAGGGTTAGGGTGAGGTTTATTGTTAGGATTATGGTTAGAGTGAGGTTGAGGTTTAGGGTTAGAGTTAGAATTAGGGGGAGGGTTAGGTTGAGTGTTAGGGTTAGGGTTAGTGTTAGGGTTAGGGTGAGGGTTAGGATAAGTGTTAGTGTTAGGATTAGGGTTAGGGTGAGGGCTAGGGTGAGGGTGAGGGTTAGGGTTAGGGTTAGGCTTAGGCTTAAGTTTAGGCTGAGGCTGAGGCTGAGGGTGAGGGTTAGAGTTAGGTTGATGGTTGAGGTTGCCGTTAGGGTGAGGGTTAGGATGAGGATTTATGTTATGGTGAGGGTTAGGGTGAGGGTGAGCGTTACGGTAAGGTGAGGGTTAGGATTAGGGTGAGGTTGAGATTTAGATTCAGGATTAGTGTTAAGGTTAGTGTGAGGTTAAGGGTGAGGATGAGGTTTAGGGTTAGGTTGAGGGCTAGGTTGAGGGTGAGAGTTAGGGTTAGGGTGAGGTTTAGGGTTAGGGTGATGGTTAGGGTTAGTGTGACGGTTAGTGTTATGGTTAGGGTTAGTGTTAGGGTGAGGGAAAGTGTTAGGGTGATGGTTAGGGTTAGGGTGAAGGTTATGTTTAGGATGAGGGTAAGCGTTAGGGTTAGGTTTATTGTTAGGTTTAGGGTTAGGGTTAGGGTTATGTTGAGAGTGAGTGTGAGAGTGAGGGTTAGGGTTAGGATGAGGTTTAGGTTTCAGATTAGGGTTAGAGTTAGGGTTAGGTTGAGGGTGAGGTTTAGGGTTAGAGTAAGGGCTAGTGTTAGTGTTACGATTAGGGTGAGGGTAAGTTTGAGGGTTAAGGTTAGGGTTAGGTTTAGGCTTAGGGTTAGGCTCAGGGTGAGGGTGGGGATGAGGAATAGGTTTAACGTGATGGTTAGGGTTAGTTTTAGGGTTAGGGTTAGGTTTAGGGTTAGGGTTAGGGTTACGGTTAGGGTTAGGGTTAGGTTGAGGGTGAGGGTTAGATTGAGGGTTAGGGTTATGTTGAGCGTTATGGTTAGGGTGAGGGTTAGGTTTAGTGTTAGGGTTATTGTTAGGGTTAGGGTTAGGGTTACAGTGAAGTTGAGGGTGAGGGTTAGGTTTAGAGTTAGGATGAGGTTTAGTTTTAGGGTTAGGGTTAGAGTTAGGTTTAGGGTGATGGTGAGGTTTAGGGTTAGTGTTTGGGTTAGGGTTAGGGTTAGGGTTAAGGTGAGGGTTAGGGTGAGGGTTAGGGTGAGGGTAAGGGTTAGGTTTAGGGTGAGTGTTAGGATGAGGTTTAGGTTTAGGGTTAGTGTTAAGTTTAGTGTTAGGGTTAGGATTAGGTTTAGGGTTAGGTTAGGGTTTTCGTGAGTGTTACGGTTAGGGTTAGGTTTAGGCTTAGGCTTAAGGTTAGGTTTAGGATTATTGTTAATATTATGGTTAGTGTTAATTTTGCGGTGAGGGTGAGGCACAGGGTGACGTTTATGGTTATTGTTAGGGTTAGGGTTAGGGTTACTGTTATTGTTAGGGTTAGGGTTAGAGTTACGGTCACTGTGAGAGTGAGGTTGAGGGTGAGGGTTAGGGTGAGGTTTACGGTGAGGTTTAGGGTTAGGGTTAGTTTTAGGGTGCTGGTGAAGTTTAGGGTTAAAGTTCAGGTTAGGGGGATGGTTTAGGGTGAGGGTTAGGTTTAGGTTTAGTGTTAGCATTACGGTGAGGGTGAGGGTTAGTTTGAGGTTTAGGGATAGGTTTAGGGTTAGGATTAGGGTTAGGGTGAGAGTGAGGGTGAGGGTTAGTGTTAGGGTTAGGCTTAGGCTAAGGGTTAGGCTGAGGGTGAGGGTGGGGGTGAGGATTAGTGTTAGGGTGATCGTTAGGTTTAGGGTTAGTGTCATTGTTAGGGTTAGGGTTAGAGTTATGGTGAGGCTGAGAGTGCGGTTGAGGGTCAGTGTTAGGGTTAATGTGAGTGTTAGGATGAGGATTAGGGTTAGGACTAGTGTTAGGGTGAGGGCTAGGATGACTGTGAGTGTTAGGGTTAGGGTTAGGCTGAGGTTTAGGGTTAGGGTAAGGGTGAGGATGACGTTTAATTTTAGAGTTAGGGTTAGGGTGAGTGTTAGGGTTAGGGTTAGTGTTTGGGTTAGGGTTAGGGTTAAGGTTAGGGTTAGGTTGAGGGTTAGGGTTAGGGTTAGGATTAGATTTAGGGTGAGGGTGAGGGTGAGTGTGAGGGTTAGGTTTAGGGTTAGACTTAGTGTTAGGCTGAGGGTGAGGGTGATGGTGAGGCTTAGGGTGAGGGTGAGGTTTAGGGTTAGAGTTAGTGTTAGTGTGAGGGTTAATGTTAGGGTTAGGTTGAGGGTGAGGGTTAGGATTAGGGTGATGCTTAGGGTTACGGTCAGGGACAGGTTAGGATGAGTGTTAGGGTTAGTATGAGGGTTAGGGTGAGGTTGACAGGACAGTAAGCGTAAAGTTGAGGGTTATCTGAGAATTAGGATTACGGTAACGGTGAGAGTTAGTGTTAGGGTGAGTGTTGGGTATAGGTTTAGGGTGAGGGTGTGGTTTAGATTGAGGATTAGTCTTAGGGTTAGTGTGAGGTTTAGGGTGAGGATGAGGGTTAGGGTTAGGTTGAGGGCTAGGTTGAGGGTGAAGGTTAGGCTTAGGGTTAGCGTGAGTGTTAACCTTAGGGTGATCATTAGGGTTAGTGTGAGTGTTAGTGTTAGGTTTAGGGTTAGTGTTATGGTGAGGGTTAGGTATAGGGTTAGGGTTAGGGTTAGGTTTAGGGTTGTTTTTAGGGTTAGGGTTAGGGTTAGGATGAGGGTCAGGGTTAGGATTAGGGTTAGGGTGAGGGCTAGGTTGAGGGTGAGGATTAGGGTTAGGGTTAGGCTTAGGCTTAGGTTTAGACTGAGGCTTAGGGTGAGGTTGAGGGTTAGGGTTAGCATGATGGTTAGGGTCATGGTTAGGGTGAGGGTTAGGATAAGGGTTAGGGTTAGGGTGAGGTTTATGGTGAGGGTGACAGTAAGTGTCATGGTGAGGGTTAGGGTGAGGATTAGGTTAAGGGTTAGGGTGAGGGTGAGGTTAAGATTGAGGATTAGTGTGAAGGTTAGAGTGAGTTTTAGGGTGATAATGAGGGTTAGGGTTAGTGTGAGAGCTAGGGTGAGGGTGAGGGTTAGGGATAGGGATAGGTTGAGTTTTAGGGTTAATGTGATGGTTAGGGTTAGTTTGAGGGTTAGTGTTAAGACTAGGGTTAGTTTTAGGGTGAGGGTTAGTGTTAGGGTGAGTTATAGCGTTAGGGTGAGGGTTATGTTTAGGGTTAGGGTTAGTGTTAGGTTTAGGGTAATTGTTAGCTTTAAGGTTAGCGTTAAGGTTACGGTGAAGGTGAGGGTGAGGGTAAGGGTTAGGGTTAGGGTGAGGCTTAGGTTTAGGGTTAGGGTTAGAGTTAGGGTTAGGTTGAGGGTGAGGTTTAGGTTTAGAGTTAGGGTTAGGGTGAGGGTTAGGGTGATTGTAAGGGTTAGGGTTAGGGTTAGGTTTAGTGTTAGGATTAGGGTTAGGGTGAGTTTGAGTGTGAGGGTTAGGGTTAGGGTTAGGCTGAGTTTGAGGTTGAGTGTTAGGGTTAGGGTGAGGGATAGGGTTAGGGTTAGGATTAAGGTGAGGGTTAGGATGAGGTTTAGTGTAAGGATTAGGGTTAGGATGAGGGCAAGGGTTAGGGGGAGGGTTAGGGTTAGAATTATGGCGAGATTTAGGATTAGGGTTAGGTTTAGGATTAGGGTGAGTGTTAGGGTTGAGGTTAGTGTTAGGGTGAGGGTGAGGGTTAGGATTAGGTTTAGGGTTAGGGTTATTGTTAGTGTTATGATTAATGTTAAATTTAATGTGAGGCTGAGGCTGAGGGTGAGGTTTAGGTTTAGGGTTATGGTGAGGTTTAGGGTTAGTGTTAAGGTTAGGTTTAGGGTGAGGGCTTGGGTTAGGGTTAGGGTTAGGGTGAGGGTGAGGGTTAGGGTTAGGGTTTGGGTTAGGGTTATTCTAGGGTTTGGGTAACGGTTAAGCTGAGGGTGAGTGTGAGGGTGAGGGTTAGGTTAGGGTTAGGGTGAGGTTTAGATTTAGGGTTAGGTTTAGAGTCAGGTTCAGGGTGATGGTGAGGTTTAGGGTTAGAGTTAGGGTTAGTATTAGGGTTAAGGTTAGTGTGAGGGTTAGATTTAGAGTTAGGGTTAGGTTTAGGAGGAGGGTTAGGGCTATGTTTAGGGTGAGGTTTAGGATGAGGTTTAGGGTTAGGTTGAGGTTTAGGGTTAGTTTTACGGTTAGGATTAGGGTTAGGGTTAGGGTGAGGGTTAGGGTTAGGGTAAGGGTTAGGGTTTGGCTTAGGGTTAGGGTTAGGGTTATTGTTAGTGTTATGGTTAGTGTTAAGTTTGCGGCGAGGGTGAGGCTAAGGGTTAGGGTTATGGTTAGTGTTAGTGTTTGTGTTAGGTTTAATATTATTTTTAGGGTTAGGGTTAGAGTTTCGGTCATGGTGAGTGTGAGGGTGAAGGTTAGGGTGAGGTTTAGGGTGAGGTTTAGGGTTAGGGTTAGGGTTAGGTTTAGGGTACTGGTGAGGTTTAGGTTTAGAGTTAAGGTGAGGGAAGGGTTAGGGTGAGGGTTAAGGTTAGGTTTAGTGTTAGTATTAGGGTGAGGGTGAGGGTTATGTTGTGGTTTAGGGATAGGGTTAGGGTTAGGATTAGGGTTAGGGTGAGGGTGAGGGTGAGGGTTATAGTTAGGCTTAGGCTTAGGTTGAAGCTGAGGGTGAGGCTGGGGGTGAGGATTAGGGTTAGGGTGATTGTTAGGGTTAGGGTTAGTGTTATTTTTAGGGTTAGGATTAGAGTTACTGTGACGGTGAGGGTGCGGGTACGGTTAGGGTTAGGGTTAGGCTGAGGTTTAGGGTTAGGTTTAGAGATAGTGTTAGGGTGAGGGTGAGGTTTAGGGTTAAAGTTAGGGTTAATGTTAGGGTTAGGCTTAGGGTTAGGATGAGGGTGAGGGTGGGTGTGAGGACTAGGGTTAGGTTTAGGGTTAGAGTTAGGGTTAGGGTTAGGGTAAGGGTTAATGTTAGTGTTACGGTTAGGTTTAAGTTTGCAGTGAGAGTGAGGCTTAGGGTAAGGTTTATGGTTAGGGTTAGGGTTACGGTTAGTGTCATTGTTAAGGTTAGGTTTAGAGTTTCGGTGAGGTTGAGGGTGAGGGTTAATGTTACGGTGAGATTTAGGGTAAGGTTTAGTGTTAGTGTTAGGTTGAGGGTGAGGATTAGGTTTAGAGTTAGGGTTATTGGGAGGGTTAAGGTTAGGGTTAGGGTTAGGTTGATTTTTAGGGATAGGGTTAGGTTTAGGATTAGGGTTAGGGTGAGGGTGTGTGTGAGGGTTATGGTTAGGGTTAGGCTTAGGGTTAGGGTTAGGCTGAGGGTGATGTTGGGGGTGAGGGTTAGTTTTACAGTGAG
This sequence comes from Dipodomys merriami, assembly GCF_024711535.1. Taxonomy (NCBI): domain Eukaryota; kingdom Metazoa; phylum Chordata; class Mammalia; order Rodentia; family Heteromyidae; genus Dipodomys; species Dipodomys merriami. The sequence goes on along the minus strand of NW_027206468.1, from coordinate 4,858,910 downwards.
GGTGAGGATTAGGGTTAGGGTGAGGGGTAGGATGAGGGTTAGGGTTACAGTGAGGGTGAGGATTAGGGTTAGGGTGAGGGGTAGGATGAGGGTTAGGGTTACAGTGAGGGTGAGGATTAGGGTTAGGGTGAGTGTTAGGGTTAGGATTAGGGTTATGGTTAAGGTTACTTTTGGAGTGAGGGTGAGGCTGAGGGTGAGGGTTAGGGTTAGGATTAGGGTTAGGGTGAGGTGGAGGGTTAGGATTGGGGTTAGGGTTAGGTTTATTGTTAGTGTTATGGTTAAGGTTACTTTTGGAGTGAGTGTGAGGCTGAAGGTGAGGGTTAGAGTTAGGATTAGGGTTAGGGTGAGGTGGAGGGTTAGGATTGGGGTTAGGGTTAGGTTTATTGTTAGTGTTATGGTTAAGGTTACTTTTGGAGTGAGCATGAGGCTGAGGGTGAGGGTTAGGGTTAGGATTAGGGTTAGGGTTAGGATTAGGGTTAGGGTGAGGGTGAGATTGAGTGTGAGGGTTAGGGTTAGGGTGATGGTTAGTGTTTTGGTTAGCTTGAAGTTTAGGATGAGGTTTAGGGATAGACTGAGTGTTAAGGTGAGAGTGAAGGTAAGGGTAAATTTGAGGGTTAGGCTGTATGTGAGGGTTAAGATAAGGGTGAGGGTTAGGGTTAGAGTGAGGGTTAGGGTAAGTGTAACGGTTAGGGGTTAGGGGGAGGGGGAGGGTTAGATTGAGGATTAGGGTTAGGGTTAGTGTGAAGTTAAGGGTAAGGATAAGGGTTGAGGGTTAGGTAATGGTAAGAGTTAGAATTAGGGTTAGGGTGAGGGCTAGGTTGAGGTTGATGGTTAGTGTTAGGGTTAGGATTAGGGTGAGGTTTAGGGTTAGTGTGAGGGTTAGTGTTAGGGTTACCGTTAGTGTTAGGGTGATGTTTAGAGTTAGGGTGAGGGTTACAGTTAGGTTGAGGGTTAGGGTTTGTGTAAGAGTTATTTTTAATTTTAGATTTAGGGTTACCTTGAGGATGAGGGTGAGGGTGAGGGTTAGGGTTAGGGTTAGGGTGAGGTTTAGGGTTAGGTTTTGAGTTAGAGTTAGGGTTAGGGGTAGGGTGAGGTTTAGGGTTCGATAGGCTTAGTGTGAGGGTTAGGTTGACGGTTAGGGTTAGGGTTAGTGTTAGGGTAGGATTAGGATGAGGGTTAGTGTGAGGGTTAGGGTTAGGTTTAGGATTAGGGTTAGGGTGAGGGTGAGTGTGTGGGTTAGGGTTAGGTTAAGGGTTAGGCTTAGGGTTAGGCTGAGGGTGAGGTTGAGTGTGAGGGTTAGGTTTAGGGTGAGTGTTAGGATTAGGGTTAGGGTGAAGGTTAGGTTGAGGGTTAGTGTTAGGATTAGGGTTAGCCTGAGGGCTAGGGTGAGGGTGAGGTTTAGGGTTAGGTTTAGGGTGAGGTTTATGGTTAGGGTTAGTTTGAGGGTGAGGTTTAATTTTAGAGTTAGGGTTAGGGTGAGTGTTAGGGTTAGGGTTAGTGTTAGGGTTAATGTTAGGGTTAGTGTTAGGGTTAGGGTGAGGGTTAGGGTTATGGTTAGGATTAGGATTAGGGTTACTGTGAGGTTGAGTGTGAGGGTTAGGGTGAGGGTTAGGGTTAGGCTTAGGGTTAGGCTGAGGTTGAGGGTGAGGTTGAGGGTTAGGGTTAGGGTGAGGGTGAGGTTTAGGGATAGAGTTAGTGTTAGTGTGAGGGTTAGTGTGAGAGTGAGTGTTAGGGTTAGGTTGTGGGTGAGGGTTAGGATTAGGGTGATGCTTGCTTAAGGTTATGGTCATGGTGAGGGTTAGGATGAGGGTTCGGGTTAGTGTGCGGGTTAGGGTGAGGGTGACAGTAAAGGTAATGTTGAGGGTTAGTCTGAGAATTAGGATTACAGTAAGTGTGAGGGTTAGGGTTAGGGTGAGGTTTAGGGTTAGGGTTAGGGTGTGGTTTAGATTGAGGATTAGTTTTTGGGGTTAGTGTGAGGTTTAGAGTGAGGATGAGGATTAGGATTAGGTTGAGGTGTAGGGTGAAGATAAGGGTTAGGTTTAGGGTTAGGGTGAGTGTTAGGGTTAGGGTGATCGTTAGGGTTAGTGTGAGGGTTAGTTTTAGGCTTAGGGTTAGTGTCAGGGTGAGGGTAATTGTTAGGGTGAGGTTTAATGTTAGGGTGAGTGTTATGGTGAGAATGAGGGTTAGGGTTAAGTTTAGGGTTATTTTTAGGGTTAGGGTTAGGGTTAGGATGAGGGTCAGTGTTAGGATTAGAGTTAGGGGGAGGTCTAGGGTGAGGGTGAGGATTAGGGTAGAGTTAGGCATAGGCTTAGGGTTAGGCTGAGGCTGAGAGTGAGGTTGAGGGTTAGGGTTAGCATGATGGTTAGGGTCATGGTTAGGGTGAGGGTTAGGATGAGGATTAGTGTTAGGGTGAGGGTTATCGTAAGGGTGACAGTAAGGGTCAATTTGAGGGTTAAGGTGAGTATTAGGTTTAGGGTTAGGGTGAGGGTGAGAATTAGATTGAGGATAAGTGTTAAGGTTAGTGTGAGGGTTAGTGTTAGGACTAGGGTTAGTTTTAGGGTGAGGGTTAGCGTTAAGGTGAGGGTTATGGTTATGGTTAAGGTTAGTGTTAGGTTTACGGTTTTTGTTAGGTTTAGGGTTAGGGTTAATGTTGCGGTGAGGGTGAGGGTAAGGGTAAGGTTTAGGGTTAGGGTGAGGTTTAGGTTTAGGTTTAGGGTTAGGGTTATTGTTAGTGTTATGATTAGTGTTAAGTTTGCGGTGAGGGTGACGCTCTGGGTGAGGTTTATGGTTAGTATTACGGTTAGGGTTAGGGTTAGGGTTAGTATTATTGTTAGGGTTAGGGTTAGAGTTATGGTCATGTTGAGAGTGAGGGTGAGGGTTAGGGTGAGTTTTAGGGTGAGGTTTAGTGTTAGGGTTAGGGTTAGGGTTAGGGTGCTGGTGAGGTTTAGGGTTAGAATTCGGGGGAGGGGGAGGGGGAGGGTTAGGGATAGATTTAGGGTTACGATTAGGGTTAGGGTGAGGGGGACGGTGAGGGTTAGGGTTAGGCTTAGGCTTACAGTTAGGCTGAGGTTGAGGCTGGGGGTGAGGATTAGGTTTAGGGTGATGGTTAGGGTTAGGGTTAGTGTTATGGTTAGGGTTAGGTTTAGAGTTACCATGAGGGTGAGTGTGTGGGTAGGGTTAGGGTTAGGGTTAGGCTGAGGTTTAGGGTTAGGTTTAGAGATAGGGTTAGGGTGAGGGTGAGGTTTAGGGTTAAAGTTAGGGTTAGGTTTAGGGTTAGGCTTAGGGCTAGGCTGAGGGTGACGGTGGGGTGAGGATTAGGGATAGGGTTAGGGTTAGAGTTAGGGTTAGTGTTAGGGTAAGGGTTAATATTAGTGTTATGGATAGGTTTAAGTTTGCAGTGAGGGTGAGGCTGAGGGTGAGATTTATGGTTAGCGTTAGGGTTATGGTTAGTGTTATTGTGAGGGTTAGGTTTAGAGTTACGGTGAGGGTGAGGGTGAGGGTGCGGGTTAGGCTTATGGTGAGATTTAGGGTGAGGTTTAGGTTTAGGGTTAGGTTGAGGGTGAGGATTAGGTTTAGAGTTAGGGTTAGTGGGTGGGTTAGGGTGAGGGCTAGGGTGAGGGTTAGGATTAAGCTTAGGTTTAGGCTGAGGGTGAGGGTGATGGTGAGGGTTAGGGTTAGGGTGAGGGTGAGGTTTAGGTTTAGAGTTAGGGTTGGGGGTGGGTTAGGTTGAGGGTTAGTGTTAGGGTTAGTGTTAGTGTTAGGATTAGGATTAGGGTTAGGATGAGGTTGAGTGTGAGGGTTAGGGTTCGGGTTAGGCTTAGGCTTAGGGTTAGGCTGAGGATGAGGGTGAGGGTTAGGGTTAGGGTCAGGTTTAGGGTTAGGATTAGGGTGAGGGATTGGATAAGGTTTAGTGTTAGGATTAGGGTTAGGATGAGGGCAAGGTTGAGTGTGAGTGTTAGGGTTAACATTATGGCAAGGTTTAGGATTAGGGTTAGGTTTAGGGTTAGGGTGAGTGTTAGGGTTAGGGTTATGGTGAGGTTGAGGTTTAGGATTAGGGTGAAGGTTAGGGTTAGGTTTAGGGTGAGGGTGATGGTTAGGATTAGGGTTAGGATTAGGGTTATTAGTGTTATGTTTAAGTTTTCGGTGACTGTGATGCTGAGGGTGAGGGTTAGGGTTAGGTTTGGGGTGAGGTTTAGGGTGAGGATTAGGTTTAGTGTTTGTGTTAGAGTTGGGGTTAGGGTTAGGCTTAATGTTAGGCAGAGGGTGAGGGTCAGGGTGAGATTTAGTGTTAGGGTGAGGGTGAGGTTTAGGGTTATAATTAGGGTGAGGGTTAGTGTGAGGGTTAGGGTTAGGGTTAGTGTTAGGGTTAGGGTTAGGGTGAGGGTGAGTGTGAGGGTCAGGGTTAGTCTTAGGCTGAGGCGGAGGCTTAGGCAGAGCATGAGGGTGAGGGTGAGTGTTAGTGTTAATGTTTTAGGGTTAGGGTGAGTGTTAGGATGAGGTTTAGGTTAGCATTAGGGTTAGGGGGAGGACTAGAGTTAGGGTGAGTGTTAGAGTTAGGTTTAGGGTGAGGTTTAGGGTTAAGGTTAAGGTGAGGCTGAGGGTTAGGATTAGGATTAGGGTGAGGGTTTATGTTAGGTTTAGAGTTAGGGTGAGGTTCAGGGTTTGGGTTAGGTTTAGGGTTAGAATTATAGTTAAGGTTAGGGTTAGAGTTACAGTAAGAGTGAGGGTGAGGGTGAGGGTTAGGATCAGGGTTAGGGTAAGGTTTAAGGTTAGGATTATGGTTAGGGTGAGGGTGAGGTTTAGGTTTAAAGTTAAGGTGAGGGGGAGGGTTAGGTTGAGTGTTATGGTTAGGGTTAGTGTTAGGGTTATGGTGAGGGTTAGGTTGAGGTTTAATGTTAGGGTTAGGTTTAGGATTACGTTGAAGGTGAGGGTGAATGTGAGGGTCAGGGTTAGGGTTTGGCTTAGGCTTACGGTTAGGCTGAGGGTATGGGTGGGGATGAGGATTAGGTTTAGTATGATGGTTAGGGCTATGGTTAGGTGAAGGCTTAGGATGAGGATTAGGGTTAGGATTAGGGTTAGGGTGAGGGCAAGGTTGAGGGTGAGGGTTAGGTTTAGGGTTAGGATTAGGCTTAGCGTTAGGCTTAGGCTGAGGGTGAGGGTGAGGGTTAGGGTTAGGGTGGTGGTTGGGGTTGCCGTTAGGGTGAGGGTTAGGATGAGGATTTATGCTATGGTGAGGGTTAGGGTGAGGGTGACCGTAAGGGTAAAGGTGAGGTTTAGGCTGAGGGTGAGGGTTAGGGTACTGGTGAGGGTTAGGATTAAGGTGAGGGTGAGGGTTAGATTCAGGATTAGTGTTAGGGTTAGTGTGAGGTTAAGGGTGAGGATGAGGGTTAGGGTTAGGTTGAGGGCTAGGGTGAGGGTGAGAGTTAGGGTTAGGGTTTGGTTTAGGGTTAGGGTGATTGTTAGGGTGAGTGTGAGGTTTAGTGTTATGGTTAGCGTTAGTGTGAGGGTGAGGGTTAGGGTTAGGGTGAAGGTTATGGTTAGGATGAGGGTTAAGGTTAGGGTTAGGGTTAGGGTTAGGGTTAGGGTTATGTTGAGGGTGAGGGTTAGGGTTAGGTTGAGGTTTAGGTTTCAGTTTAGGGTTAGAGTTAGGGTTAGGGTGAGGGTGAGGTTTAGGGTTAGAGTTAGGGTTAGGGTTAGGATGAGATTTAGGTTAAGGGTGAGGGTTAGGGTTAGTGTGAGGGTTAGTGTTAGGGTTAGGGTTAGTGTTAGGGTGAGGGTAAGTGTTAGGTTGAGGGTTAGGATTAGCGTGAGGTTTATGGTTATGCTGAGGGTTAGGGTTAGGGTTATGGTTATTGTTAGGTTTAGGGTTAGGGTTACGGTTACCGTGAGGTTGAGGGTGAGGGTTAGGGTTAGTTTAGGGTGTGGTTTAGTGTTAGGGGTAGAGTTAGAATTAGGGTTAGAGTGAGGGTGAGGTTTAGGGGTAGAATTAGGGTTAGGGTGAGGTTTAGGGTGATTTTTAGGGTTAGAAGGAGCGGTAGTGTTAGCGTTAGGGTTAGTGTTAGGGTGAGGGTAAATATTAGGCTTAGGGATAGGGTTAGGTTGAGGGTTAGGGTTAGGGTTTGGGTTATTGTTAGGGTTAGGTTTATACGGGTACGGTAAGGGTGAGGGTGTGGGTTAGGTTTAGGGTTAGGATGAGGTTTAGGTTTCGGTTCATGTTAAAGTTAGGCTTAGGATGAGGGTGAGGTTTAGGGGTAGAGTTAAGGTTAGTGATTGGGTTAGGGATAGGGTGAGGGTTAGGGTTAGGCTTAGGCTTAGGCTTAGTAATAGGCCGAGCATGAGGGTGAGGGTTATGGTTCCCGTTAGGGTGAGGTTTAGGTTTATGTTTAGTGTCAGGTTTAGGATGAGGTTTAGGGTTAGGGTTATGGTTAGGTTGAGGGCTAGGGTGAGGGTTAGGGTTAGCGTTAGGGATAGGGTTAGGTTTAGGATTAGGGTTAGGGTGAAGCTGAATGTGAGGCTTGGGTTAGGTTTAGGTTTAGGCTTAGAGTTAGGGTAAGGTTTAGCGTTAGGGTTTGGTTAGGGTGCAGGTGAGGCTGAGGATTAGGCTTAGGTTTAGGGTTAGATTTAGGGTTAGGTTTAGGGTTAGGGTTAGTGTTATGGTTAGGGTTAGGGTTAGGGTTATGGTGAGGGTTAGGTTTAGGTTTAGGGTTAAGCTGAGGGTGACTGTGTGGGTGAGGATTAGAATTAGGTTTAGGGTTAGGCTTCGGGTTAGGGTTATTGTTAGTGTTATGGTTACGGTTAAGTTTGCTGTAAGGGTGAGGCTGAGGGTGAGGGTTAGGGTTAGGGTTAGGGTTAGGGTTATTGTTAGGTTTAGAGCTACAATTGCGGTGAGGTTGAGGGTGAGGGTGAAGGTTAGGGTTAGGGTGAATTTTAGGGTTATGGTTAGGGTTAGGATGAGGGTTAGGTTTAGGGTTAGGGTTAGGGTTAGGATTAGGGTTAGGTTTAGGGTTAGGGTTAGGGTTAGGATTAGGGTTAGGGTGAGGGTGAGGGTGTGTTTTAGGGTTAGGTTTAGGGTTAGGCTTAGAGTTAGGCTGAGGGTGAGGTTGAAGGTGAGGGTTAGGGTTAGGGTGAGGGCTAGGGTAAGGTTTAGGGGGAGCATTAGGATGAGTGTTAGGATTAGAATTAGTTTTAGGGTGAGGGCTAGGCTAAGGGTGAGCTTTAGTTTTAGGTTTAGGGTGAGGGTTAGGGTTAGGGTTAGGGTGAGAGTTAGGGTTCGGGTTAAGTTTAGTGTTAGGTTGAGGGTTAGGGTAAGGGTTATGTTGAGGGTGAGGGTCAGGTTTAGGTTGAGGGTTAGGGTTAGGATTAGGTTTAGGGTGATGGTGAGGGTGAGATTTAGGTTTAGAGTTAGGGTGAGGATTAGGATGAGAGTTAGGATTAGGATTAGGGTTAGGGTGAGGGCTAGGGTGGGGTTGAGGTTTAGGGTTAGAGTTAGAGTTAGGGTGAATTTTAGGGTTATGGTTAGGGTTAGGTTGAGTGTGAGGGTTAGGGTTAGGGTTAGGATTAGGCTTAGGGTTAGGGTTAGGGTAATGGACAGTGTTAGGATTAGGGTAAGGGATAGTGTGTGGGTTAGGATGAGGGTTAGTTTTAGGATTAGGGTAAGGGAGAAGGCTCTGGTGAGGGTTAGGGTAAGGGTTAGGCTCAGCATGAGGTTGAGGGTGAGGGTTAGGTTTAGAGTGATTGTTAGGTTTATGGTTAGGGTGAGGGTTAGGATGAGGTTTAGGGTTAGGGTGAGGATGATGGTAAGGGTAAATTTGAGATTTAGGCTGATGGTGAGGTTTAAGATAAAGGTGAGGGTTAGGATGAGGGTTAGGTTTAGCATTAGGGTAAGGGTGAGGTCTCTGGTGAGGGTTAGGGTAAGGGTCAGTGTCAGCATGAGGTTTAGGGTAAGGGTTAGGGTTAGAGTGAGGGCTAGATTGAGGATTAGGGTTAGGGATAGGGTTAGTGTGAGGTTTAGGGTGAGGATGAGGGTTAGGGTGAGGTTGAGGGTAGTACTTAGGTTTAGGGTGAGGGCTAGTGTGAGGTTTAGGGTTAGAGTTAGAGTTAGTGTTAGGGTTAGGTTTAGGATTAGGGTGAGGGTTAGGGTTAGTGTGAGGGTTAGTCTTAGGGTTAACGTTAGTGTTTGGGGGAGGATAAGTGTTAGGGTGAGGGTTAGGGTTAGGGTAAGGGTTATGGTTAGGCTGAGGGTTAGAGTTAGATTTATGGTTATTGTTAGGTTTAGGGTTAGGTTTACAGTTATGGTGAGGTTGAGGGTGAGGGTTAGGTTTAGGGTTAGGGTGAGGTTTAGTGTTAGGGTTAGAGTTAGAATTAGTGTTAGGGTTAGGGTAAGGTTTAGGGGTAGAATTAGGGTTAGGTGAGGGTTAGGGTGAGTGTTATGGTTAGGGTGAGGGTTAGGGTGGGTGTGACAGTAAGAGTAAAGATGAGGGTTAGGATGAGGGTGAGCATTACGATAAAGATGAGGGTAAGCGTGAAGTTTAGTGTTAGGGTGAGGATGAGGATTAGATTGAGGATTAGTGTTAGGGTTAGTGTGAGGTTTAGGGTGAGGATGATAGTTAAGGTTAGTGTGAGCGGTAGTGTTAGCGTTAGGGTTAGTGTTAGGGTGATGGTAAATATTAGGCTTAGGGTTAGGGTTAGGCTCAGGGTTAGGGTTAGGGTTAGGGTTATTGTTAGGGTTAGGTTTATATGGGTACGGTGAGGGTGAGGGTGTGAGTTAGGTTTATGGTTAGGATGAGGTTTAGGTTTCGGGTTCGTGTTAGAGTTAGGCTTAGGGTGAGGGTGAGGTTTAGGGTTAGAGTTAGGGTTAGTGTTAGGGTTAGTGATAGGGTGAGGATTAGGGTTAGGCTTTGGCTTAGGCTTAGTCTTAGGCCGAGCATGAGGGGGAGGGTTAGGGTTTGGGTTAGGGTGAGGTTTAGGGTTAGGATTAGCGTGAGTGTTAGGATGAGTTTTAGGGTTAGGTTTAAGTTTAGGGTGAGGGCTAGGGTGAGGGTTAGGGTGAGGGTTAGGTTTAGGACAGGGTTAGGTATAGGATTTGGGTTAGGGTGAGGGTGAGTGTGAGGGTTAGGGTTGGGTTAGGCTTATTGTTAGGGTGAGGGTTAGGGTTATGTTTTGGGTTAGGGTGAGGGTGAAGGTGAGGATTAGATTTAGGTTTAGGTTTTGGTATAGGGTTAGGGTTTGTGTTAGGGTTAGGGTTAGGGTTAGGGTTAAGTTACAGTTAGGCTGAGGGTGAGGGTGCGGGTGAGGATTAGGGTTATGGTTAGGGTTAGGGTTAGGGTTATTGTTAGTGATATGGTTAGGATTAAGTTTGCAGTGAGGGTGAGGCTGAGGGTGAGGGTTATGGTTAGGGTGAGGGTTAGGGTTGGGTTTACTGTTATTGTTAGGGTTAGGGTTAGAGTTACAATGAGGTTGAGGGTGAGGGTTTGGGTTAGGGTTAAGGTTAGTATTAGGATTAAGGTTAGGGTTAGGGTTAGGGTGAGGGTGAGGTTTAGGGTTAGAGTTAGTGTTTGCGGGAGGGTTAGGGTGAGGTTTAGGGTTAGGGTTTGTGTTAGGGTTAGGGTGAGGGTGAGGGTTAGGTTTAGGTTTAGGGATAGGGTTACCTTTAGAACTAGGATTAGGGTGAGGGTGAGTGTGAGGGTTAGGTTGAGGGTTAGGCTGAGGCTTAGGGTTAGGTTCAGGGTGAGGGTGGGGGTGAGTATTAGGGTTAGGGTGATGGTTAGGGTTAGGGTTAGGGTTATTGTTAGGGTTAGGGTTACAGTTATGGTGAAGGTGAGGGTGTGGGTGAGGGTTAGGGTTAGGGTTAGGGTGGGGTTTAGGGTTAGGATTAGGGTGAGTGTGAGGGTGAGGTTCAGTGTTAGATATAGGTTTAGGGGGAGGGTTAGGGTGAGGGTTAGGTTTAGGGTTATTGTTAGGGTAAGGGTGAGGTTGAGCGTTAGGTTTAGGCTTAGGGTTAGGGTTAAAGTGAGGTTTATGGTTAGGGTTTGAGTGAGGGTTAGAGTTACTGTGAGGGTGGGGTTGCAGGTGAGTGTGAGGGTTAGATTGAGGATTAGTTTTAGGGTTAGAGTGAGGTTTATTATGAGAACGAGGGTTAGGGTAAGGGTGAGTGCTAGGGTGAGGGTGAGGGTTAGGGATAGGGTTAGGTTGAGGTTTAGGGTTAAGGTGGTGGTTAGGGTTAGTGTGAGGGTTGCTGTTAGTATTAGGGTTAGTTTTAGGGTGAGGTTAAGGGTTAGATATAGGGTTCGGGTGAGAGTGAGTTTTAGCTTTAGAGTTAGGGTTGGGGGAGGGTTAGGGTGAGGGTTAGGGTTAGGGTTAGTGTTAGTGTTAGGGTTAGGGTTAGGGTGAGGTTGAGTGTGAAGGTTAGGGTTAGGGTTAGGCTTAGGCTTAGGGTTAGGCTGAGGGTGAGGGTGAGGATTAGGGTTAGGGTGAGGTTTAGGGATAGGATTAGGGTCAGGGATAGGATGAGGTTTAGGGTTAGGATTAGGGTTAGGATGAGGGGTTTAGGATTAGGGTTAGGTTTAGTGTTAGGGTAAGTGTTAGGGTTAGGGTTACGGTGAGGTTGAGGTTTTGGGTTAGGGTGAGGATTAGGTTAGGGTTAGGGTGAGGGTGAGGGTGAGGGTGAGGGTTAGGATTAGGGTTAGGGTTAGGGTTATTGTTAATGTTATGGTTAAGTTAAGTTTTTGGTGAGGGCGAGGCTGAGGGTGAGGGTTAGGGTTAGGGTTAGGGTTAGGGTGAGGGCTTGGGTTAAGTTTAGGGTTATGGTGAGGGTGAGGGTTATGGTTAGTGTTAGGGATAGGCTTATTGTTAGGGTTAGGGTTAGAGTTATGGTGATTGTGAGGGTGAGGGTGAGGTTTAGGGTTAGGGTGAGGGTGAGGTTTAGGGTTAGAAAAAGGGTTAGGGGGAGAGTTAGGGTTAGGTTTAGTGTTAGGGTTAGGGTTATTGTTAGGGTTAGTGTTAGAGTTATTGTGAGGGTGAGGGTGAGGGTGAGGTTTAGGGTTAGGGTAATGGTGAGATTTAGGGTTAGAGTTAGTGTTAGGGAGACAGTTAGGGTGAGGGTTATCTTAGGTTTAGTGTTAGGGTTTGGGTTAGGGTTAGGGTTAGTTTGAGGTTTAGGGTTAGGTTTAGGTTTAGGTTTAGGATTAGAGTTATGGTGAGAGTGAGTGTGAGGGTTAGGGATAGGTTTAGGCTAAGGCTTAGGGTTAGGCTCTGGGTGAGAGTGGGGTAAGGATTAGATTTTGGCTGATGGTTAGGGTTAGTGTTAGGTTTAGGGTTATGATTAAGGTTAGGGTTAGGATTAAGGTTAGGGTGAGGGCTATGGTAAGGGTGAGGGTTAGTGTGAGGGTTTGGCTTAGGCTTTAGGGTTAGGCTGATGGTGAGATTGAGGGTGAGGGTTAGGGTTAGGGTGATGCTCAGGATTATGGTCAGGGTTAAGGTTAGGATGAGGGTTAGGGTTAGGGTGAGGGTTAGTGTCAGGGTGACGGTAAGGGTAAAGCTGAGAGTTAGGCTGAGAGTGAGGATTAATGTAAGGTCTAGGGTTAGGGTTAGGGTTAGGGTTAGGGTGAGGGTGAGTTTAAGATTGATGCTTAGGTTTAGGGTTAGTGTGAGGTTTAGAGTGAGGATGAGGGTTAGGGTTAGGGTGAGGGCTAGGTTCAGGGTGAGGGTTAGGGTTAGGCTTAGGGTGAGGTTTAATGTTAGGGTGATGGTTAGGGTTAGTGTGAGTGTTAGTGTTAGGGTTAGGGTTAGTGTTAGGGTGAGGGTAAGTGTTAGTTTGAGGGTTAGGTTTAGGGTGAGGGTTATGGTTAGAATGAATGTTAGGGTTAGGGTTAGGGTTATTGTTAGGGTAGGGTTAGGGTTACATTTATGGTGAGGGTGAGGGTTAGGGTTAGGGTGTGGTTTATGTTTAGGGTTAGGGTTAGAGTTAGGGTTAGGGTGAGGGTGAAGTTTAGGGTTAGATTTAGCGTTAGTGATAGGGTTAGGGTTACGGTGAGGGTCAGTGTGAGGGTGAGGGTTAGGCTTAAGCTTAGGGTTAGGCTTAGGCTTACACCAGGCGTGAGTGTGAGGGTTAGCGTTAGGGTTAGGGTGAGGGTTAGGTTTAGGGTTACGGTGAGGGTTAGGGTTAGGGTTAGGGTGAGGGTTAGGATCAGGGTGAGGGTTAGGGTTAGGGTTAGCATTACGATTAGGGGTAGTGTTAGGGTGAGTTCTTGGGTTAGGGTTAGGGTTAGTGTTAGTGATAGTGTTAGGGGTAGGGTTAGGGTGAGGGTGACAGTAAGGGTAAAGGTGAGGGTTAGGGTTAGGTTCAGGTTTAGATTGAAGTTGAGTGTGAGGGTTATGTTTAGGGGTAGGGTTACACTTAGGGTTAGGGTGAGAGTTAGTGTTAGGGTTAGGGGTAGGGTTAGGGTGAAGGTGAGCATTAGGGTTAGGATTAGGATTAGGTTTAAGTTGAGGGTAAGTGTGAGGGTTAGTGTTAGGGTTAGGGTTAGGGTGAGTGTGCGGGTTAGGGTTAGGGTTAGGGTGAGGTTTAGGGTTAGGGTTAGTGTTAGGGGTAGGGTTAGGGTGAGGGTTAGGATGATGGTGAGGGTTAGGGTTAGGGTTAGCATTACGATTAGGGGTAGTGTTAGGGTGAGTGCTTGGGTTAGGCTTAGGTTTAGGATTAGGCTTAGCATTAAGCTGAGGGTGAGGGTGAGGGTTTGGGTTAGGGTGAGAGTTAGGGTGAGGGTGAGGGTTAGGCTTAGGGTTAGGATTAAGATTAGGGTAAGGGTTAGGGTGAGTGTGAGGTTTAGGGTTAGGGTTAGGGTGACAGTATGTATTAGGGTGAGGGTTAGATTTAGTGTGAAGGATATGGTTAGGATGAGGGTTAGGGTTAGGGTTATTGTTAGGGTTAGGATTAGGGTTATGGTTACGGTGAGGGTGAGGGTGAAGTTTAGGTTGAGGTTTAGGTTTAGGGTTAGGGTTAGAGTTAGGGTTAGGGTTAGGGTTAGTGTTAGGTTTATGGTTAGGTTGTGATTTAGGATGAGGTTGAGGGTTAGGGTTAAGGTTAGGATTAGGACTAGGGTTTAGGTGAGGGTGAGTGTGAGGGTTAGGGTTAGCGTTTGGGTTAGCATTAGAGTTAGGGTGAGGGTGAGGATGAGGGTTAGGGTTAGGGTGAGGGTTGGAGTTAGGGTTAGAGTAACGGTTAGGGTGAGGGTTAGGCTTAGGCTTAGGGTTCGGGTGTTGCTTAGGGTGAGGTTGAGGGTTAGGGTGAGGGTTAGGCTGAGGGTTAGGATTAGGGTTAGTGTTAGGGTTAGAGTTGGGGTTAGGCTTAGGCTTAGTGTTAGGCGGAGGGTGAGGGTGAGGGTGAGGTATAGGGTTAGGTGAGGGTGAGGTTTAGGGTTAGATTTAGCATTAGATTGAGAGCTAGTTTGAGGGTTAGGGTTAGGGTTCTTGTTAGGTTTAGGGTGACGGTGTGTGTGAGGGTTATGGTGAGTCTTAGGCTTAGGCTTAGGCTTAAGGCCAAGCGTGAGGTTGAGTGTGAGGGTTAGGGCAAGTGTCAGGGTTAGGGTTCTAGGGTTAGGGTGAGGGTTATGATGAGGTTTAGGGTTAGGATGAGGGTTAGGCTGAGGGCTAGAGTGAGGTGAGGCTTATGGTTAGCGTTAGGGTGAGGTTTAGGGTTTGGGTTATTGTTAGTGTTAGGGTTAGAGTTAAGTTCAGTGTTAGGGTGAGGGTGATGATTAGGTTTAGGGTTAGGGTGAGGTTTAGGGTTAGGGTTAGGGTTAGGGTGAGGGTTAGGGTTAGGATTAGGGTGAGTTTTAGGATGAGGTTTACGGTTAGGATTAGGGTTAGGGTGAGGCTGAGAGTGAGGGTTAGGTCTAGGGTTAGGCTTAGGCTTAGGGTAAGTCTGAGGGTAAGTGTGGGGTTGAGAATTAGGATTAAGGTGATAGTTAGGTTTAGGGTTAGTGTTATTGGTTGGGGTAGGGTTAGAGTTACTGTGTGGGTGAGGGTGCGGGTGAGGTTTAGGATTAGAGTTGGGATTAGGGGGAGAGTTAGGGTGAGGTTTACAGTTAGGGTTAGTGTTAGGGTTTGGGTGAGGCTTAGGATTAGTGTTAGGGCTATTATTAGGGTAAGGTTTATGTTTATGGTTATGGTTAGGTTGAGGGTTAGAGTTAGTTTTAGGGTGAGGTTTAGGGTTTGGGTTAGGGTTAGAGTTAGGGTGAGGGTGAGGGTGAGGTTTAGGGTTAGAGTCAGGGTTAGGATCAGCGTTAGGTTAGGGTTGAGGGTTAGGTTTAGGGTTAGGATTAGGGTTAGGGTGAATGTGAGTGTGTGGGTTAGGGTTAGGTTTAGATTTTGGCTTAGGGTTAGGCTGAGGGTGAGGGTCAGGGTTAGGGTTAGTGTTAGGTGTAGGGTTAGGGTTAGGGGTAGGTTAGGGTTAGGGTTAGTGTGAGGGTTAGTGTTAGGGTTAGGGTTAGGGCTAGGATGAGGGTAAGTGTGAGGGTGAGGTTTATGGTTAGGGTGAGTACTATGGTTAGGGTGAGGGTTAGGGTTATTGTTAGGGTTAGGGTTAGGGTTGAAGTTAGGGTTAGGGTGAGGGTGAGATTTAGGGTTAGAGTTAGGGTTAGTGTTACGGTTAAGATGAGGTTTAGGGTTAGGGTTAGAGTTAGGGTGAGGGGTAGGTTTAGGTTTAGGATTAGGTTTAGGGTGAGGGTGAGGGTGGGGCTTAGGTTTAGGGTTTGGGTTAGGCTTAGAGTTAGGGTGAAGGTTAGGGTTAGGGTTTAGGATAGGGTGCAGGTGAGGCTGAGGATTAGGGTAGGTTTAGAGTTAGATTTAGGGTTAGGGTTAGTGTTATGGTTGGGGTTAGGTTTAGGGTTATGGTGAGGGTGAGGGTTAGGGTTAGGCTTAGAGATAGGCTGAGGGTGACTGTGGGGGTGAGGATTAGAGTTAGGGTTAGGCTTAGGGTTAGGGTTATTGTTAGTGTTATGGTTAGGATTAACTTTGCGGTGAGGGTGAGGCTGCGGATTAGGGTTAGGGTTAGTGTTAGGGTTAGTGTTATTTTTAGGGTTAGGGCTAAAATTAAGGTGAGGTTGAGAGTGAGGGTGAAAGTTAGCGTTAGGATGAGTTTTAGGGTTAGGCTTAGGGTTAGGGTGAGGGTGAGGTTTAGGGTTAGATTTAGGGTTAGTGTTAGGGTTAGGGTGAGGTTTCGGGTCAGGGTTAGGTTTGGGGTTATGGTGAGGGTGAGGTTTAGAGTTAGAGTTAGGGTTAGGGTGAGGCTGAGGGTGAGGGTTAGGGTTAGGGTTAGTGTTAGGTTTACGGTTAGGATTAGGGTGAGGCTTAGGATGAGGGTGAGGGTTAGGGTGAAGTTTAGGATTAGGATTAGGGTTAGGGTTAGGGTTAGGATTAGCGTTAGGCTTAGGATTAGGCTAAGGGTGAGGTTTAGGGCTAGAGTTAGGGTTACGGACAAGGTTAGATTTAAGGTTAGGGTTAGGGTTAGGGTTAGGGTGAGAGTTAGGTGGTGTGTTAGGGTTAGGGTTAAGTATAGGATTAGGGTTAGAGTGAGGGGGAGTGTGTGTGTTAGGGTTAGGTTTAGGGTTAGGCTTAGGGTTAGGCTGAGGGTGAGGTTGAGCGTGAGGTTTAGCGTTAGGAGAAGGGTAAAGATGAGGTGTAGGGTTAGGATGAGGGTTAGGGTAAGGGCTAGGGTGAGGGTGAGGTTTAGGTTTATTGTTAGGGTGAAGTTTAGGGTTAGGGTTAGAGTGAGGGTGAGGTTTAGGTTTATAGTTAGGGATAGGGTGAGGCTGATGTTGAGGGTCAGGGTTAGGGTTAGTGTTAGGTGTAGGGTTAGGGTTAGGGTGAGGGTTAGTCTGAGTTTGAGGATGAGGGTTAGTGTTAGGATTAGGATTAGCATTAGTGTTAGAGTGAGTGTGAGTTTTGGGTTTAGGGCTAGGGTTAGGGTTAGGCTTAGGGTTAGGCTGAGGGTTAGAGTAAGGGTGAGGGTTAGGGTTAGGGTGAGCATTAGGGTTAGGGTTATGGGGAGGGTTAGGATGAGGGTTAGGGTTAGGATTCGGGTTATGGTGAGGTCTAGGGTTAGGGTGAGTGTGAGGGTTAGGGTTAGGGATAGGCTTATGCTTAGGGTTAGGTTGAGGGTGAGGGGGGTCAGGATTAGGGTTAGGGTGATGGTTAGATTTAGGGTTACAGGGAGGTTTAGGATGAGGGTTTGGGTTATGACTAGGGTTAGGGTGAGGTTGAGGTTTAGGGTTAATGTTAGGGTGAGAGTTATTGTTAAGGTAAGGGTGAGAGTAGGATTCGGGTTAAGTTTAGAGTTAGGGTGAGGCTTAGGGTCAGAGTTACGGTGAGGTTGAGGGTTAGGGTTAGGTTGAGGTTTAGGGTTAAAAGTAGGGTTAGGGTGAGGGTGACGGTTAGGGTTAGGCTAAGGGTTACGGTGAGGGTGAGGGTTAGGGTTAGGTTGAGGTTTAGGGTTACGTTTTGTGTTAGGGTGAAGGCTAGGGTGAGGGTGAGGGTTAGGGTTAGGGTTAGTGTGAGGTTTAGTGTTAGGGTTAGGGTTAGAGTTAGGATTAGGTTGAGGGTGAGGTTTAGGGGTAAAGTTAGTGTTAGGGTCAGGGTTAGGCTTAGGGTGAGGGTTAGTGTGGGGGTGACAGTAAGGGAAAGGTGAGGTTTAGGCTGAGGTGAGGGTTACGGTAAGGGTGAGGGTTAGGGTTAGGGTGAGTGTTAGGGTTAGGGTTAGGGTGAGGGTGTGGGTTAGATTGAGGATTATTGTTAGGATTAGGGTTAGGGCTAGGGTTAGGTTGAGGTTTAGGGTTAGTGTTAGGGTGAGGTTTAGGTTTAGGGTGATGGTTATGGTTAGTGTGAGTATTAGTGTTCGGGTTACGGTTAGTGTTAAGTTGAGGGTAAGTGTTAGGGTGAGGGTTAGGTTTAGGGTGAGGGTAATTTTTAGGGTGAGGGTTAGGGTTAGGGTGTTTTTTAGGGTTAGGGTTAGGGTTACGGTGAGGGTGAGGGTTAGGGTTAGGGTTAGGATTAGGATTAGGGTTAGGGCTAGGGTGCGGGTAAGTGTTAGTTTGAGAGTTAGGGTGAGGGTGAGGGTTATGGTTAGGGTGAGGGTGAGGGTTAGGTTTAGAGTTACCTTGAGCGTGAGTGTTAGGTTTAGGTTGAGGGTTAGGTTTAGGGTTAGGGTTAGGGTTAGTGTGAGGGTTAGTGTTACGGTTAGGGTTAGTGGTAGGGTGAGGATAAGTGTTAGGGTGAGGTTTAGGGTTAGGGTGAGGATTATGTTTAGGGTGAGGGTTAGGGTTATTGTTAGGGTTAGTGTTAGGTTTAGAGTTAGTGTAAGGGTGAGGGTGATATTTAGTGTTAGAATTAGGGTTAGTGTTAGGGTTAGGGTTAGGGTGCGGGTTTGGCTTAGGCTTAGGCTTAGGCTTAGGCTTAGGCCGAGCTTGAGGGTGAGGGTTAGGATTCACGTTAGGGTGAGTGTTAGGGTTATGTTTAGTGTCAGGTTTAGGATGAGGTTTAGGGTTAGGGTTAGGGTTATGGTGAGGGCTAGGGTGAGGGTTAGGGTGAGGGTTAGGGTGAGGGTTAGGGTTAGGGATAGGGTTAGGTTTAGGATTAGGGTTAGGGTGAAGGTGAGTGTGAGGCTTAGGGTTAGGATTAGGGTTAGGCTTAGATTTAGGGTGAGGGTTAGGTTTCAGGTTTGAGTTTGGGTGCAGGTGAGGCTGAGGATTAGGGTTAGGTTTAGGGTTAGATTTAGGGGTAGGTTTAGGCTTAGGGTTATTTTTAGTGTTAGGGTTGTGGTGAGGGTTAGGTTTAGGTTTAGTGTTAGGCTGAGGGTGACTGTGGGGGTGAGGATTAGAGTTTGGGTTAGGGTTAGGCTTAGTTTTAGCTTTATGTTTAGTGTTATGGTTAGGGTTAAGTTTGCGGTGAGGGTGAGGCTGAGGTTGAGGGTTAGGGTTAGGGTTAGAGTTAGTGTTATTGTTAGGGTTAGGGCTAGAATTACGGTGAGGTTGAGGGTGAGGATGAAGGTTAGGGTTAGGTTGAATTTTAGGGTCAGGGTTAGGGTCAGGGTGCGGGTGAGGTTTAGGGTTAGAGTTAGGGTTAGTGTTAGGGTTAGGGTGAGGTTGCAGGTTAGGGTTAGGGATGGTGTTATGTGAGGGTGAGGTTTAGTGTTAGAGTTAGGGTTAGGGTGAGGCTAAGGGTAAGCCTTAGGGTTAGGGTTAGTGTTAGGTTTAGGTTTAGGGTTAGGGTGAGGGTTAGGGTTAGAGTTAGGTTTAAGGTTAGGCTTAGGGTTAGGCTGATTGTGAGTGTGAGTGTGAGGGTTAGGGTTAGGATGATGGTTAGGGTTAGGGTTATGGGGAGTGTTAGGATGAATGTTAGGGTTAGGATTAGGGTTAGGGTGAGTTTAGGGTTAGGGTTATGGGGAGTGTTAGGATGAATGTTAGGGTTAGGATTAGGGTTAGGGTGAGGGCTAGGGTGAGGTTGAGTTTTAGGGTTAGGGTTAGGGTTAGGATTAGGGTGAATGTGAGGTTTAGGGTTAGAGTTAGGCTTAAGGTGAGGCTGAGGGTGAGGGTGAGGGTTGGGGTTAGGATTAGGATTAGGGTAAGCGTTAGGATGAGTGTGAGGGGATAAGGCTTAGGGTTACACTGAGGGTGAGGTTGAGGTTGAGCGTAAGGGTTAGGATTAGCATTAGGGTGAGGGTGAGTGTGTGGTAGGATTAGGCTTAGGGTTAGGGTGAGGGTGAGGTTGAGGGTGAGGGTTAGGGTTAGGGTGATTGTTTGGGTAAGGGTTAGGGGGAGGGTTAGGATGAGGGTTAGGGTCAGGCTTAGGCTTAGGGTTCGGTTGAGGGAGAGGGTCAGGGTGAGGATTAGCTTTAGGTTGAGGGTTAGGTTTAGGGTTAGCTTGAGAGTTAGGATTCAGGTTAAGTTTCGGATTAGGGTGAGGGTTAGGGCTAGGTTTAGGGTGAGGGTTAGATTTAGGGTGAGGGTGAGGGTTAGGATGAGGATTAGGGTTAAGATTAGGGTTAGGTTGAGGGATAGGGTGAGGGTGAGGATTAGGGTTAGCGTTAGGGTAAGGTTTAAGGTTAGGGTTAGGTTTAGGGTGAGGGTTAGGTTGACGGTTAGGGTTACGGTGAGGGTAAGTGTTAAGGTTAGGGTGAGGGTGAGTGTTAGCATTAGGGTTAGGGTTAGGATTAAGTTTAGGGTTAGGATTAGTATTATTGTTAGGGTTAGGGTTAGAGTTATGGTGAGTTTGAGGGTGAGGGTGAGGGTTAGGTTTAGGGTTAGGGTGAGGTTTAGGTTTAGGTGTAGGATTAGGGTTAGCGTGATTGTAAGGTTTAGGGTTAGTTGGAGGGTTAGGTCGAGGGTTAGATTTAGGGTTAGTTTTAGGGTTAAGGTTAGGGTGAGCGTTAGGTTGAGGGTTAGGTTGAGGGTTAGTGTTAGAGTTAGGGCTAGGATTGGGGTTAGGGTTAGGGTTAAGATGAGGATTAGGGTGAGTGTTAGGGTTAGGGTAAAGGTGAGGTTTAGGGTGAGGTTTTCGATTAGGGTTAGGGTTAGTGTTAGATTGAGGTTTAGGGTTAGGGTTTGGGTTAGGCTTAGAGTTACTGTGAGGGTGACGGTCCAGGTGAGTGTGAGGGTTAGGGTTAGGTTTAGGGTTAGGCTTAGGGTTAGGCTTAGGATTAGGCTTAGGGTGAGGGTGCGGATGAGGGTTAGGGTTAGGGTGAGGGTTAGTTTTAGGGTTATGGGGAGGGTTAGGATGAGGGTTAGGGTTAGGATTAGGGTTAGGGTGAGGGCTAGGTTGAGGGTGAGTTTTAGGGTTAGGGTTAGGGTGAGGTTTAGGGTTAGGTTTTGGGATAGGGTTAGAGTTACTGTGAGGGTGAGGGTGCGGGTGAGTGTGAGGGTGAGGGTAGGTTTAGGGTTAGTGTTAGGGTGAGAGTTAGGGTTCAGGCTAAGTTTAGAGTTAGGTTGAGGGTTAGGGTTAGGCTTAAGTTGAGCGTGAGGGTTAGGGTTAGGTTGAGGGTTAGGGTTAGGTTTAGGGTTAGGGTGAGTTTCAGAGTTAGGGTTAGGGTGAGGGTTAGGATGAGCTTTAGAGTTAGGATTAGGGTTAGGTTGAGGGTTAGGGTTTGGATTAGGGTTAGGGTGAGTGTGAGGTTTAGAGTTAGAGTTAGTGATAGGGGGAGGTTTAGGTTGAGGGTTAGGGTTAGGGTTATTGTTAGGTTAGGGTTAAGGTGAGGGTTAGGGTTAGGATTAGGGTCAGGATGAGGGTGAGGGTTAGGTTTAGTGTTAGAGTTAGGGTTAGGGTTAGGGATAGGATTAGGGTTACGTTGAGGGTCAGTGTGCATGTTAGGGTTAGGTTTAGGCTTAAGCTAAGGGTTAGGCTGAGGGTGAGTTTGAGAGTGAGGGTTAGGGTTAGGGTGAGGGTTAGGGTTAGGTTTAGGGGGAGTATGAGGATGAGGGTCAGGGTTAGGTTTAGTTTTAGGGTAAGGGCTAGGGTGAGGGTGAGGTTTAGGGTTGGGGTTAGGGTGAGATTTAGGTTTAGGGTTTGTGTTAGGGTTAGGTTTAGTTTGAGGTTTATGGTTAGAGTTAGGGTTAGGGTATGGTTGAGGGTGCGGTTTAGTGTTAGGGTTAGTGTTAGGGTTAGGTTGAGGGTTAGGGTGAGGGTGAGGTTTAGGGTTAGGATTAGGATTAGGATTAGGGTTAGGGTTAGGGTGAGTGTGAGGGTTAGGGTTAGGTTTAGGGTTAGGCTTAGGGTGAGGGTGAGGGTGAGCGTGAGTGTTAGGGTTAGGTTGATTGTTAGTTTTGGGTTTAGTGTGAGAGTTAGCATTCGGTTGTTTAGGGTTAGGGTGAGGATTAGGGTTAGCGTGAGTGCTAGGGTGAGGGTGAGGGTTAGGGTTAGTGTAAGGGTAAGGTTTATGATTAGGGTTAGGATTCGGGTCAGGGTTAGGGTTAGACTTATGGTTAGGGTGAGGGTGAGTGTTAGGATTAGGTTTAGGATTAGGGTTAGGGTTAGGTTTAGGGTTAGGATTATTGTTAGGGTTAGGGTTAGGTTTATACGGTTACTCTGAGGGTGAGTGTGTGGGTTAGGGTTAGGTTTAGGATGAAGTTTATTTTTGGGTCAGGGTTAGAGATAGGGGTAGGATGAGGGTGAGGTTTAGCGTTAGAGTTAGCGTTAGTGTTAGGGTTAGGAATAGGGTGAGGGTTAGGGTAAGGCTTAGGCTTAGGCTTAGGCCTAGGCCGAGCATGAGGTGGAGGGTTAGGGTTCGGGTTATGTTGAGGTTTAGGGTTAGGGTTAGGGTGAGTGTTCGGATGAGGTTTAGGGTTAGGATTAGGTTTACGGTGAGGGCTAAGGTGAGGGTTAGGGTAAGGTTTAGGGTTAGAATAGGGTTAGGTTTAGGATTTGGTTTAGGGTGTGGGTGAGGGTTAGGGTTATGTTTTGGGTTAGGGTGAGGGTGAGGCTGAGGATTAAGTTTAGGTTTAGGGTTTGGTTTAGGGTTAGGGTATGTGTTAGGGTTAAGGTTAGGGTTACGGTTACTGTGAGGGTTTGGGTTAGGGTTAGGGTTAGAATTAAGTTAGGGTTAGGCGGAGGGTGAGGGTGGGGGTGAGGATTAGGGTTATGGTTATGGTTAGGGTTTGGGTTAGGGTTATTGTTAATGTTATGGTTAGGGTTAAGTTTGCAGTGAGGGGGAGGCTGAGGTTGAGGGTTATGTTTATGGTTAGGGTTAGGGTTAGGGTTACTGATATGGTTAGGGTTAGGGTTAGAGTTACAGTGAGGTTGAGGGTGAGGGTGAGGGTTAGGGACAGTGTTAGGTTTAGGATTAGGGTTAGGGTTAGGGTTAGGATTAGTGTGAGGTTTAGGGTTAGACTTAGGGTTTGGGGGATGGTTAGCGTGAGGTTTAGGTTAGGGTTAGACTTAGGGTTAGTTTGAGGGTGAGGGTTAGGTTGAGGTTTAGGGATAGTGTGAGGGTTAGGGTTAGGGTAAGGCTTAGGGTTAGGCTGAGAGTGAGGGTGAGGGTGAGGTTTAGGGTTAGTATGAGGGTTAGGGTTTTGTTGCGGATTACAGTGAGGGTTAGGTTTAGGCTGAGGGTTAGACTGGGGGTGAGGATTAGGGTTAGGGTTATGTTTAGGGTTGGAGTTAGGGTTATTGTTAGGGTTAGGTTAAGGCTGAGGTTTAGTGTTAGGTTTAGGGTTAGGGTTAGAGTGAGGTTTAGTGTTAGGGTTTGGGTTAGGGTTAGAGTGAGGGTGAAGTTATGGTTAGGGTGAGTGTTAGGCTTAGGGTGAGGGTTAGGGTGGGGTTGATGATAAGGGTAAAGGTGAGAGTTAGGCTGAGGGTGATGGTTACCGTAAGGGTTATGGTTAGGGTTAGGGAGAGGGATAAAGTTAGGGTTAGGGGAGGGTGAGGGGTAGTTTGAGGATTAGTGTTATGGTTAGTGTGAGATTTAGGGTGAGGATGAGGTTTAGGGTTAGGGAGAAGCCTAAGGTGAGGGTGAGGGTTAGGGATAGTGTTCGGGTGAGGTTTATGGTTAGGGTGATGGTTAGGGTTAGTGTTAGGTTGAGGTATAGTGTTAGGTTTAGGGTTAGGATTAATGTTAAGATTAGGCTTAAGGTGAGAGTTAGGGTGAGTGTGAGGATTAGGGTTAGGGTTAGGGATAGGCTTAGGGTTAGGCTGAGGGTGAGAGTTATTGTTAGGATGAAGGTTAGGGTTAGGGTTAGGGTGAAAGTTAGGATTCAGGTTAAGTTTAGGGTTAGAGTGAGGATTAGGGTAAGGGTTACAGGGACCATGAGGATTAGGGTTAGTTTGAGGGTTACGGTAAGGGTTAGGGTTAGGGTGAGGGTGAGGGTGAGGGTTAGGTTGATTGTTAGAGTGAGGGTTAGGATGAAGGTTAGGGTTAGGATTAAGGTTAGGGTGAGGGTTAGGGTGA
This sequence comes from Dipodomys merriami, assembly GCF_024711535.1. NCBI lineage: Eukaryota > Metazoa > Chordata > Mammalia > Rodentia > Heteromyidae > Dipodomys > Dipodomys merriami. The sequence goes on along the minus strand of NW_027206468.1, from coordinate 4,835,983 downwards.
GGGTGAGGTTTAGGGTTAGGATTAGGGTGCGGTTTAGGGTTAGGTTTAGGGTTAGGGATAGGGTGAGGCTGAGAGTTAGGGTTAGGGTGAGGCTGAGGGTTAGGTTTAGGGTTAGTGTTAGTGTTAGGGTTAGGGTTACTGTGAGGGGGAGGGAGAGGTTGAGGATTAGGTTTAGTGTTAGGATTAGGGTAAGTTATAGAGTTAGGGTTACAGTGACCGTGAGTGTTAGGGTTAGGTTGAAGGTTAGGGTTAGGCTAATGATTAGGGTGAGGGTGAGGGTGACGGTTAGGGTTAGGGTAAGTCTTAGGGATAGGGTTAGGTTGAGAGTTAGGGTTCGAGTTAAGTTTAGTGTTAGGGTGATTGTTAATTTTAGGATTACGGTGAGCATGAGGGTTAGGGTTAGGTTGAGGGTTAGGGCTGTCTTAGGATTAGGGTGAGGATTAGGGTTAGGGTAAGGGTGAGGTTTAGGGTGAGGTTTTCGATTAGGGTTAGGGTTAGGGTTAGAATGAGGTTTAGGGTTAGGGTTTGGGTTAGGCTTAGAGTTACTGTGAGGGTGTGGTTGCAGGTGAGTGTGAGGGTTAGGGTTAGGCTTAGGATTAGGCTGAGGGTGAGGGTGCGGATGAGGGTTAGGGTTAGGGTGAGGGTTAGTTTTAGGGTTATGGGGAGGGTTAGGATGAGGGTTAGCGTTAGGATTAGGGTTAGGGTGAGGGCTAGGTTGAGGGTGAGTTTTAGGGTTAGGGTTAGGGTGAGGTTTAGGGTTAGGGTTTGGGATAGGGTTAGAGTTACTGTGAGGGTGAGGGTGCGGGTGAGTGTGAGGTTGAGGGTGAGGTTTAGGGTTAGTGTTAGGGTGAGAGTTAGGGTTCAGGTTAAGTTTAGGGTTAGGTTGAGAGTTAGGGTTAGGCTTACGTTGAGTGTGAGGGTTAGGGTTAGGTTGAGGGTTAGGGTTAGGTTTAGGGTTAGGGTGAGTTTCAGAGTTAGGGTTAGGGTGAGGGTTAGGATGAGGTTTAGAGTTAGGATTAGGGTTAGGTTGAGGGCTAGGGTGAGGGTGAGTGTTAGAGTTAGTGTTAGGGTGAGGTTTAGGGTTAGGGTTAGGGTTAGGGTTAGGTTGAGGTTTAGGGTTAGAGTTAGGGTTGGGGGAGGGTTAGGTTGAGGGTTAGGGTTAGGTTTAGTGTTAGGTTAGGGTTAGGGTGAGGGTTAGGGTTAGGATTAGGGTCAGGGTGAGGGTGAGGGTTAGGGATAGGTTTAGAGTTAGTGTTAGGGTTAGGGATAGGATTAGGGTCAGGTTGAGGGCCAGTGTGTGTGTTATGGTTAGGTTTAGGCTTAAGCTTAGGGTTAGGCTGAGGGTGAGTTTGAGAGTGAGGGTTAGGATTAGGGTGAGGGTTAAGGTTAGGTTTAGGGGGAGTGTGAGGATGACGGTCATGTTTAGGTTTAGTGTTAGTGTAAGGGCTAGGGTGAGGGTTAGGTTTAGGGTTGGGGTTAGGGTGAGGTTTAGGTTTAGGGTTTGTGTTAGGGTTAGGTTTAGTGTGGGGTTTACGATTAGAGTTAGGGTTAGGGTATGCCTGAGGGTGAGGGTTAGGGTTAGGGTTATTGTTAGGGTTAGGGTGAGGGTGAGGTTTAGGGTTAGGGTTTGGATTACTATTAGGGTTAGTGTGAGGGTTAGGGTTAGGGTTAGGGTTAGGCTTAGGGTGAGGGTGAGGGTGAGGGTGAGGGTTAGGGTTAGGTTGAGGGTTAGGTTTAGGTTTAGTGTGAGAGTTAGCATTTGGTTAAGTTTAGGTTTATGGTTAGGATTAGGGTTAGGATTAGGGTTAGGGTGAGTACTAGGGTTCAGGTGAGGGTTAGGGTTAGTGTTAGGGTAAGGTTTATGGTTAGGGTTTGGGTTTGGGTGAGGGTTAGGGTTAAGTTTAGGGTTAGGATGAGGTTGAGTGTTAATATTAAGTTTAGGATTAGGGTTAGGGTCAGGTTTAGGGTTAGGATTAGTGTTATTGTTAGAGTTAGGGTTAGTGTTATGGTAAGGTGAGGGTGAGGGTTAGTAATAGGATTAGTGTTAGGGTTAGGGTGAGTGTGAGGTTTAGGGTTAGAGCTAGGGTTAGGCTAAGTTTTAGGCTGAGGGTGAGGGTGAGGGTGTGGATTATTGTTAGGGTGAGGGTTACGGTTTTTGTTACGGTGAAGGTTAGGATGAGGGTTTGGTTTAGGATTAGGTTTAGGGTGAGGGCTAGGTTGAGGATGAGGTTTAGGTTTAGGATTAGGGTGAGGTTTAGGGTTAGGGTTAGGGTTAGGGTGAGGCTGAGAGTTAGGGTTAGGTTGAGGCTGAAGTTTAGGTTTAGGGTTAGTGTTAGTGTTAGAGTTAGGGTTATGATGAGGCTGAGGGAGAGGGTGAGGGTTAGGCTTAGTGTTAGGATTAAGATTAGGGTAAGGTATTGGGTGAGTGTGAGGGTTAGGGTTACGTTGACCGTGAGTGTTAGGGTTAGGTTGAGGGTTAGGGTTAGGCTTATGATTAGGGTGAGGTTGAGTGTGAAGGTTAGGGTTAGGGTAAGTCTTAGGGATAGGGTTAGTTTGAGAGTTAGGGTTCGAGTTAAGTTTAGTGTTAGGGTGATTGTTAGTGTTAGGATTACGGTGAGCATGAGGGTTAGGGTTAGGTTGAGGGTTAGGGTTAGGCTTAGGATTAGGGTGAGCGTTAGGGTTAGGGTAAAGTTGAGGTTTAGGGTGAGGTTTTCGATTAGGGTTAGGGTTAGGTTTAGAGTGAGGTTTAGGGTTAGGGTTTGGGTTAGGCTTAGAGTTACTGTGAGGGTGAGGGTGCAGGTGAGTGTGAGGGTTAGGGTTAGGTTTAGGGTTAGGCTTAGGGTTAGGCTTAGGATTAGGCCGAGGGTGAGGGTGGGGATGAGGGTTAGGGTTAGGGTGAGGGTTAGTTTTAGGGTTATGGGGAGGGTTAGGATGAGGGTTAGGGTTAGGATTAGGGTTAGGGTGAGGGCTAGGTTGAGGGTGAGTTTTAGCGTTAGGGTGAGGGTGAGGTTTAGGGTTAGGGTTTGGGATAGGGTTAGAGTTACTGTGAGAGTGAGGGTGCGGGTGAGTGTGAGTGTGAGGGTGAGGTTTAGGGTTAATGTTAGGGTGAGAGTTAGGGTTCAGGTTAAGTTTAGGGTTAGGTTGAGTGTTAGTGTAGGCTTAAGTTGAGCGTGAGGGTCAGGGTTAAGTTGAGGGTTAGGGTTAGGTTTAGGGTTAGGGTGAGTTTCAGAGTTAGGGTTAGGGTGAGGGTTGGGATGAGGTTTAGAGTTAGGATTAGGGTTAGGTTGAGGGCTAGGGTGAAGGTGAGAGTTAGGATTAGTGTTAGGGTGAGGTTTAGGTTTAGGGTTAGGTTAGGGTTAGGTTGAGGGTTAGAGTTTGGATTAGGGTTAGGGTGAGTGTGATGTTTAGGGTTAGAATTAGTGTTAGGGGGAGGGTTAGGTTGAGGGTTAGGGTTAGGGTTAGTGTTAGGTTAGGGTTAGGGTGAGGGTTAGGGTTAGGATTATGGTCAGGGTGAGGGTGAGGGTTAGGTTTGGGGTCAGAGTTAGGGTTAGGATTAGGGATAGGATTAGGGTTAGGGTGAGTGTCAGTGTGTTTGTTAGGGTTAGGTTTAGGCTTAAGCTTAGGGTTAGGCTGAGGGTGAGTTTGAGAGTGAGGGTTAGGGTTAGGTTGAGGGTTAGTGTTAGGTTTAGGGGGAGTGTGAGGATGAGGGTCAGGGTTAGGTTTAGTGTTAGTGTGAGCTCTAGGGTGAGGGTGAGGTTTAGGGTTTAGGGTTTGTGTTAGGGTTAGGTTTAGTGTGAGGTTTAGTGTTAGAGTTAGGGTTAGGATAAGGCTGAGGGTGAGGGTTAGGGTTACGGTTCGTGTTAGGGTTAGGTTGAGGGTTAGGGTGAGGGTGAGTTTTAGGGTTAGGGTTAGGATTAGGATTAGGGTTAGGGTTAGGGTGAGTGTGAGGGTTAGGGTTAGGGTTAGCGTTAGGCTTAGGTTGAGGGTGAGGGTGAGGGTGAGAGTTAGGTTTAGGTTGAGGGTTAGGTTTAGGTTTAGTGTGAGAGTTAGCTTTAGGTTTAGTTTAGGTTTAGGGTGAGGATTAGGGTTAGGATTAGCGTTAGGGTGAGTGCTAGCTTGAGGGTGAGGGTTAGGGTTAGTTTTAGGGTAAGGTTTATGGTTAGGGTTAGGGTTCGGGTGAGGGTTAGGGTTAGGATTAGGCTTAGGGTGAGGGTGAGTGTTAGGATTAGGGTTAGGATTAGTGTTAGGGTTTGGTTTAGGGTTGGGATTAGTGTTATTGTTAGAGTTAGGGTTAGAGTTATGGTGAGGGTGAGGGTGAGGGTTAGGAATAGGATTAGTGTTAGGGTTAGGGTGAGTGTGAGGTTTAAGGTTAGGGTTAGGGTTAGGCTAAGTTTTAGGCTGAGGGTGATGGTGAGTGTGCGGATTATTGTTAGGGTGAGGGTTAGGGTTATTGTTAGGGTGAGGGTGAGGATGAGGTTTAGAATTAGTATTAGGGTTAGGTTGAGGGGTAGGGTGAGGGTGAGAGTTAGGGTTAGTGTTAGGGTTAGTGTTAGGGTGAGGTTTAGGGTTAGGTTGAGGGTTAGTGTTTGGATTAGGGTTAGGGTGAGTGTGAGGTTTAGGGTTAGAGTTAGGTTTAGGGGGAGGGTTAGGTTGAGGGTTAGAGTTAGGGTTAGAGTTAGGGTTAGTGTTAGTGTTATTGTTAGTGTTATGGTTAGGGTTAAATTTGCAGTGAGGTTGAGGCTAAGGTTGAGGGTTATGATTAGGGTTAGGGTGAGTGTTAGGGTTACTCTTATTTTTCGGTTTAGGGTTAGAATTACAGTGAATTTGAGGGTGAGGGTGAGGGTTAGGGTTAGAATGAGGTTTAGGATTAGGGTTAGGGTTAGGGTGAGGGTGAGGTTTAGGGTTAGAGTTAGGGTTTGGGGGAGGGATAGGGTGAGGTTTAGGGTTAGGGTTAGTGTTAGGGTTAGGGTGAGTGTGAGGGTTAGTTTGAGGTTTTGGGATAGGGTTACGTTTAGGTTTAGGTTTAGGGTGAGCGTGAGTGTGTGGGTTAGGTTGAGGGTTAGACTTAGGCTTAGGTTTAGGGTAAGGGTCAGGGTGGTGGTGAGGATTAGGGTTAGGGAGATGGTTAGGGTTAGGGTTAGTGTTAGTGTTAGGGTAAGGGTTAGAGTTATGATGAGGGTGAGGGTGCTGGTGAGAGTTAGGGTTAGGGTTAGTGTGGGATTTAGGGTTAGGGTGTGAGTTAGGGTTAGAGTTACTGTGAGGGTGAGGGTGCGGTTGAGTGTGAGGGTTAGGGTTAGTTTTAGGGTTAGGATTAGGCTAAGGGCTAGGGAGACATTTAGGGTTAGGTTTGTAGTGAGATTTAGGGGTAGGGTTAGATATAGGGTTAGGGTGATGTGAGGTTTAGGGTTAGATTTAGGGTTAGGGTGAGGCTGAGGGTGAGGGTTAGGGTTAGGATTAGTGTTAGGGTTAGGTTAGGGTTAGGGTGAGGTTAGGGGGAGGGGGAGGTTTAGGGTTAGGGTTAGGATTAGTGTTAGGGTTTGGGTGAGTGTGAGGGATAGGGTTAGGGTTAGGGTTAGGGTTAGGGTGAGGGTTAGGGTTAGGGTTAGGGTGAGAGTTAGGGTTCTGATAAGTTTAGGGTTAGGGTGAGGATTAGGGTTAGGATTAGGTTTAGGTTTGGGGCTAGGGTGATGGTGAGGGTGAGGGTTAGTTTTAGGGTAAGGTTTACGGATAGGGTTAGGGTTTGGGTGAGGGTTAGGATGAGGGTTAGCGTTACGGTGAGGGTGAGGGTTATGGGTAGGTTGAGGGTTAGGTTTAGGATTAGGGTTAGGGTGAGGGTGAGTGTTAGGATTATTGTTAGGTTTAGGATTTGGATTAGGGTTAGGGTGAGTGTGAGGTTTAGGGTTAGGGTTAGGGTTAGGCTTAGGTTTAGTCTGAGGGTGATGGTGAGGGTGAGGGTTATTGTTAGGGTGAGGGTTAGGGTTAGGGTTAGGGTGAGAGTTAGGGTTCGTGGTAAGTTTAGGGTTAGAGTGAGGTTTAGGGTAAGGGTTACAGTGTGGGTTAGGGTTAATGTTAGTGTGAGTTGTAGGATGAGGGTTAGGGTTAGGATTAGTCTTAGAATGAGGGCTAGGGTGAGGGTGAGGTTTAGGGTTAGGGTTAGGGTGACGTTTAGGTTTAGGTTTAGGGTTAGGGTAAGGGTGAGGGTAAGGTTTAATGTTAGAGATAGGGTTAGGGTGAGGCTTAGGGTGAAGGTTAGGGTTAGTGTTAGTGTTAGATTTAGGGTTTTGGTGAGTGTTAGCCTTGGTGTTAGGAATAGGATTAGGGTAAGGGTTAGGGTGAGTGTAAGGGTTAGTGTCACGGTGAGCTTGAGTGTTAGGGTTAGGTTGAGGGTTAGGGTTAGGCTTACGATTAGGGTGAGGGTGAGAGTGAGGATTAGGGTTAGGGTAAGGGTTAGGGGTAGGGTTAGAGTGAGAGTTAGGGTTCGAGTTTAGGGTTAGGGTGTGATTTAGGGTTAGGATTACGTTGAGTTTGAAGGTTAGGCTTAGTTTGAGGGTTAGGGTTAGGCTTAGGATTAGGGTGAGGGTTAGGGTTAGGGTTAGGCTGAGGTTTAGGGTGCGGTATTGGATTACGGTTAGGGTTAGTGTTAGGGTGAGGGTGAGGTTTTGGGTTAGAGTTAGGGTTAGGGGCAGGGTTAGGGAGAGTTTTTGGGTTAGAGTTAGTGTTATGGTTAGGGTGAGGGTTAGGGTTTGGGTTAGGGTTATTGTTAGTGTTATGGTTAGGGTTAAGTTTGTGGTGAGGGCGAGGCTGAGGGTGGGAGTTATGTTTATTGTTAGGTTTAGAGTGAGGTTTAGGGTTAGGGTTAGGGTAAGGGTTAGGGTGAGTGTGATTTTTAGGGTTAGATTTAGGGTTTGCGTTAGGATTAGGGTTAGGGTGAGGGTTAGGGTGAAGGCTAGGGTGTCGTTGAGTGTTATGGTAAGTGTTAGGGTTAAGGTTAGGGTGAGGGTTAGGTTGAGGTTAAGGGTTAGGGTTAGGGTTAGGGTTAGAGTTAAGGTTAGGGTGAGTGTGAGGGTGAGGGTTAGGTTTAGGGTGAGGTGTACGGTGAGGTTTAGGGTTAGGGTTAGGGTTAGAGTTAGCGTGAGGGTGAGGTTTAGGGGTAGAGATAGGGTTAGGGGGAGGGTTAGAGTCAGGTTTAGGTTTAGGGTTTGGGTGAGGATGAGGGTTAGGTTGAGTTTTAGGGATATGGTTAGGTTTAGGATTAGGTATCATGTGAGGGTGAGTGTGAGGGTTAGGGTGATGGTTAGGCTTAGGGTGAGGGTTAGGCTGAGGGTGAGGGTGGGGGTGACGATTAGGGTTAGGGGCATAGTAAGGGTTAGGGTTAGTGTTATTGTTAGGGTTAGAATTGGAGTTACTGTGAGGGTGAGGTTGGCGGTGAGGGTTAGGGTTAGGGTTAGGGTGGGGTTTAGGTTTAGGGTTAGTGTTAGGTTAGTGTGAGGTTGAGGGTTAGGTTGAGGTTTAGGGTTAGGGTTAGGGTTATTGTGAGGGTAGGGTTATGGTTAGAGTTAGTGTTAGGGTTACGGTAAGTGTTAGGGTGAGGGTTTGGGTTAGGGTGAGGGTTCTGTTTAGGGTGAGTGTTAGAGTTAGGTTTATTGTTAGGGTTAGGGTTAGGGTTAAGGTTACGTTGAGGGTGAGGATTAGGGTTGGGGTTAGGATGAGGTTTAGGTTTAGGGTTAGTGTTACAATTAGGGTTAGGGTGAGAGTGAGGTTTAAGGTTAGAGTTAGGGTTAGTGTTAGGGTTAGAGTGAGGGCTAGGGTGAGGATTGAGGTAAGGGTGAGGGTGAGGGTTAGGATGAGGTTTAGGGTTAGGATTAGGGTTAGGGTTAGGGCTAGGGTAAGGGTTAGGGTTAGGGTTTGGGTTAGGGTGAGGTTGAGGCTGAGGATTAGGGTTTGGTTAAGTGTTAGGTTTAGGGTTAGTTTTAGCGTTAGGTTTTGGCTGAGGTTGAGGGTGGTGGTGAGGATTAGGGTTAGGTTTACGGTTCTGGTTATTGTTAGTGTTATGGTTAGGGTTAATTTTGCAGTGATGTTGAGTTTGAGGTTGAGTGTTATGGTTAGACATTGGGTTATGGTTAGGGTTAGTGTTATTGTTAGGGTTAGGTTTACAGTTACGGTGAGCTTGAGGGTGAGGGTGAGAGTTAGGGTTAGGATGAGGTTTAGGGTGAGATTTGGGGTTAGGTTTAGGGTGAGTGTGAGGTTTAGGGTTAGAGTTAGTTTTAGGGGGCGGGTTAGGGTGAAGTTTAGGGTTAGGGTTAGTGTTAGGGTTAGGGAGAGCGGCAGGGTTAGGATGTGGTTTAGGGATAGGTTTAGGGTTAGGATTAGGGTTAGGGTGTGGGTGAGTGTAAGGGTTAGGGTGTAAGGGTTAGGCTTAGGCTTAGGGTTAGGCTGAGAGTGAGGATGAGGGTGAGATTTAGGGTTAAAATTAGGGTGGGGTTTAGGGTTAGGGTTAGGGTTAGGGTTTGGGTGAGGGTGAGGTTTCAGTTTAGATATAGGGTTAGGGGGGTGGTTAGGGTGAGGGTTATGGTTAGGGTTAGTTTTAGGGTTAGGGTGTGGGTGAGGGTTAGGTTTAGGGTTAGGATTAGGTTTAGGGTGAGGGTGAACATGTGTGTTAGGGTTAGGTTTAGGGTTAGGCTTAGGATTAGGCTGAGGGTGAATTTGAGGTTGAGGGTTATGGTTAGGGTGAGGGTTAGTGTTCGGGTTAAGTTTAGGGTTAGGGTGAGGGTTGGGGTAAGGGTTATGGTGAGGGCGAGGGTTAGCGTTAGGTTGAGTGTTAGGGTTAGGGTTAGGGTGCGTGTGAGGGTGAGGGTTAGGGTTAGGGTGAGGTTTAGGATGAGTGTTAGGGTTAGAGTTAGATTTAGGTTGAGTCTGAGGGTGAGGGTTAGGGTGAGGGTTAGTGTTAGATTTAGGGTTAGGGTGAGGGTGAAGGTGAGGGTGAGGGTTAGGGTTAGGGTTAGGGCGAGGTTTAGGTTTAGTGTTATGATTAGGTTTAGGATGAGGGTGAGGTTTAGGGGTAGAGTTAGGGTTAGGGTGAGGGTTAGGGTGAGGGTTAGGGTTAGGGTGAGGGTTAGGGAGGGGGGTGATGTTGAGAGTAAATGTGAGGTTTAGGCTGAGTGTGAGTTTTACCATAAGGGTGATGGTTAGTGTGAGGATGAGGGTTAAGGTTAGCGTGAGTGTTAGGGTGAGGGTGAAGGTTAGGGTTAGGGTGAGGGTTAGGGTTAGGTTTAGGGAGAAAGATAGGGTTTGGGTTAAATTTAGGGTTAGGGTTAGGGTTCGGGTGAGGGCTAGGGTTAGTATGAGGGTTAGGATGAGGATTAGGGTTATGATTAATGTTAGGGTGTGGGCTAGGGTGATGGTGATTTTTAGGGTTAGTGTTTGGGTGAGGTTTAGTGTTAGGGTTAGGGTTAGGGTGAGTGTTAGGATGAGAGTTAGTGTTAGGATTAGGGTTATGGTGAGGGTGAGGGTTAGAATTAGGTGTAGGGTGAGGGTGAGTGTTAGGATTAGGGTTAGTGTTAATTTAGGTTTAGGATTAGTGTTATTGTTAGGGTTAGGGTTAGACTTACAGTGAGGGTGAGGGTGAGGGTGAGGGTTAGGGTTAGGGTGAGGGTTAGGATTGGGGTTATGGGGAGGGTTATGATGAGGGTTAGGTTTAGGATTAGGTTTAGGGTGAGGGTTATGCTTACGGAAGTGTGAGGGTTAGGGTTAGGGTTAGGATTAGGGTTAGGGTTAGGGTGATTGTTAGGGTTAGGGTTAGGGTTATGGTTACGGTGTGGGTGAGGGTTAGGGTTAAGTTTAGGGTGAGGTTTTTAGTGTTAGGGTTAGGGTTGGAGTTAGGGTTAGGGTGAGGGTGATGTTTAGGGGTAGAGTTAGGTTTTCGGTGAGGGTCAACATGAGGGTTAGGGTTACGGTGAGGGTTAAGGTGGGGGTGAAGGTAAGGGTAAAGATGAGGATTAGGGGTAGATTTAGGTTTACGGTGAGGGTCAACATGAGGGTTAGGGTTACGGTGAGGGTTAAGGTGAGGGTTATGGTAAGGGTGAGGGTTACGGTTAGGGTGAGGATGAGAGTTAGGGTTAGGGTGAGTGCTAGGTTGAGGGTGAGGACTAGGTTTAGTGTTAGGGTGAGGTTAGGGTTAGTGAGGGGTATGGTTAGGTTAAGGATAAGGTTAGGTTCAGGTTTAGTGTTAGGGTTAGGTTTAGGGTTAGGGTAGGGTTAAGGTTAGGGTTAGGGTTATTGTTAGGGTTAGGGTTAGGATGAGGTTTAGGTTTAGGGTCCGGGTTAGAGTTAGGCTTAGGATAAGGGTGAGGTTTAGGGTTAGAGTTAGGGTTAGTGTTAGGGTTAGGGTTAGCATGAGGGTTCGGTTTAGGGTTAGGCTTAGGCTTTGGTTTAGTCTTAGGCCCAGCATGTGGGTGAGGGTTAGGGTTAGGGTTACGGTGAGGGTAATCGATACGGAAGGGTGAGGGTTTGGGTTAGGGTGAGGGTTAGGGTTAGAATTAGGATTAGGTTGTGGGTGAGGTTAGGATTAAGGTTAGGTTTAGGGTTATTGTTAGGGTTATGGTTAGGGTTACGGTGAGGGTGACGGTTAGGGTTAAGTTTATGGTGAGGTTTTTAGTGTTAGTGTTAGTGTTAGGGTTAGGGTTAGGGTGAGGTTTCGTGGTAGAGTTAGGGTTAGGGTTATGGTTACGGTGAGGGTTAGGGTTAGGGTGAGGGTTAAGGTGGGGTGACAGTAAGGGTAAAGATGAGGGTTAGGCCTAGGGTGAGGGTTATGGTAAGGGTGAGGGTTAGGGTTAGGGTTAGGATTAGGGTGAGAGTCAGTGTTCAGGTTAAGTTTAGGGTTAGGGTGAGGTTTAGGGTGAGGATGAGGGTTAGGGTTAGGGTGAGAACTAGGGTGAGAGGGAGGATTAGGATTAGTGTTAGGGTGAGGTTAGGGTTAGGGTGAGGGTTATGGTTATGGTTATGGTTAGGGTTAGGGTTAGGTTTAGTGATAGGGTTAGGGGTAGGATTAGGGTAGGGTTAAGGTTAGGGTTAGGGTTATTGTTAGGGTTAGGGTTAGGATGAGGTTTAGGTTTAGAGTTAGGTTCAGTGTTAGGGTTAGGGTAATGGTGAGGTTTAGGGTTAGAGTTAGGTTTAGTGTTAGGGTTAGGGTTAGGGTGAGGTTTAGGGTCAGGGTTAGGCTTCGGCTTTGGTTTAGGCTTAGGCACAGCATGTGTGTGAGGGTTAGGGTGAGGTTTAGGGTGAGGGTTAATGTTAGGGTTCGGGTGAGGTTTAGGATGATTTTTAGGGTTAGGATTAGAGTTACGGTGAGGGCAAGGGATAGGGTTAGGATGATTATTCGGGTTAGGGATAAGGTTAGATTTAGGATTAGGGTTAGTGTGAGGGTTAGTGTGAGGGTTAGGGTTAGCATTAGGGTTAGGCTTAGGGTTAAGGTGAGGGTTAGGGTTAGGGTTTGGTTAGGGTGAGGGTGAGGCTGAGGAGTAGGGTTAGGTTGAGGTTTAGGTTTAGGGTTAGGTTTAGGGTTAGTTTTAGTGTTATGTTTAGTGTTAAGGTCAAGTTTAGGGTTAGGATTAGTGTTATTGTTAGGGTTAGGGTTACAGTTAAGGTGAGGTTGAGGGTGAGGGTGAGGTTTAGGTTTAGGGTGAAGTTTAGGTTTAGAGTAATGGTTAGGGTTAGGGTGAGGTTTAGGGTTAGAGTTAGATTGAGGGGGAAGGGTTAGGGTGAAATTGAGGGCTAGGTTTAGTGTTAGGGTTAGGGTGAGGGTGAGGTATAATTTGAGGTTTAAAGATAGAGGTAGGTTTAGGATTAGTGTTAGGGGGATGGTGAGTGTGAGGGTTAGGGTGAGGGTTAGGCTTAGGCTCAGGTTTAGGCTGAGGGTGAGGGTGGGGGTAAGTATTAAAGTTAGGGTGATGATTAGGGTTAGGGTTAGTCCTGTTCTTAGGTTTAGGGTTAGAGTTACAGTGAGGTTGAGGTTGGGGGTGAGGGTTAGCGTTAGCGTTAGGGTGGGGTTTAGGGTTAGGCTTAGTGTTATGGTTAGGGTGAGGTTTAAGGTTAGATATAGGGTTAGGGGGAGGGTTATGGTGATGGTTAGGGTTAGGGTTAGTGTTAGGGTTAGGGTGAGGGTAAGGGTTAGGTTTAGGTTTAGGGTTAGGCTTAGGGTTAGGCTGAGGGTGATGGTGAGGGTGAGGGTTAGGGTTAGGGTGAGGGTTAGGGTAAGGGTTATGGGGAGGGTTATGATGAGGGTTAGGGTTAGGATTAGGGTTAGGTTGAGGGTTAGGATTACGGAAGGGGGAGGGTTACGTTTAGGGTGAGGGTTAGGGTTAGGATTAGGATTAGGGTGAGGGTGAGGTTTAGGACTAGGGTGAGGGTTAATGTTATTTTTAAGGTTAGTGTTAGGGTGATGGTTACGGTGAGGGTGAGGGTTAGGGTTAAGCTTAGGGTGAGGTTTATAGTGTTAGGGTTTGGGTTAGAGTTAGGGTTAGGGCGAGGGTGAGGATTAGGGGTAGAGTTAGGGTTAGGGTGAGTGTTAGGATTAGGTTTAGGTTTAGGGTGAGGGTTAAGGTGGGGGTGACTGTAAGGGTCAAGATGAGGGTTAGGCCTAGGTTGAGCGTTATGGTAAGGGAGAGGGTTAGGGTTAGGGTGAGGGTTAGGGTTAGGGTTAGGGTGAGAGTTATTGTTCATGTTAAGTTTAGGGTTAGGATGAGGTTTAGGGTTAGGGTGAGAGTTAGGGTTAGGGTTAGGGCCAGTGTGAGTGTGAGGATTGGGGTTAGTGTTAGGGTGAAGTTAGGGCGAGGGTGAGGATTATGGTTATGTTTATGGTTAGCGTTAGGGTTCGGTTTAGTGTTAGGGTTAGGGGTAGGGTTAGGGTAGGGTTAAGGTTAGGGTTAGCGTTATTGTTAGGGTTAGGGTTAGGATGACGTTTAGGTTTAGGGTTAGGTTTAGAGTTAGGGTTAGGGTAAGGGTGAGGTTTAGGGTTAGAGTTAGGGTTAGTGTTAGGGTTAGGGTTAGGGTGAGGGTTAGGGTTAGGTTTAGGCTTAGGCTTTGGTTTAGGCTTAGGCCCAGTATGTGGGTGAGGGTAAGGTTTAGGTTTAGGATGAGGGTTAGGGTTAGGTCGAGGGTTAGTGTTGTTGGTAGGTTTAGTTTTAGATTTGCGGTGAGGTTGAGGCTGAGGTTTAGGGTTAAGGTTAGGGTGAGGTTTTTAGTGTTAGGGTTAGTGTTAGAGGTAAGGTTAGGGTGAGGGTGAGGTTTAGGGGTAGAGTTAGGGTTAGGGTGAGGTTTAGTGTGAGGGTTAGGTTTAGGGTGAATGTTAGGGTTAGGGGTAGGGTGAGAGTGAAGGATAGATTGAGGATTAGTGTTCGGTTAGTGTGAGGTTTAGGGTGAGGATGAGGGTCAGGGTTAGGGTGAGGGTTAGGTTTAGGATTAGGGTGAGGTTTAGGGTTAGGGTGATGGTTAGTGTTAGTGTGAGTGTTTGTGTTAGGATTAGGGTTAGTGTTAGGGTGAGTGTAAGTGTTAGGGTGAGGGTTTGTGTGAGGATGAGGGTTATGATAAGGGTGAGGGTTAGGATTAGTGTTAGGGTTACTGTTAGGGTTAGGGTTAGAATTTGGGTTGCATTGAGGTTGAGGGTGGGGGGTAGGTTTAGTGTTACTGTGAGGTTTAGGGCTTGGGTTAGGGTAGAGTTAGGTTTAGGGTGAGGGTGAAGTTTAGGGTTAGACTTAGGGTTACGGTGAGGGTTAGGATGAGGGTTAGGTTTAGGGTTAGTTTTAAGGTTTGGTTAGTGTTAGGCTTGGGCTTAGGACGAGCATGTGGGTGAGGGTTAGGGTTAGGGTTAGGGTGAAGGTTAGGTTTAGGGTTATGGTGAGTGTTTGGATGATGTTTATCGTTAGGATTATGTTTAGGGTGAAGGCTAGTGTGAGGCTTTGGGTGAGGGTTAGTGTTAGGTATAGTATTAGGTTTAGGATTAGGGTTAGGGTGAGTGTGAGTGTGAGGGTTAGGGTTAGGGATTGGCTTAGGTTTAGGGTTACCGTTATGGTTATGGTTAGGGTTAGGGTGAGGGTAAGGCTGAGGATTAGGGTTAGGTTTAGGGTTACGGTTAGGGTTAGTGATATTGTTAGGGTTAGGGTTAGAGTTATGGTGAGGGGGAGGGTGAGGGTTAGGATTAGGATTAGATTGGGGTTTAGGGTTAGTGTTAGGGTTAGTGTTAGTGTGAGGGTGAGGTTTAGGGTTAGATATAGGGTTAGGAGGAGGGTTAGCGTGAGGGTTATGGTGAGGGTCAGTGTTAGGGTTTGGGTTAGGGGGAGGGGGAGGCTGAGGATTAGTGTTAGGTTTAGGGTTTTGTTTAGGGTTACAGTTTGTGTTAGGTTTAGGTTTAGGGTTAGGGTTACGGTGAGGGTTAGGGTTTGGGTTAGGGTTAAGTTAGGGTCAGGCTGAGGGTGAAGGTGGGGGTGAGGATTAGGTTTATGGTTATGGTTAGGGTTAGGGTTATTGTTAGTGTTATGTTTAGGGTTAAGTTTGCAGTGATGGTGAGGCTGAGGGTGAGGGTTTGGTTAGGGTTAGGGTGAGGGTTAGGGTTACTGTTATTTTTAGGGTTACGGTTAGAATTACAGTGTGGTTAAGTTTGAGGGTGAGGGTTAGGGTTAGGGTTAGAATGAGGTTTAGGATTAGGTTTAGGGTTAGGGTGAGGGTGAGGGTGAGGTTTAGGGTTAGATTTAGGGTTTGGCGTAGGGTTACGGTGAGGTTTAGCGTTAGGGTTAGAGTTAGGGTGAGGGTGAGGTTTAGGTTGAGGTTTAGCGATAGGGCTACATTTAGGTTTAGGCTTTGGGTGAGCGTGAGTGTGTGGGTTAGGTGGAGAGTTAGGCTTAGTCTTAGGGTTAGGCTGAGGGTCAGGATGGGGTTGAGGATTAGGGATAGGGTGATGTTTAGGGTTAGGGTTAGTGTTATTGTTAGGGTAAGGGTTAGAGTTACAGTGAGGGTGAGGGTGCTGGTGAGAGTTAGGGTTAGGGTGGGGTTTAGGGTTAGGGTTAGAGTTAAGGTGAGGGTGAGGGTTAGGGTTAGTACTAGCGTTAGGGTTAGAGTAAGTTGTAGGCTTAGGTTTTGAGTTAGGGTTAGAGTTACTGTGAGGGTGAGGGTGCGGTTGAGTGTGAGGGTTAGGGTTAGGTTTAGATTTATGGTTAGGGTTAGGGTGAGGGCTAGGGAGAGGTTTAGGGTTAGAGTTAGGGTGAGGTTTCGGGGTAGGGTTAGATTTAGGGTTAGGGTGAGTGTGAGGTTTAGGGTTAGATTTAGTGTTAGGGTGAGGATGAGGGTGAGGTTTAGGGTTAGGGTTAGTGTGAGGCTGTGGTTTAGGAATAGGATTAGGGTGAGGTTTAGGGTGAGGGTGAGGTTTAGGGTTAGGGTTAGGCTTAGGTTTAGGGTTAAGGTGAGTGGAGGGTTATGTTTAAGGTTAGGGTTAGGGTTAGTGTTAGGGTTAGTGTTAGGATTATGGTTAGGTTTAGGGTGAGTGTGAGGGTTAGGGATAGGGTTAGGGTGAGGGTTAGGGTTAGGGTTAGGGTGAGAGTTATGGTTCAGTTAAGTTTAGGTTTATGGTGAGGATTAGGGTTAGGATTAGGTTTTGGGTGGAGGCTAGGGGGATGGTGAGGGTTATGGTTAGTTTTAGGGTAAGGTTTACGGTTAGGATTAGGGTTCCGGTGAGGGTTAGGATGAGGGTTAGAGTTAAGGTGAGGGTGAGGGTTAGGCTTATGTTGAGGTTTAGGGTAAGGCTTTGGCTTAGGATCAGGCTGAGCATGAGGTTGAGAGTGAGGGTTAGTGTTAGGGTGCTGTGTAGGTTTTAGGTTAGGGTGATTGTAAGGATGAGATTTAGGGTTAGGGTGAGGTTTAGGGTAATTATGATGGTAAGAGTAATGGTGAGGTTTAGGCTGAGGTTGAGGTTTAAGAGAAGGGTGAGGGTTAGGGTAAAGTTTAGGGCTAGGTTAAGGTTTAGGGTTAGGGTTAGGGTGAGGGTTAGATTGAGGATTCGGTTTAGGGTTAGTTTGAGGTTTAGGGTGAGGATGAGGGTTAGGGTTAGGGTGAGGGTGAGCATTAGAATTAAGTTTAGGGTGAGGGCTAGGGTGAGGTTGAGGTTTAGGGTTAGGGTTAGGCTGAGGGTTAGGGTGATTGTTAGGGTGAGTTTTAGGGTTAGTGGTAGGGTTAGGTTTAAGGTTAGGGTTAGGGATAGTGTCAGGGTTACGGTGAGGCTTAGTGTTAGGGATAGGGTTAGGCTTAGGGTTAGGCTGAAGGTGAGAGTGGGGGTGAGGATTAGGGTTAGGGTTAGTTTTAGGGTTATCTTTAGTGCTATGGTTAGGGTTAAGTTTGCCGTGAGGTTGAGGCTGAGGGTGAGAGTTATGGTTAGGGTTAGGGTTAGGTTTTAATGTTATTGTTAGGGTTAGGGTTAGAGTTATGTTTAGGTTGAGGGTGATGGTGAGGGTTAGGGTTAAGTTGAGGTTTAGGGTTAGGGTTAGGTTTAGGGTGAGGGTAAGGGTAAGAGTTAGGGTATGGATGTGGTTTAGGTTTGAGTTAGGGTTAGGGGGAGTGTTAGGGTGAGGTTTAAGTTTTGGGGTAGTGTTAAGGTTAGGGTGAGGGTGAGGGTGAGGGTTAGGTTGAGGTTTAGGGTTAGGGTTAGGTTTAGTGTTAGGGTTAGGGTGAGGGTTAGGGTGAGGGTTAGGCTTAGACTTTGGGTTAGGCTGAGGGTGAGGGTTGGGGTGAGGATAGAGGTTAGGTTGATGGTTAGGGTTAGTGTTAGTGTTATTTTTAGGGTTAGGGTTAGGGTTATGGTGAAGGTGAGGTTGCAGGTGAGGTTTCGGGTTAGGGTTAATGTGGGATTTAATGTTAGTGTTAGGGTGAGGGTGAGGGTTAGATTGAGGATTAGTGTTAGGGTTAGTTTGAGTTTTACCGTGAGGATTAGTGTTGGGGTTAGGGTTAGTGCTAGGGTTAGGTTGAGGTTTAGGGTTAGTGTTAGTGTGAGGCTTAAGGTTCGGGTTACGGTTAGTGTTAAGGTGAGGGTAAGTGTTAGGGTGAGGGTTAGGTTTAGGGTGAGGCTAATGGTTAGGGTGAGGGTTAGGTTTAGGGTGAGGGTAATGGTTAGGGTGAGGGTTAGGTTTAGGGTTTTTGTTAGGATTATGGTTAGGGTTACGGTTACTGTGAGGGTGAGTGTTAGGGATAGGGTTAGGATTAGTATTAGGGTTAGTGTTAGGGTAAGGGTAAGTGTTAGGGTGAGGGTTAGGGTTAGGGTGAGGTTTATGATTAGGGTGAGGGTCACGGTTAGGGTTAGGGTTACATTGAGCGTTAAGGTTAGGGTTAGGTTGAGGGTTAGTGTTAGGGTTAGGGTTAGGGTGAGTTTAGGGTTAGGGTTATTGTGAGGGTTAGTGTTAGGGTTAAGATTAGGGGTAGGGTGAGGGTAAGTGTTAGGGTGAGGTTTAGGGTTAGGGTGAGGATTATGGTTACGGTGAGAGTTAGGGTTATTGTTAAGGGTAGGTTTAGGGTTAGAGTTAGGGTTAGGGTGAGGGTGATATTAAGGGTTAGAGTTAGGGTGAGTGTTAGGATTAGGGTGAGGTTTAGGGTTAGGGTTAGGCTTAGGCTTAGGCCGAGCATGAGGGTGAGGTTTAGGGTGTGGGTTAGGGTTAGGGTTAGGCTTATGGTTAGTGTCAGGTTTGGATGTGGTTTAGGGTTAGGGTTAGGGTTAGGGTGAGGGCTAGGGTGAGGGTTAGGGTGAGGGTTAAGGTTAGGGATAGGGTAGGTTTAGGATTAGGGTTAGGGTGAGGGTGATTGTGAGGCATAAGTTTAGGGTTAGGATTAGGCTTAGAGTTAGGGTGAGGGTTAGGGTTAGAGTTTGGGTTAGGGTGCAGGTGAGACTGAGGATTAGGTTTAGGTTTAGGGTTAGATTTAGGGTTAGGTTTATGGTTAGTGTTAGTGTTAGGTTTAGGGTTACAGTGAGGGTTAGGGTAAGGGTTAAGTTTAGGCTTAGGGTTAGGCTGAGGGTGTCTGTGGGGGAGAGAATTAGAGCTAGGGTTAGGGTTAGGCTTAGGGTTAGGTTTATTGTTAGTGCTATGGTTAGGTTTAAGTTTGCAGTGAGGGTGAGGCTGAGGGAAAGGGAGAGGGTTAGGGTTAGAGTTAGGGTTAGTGTTATTGTTAGGGTTAGGGCTAGAATTACGTTGAGGTTGAGGGTGAGGGTGAATGTTAGGGTTAGGGTGAGTTTTAGGGTTACGGTTAGGGTTAGGGCAAGGGTGAGTTTTAGGGTGAGGGTGAGTTTTGATGTTAGGGTTAGGGTGAGAGTTAGGGTAGGGTTAGGGTGAGAGAAGGATTCAAGTTAAGTTTAAGGTTAGAGTGTGGGTTAGGGTAAGGGTTACGGTGAGGTTGAGGGTTAGGGTCAGTTTGAGATTTAGGGTTGAGATTAGATTTAGTGTTAGGGTGAGGGTTAGGGTAAGGTTTACGGTGAGGGTGAGGGATAGGGTTAGGGTTAGAGTTAGGATTTATGTTAGGGTGAGGGCTAGGGTGAGGCTGAGGGTTAGGGTAAAGGTTTGGCTTAGGCTTAGGTTTAAGCTGAGCGTGAGGTTGAGGGTGATGGTTAGGGTTAGGGTTAGTGTGAGGTTTAGTGTTAGGGTTAGGGTTAGAGTTAGCATTAGGGTGAGGTTTAGGGGTAGAGTTAGTGTTAGGGTGAGGTTAGGCTTAGGGTGAGGGTTGGGTTGTGGGTGACTGTAAGGGTAAGGTGAGGGTTAGGCTGAGGGTGAGGGTGACGGTAATGGTGAGAGTTAGGGTTAGGGTGAGGGTGAGGTTTAGATTGATGATTAGTGTTAGCTTTAGTGTGAGGTTTACCGTGAGGATGAGATTTAGTGTGAGGCTTAGTGTTCGGATTAAGGTTAGTGTTAAGGTGAGAGTAAGTGTTAGTGTGAGGGTTAGGTTTAGGGTGAGGGTAATGATTAGGGTGAGGTTTAGGGTTAGGGTTAGGGTTTTTGTTAGGTTTAGGGTTAGGGTTGTTGTTAGTGTTAGGGTTAGGGTTCCGCTTAAGGTGAGGGTGAGGTTTAGGGTTAGGGTTAGGATTAGGGTTAGTGTTAGGGTGAGGGTAAGTGTTAGGGTGAGTGATAGGGTTAGAGTGAGGATTATGGTAAGGGTGAGGGTCAAGGTTAGGTTTAGGGTTACTTTGAGCGTGAGGGTTAGGGTTATGTTGAGGTTTAGGGTTAGGGTTAAGGTTAGGGTGAGTTTAGGGTTAGGGTTTTTGTGAGGGTTAGTGTTAGGGTTAAGATTAGGGGTAGGGTGAGGGTAAGTGTTAGGGTGAGGTTTAGGGTTAGGGTGAGGATTATGGTTAGGGTGAGGGTTAGGGTTATTGTTAGGGTTAGGGTTAGGTTTATATTTAGGGTTAGGGTGAGGGTGAGATTTAGGGTTAGAGTGAGGTTTAGTTTTAGGGTTATTGTTAGGGTGAGGGTTAGGGTTAGGTTTAGGCTTAGGCTTAGGCTTAGGCCGAACATGAGGGTGAGGGTTAGGGTTCGGGTTAGGGTTCGGGTTAGGTTTATGGTTAGTGTCAGGTTTAGGATGAGGTTTAGGGTTAAGGTTAGGGTTAGGGTGAGGGCTAGGCTGAGGGTTAGGGTTAAGGATTGGGTTAGGTTTAGGGTTACAGTTAGGGTGAGGGTGAGTGTGAGGCTTAGGGTTAGGGTTAGGTTTAGGCTTAGAGTTAGGGTGAGGGTTTTGGTTAGGGTTTGGGTTAGGGTTAGGGTTAGGCTTACGGTGAGGGTCAGGGTTAGGTTAGGGTTAGTCTTAGGATTAGGCATATTGTTAGTGTTATGGTTAGGTTTAAGTTTGCAGTGAGGGTGAGGCTGAGGGTGAGGGTGAGGTTTAGGGTTAGGGTTAGGGTTAGTGTTATTTTTAGGGTTAGGGCTAGAGTTACGGTGAGGTTGAGGGTGAGGTTGAAGGTTAGGGTTAGGGTGAGTTTTAGGGTTAGGGTTAGTGTTAGGGTGAGGGTGAGGTTTAGGGTTAGAGTTAGGCTTAGGGTTAGGGTTAGGGTTAGGGTGAGGTTTCAGGTTAGGGTTAGGTTTGGGGTTATGGTAAAGGTGAGGTTTATGGTTAGAATTAGGGTTAGGGTGAGGCTGAGGGTGAGGGTTAGGGTTAGGGTTAGTGTTAGCTTTAGGGTTAGGGTTAGGGTGAGATTTAGGGTGAGGGTGAGGGTTAGAGTTAAGGTTAGGATTAGGATTAGTGTCAGGGTTAGGGTGAGTGTGAGGTCTAGGGTTAGTGTTAGGATTAGGGTTAGGCTTAGGTTTAGTCTGAGGGTGAGGTTGAGTGTGAGGGTTAAGTTTAGGGTGAGGGTGAGGGTGAGGATTATGGGGAGGGTTAGGATGACTGTTAGGGTTAGTATTAGGGTTAGGATGAGGGGTAGGGTGAGGGTGAGTTTTAGGGATAGGGTTAGGGTTAAGTTAAGGGTGAGGGTGAGGTTTAGGGTTAGAGTTAGGCTTGAGTTAAGCCTGAGGGTGAGGGTGAGGGTTAGGGTGAGGATTAGGATTAGGGTAAGGGTTAGGGTGAGTGTGAGTGTTAGGGTTAGGGTAGGATTAGGTTTATGGTTACACTGAGGTTGAGGGTGAGGGTGAGGGTAAGGGTTAGGATTAGGGTTAGGGTGTGCGTGACTGTGTGTGTTTGGGTTAGTTTTAGGGTTAGGCTTAGGGTTAGGGTGACGGTGAGGTTCAGGGTGAGGGTTAGGGTTAGGTTGAGTTTTAGGCTAAGGGTTATTGGTAGGGTTAGAATGAGGGTTAGGGTTAGGATTAGGGTTAGAGTGAGGGCTAAGGTGAGTTTGAGGGTTAGGGTGAGGGTTAGGGTTAGGGTTAGGGTGATAGTTAGGATTTGGGATAAGTTTATGTTTAGGGTGATGGTTAGGATAAGGGTTACGGTGAGGTTGAGTGTTAGGGTTAGGATTAGGGTTAGGGTGAGGGTGAGGGTTAGGGTTAGTGTTAGGGTGCGGGTTAAGATGAGGTTTAGGATTAGGGTTAGTGTGAGGGTAGGCTGAGGTTGAGGTTTAGGATTAGGGATTTTTGAGGTTTAGGGTTAGGGTTATGGTTAGGGGTAGGGTGAGGGTGAGGTTTAGGGTTAGAGTTAGGGTAAATGTGAGGCTGAGGTTGAGGGTTAGGTTTAGGGTTAGTGTTAGAGTAACAGTTAGGTTGAGGATTAAGGTGAGGTTGAGGGTTAGGCTTAGGGTTATAATTAGGATTAGGGTAATGGTTAGGGTGAGTGTGAGGGTTAGGGTTAGGCTTAGGCTTAGGGTTAGGCTGAGGGAGAGGGCGAGTGTGAGGGTTAGCTTTAGGTTGAGGGTTAGGGTTAGGTTTAGCTTGAGAGTTAGGGTTCAAGTTATGTTTAGGGTTAGGGTTAGGGTTACAGTGAGGGTTATGTTTAGGGTTAGGTTGAGGGTTAGGGTTAGGGTTAGGGTGAGGGTTAGGATTAGAGTTAGGGTGAGGGTTAGGATTAGGATTACGGTTACAATTAGGGTTAGGATGAGGGCTAGGGTGAGGGTGAGGATTAGGGTTAGTGTTAGGATAAGGTTTAAGGTTAAGTTGAGGTTTACAGTGAGGGTTAGTATTAGGGTTAAGGTTACGGTGAGGGTGAAGTTTAGGGTTAGGGTGAGGGTTAGGGTTAGGATTAGGGTTATGGTGAGGGTGAGTTTTAGCATTAGGGTTAGGGTTAGGGTTAGTTTTAGGGTTAGGATTAGTGTTATTGTTAGGGTTAGGGTTAGAGTTAAGGTGAGGTTGAGGGTGGGGGTGAGGGTGAGGGTTAGTTTCAGGGTTAGGGTGAGGTTTCAGTTTAGGGTTTGGATTAGGGTTAGGGTGAGTGTGAGGTTTAGGGTTAGGTTTCGGGTTAGTTGGAGCGTTAGGTAGAGGGTTAGGGTTAGTTTTAGGGTTAAAGTTAGGGTGAGGCTTAGGTTGAGTTTTAGGGTTAATTTTAGATTTACGGTTAAGATTAGGGTTAGGCTGAGGGTGAGTGTTAGTGTTAGGGTTCGGCTTAGGCTTAGGCTTAGGGTTAGGCTGAGGGTGAGGGTGGGTTGAGGATTAGAGTTAGGGTGATGGTTAGGGCTAGGGTTAGGGTGAGGGTTAGGATGACGTTTAGCGTTAGGATTAGGGTTAGGGTGAGGGCTAGGGTGGGGGTGTGGGTATGGTAAGTGTTAGGCTTAGGCTTAAGCTTAGGGTTAGGATGAGGGTGAGGGTGGGGGTGAGGATTAGAGTTAGGCTGATTGTTAGGGTTAGAGTTTGCGTGAGGGTTAGGATTTTGGTTAGGGTTAGGATTAGGGTTAGGGTGAGGGTCAGGGTGAGGGTGTGGGTAGGGTTAGTTTTAGGCTTAGGCTTAGGGTTAGGCTTAGCTTTTGGTTGAGGATAAGGGATGGGGTTAGGGATAGGGTGTGTTTTAATGTTAGGGTTAGGGTTAGAGTTAGGGTTAGGGTGATGGTGAGGTTTAGGGGTAGAGTTAGTCTTAGGGTGAGTGTTAGGGTTAGGGTGAGGGTTAGGTTGTGGTTGACGGTAAGGGTAAAGGAGAGCGTTAGGTGAGGTTGAGGTTGACGGTGATGGTAAGGGTGAGGGTGAGGGTTAGGGTGAGGGTTAGAGTTAGGGTTAGGGTTAGAGTCAGGGTGAGGGTTAGATTGAGGATAAGTGTTCGGGTTAGTGTGAGGTTTAGGGTGAGGATGAGGGTTAGGGTTAGGTTGAGGGCTAAGGTGAGGGTGAGGATTAGGGTTAGTGTTAGGGTGAGATTTAAGGTTAGGTGATGTTTAGGTTTAGTGTGAGTGTTAGTGTTAGGGTTAGGGTTAGTGTTAGGGTGAGGGTAAGTGCTAGGGTGAGCTTAGGTTTAGGGTGAGGATTATGGTTAGGGTGAGGGTTAGGGTTAGGTTTAGCGTTATTGTTAGTGTTAGGGTTAGGGTTTCGGTTATGGTGAGGGTGAGGGTGAGGGTTAGGGTTAGGGTTAAGATTAGGATTAGGGTTAGTGTTAGGGTTAAGGTAAGTGTTAGGATGAGGGTTAGGGAAAGGGTGAGGATTATGGTTAGGGTTAGGGTTACGTTGAGCGTAAGGGTTACTGTTTGGTTGAGGGTTAGGGTTAGGGTTAGGGTTAGGGTGAGGTTAGGGTTAGGTTTAGTGTGAGGTTTCGTGTTTGGGTTAGGGTTAGTGTTAATGTGATGGTAAGTGTTAGGTTCAGGATTTGGGTTAGGGTGAGGGTTATGGTTACATTGAGGTTAAGGATTAGGTTTAGGGTTATTGTTAGGGTTATGTTTAGGGTTAAGGTTACGGTGTGGGTGAGGGTGAGGGTTAGGTTTAGGGTTAGGTTGAGGGTTAGGGTTAGGGATAGGGTGAGAGTTAGTGTTCGGTTTAAGTTTAGTGTTAGGTTGAGGTTTAGGGTGAGGGTTATGTTGAGGGTGAGGGTTAGGGTTAGGTTGAGGGTTAGGGTTACGATTAGGTTTAGGGTGAGGGTGAGGGTTAGGGTTAGTGTTAGGGTGAGGATTAGGATGAGGGTTAGGGTTAGGATTAGGGTTAGGGTTAGGGTTAGCGTGAGTGTGAGGTTTAGGAATAGGGTTAGGGTTAGCCTTAGGTTTAGGCTGACAGTGAGGGTGAGGGTGTGGGTTAGGCTTAGTGTGACGGTTAGGGGTGGGGTTAGGGTGAAAGTTAGGGTTCAGTTTAAGTTTAGGGTTAGGGTAAGTGTTAGGGTTAGGATTACGGTGAGCATGATGATTAGGGTTAGGTTGAGGGTTAGGCTTAGGCTTAGGATTAGGGTGAGGGTTAGGGTTAGGGTGAGGGTTAGGATGAGGATTAGGGTTAGGGTTAGGATTATGTTTAGGGTGAGGGCTAGGGTCAGGGTGAGGTTTAGGGATAGAGTTTGGTTTAGGATGAGGGTCAGGGTTACTGTGAGGGTGAGGTTTAGGGTTAGGGTGAGGGTTAGGGTTTAGGATTTGGGTTAGGGTTAGGATGAGTTTAGGGTTAGATTTAGGGTTAGGGGGAGGTTTAGGTCGAGGGTTAGGGTTAGGATTAGTGTTAGGGATAAGGTTAGGGTGAGGTTTAGGTTGAGGTTTAGGGTTAGGTTTAGGATTAAGGTTTGGGTGAGTGTGAGCGTGAAGTTTAGGGTTAGGGTTAGGCTTAGGCTTAGGTTTATGCTGAGGATGAGGGTGTGGATGAGGATTAGGGTTAGGGTGATGGTTAGGGATAGGGTTAGTGTGAGGGTTAGGATGATGGTTAGGTTTTGGATTAGGTTTAGAGAGAGGGCTAGGGTGAGGGTTAGGGTAAGGTTTAGGCCTAGGCTGAGTGTTAGGCTGAGGGTGAGATTGAGGGTGAGGGTTAGGGTTAGGGTGATGGTTAGGTTTAAGGTTAAGGTGAGGATTAGGATGACGTTTCGGGTCAGGATGAGGATGATGGTAAGGGTAAAGGTGTGGTTTAGGCTGAGGGTGAGGGTTAAGATAAGTGTGAGGGTTAGGGTTAGGTTTAGGGCTAGGGTAAGTGTTAGCGTTAGGCTGAGGCTTAAATTGAGTATTAGGGTTAGGGTTAGTATGAGTGTTAGTGTTAGTGTTAGGGTTAGTGTTAGGGGGAGGGTTATTGTTAGGGTGAGGTTTAGGGTTTGGGTTATTGTTATGGTTATGGTTAGGGTTATGGTTATGGTGACCTTGAGCATGAGGGTTAGGGTTAGGGTTAGGGTGAGGTTTAGGGTTAGGGTTAGGGTTAGAGTTAGGGTTAGGGTGAGGTTGAGGTTTAGAGGTAGATTTAGGTTTAGGGTGAGGGTTAGGGTGAGGGTTATGTTTAGTGTGCGGGATATGGTGGGGGTGACGGTAAGGTTAAGGTGAGGGTTAGGCTGAGGGTGAGGGTTACGATAAGGGTGAGGGTTAGGTTTAGGGTGAGGGTTAGTGTTAGAGTTAGGTTGAGGGTGAGGGTTAGATTGAGGATTAGTGTTAGAGTTAGTGTGAGGTTTAGTGTGAGGATGGGGGTTAGGGTTAGGGTGAGGGCTAGGGTGCGGGTGCGGGTTAGGTTTAGTGTTAGGGTGAGGTTTAGGGTTAGGTTGATGGTTAGGGTTAGTGTGAGCGTTAGTGTTAGCGTTAGGGTTAGTGTTAGTGTGAGGGTAAGTTTTAAGGGTGAGGTTAGGTTTAGGGTGAGGGTAATGGTTAGGGTGAGAGTTAGGGTTAGGTTTAGGGTTTTTGTTAGATTTAAGGTTAGGGTTAAGGTTACAGTGAGGGTGAGGGTTAGGGTTAGGGTTAGGATTAGGATTAGGTTTGGTGTTAGGGTGAGGGTAAGTGTTAGGGTGAGGGTTAGGTTTAGGGTGAGGGTTAGGGTTAGGGTGAGGGTTAGGATGAGGATCAGGGTTACGATTAGGGTTAGGTTGAGGGCTAGGTTCAGGGTGAGGATTAGGGTTAGTGTTAGGGTAAGGATTAAGGTTAGGGTTAGGTTTTGGGTGAGGGTTAGGATGAAGGTTAGGGTTACCGTGAGGGTGAGGGTTAGGGTTAGGGTGAGGGTTAGGATGAGGGTTAGGGTTAGGATTAGGGTTAGGGTGAGGGCTAGGTTGAGGGTGTGGTTTAGGTTAAGTGTTAGGCTTAGACTTAGGATTAGGCTGAGTGGTTGGTTGAGGATAAGGATTAGGGTTATGTTTAGGGTGAGATTTAGTGTTAGGGTAGGGTTAGAGTTAGGGTGATGGTGAGGGTGAGGTTTAGGGGTAGAGTTAGTGTTAGGGTGTGGGTTAGGGTTAGGTTGAGGGTTAGGGTGGGGGTTATGGTAAGGGTAAAGATGATGGTTAGACTGAGGGTGAGGGTTATGGTGAGGGTGAGAGTTAAGGTTAGGGTGAGCGTTAGGGTTAGGGTTAGAGTGAGGGTAAGGGTTAGATTGAGTATAGTGTTAGGGTTAGTGTGAGGTTTAGGGTGAGGATGAGGGTTAGGGTTAGGATGAGATCTAAGGTGAGGGTGAGGTTTAGGGTTAGTTTTAGGGTGAGGTTTAGGGTTAAGGTGATGGTTAGGGTTAGTGTGAGGGTTAGTGTTAGGGTTAGGGTTAGTGTTAGGGTGATGGTAAGTGTTAGGATGAGGGTTAGGGTTAGGGTGAGGGTTAGGGTAAGGTTCAGGTTAGCGTTAGGGGGAGGGTTAGGATTAGGGTTAGGGTGAGGGTTAGGATGAGGATTAGGGTTACGATTAGGGTTAGCTTGAGGGCTAGGGTCAGGTTGAGGATTAGGGTTAGTGTTAGGGTAAGGTTTAAAGTTAGGGTTAGGTTTAGGGTGAGGGTTAGGATGAAGGTTAGGGTTACCGTGACGGTGATGGTTAGGGTTAGGATTAGGGTTAGGGTGAGGGTGAGTGTTAGCATTAGGCTTAGGGTTAGGGTTAGGTTTAGGGTTAGGATTAGTGTTAATTTTAGTGTTAGTTTTAGAGTAATGGTGAGGGTGATGGTGAGGGTGAGGGTGAGGGTTAGGATTAGGGTTAGGGTTATTGTTAGGGTTAGAGTGAGCTTTAGGGTTAGGGGTTGGGTTAGGGTTAGAGTTATGGTGAGGTTGAGGGTGTGGGTGAGTGTGAGGGTTAGGGTTAGGTTTAGGTTTAGGATTAGGGCTAGGGTGAGGGCTAGGGTGAGGGTGAGGTTTAGGGTTAGAGTTAGGGTGAGGTTTAGTGTTAGGGTTAGGTTTAGGGTTAGGGTGAGTATGAGGTTTAGGGTTAGAGTTAGGGTTAGGGTGAGGCTGAGGGTGAGGGTTAGGGTTAGGGTTAGGGTTACTCTTATGTTTAGGGTTAGGGTGAGGGTGAGGTTTAGGGTTTGGGTTAGTATTAGGCTTAGGGTTAAGGTTAGGGTGAGTGTGAAGTTTAGGGTTAGGGTTAGGCTTAGGTTTAGGGTTAGGCTGAGGGTGAGGATGAGGTTGAGGGTTAGGTTTAGGGTGAGGGTTAGGGTTAGGTTTAGGGTGAGAGTTAGGGTTCGGTTAATTTTAATGTTAGGGTGAGGATGAGGGTTAGGATTAGGGTTAGGGTGAGGACTATGGTGAGGGTGAGGGTTAGGGTTAGTGCTAGGGTACGGTTTAGGTTTAGGATTAGGGTTCGGGTGAGGGTTAGGGTTAGGGTTAGGGTTAGGGTTAGGGTTAGGGTTAGGGTTAGGGTTAGGGTTAGGGTTAGAGAGAGGGTGAGGGTTAGAGTTAGCTTGAGGGTTAGGGTTAGTTTTATTGTTAGGGTGAGGGTGAGTGTTAGGGTTAAGGTTAGATTTAAGGTTAAGGTTAGGTTTAGGTTTAAGATTAGTGTTATTGTTAGGGTTAGGTTTAGAGTTATGGTGAGGGTGAGGTTGAGTGTGAGGGTGAGGATTAGTGTTAGGGTTAGGGTCAGGTTTAGTGTTAGGGTTAGGATTAGGATTAGCGTGAGGGTGAGGTTTAGTTTTAGATATAGGGTTAGGGGGAGGGTTACTTTGAAGCTTAGGGTTAGGGTTAGTGTTAGGGTTAGGGTCAGGTTTAGGGTTAGGTTGAGGTTTAGGGTAAGGGTGAGTGTTAGGGTTAGGGTTATTCTTAAGTTTAGGATTAGGCTGAGGGTGAGGTTGGGGGTGAGGATTAGGGTTAGGGTGATGGTAAGGGTTAGGTTAGGGTGAGGGTTAGGAGGAGGGTTAGGGTTAGGATTAGGGTTAGGCTGAGGGTGAGGGTGAGGTTATTGTTAGGGTGAGGGTTAGGGTTAGGTTAATTTTGGGGTTAGGTTGAGGGTTATGGTAAGGGTTACAGTGAGGGTGAGGGTTAGGGTTAGGTTGAGGGTTAGGGTTCGGATTAGGGTTAGGGTGAGTGTGACAGTGAGGGTTCGGTTTGGTGTTAGGGTGAGGGTTAGGGTTAGGATTAGGGTTAGGGTAACGGCTAGGGTGAGGGTGAGGTTTAGGGTTAGGGTTTGTGTGAGGTTTGGGTTTAAGGTTAGTGTTAGGTTTAGGGTGAGGTTAAGGTTTAGGGTTAGAGTTAGGGTTAGGTTGTGGCTGAGGGTGAGCGTTAGGGTTAGGGTTAGGGTTAGAGTTAGGTTTATGGTGAGGGTTCGGGTGAGAGTGAGGGTTAGGCTTCGTGTTAGGATTAGGATTAGGGTAAGGGTTAGCATGAGGGTGAGGGTGAGGTGAGGGTGAGGGTTAGGTATAGGGTAAGGGTTAGGAAGAGGGTTAGTTTGAGATTTAGGGTTCGGGTTAAGTTTAGGGTTAGGGTGAGGGTTAGGGATAGGGTTACGGTGAGTGTGAGGTTTAGGGTTAGGTTGAGGGTTAGGGTAAGGCTTAGGATTAGGGTGAGGGTTAGGGTTAAAGTTAGGGTGAGGTTTAGGGTGAGGTTTTGGTTTAGAATTAGGTTTAGGGGCAGGGTTAGGGTGAGGATTAGGGTTAGAGTTAGTGTTAAGGTTAGGGTGATGCTTAGGGTTAGTGTTAGTGTTAGTGTTATTGTTAGTGTTATGGTTAGGTTGAAGTTTGCGGTGAGGGTGAGGGTCATGTTTATGTTTATGGTTATGGTTATGGTTACTGTTATTGTTAGTGTTAAGGTTAGAGTTAAAGTTAGGTTGAGGGTGAGGGTGAGTGTTAGGGTTAGGGTGAGTTTTAGGGTGAGGTTTAGGGTTAGGGTTAGGGTTAGGTTTAGGGTGAGGGTGAGGTTTAGGTTTAGAGTTAGGGTTGAGGGGAGGGTTAGGGTGATGTTTAGGGTTAGGGTTAGGATGAGGGTGAGGTTTAAGTTGAGGTTTAGGGATAGGGTTAGGTTAAGGATTAGGGTTAGGGTGAGAGTGAGTGTGAGGGTTAGGGTGAGGCTTAGGCTTAGGCTTAGGGTTTGTCTGAGGGTGATGGTGTTGGTGAGGATTAAGGTTAGGGTGATGGTAAGGGTTAGGGTTAGTGTTAATGTTAGGGTTAGGCTTAGAGTTAAGATTAGGGTGAGGGTGAGGTTTAGGGGTAGAGATAGGGTTAGGGTGAGTGTTAGGCTTAGGGTGAGGGTTAGAGTGGGGGTGACGGTAAAGGTAAAGTTGAGGTTTAGGCTGAGGGTGAGGATTACGGTAAGGGTTAAGGTTAGGGTTATGGGGAGGGATAGGGTTAGGGTTAGGGTGAGGGTCAAGGTTAGGGTTAGATTGAGGATTAGTGTTAGGGTTAGGATGAGAATTAGGGATAGGGTTATGGTTAGGGTTAGGGTTTGAGTTAGGGTGAGTATGAGGGTGAGAGTTAGGGTTAGGATTAGGGTTACAGTTAGTGTTAGGTAGAGGGTGAGGGTGAGGGTGAGGGTTAGGGTTAGGGTGACCTTTAGGGTTAAGGTTAGGGTGAAAGATAGGGTTAGTTTTAGGGAGATTGTTAGGGTTAGGGTGAGGGTTTGGTTTAGTTTGAGGGTTAGGGTGAAGGTGAGTTTGAGATTGAGGGTTAGGGTGAGGGTGATGGTGACGGTGAGGGTTAGGGTTAGGATTCTGGTTAGGGTTAGGGTGAGGGTTAGGGTTAGTTTTAGGGTTAGGGTGAGGGTAAGGTTGATGGTGAGGGTTAGGGTTATGGTTAGGTTTAGCGTTAGGGTTAGGTATCAGGTAAGGTTTAGGTTTAGGATGAGGGTTAGGTTTAGGTTTAGGGTGAGGGTTAGGGTTAGGGTTAGGTTTAGGGTGAGGGTTAGTGTTAGGGTTAGGGTGAGGGTGAGGGTTAGGTTGAGGGGTAGGGTTAAGGATAGTGTAAAGGTTAGGGTTTGTGTGAGGGTGAGGGTGAGGTTTACCTTTAGGGTGAGGGTTAGGCTGAGGTTTTGGATTAGGGTTAGGGTTAGGGTGAGGGTGAGGTTTACGGTTAGCGTTAGGTTTAGGGGCAGGTTTAGGGTGAGGTTTGGGGTTAGGATTACGGTGAGCTTGGGGGTTAGGGTTAGGTTGAGGTTTAGGGTTAGCCTTAGGATTAGGGTGAGTGTTAGTGTTAGGGTTAGGGTGAGGTTTTGGATTAGGGTTAGGGTTAGGGTTAGGGTGAGGGTGAGGTTTAGGGTTAGAGTTAGGTTTAGTGGCAGGTTTATGGTGAGTTTTAGGGTTAGGGTTAGTGTTAGGGTTAGGGTGAGGGTTAGGGTTAGGGTTGTTGTTTGGTTTAGGGTTATTGTTAATTTTATTGTTAGGGTTAAGTTTGCAGTGAAGGTGAGGCTGAGGGTGAGGGTTATGGTTAGTGTTAGGTTTAGGGTTAGTGTTATTGTTAGGGTTAGAGTTAGAGTTAAGGTTAGGTTGAGGGTGAGGGTGAGGGTAAGGGTTAGAGTGAGGTTTAGAGTGAGGTTTAGGGTTAGGGTTAGTGTTAGGGTTAGGGTGAGTATGAGGTTTAGGGATAGAGTTAGGATTAGGGGGAGGGTTAGGGGTAGGTTTAAGTTTAGGGTTAGTGCGAGGATGAGGGTTCGCTTGATGTTTAGGGATAGGTTTATGTTTAGGATTAGGGTTCAGGTGAGGGTGAGTGTGAGGGTTAGGGTGAGCGTTTGGCTTAGGCTGAGGGTTAGGCTGAGGGTGAGGGTGGGGATGAGGATTAGGGTTAGGGGGATGGTAAGGATTAGGGTTAGTGTTATTGTTAGGGTTAGGGTTAGAGTTACTCTGAGGGTGAGGGTGGGGGTGAGGGTTAGTGTTAGGGTTAGTGTGAGATTTATGTTTAGGGTTATTGTTAGGGTTATTGTGAGGGTGAGGTTTAGGGTTAGATATAGGGTTAGGGGTAGGCTTAGGGTGAGGGTGAGTGTTAGAGTTAGTGTTAGGGTTATGGTGAGTTTGAGGGTTAGGTTGAGGTTTAGGGTTAGGGTTAGGGTTATGGTTAGTATGAGGGTTAGTGTTAGGGTTAGGATTAGTGTTAGGGTGAGCGTAAGTTTTAGGGTGCAGTTTTGGGTTAGGGAGAGGTTTATGGTTAGGGTGAGGGTTAGGGTTAGGATTATTGTTAGGGTTATTCTGAGGTTGAGGGTGAGGGTGAGGGTTAGGGTTAGGGTGAGGTTTAGGGTGAGTGTTAGGGTTAGGGTTAGGGTTACAGTAAGCGTGAGGGTTAGGGTTAGTTTGAGGTTTAGGTTTAGGGTTAGGGTGGGGGTTAGGCTTAGGATGAGGGTTAGGATGAGGATTAGGGTTAGGATAAGTGTTAGGGTGAGGGCTAGGGTGATGGTGATGTTTAGGTTTACTGTTAGGGTGAGTTTGAGTGTTAGGGTGAGGGTTAGGATGAGAGTTAGGGTTACCGTGACATGCAGGTTAGTGTTAGGTTGAGGGTGTGGGTTAGAATTAGGGTTAGGGTGAGGGTGAGTTTTAAGATTAGGGTTAGTGTTAAGTTTAGTGTTAGGATTAGTGTAATTGTTAGGGTTAGGGTTAGACTTACAGTGAGGATGAGGGTGAGGGTGAGGGTTAGCTTGAGGGTTAGGGTGAGGTTTATGGTTAGGGTTATGATTAGGGTTAGGGTGAGGGTTAGGGTTATGTTTAGGGTTAGGTTTAGTGTTATTGTTAGGGTTAGGGTTAGAGTTACGATTAGGTTGAGGGTGAGGGTGAGGGTTAGGTTTAGGCTGAGTTTTACGGTGAGCTTTAGTGTTAGGGTTAGTGTTAGGGTTAGTGTGAGGGTGAGGTTTAGGGTTAGAGTTAGTTTTAGGGGGAGGATTAGGGTGAGGATTAGGGTTAGGGTTAGTGTTCAGGTTAGGGTGAGGGTGAGGGTTGGGTTGAGTTTTAGGGATAGGGTTAGGTTTACGATTAGGGTTAGGGTGTAGGTGAGTGTGAGGTTTAGGGTGAGGGTTAGCCTTAGGCTTAGGTTTAGGCTGAGGCTGAAGTTGAGTGTAAGGGTTAGGGTTGCGTGAGGGTTAGGGTAAGGGTTAGAGGGAGGGTTAGGATGAGGGTTAGGCGTAGGATTAGGGTTAGGGTGAGGGATAGGGTTAGGGTTATGGTGAGCGTGAGGGTTAGGGTTAGGTTGAGGGTTAGGGTTAGTGTTAGGGTAAGCATTAAGGTTAGGGTTAGGTTTAGGGTTAGGTTGGGTGTGAGGTTTAGAGGTAGAATTAGGGTTAGGGTCAGGGTTAGGTTTAGGGTGAGGTTTAGGGTGGGGGTGATGGTAAGGGTAAAGGTGAGGGTTAGGCTGAGGGTGAGGGTTATGATAAGGGTGATGGTTAGTGTTAGGGTGAGGGTTAGTTTTAGGCTGAGTGTGAGGGTTAGATTGAGGATAAGTGTTAGGGTTAGTGTGAGGTTTAGCGTGAGGATGAGTGTTAGGGTTAAGGTGAGGTTTAAGGTGAGGGTGAGGTTTAGGGTTATTGTGAGGGTTAGTGTTAGGGTTAGGGTTAGTGTTAGGGTGAGGGTAAGTGTTAGGGTGGGGGTTATGGTTAGGAGGAGGCTTATGGTTAGGGTGAGGGTTAGGGTTAGGATTAGGGTTATTGTTAGCATTTCGGTTAGGGTTACAGTTACAGTGAGGGTGAGGGTGAGGTTTAGGATTAGGGTTCGGGTTAGTGTTAGGGTGAGGGTAAGTTTTAGGATGAGGTTTAGGGTTAGTGTGTGGGTTATGGTTAGGGTGAGGTTTAGGGTTAGGGTTATGGTTACGTTGAGCATAAGGGTTAGGGTTAGGTTGAAGGTTGGGTTTCGGGTTAGGGTGAGGTTAGGGTTAGTGTGAGGGTTAGAGTTGGGGTTAGGGTTAGTGTTACAGTGAGGGTAGGTGTTAGGGTCAGGGTTTGGGTTAGGGTGAGGGTTATGGTTAGGTTGAGGGTTAGGATTAGGGTTAGGATTATTGTTAGGGTTAGGTTTAGTGTTAAGGTTACAGTGAGGGTGAGGGTGAGGTTTAGGGTTAGGGTTAGGGTGAGGTTTAGGGTTTGCATTAGGGTTAGCGTTAGGTTTTGGGTGAGGGTGAGGTTTAGGGTTAAAATTAGGGTTAGGGTGAGGGTTAGGTTGAGGTTTAGGGTTAGGGTTAGTGTTAGGTTTAGGGTTAGGGTGAGAGTTGGTAGGAGGGTTAGGGTTAGAGTTAGGTTTAGGATTAAGGTTAGGGTTAAGTTGAGTGTGTGTGTTAGCGTTAGGTTTAGGCTTAGGCTTAGGTTTAGGATGAGGGTGAGGTTGAGGGTGAGGGTTAGGGTTAGGGTGAGTTTTAGGGTAAGCGTTAGTTGGAGGGTTAGGATTAGTGTTAAGGTTAGGATTAGGGTTAGGGTGAGGGCTAGGGTGAGGGTGAGGTTTAGGGTTTGGGTTAGGGTGAGGATTAGGGTTAGTGTTAGGGTGAGAGTTAGGGTTCGGGTTAAGTTTATGGTTAGGTTGACGGTTAGGGTAAGGATTATGGTGAGGGTAAGGGTTATGGTTAGGTTGAGGGTTAGGGTTAGGATTAGGGTTAGGGTGAGGGTGAGGGTGAGGGTTAGGGTGAGGGTTAGGGTGATTGTTAGGATGAAGGTTAGGTTTAGGATTAGGGTTAGGGTGAGGGCCAGGGTGAGGTAGAGTTTTCGGGTTAGGGTTAAGGTGAGATTTAGGGGTAGGTTTAGGGTTAGTGTTAGGGTGAGTGTGAGATTTAAGGTTAGAGTTAGGGTTAGGGTGAGGTTGAGGGTGAGGGTTAGAGTTATGGTTATGTTGAGGGTTAGGTTTGGGGTGAGTGTTAGGGTTTCGGTTAGGGTGGGAGTGAGGGTTAGGTTTAGCATTACGGTTAGGGTTAGATTTAGGTTTAGTGTTACGGTTAGGGTGAGGTTGAAGTTTAGGATTAGCATTATGGTAAGGGTTAGGGTTAGGGTGGAGGTTAGGGTTAGAGTGAGGGTGAGGGTCAGGGTTAGGGTTAGGATTAGGTGTAGGTTTAGGGTGAGGCTGAGGGTGAGGGTGAGCATTAGGGAGAGCGTGAAGTTGAGGGTTATGTTTACCGTTATGTTTAGGGTGACGTCTAGGTTGAGGGTGAGGGCTAGGGTGAGGGTTAGTGTGAAGGTGAGGTTTTCGGTTTGGAAAGGGTTAGGGTTAGGTTTAGGGTGAGGATTAGGGTGAGGGTGAGGTTTAAGGTGAGGGTTAGGGTTAGGGTTAGGGTGAGGGTTAGGGTTAGGGTGATGTTTAGGGTGAGGTTGAGGGTGAGAGTGAGGGTTCGGGTAAGGGTGTGGGTTAGGGTGTTGGTGAAGGTTAGGGTGAGAGTGAGGATTCGGGTGAGGGTGAGAGTTAGGGTGTTGGTGAGGTTTCGGATTAGGGTGAGTTTTAGGGTTTGGGTGAGGTTTAGGGTGAGGGAGAGGGTTAGGGTTAGGGTTAGGATTAGGGTTAGGGTTAGGGTGAGGGTTATGGTTAGGGTTATGTTGAGGATTAGGGTGAGAGTGAGGGTTAGGGTTTGATTAAGCGTTAAGTTGAGGGTTAGGTTAAGGGTTAGGGTTAGGGTTAGGGTGAGTGTGAGGGTTAAAGTTAGGGTTAGCGTGAGGGTTATGGTTGGGGTGAGAGTTAGAGTTAGGGTTAGGGTGAAGGTGAGGATGAGGGTGAGGGTGAGTGTGAGTGTTAGGGTATGGGTTACGGTTAGGTTTAGGGTGAGGGTTAAGGTGACGGTGAGTGTTAATTTGAGGGTGAGTGTTAGGGTTAGTGTGAGGGTTAGGGTCAGATTGAGTGTGAGGATTAGGGTTATGGTTACCCTTAGGGTTATGGTGAGCCTATCAGGGTGAGGTTTAGGGTGAGGTTGAGGGTTAGGGTTAGCGTTAGGGTTAAGTTGAGATTAGGGTGAGCGTTAGAGTTAGGGTGAGGATTAGGGTTAAGGTTAGGGTGACGTTTAGGGTTAGGGTGTGTGTTAGGGATAGGTTTATGGATAGGGTGAGAGTTAGGTTTATGGTTAGGGTTCAAGTTAGGGTGAGTGTGAGTGTGAGTGTTAGGGTTAGGATTAGGGTTAATGTTAGTGTTTGACTGAGGGTGTGGGGTGAGGGTGAGGGTTAGGTTTAGGGTAATGTTTAGGGTTAGGGATAGGTTGAGGGTTAGGGTTAGTGTTAGGAAGAGGGTTAGGGTGAGGATTATGGTTAGGGTTAGGGTGAGCGTTAGGTTTAGTTTGATTTTTAGGATTAGTGTCAGGTTAAGCATTAGGGTGAGGGTGAGGGATAGGTTTAGTGTTAGGGTTAGGGTGAGCGTTTGGGTGAGGGTTAGGATTAGGTTTAGGGTGAGGGTTAGGGTTAGGGTTGAGTTTAGGGTTAGGGTTAGGAGGAGGTTTAGTGTTAGTTTTAGGGAGAGGATTAGAGTTAGTGTGAGGTTTAGGGTTAAGTTTAGGGTTAGTGGGAGGATAAGGGTCAGGGTGAGGGTTAGGGTGCGGGTGAGGGATAGGGTTAGTGTAAGGGTTAGGGTGACTGTTAGTGAAGGTTAGGTTTAGGTTTAGGGTTAGGGTGAGGGGTAGGCTGAGGGTAAGTGTAGGGAGCCGAGGCGAGACTCCGCCCACTCCCTTGCAGCTTTGAGGTAACCACCCCAGACGGTGCTTGGCGGGACGCCTGGGCTGTGCGCGTGCGCGAGCCAGGTAGAGTCCCCAGCCAATCCATTGACACCTGGTGATGGTGAAAGGCAGGCGACCAACAATAGATCGACCCGCGTTCCTATTTCCCTATATAAGTGGCTATGTTTCGGGTGCACGCTCTCTTGCGCCCAAGCTCTCCTACAACTAAAAGG
The DNA here is from genome assembly GCF_024711535.1 of Dipodomys merriami. NCBI lineage: Eukaryota > Metazoa > Chordata > Mammalia > Rodentia > Heteromyidae > Dipodomys > Dipodomys merriami. The sequence continues at coordinate 4,800,492 of NW_027206468.1, read as the reverse complement.
CTCTCCAATAAAGCGTGATCCTGGTGTTGTGGTCGTTTTTTCTAGCTGGTCGAGTAGACGGTCGCTACAGGTAAGTGTTAGGGTGAGGTTTTGGGTGAGGTTGAGTATTAGGCTTAGAATTAGTCTTAGGGTGAGGGTTAGGTTTAGGTATAGCATTAGGGTTAGGGTTAGGTTGAGGGTGAGGTTTAGGACTAGGGTAAAGTTGAGGGTGAGGTTTAGGGTTAGCATTAGGTTTAAGGTTAGCGTTAGAGTGAGGGTGGGGGTGAGGATTAGGGTTAGGATTAGGTTTAGGTTTAGGGTGAGGCTGAGGTTGAGGATGAGGTTGAGTTTGAGGGTTAGGGTTAGGGTTTGGCTTAGGGTGAGGCCTAGGGTGAGGGCGAGGGTTAGGGTGAGGGTTAGGGTGAGGGTGCGGTTTTCGGTTAGGAAAGGGTTAGGTTTAAGTTTAGGGTGAGGATTAGGCTGAGGGTGAGGTTGAAGGTGAGCGTTAGGGTTAAGGTGAGGTTTAGGGTTAGGGTTAGGCTGAGGGTTAGCGTTAGGGTGATGTTTAGGATGAGGGTGAGGGTGAAGGTGATGGTGAGTTTTAGGGTATAGTTGAGGGTTAGTTTTAGGGTGAAGGTTAGGGTGACGGTGAGGGTCAGGGTGAGGGTGTGGAAAAGGGTTAGGGTTAGGTTCAGGGTGAGGGTTAGGGTTAGGGTTAGGGTTAGGGTTAGGGTTAGGGTTCGGGTTAGTGTGAGGTTAGGGTTCGGGTTAGTGTGAGGAATAGGTTTAGGGTGAGGTTTAGGATGAAAGTAAGAGTTAAGGTTAGGTTTAGTGTTAGGGTTAGGGTGAGGTTTACGGTTAGAATTAGGGTTAGGGTTAGGTTGAGGGTGAGGGTTAGAGTTAGGGTTAGGTTGAGGGTTAGGTTTGGGGTGAGTGTTAGGGTTTCGGTTAGGGTGAGGGTGAGGTAGAGGTTTCGGTTTCGGGTGAGGGTTAGTGTGTGGGTGATGGTTAGTGTTCGAGTGAAATTTAAGGTGACGGTGAAGGTTAGGGTGAGGGTGATGGTTAGAGTTAGTGTGAGTATTATGTTTAGGGTTATTGTTAAGGTTATTGTGAGGGTAAGGTTTAGGGTGCGGTTTAGGGTGAGGGTGAGGGATAGGGTTAGCATTAGGGTTATGGTGGGGGATAGGGTTAGGGTTAGGGTGAGATTGAGGGTTAGGTTTAGGTTGAGGATGAGGTTTAGGATTAGGGTGAGAATTAGGGATAGGGTTAGGGTTAGGGTTAGGGTTTGAGTTAGGGTGAGTATGAGGGTGAAAGTTAGGGTTAGGATTAGGGTTACGGTTAGTGTTAGGCAGAGGGTGAGGGTGAGGGTGAGGGTTAGGGTTAGGGTGACCTTTAGGGTTAAGGTTAGGGTGAAAGGTAGGGTTAGTGTTAGGGAGATTGTTAGGGTTAGGGTAAGGGTTTGGTTTAGTTTGAGGGTTAGGGTGAAGGTGAGTTTGAGATTGAGGGTTAGGGTGAGGGTGATGGTGACGGTGAGGGTTAGGGTTAGGATTCTGGTTAGGGTTAGGGTGAGGGTTAGGGTTAGGTTTAGGGTTAGGGTGAGGGTAAGGTTGAAGGTGAGGGTTAGGGTTATGGTTAGGTTTAGCGTTAGGGTTAGGTTTCAGGTAAGTTTTAGGGTTAGGATGAGGTTAGATAGAGGGTTAGGCTTAGTGTGAGGTTTACGGTTAGGGTTAGGGTTAATGTGAGGATAAGTGTTAGGATGAGGGTTAGGTTGAGAGTGAGGGTTAAGGTTAGCGTTAAGGTTAGGGTGAAGGTTAGTGTGGGGGTTAGGGTGTGGGTTAGGGTTCGGGTTAGGGTTGGGTGAGGGTTAGGGTGAGCATAAGGTTTAGGGTGAGGGTTAGGTTGAGAGTGAGGGATAGGGTTATGGTGAGGGTAAGGGTTAGGGTTAGGGTGAGTGTGAGGGTGATGTTAAGGGTAAGGGTTAGGGTCCAGGTTAGGGTGAGCGTGAGGGTTAAGGTTAGCATTAGGGTTAGGGTTAGGTTTAGGTTGAGTTTTAGGGTTAGGGTTAGGGTTAGGTTTACAGCGAGGGTAAGGGTTAGGATGATAGGGTGAGAGTGAGGGTTAAGTTTAGGTTTAGGGTTAGGGTGAGTTTGAGGGTGAGGGTTAGGGTTAGGGTTACTGTGAGTGTTAGGGTGAGGCTTAGGGTGAAGGTTAGGATTAGGGTTAGGCTTTGGGTTAGGGTGAGGGTTAGGGTGAGGGGAGGGGTTAGGGTGAGTGTTAGGGAGAGGGGAGGGATAGGGTTATGGTGAGGGTAAGTTTTAGGCTGAGGCTTAGGTTGAGAGTGAGCATTTGTGTTAGCATCAGGTTTGGGTTGAAGGTGAGGGTTAGAGTTAGGCTGAGGGGTAGTTTAAGGGTTAGGTTTAGGGTTAGGTTTCGGGGGATGTTAAGGGTTAGGGTGAGGGTGAGGTTTAGGGTTACACTTAGGTTGAGGGTGAGGATTAGGTTTAGGGTAAGGGTGAGTGTGAGTGTGAGGGTTAGGTTTAGGATTAGGGTTAGGGTTAGGCTGAGGTTGAGGGTATGAGTGAGGGTGAGGGCTAGGGTTAGGAGTAGAGAGGTAGGGTTAGGTTTAGGTTTAGAGTTAGTATTAGGGTTGGGGATAGGATTAGGTTGAAGGTGAGGGTGAGGGTGAGGGTGAAGATGAGGTTTAGGGTTAGATTTAGGATTACAGTTAGGGTTATGTTGAGCGCTAGGATGAGGGTGAGGGTTAGGGTTAGCGTTAGGGTTAGGGTGAGGCTTAGGGTGAGGGTTGAGTGTTAGGGTTAGGCTTAGGTTGAGGGTGACAGTTAGGATTAGGGATAGGGATAGCGTTAGGCTGAGGTTGAGGATGAGGGTGAGGTTTAGTGTTAGGGTTACGGTTAGGGTGAGGGCTCGGGTGAGGGTGAGGGTTAGGGTGAAGGTGAGTGTGAGGGTGAGGGTTTTGATTAGGTAATGTTAGGGTTAGGGTGAGGATTAGCTGAGTGTTAGGGTGAGGGTGTGGGTTCGGGTGATGGTGAGGGTTCGGGTTAGCATTAGTGTTATGTTAGGTTTAGGTAGAGTGTTAGGGTTAGGGTTAGGGTGAGGGTGAGGGTATGCGTTAGGGTGAGGGTTACGGTGAGGGTGAGGGATAAGGTTAGTGTTAGGGTTAGGGTGAGCATTTGGATGAGGGTTAGGTTTAGGTTTAGGGTGAGGGATAGGGTTAGGGTTGAGTTAAGGGTTAGCGTTAGTGTGAGGTGTAGGGTTAGGGTTAGGGTTAGTGTGAGTATAAGGGATATGGTGAGGGTTAGGGTGAGTGTGAAGAATAGGGTTAGTGTAAGTGTTAGGTTGAGTGTTTGGATGAGGATTAGGTTCAGGTTTAGGGTTAAGGTGAGGGTTAGGATGAGGGTAAGTGTTAGGGTGATGTTTAGGTTGTGGTTGAGTATTAGGGTTAGCATTAGTCTTAGTGTGAGGGTTAGGGTTAGGTATGGCATTAGGCTTAGGGTTAGGGTTAGGGTGAGGGTTAGTATTAGGGTTAAGGTGAGGGTCAGTTTTAGGGTGAGCATTAGGTTTATGGTTATGGTTACCGTGAGGGTTTGGGTGAGGGTTAGGTTTAGGATTAGGTTTAGGGTGAGGCTGAGGTTGAGGATGAGGTTGAGGTTGAGGGTTATGGTTAGGGTTAGGCTTAAGTTGAGGGCTAGGGTGAGGGCGAAGGTTAGGATGAGGGTTAGGGTGAGGGTGCGGTTTTCGGTTAGGAAAGGGTTAGGGTTATGTTTAGGGTGAGGATTAGGCTGAGGCTGAGGTTGAAGGTGAGGGTTAGGGTTAAGGTGAGGGTTAGGGTTAGGTTTAGGCTGAGGGTTAGGGTTAGGGTGATTTTTAGGGTGAGGGTGAGGGTGAGGGTTAGGGTGTAGGTGAGGGTTAGGATTAGGGTGAGGGTTAGGGTGACAGTGATGGTTAGGTTGAGGGTTAGGGCTAGTGTGAGGGTTAGGATTAGGGTTGGGTGAGGAAAAGGGTTAGGGTGAGAATTAGGCTAAAACCAAGATTTAGGGTTATGTTTAGCATTAAGGGTAGTGTGAGGTATAGGGTTAGAGTTCAGGTGTTGGTTAGGTTGAGGGTGAGGGTTAGAGTTATGGTTAGGGTGAGGGTTAGGGTTGGGGTGAGTGTTAGTGTTAAGGTTAGGATGAGGGTGAGGGTGAGGGTTTGGTTTCGCGTGAGGGTTAGGGTGTGGGTTAGGGTTAAGGTTGTGGTGAGGGTAAGGGTTTGGGTGAGATTTAGGGTGAGGGTTAGGGTTAGGTTGAGGGTTAGGGTGACGTTGAGGTTTAGGGTGACAGTGAGGGTTAGGATCTGGGTTAGGCTTAGGGTGAGGGTTAAAGTGAGGGTTAGGGTTAGGATTAGGTTTAGGGTTAGTGTGAGAATTAGGGTTAGTTTTAAGTTTATAGTGACGGTAAGGGTTAAGGTGAGGTTTAGGCTGATGGGTAGGTTTAGGGTAAAGGTGAGGGAGAGGGTGAGGGTAAAGATTAGAGTGAGGGTTAGGGTGAGGTTGATGGTTAGGGTTAGCATTAGGTTTAGGGTTTGGGTTAGGGTGGGGGTAGGTTTAGGGTTAGGGTGAGGATGATGTTTAGGGTTAGCATTAGGTTTAGGGTTAGCTTGAGGGTGAGGGTTAGGGTTAGGTTTAGGGAGGGTGTTAGGTTCAGTTTTAGGTTCAGGGTTAGAGTGAGGGTTAAGGTTAAGTTGTGGGTTCCAATTAGGGTGAGAGTGAGGCTAAGGATTCTGGTGAGGTTTAGGGTGTGTGTGAGGGTTAGGGTTTGAATTAGAGTTAGGGTTAGGGTGAAGGTGAGGGTGAGGGTTAGGGTTAGGGATAGGGTTAGAGTGAGGGTCAGGGTGAGGGTGAGGGTCAGTTTTAGGGTTAGGATTAGTGTAAGATTGAGGGCTAGGTGAGGGTGAAGGTTAGGGTTTGGTTTAGGGTGAGGGTAAGTGTTAGGGTGACGGTTAGGGTTAGGGTTGGGATGAGGTTGAGGGTTAGGTTTAGTGTGAGGTTGTGGGGTAGGGTTAGGGTAAGGTTAAGGGTTTGAGTGAGGGTTAGGGTGAGAGTTAGTGTTAGGGTTAGGGTGAGTGTGAGGGTGAGGGTTAGGGTGATGTTTAGGCTTACAGTGAGGGTTAGGGTGAGGGTTAGTTTTAGGTTTAGTGTTAGCGTTACAGTGAGGTTTAGGGTCATGGTTAGGATTAAGGTGAGGGTTAAAGTGAGGGTGAGGGTTAGGGTTAGGTTTAAGGTATGGGTTATGGTTAGGGTTAGGATTAGGGTGAGGTTTAGGGTGAGGGGTTGGGTTAGGGTTAGTGTGAGGTTTAGGGTTAGTGTGAGGTTTTTGGGTTTGGTTTAGGGTAAGTGTGAGGATAAGGGTTAGAGTGAGGGATAGGGTTATTGTTAGGGTTAAGGTGAGGGTAAGACATAGGATTGGGGTTAGGGTAAGGGTGCTTGTGAGGGGGATAGTTAGTGTTAGGTTTATGGTGAAGGTGAGGTTTTGGTTTAGGATTAGGGTTAGGGTTAATTTTAGGGTGAGGGTGAGGGTTAGGTTTAGGATTAGGGTTAGGGTTAGGCTTAAGGTGAGGGTGAGGGTGAGGGTGAGGTTTAGGGAGAGGATTAGGTTTAGGTTTAGGGTTAGGGTGAGAGTGAGGGTTAGGTTGAGGTGAGGGTTCAGGTTTGGGTGAGGGTGAGGGTTAGGGTTAGAGTTAGGATGAGTGTTAGGGTTAATGTGAGGGGTAGGGTTAGGGTTAGGGTGAGGGTGAGGTTTAGGTTTAGTGTGAGGGTTAGGGTTAGTGTTAGGGTTAGGTTAAGGTTAAGGGTTAGGTTGAGGTTTAACGTGAGGGAGAGGCTTATGATTAGGGTTAAGGTGAGGGTTAGGATGAGGGTGAGGTTTAGGGTGAGGTTGAAGGTTAGGGTGAGGGTGAGGTTTAGGATTAGGGTTAGGTTTAGGGTGTGGGTTAGGTTTAGTGTTAAGGTTAGGCTGATGGTTAGGTTTGGGGTTAGGGTAAGGGTGAGGGTGACGGTTAGGTTTAGGGTTAGGTTTAGGGTGAGTGTGAGGGTTAGGTTTAGGATTAGTGTTAGTATGATGGTGATGGTGAAGTTTACAGTTAGTGTTAGCTTTGGGGCGAGGGTGAGGGTGAGGGGGGGTTTAGCGTGTGGGTGACGGTTAGGTTTAGGGTGAGGTTTAGGGTGATGATGAGGGTTAGGTGAGGGTGAGATGTAGGCTTAATGTGAGAGTTAGGCTGAGGGTTAAGATCAGGGTCAGGATTAAGGTGAGGGTTAAGGTGAAGTTTAGGTTTAGGGTTAGGTTTAGGGTTAGTGTGAGGATTAGGTTTAGGGTGAGGGTAAGCTTTAGGGTGAGGGTTAGACTGAGGGTGAGGGATAGGTTTAGTGTTAGTGTTAGGGTGAGCATTTGGGTGAGGGTTAGGTTCAGGGTTAGGGTTAGGGTGAGTGTTAAGATGAGGGCAAGTGTTAGGGTTAGGTTTATGTGGACGGTGAGGGATAGGGTTATGGTGAGGTGAGGGTGAGGGTGAGGGTGAGGGTTAGGGTTAGGGTTAGGTTGAGGGGAAGGTATAGGTTGAGGGTAAGTACTAGGGTTAGGCTGAGGGTGAGGGTGAGGTTGAGGTTTACGGTTAGGGTTAGGGTTAGGGTTAGTGTGAGGGTTAGTGTTAGTGTTAGGGTTAGGGTTAGTGTGAGGGTAAGTGTTAGGGTGAGGGTTTGGGTTAGGGTGAGTGGTATGGTTAGGGTGAGGGTTAGGGTTAGGTTTATTTTTAGGGTTAGTGTTACGGTAACGGTGAGGGTGAGGTTTAATGTTAGGGTTAGGATAAGATTTAGGTTTAGGGTTAGGATGAGCGTTAGGCTGAGGGTTAGGTTTAGGGTTAAGTGTGTGGGTTAGGGTTAAGGTTAGGGTGAGGGTGAGGGTGAGGGTTAGGGTTAGCTTGAGGTTAGGTTTAGGGTTAGAGTTAGGGTGAGCATGAGGGCTAGGGTGAGGCGTAGGGTTATGGTTAGGGTGAGGGTGAGGGTTAGGTTTAGTGTGAGGGTTAGGGTTAGGGTGAGGGTGAGGGTTACGGTTAGGGTAAGGGTAAGGGTGAAGATGAGGGTGATTGTTAGGGTTAGGTTTAGGGTGAGGGTGACCGTTAGATTTAGGATGAGGGTTAGGGTGAGGGTGAGGGTGAGGGTTAGGTTTAGGATTAGGGTTAGGGTTAGGCTTAGGGTGAGGGTCACGGTGAGGGTGAGGTTGACGGTAAGGGTTAGGGTAAGGGTTAGGGTTATGGTAAGGGTGCGGGTGAGGGTTAGGGTAAGGGTTAGGGTTACGGTAAGGTTGAGGGTGAGGGTTAGGGTTAAGGTGAGTGTGGGGTTAGGGTAGAGTTAGGGTTAGCGTGAGGGTTTTGGTTAGGGTTAGGTTTAGGGTGATAGTGAGGGTTAGGGTGAGTGTGAGGTTGAGGTAGAGGGTGAGGGTGAGGGTTAGGGTGTGGTTTAGGATTAGGGTTAAGGTGAGGGTTAGGGTTAAGGTGAGTGTGAGGGTTAGGTTTAGAGTTAGGGTTAGCATGAGGGTTATGGTTAGGGTTAGGTATAGGGTGATGGTGAGGTTGAGGGTGAGGGTGAGGACGAGGGTTAGAGTGAGGGTGAGCGTTAGGGTGAGAGTGTGGGTTCCGGTGAGGGTGAGGGGGAGGGTTATGGTTAGGGTTCGGGTTAGAGTTAGGGTGAGGGTGTGGGTGAGGGTTAGGTTTAGGATTAGGATTAGCTTTAGGGTTAGGCTGAGGGTGAGTGTTAGGGTGAGGTTAGGTTTTGGGTTAGGGGGAGGGTTAGGTTAATGTTAGGGTTAGGGTTAGGGTGAGGGATAGGGTTATGGTTAGGTTTAGGATGAGGGTTAGGCTGTGGGGTAGGCTTAGGGTTAGGGTGAGGCTTAGGTTTAGTGTGAGTTTTAGGGTTAAGTTTAGGTTCATGATTAGGTTTATGGTGAGGAGAAGGGTTAGGGTGAGGGTTAAGATGAGGGTGAGTTTTAGGGTTTGGGATAGGGTTAGGGTAATTTTAGGGTGAGGGCTAGAGTGGGTGTGAGGGTTAGGGTTAGGGTTAGGTATAGGGTGAGGATTAGGTTTAGGGTTGGGGTTAGGGTTCGGGTGAGTCTTAGGCTGAGGGGTAGGGTTATGGATAGGGTGAGGGTTAGGTTTAGTGTGAGGGTTAGGGTTTGGGGTAGGGTTAGGTTTACGGTGAGGTTTAGGCTGATGGCTAGGGTTACAGTTAGGGTGAGGGTTAAGTTTAGTGGGAGTGTTAGGGTTAGGTTTAGGGTTAGGGTTAGGGTTCGGTTTGGGGTTCGGGTGAGGGTTCGGATTAAAGTATGGATGAGCGTTAGGGTTAGTGTGAGGACTAGGTTTAGGGTTAGGGTTACTGTTAGGGTTAGGGTTAGAGTGAGGGTAAGGGTTACGGTTAGGGTGATTGTGAGGGTAAGGGTTAGGGTTAGTGTTAGGGTTATGGTGAGAGTTCGGGTTAGTGTGAGGGTTAGAGTTAGGGTGAGGGTTAGGGTGAGGTTTAGGATTAGAGTTAGGGTTAGGATTAGGGTTAGGGTGAGGTTGAGGTTTAGTGTTAGTGTTAGTGTTAGGGTTATTTTTAGGGTTAGGGTGCGGGTGAGGGTGAGGGTGAGGGTGAGGTTTAGGGCTAGGGTAGGGTTAGGTTTAGCCAGAGGGTGAGGGTGAGGTTGATGGTTAGTGTTAGGGTTAGGGTGAGGATGAGGGCTACGGTGAGGGTGAGGTTTAGGGTGTGGGTGAGGGTTAGGTTTAGGGGGAGGGTTAGGGTGATGGTGAGGATTAGGTGAGGGTGAGATTTAGGTTTAGTGTTAGAGTTAGGCTGAGGGTTAAGATCAGGGTCAAGATTAAGGTGAGGGTTAAGTTGAGGGTTAGTGTGAAGTTGAGGGTGAGGGTTTCCTTTATGTCAGGTTTAGGGGTAGGGTAGGGATTAGAGTGAGGGTGAGGGTGAGGGTATAGTTTACATCAGGGTTAGGGTTAAGCTGAGGTTAGGGTTAGGGTGAGGTTTAGGGTTAGTGTTAGGATTAGGGTTAGGGTGAGAGTGATGTTTAGGGTGAGGGTGAGTGTTAAGGGGAGGGTTAGATTGAGGGTCAGGGTTAGGGTTAGTGTTAGGGTTATGGTGAGGGTGATGTTTAGGGTGAGGGTGAGGGTTAAGGGGAGGGTTAGATTGTGGGTCAGGGTTAGGGTTAGTGTTAGGGTTAGCATTAGGATGAGGGTTAGGTTGACATTTAGGGTTAGGGTTATTGTTAGAGTTACGGTTAGGGTTAGGCTTAGGGTTAGGGTTAGAGTTAGGGTGAGGGTTAGGGTTAGGGTTAGGATTATGGTAAGGGTTAGGGTTAGCGTGACAGTTAGGTTTAGGGTGATGTTCAGGGTGACTTTATGGGTTAGGGTTAGGGTGAGGTAGAGCGTGAGGATTAGGGTGCGGGTGAGGGTGAGTGAGAGGGGGACGGTGAGGATTAGGGTTAGGGTTAGGGTTAGGTTGAGGGTAAGAGTTAGGGTTTGGATTAGGGTTAGTGTAAGGGTTAAGCTGAGGGTGAGGGCGAGGGTGAGGTTAAGGGTGAGGCTTTCGTTTTGGTAAGGGTTAGGGTTAGGTTGAGGGTGAGGATTAGGGTGAGGGTGAGGGTTAGGGTTAGGTTGAGCATTACGGTTAGGGATAGGGTTAAGGTGAGGCTTTGGGTGAGAGGTAGGGTTAGGGTTAGGATGAGGGTTAGGCTTAGTGTGACCTTTACGGTAAGGGTTAGGGTTAGTGTGAGGATAAGGTTTAGGGTGAGGGTTAGGTTGAGAATGAGGGTTAGGGTTAGCGTTAGGGTTATGGTGAAAGTTTGGGTGGGGTTTAGGGATAGGGTTAGGGTTCGGGTTAGGGTTGGGTGAGGGTTAGGGTGAGCGTAAGTGTTAGGGTGCGGGTTAGGTTGAGGGTTAGGGATAGGGTTATGGTGAGGGTAAGGGTTAGGGTTCGGGTGAGGCTGAGGGTGAGGCTAAGGGTGAGGCTGAGTGTTAAGTTTAGGGTTAGGTTTATGGTGAGGGCTAGGGTGAGGATTAGGGTGAGGGTGAAGTTTAAGGTGAGGGTTAGGTTTAGGGTGAGGGTTAGGGTTAGGGTTAGGGTGAGGTTTAGGGTTAGGGTGATGTTTAGGGTGAGGGTGAAGGAGAGAGTGAGGGTTCGGGTGAGGGTTAGGGTTAGGGTGAGTGTTAGGTTTAGGGTTAGGGTGAGGTTAAGTGTTAGGATGACAGTTACGGTGAGGGTGAGGGTTAGGCTTAGGTTTAGTGTTAGGGTGAGGGTTAGGGTTAGGGCTAAGGTGAGGGTTAGGGTGAGGGTTAGGTGGAAGTTTAGGGTTAGGGTTAGGGTTTGGGTTAGGTTGAGGGATAGGGTGAGAGGAAGGGGTAGGCTGAGGGTTAGGGAGAGGGTGAGGGATATGGTTATGGTGAGGGTAAGGGTTAGGATGAGGCTTAGGTTGAGAGTGAACATTTGTGTTAGCATCAGTGTTGGGTTTAGGGTGAGTCTTAGGGTTAGGCTGAGGGGTAGTTTTAGGGTTAGTGTGAGGGTTAGGGTTAGGGTTAGGTTTAGGGTGAGGGTAAGGGTTAGGGTGAGGTTGAGTGTTGGTTAGAGTTAGCCTTAGTGTGAGGATGAGTGTTAGGGTTAGGTTTAGGGTGAGTGTGAGTGTGAGGGTTAGGTTTAGGATTAGGGTTAGGCTTAGGGTAGGCTGAGGTTGAGGGTATGAGTGAGGCTCACGCTAGCCCTCACGGTTAGGGTTAGGGTGAGGGGCAGATTTAGGGTTAGAGTTAGGGTGAGGCTTAGATTTAGTGTGAGGGTTATGGTTTGGGTAAGGGTTAGGGTGATGCTAAGTGTTAGGGTGAGGGTTAGGGTCAGAGTGAGGGTTAAGGTTAGCCTAAGTGTTACGTTGTGGGTTCGGGTAAGGGTTAGGGTTAGGGTTTGGGTTAGGGTGAGGGTGAGGTTTATGGTTAGGGTTAGGATGAGTGTTAGGGTTAGGGTGATGTTTATGGTGAAAGTGAAAATTAGGGAGAGTGAGAGGGTTCGGGTGAGGGTGAGGGTTAGGGTGATGTTTAGGTTGAGGGTGAGGTTTAGCGTGAGAGTTAGGCTTCAGGGTATGGGAAGGGATAGGGTGTAGGTGAGGGTTAGGATGAGGGTGAGGCTTAGGGTGACCATGAGGTTTAAGGTTCGGCGGAGGATTAGGGTTAATGTTAGGGTTCGGGTTAGGGTTAAGGTTAGGGTTAGGCTGAGTATTAGGGTGAGAGGTAGGGTTAGGGTTAGGATGAGGTTTAGGCTTAGTGTGACGGTTACGGTTAGGTTTAGGGTTAGGGTTAGTGTGAGGATAAGAGTTAGGGTGAGGGTTAGGGTGAGACTGAGGTGTAGGGTTAGCTTTAGGGTTAGGGTGAATGTTAGGGTGAGGGTTAGGGTTCGGGTTAGGGTTGGGTGAGGGTTAGGGTGAGTGTAAGGGTTAGGTTGAGGGTTAGGTTGAGGTTGAGGGATAGGGTTATGGTGAGGGTAAGGATTAGGGCAACGGTTAGGTTGAGGTTGATGTTTAGGCTTATCATTAATGTTAGGGAGATGGTGAGGTTTAGGGTGAGGTTGAGGGTTAGGCTGAGGGGTAGGATTAGGGTTAGGGTTAGAGTTAGGGTTAGGGTGAGTGTTAGGGTTACGGATAGAGTGAGGGTGAGGGTTAGGGAAAGGGTTAGGGTCAGGGTTAGGATGAGGGAGAGGGTTAGGGTTACCATTAGCATTAGGGTTAGGTTTAGGTTGAGTGTTAGGGTTAGGTTGAGGGGTAGGGTTAGCATTAGGGTTAAGGTTAGGCTTATGGTGCAGGTTAGGGTTAGGTTTAGAGTGAGGGTGAGGGTCAGGGTTAGGGTTAGGATTAGGTTTAGGGTTAGCATGAGGCTGAGGGTGAGGGTGAGGGTGAGGGTGAGAGTGAGGGTGAGGGTTAAGTTTAGCGTTAGGTTTAGTGTGAGGGCTAGGGTGAGGGTCAGGGCTAAGGTGAGGGTTTGGGTGAAGGTGAGGTTTTCGGTCAGGAAAGGTATAGATTTAGGTTTAGGGTGAGAATTACAATGAGGGTGAGGTTTAAGTTGAGGGTTAGGGTTAGGGGGAGGGTTAGGGTTAGGGTTAAGTTGAGGGTTTAGGGTTAGGGTGTTGTTTAGGGTGAGGGTGAGGGTGAGAGTGAGGATTCATTTGAGGGTGTGGCTAAGGGTGTTGGTGAAGATTAGGGTGAGAGTGAGGGTGAGGGTGAGGGTGAGAGTTAGGGTGTTGGTGAGGGGTAGGTTTAGGGTGAGGGTTAGGGTGAAGGTGAGAGTTACGGTCAGGTTGAGGGTTAGGTTAAGTGTAAGAGTGAGGCTTAGGTTTAGGGTGAGGGGTAGGATGAGGGGTTTGGTTAGGGTTAGGGAGAGCGTTAGGGTGAGGGTTACGTTTAGGTTTAGGGTGAGGATTAGGTTTAGTGTGAAGGTTAGTGTTAGGGTTAGTGTAAGGATCAGGGTTAGGTTGAGGATTAGGGTGAGACTGAGGGTTAGGGTTAGATTAAGTTTTAGGGTGAGGGTTAAAGTTAGGGTTAGCGTGAGGGTTAGGGTTGGGGTGAGGGTTAGGGTTAGGATTCGGGTGAGTGTTAAGGTGAGGGTGAGGTTTAGGGTGAGGGTGAGGGTTAGGGTTAGGGTGAGTGTGAGGATTAGGTTTAGGGTTACTCTTAGGGCTATGGTGAGGGTTTGGGTGAGGGTGAGGTTTAGGGTGAGGGTGAGGTTTAGGGTTAGCGTCAGGGTTAAGGTGTGAGTTAGGGTGAGAGTTAGGGTTAGGGTGAGGGTGAGGGTGAGGTTTAGCATTATTCTTAGGGTGAGGGTTAGGGTTGGGTATAGCATTAGGGTTAGGGTTTGGGTTAGGGTGAGTGTTAGAATTAGGGTTAAGGTGAGGGTGAGGTTTAGGGTTAGCATTAGGTTTACAGTTAGGGTTAGAGTGAGGGTGAGGGTGAGGGTTAGGGTTAGGAATATGTTTAGGTTTAGGTTGAGGGTGAGGTTGAGGATGAGGTTGAGTTTGAGGGTTAAGGTTATGGTTTGGCTTAGGGTGAGGTCTAGGTTGAGGGCCAGGGTTAGGGTGAGGGTTAGGGTTAGGGTAAGGTTTTCGGTTAGGAAAGGGTTAGGTTTAAGTTTAGGGTGAGGATTAGGCTGAGGGTGAGGTTGAAGGTGAGGTTTAGGGTTAAGGTGAGGTTTAGGGTTAGGGTTAGCCTGAGGGTTAGGGTTAGGTTGATGTTTAGGGTGAGGGTGAGGGAGAGGGTTAGGGTGTAGGTGAGGGTTGGGTGACGGTGAGGGTTAGGGTGATACTGTGGGTTAGGTTGAGGGTTAAGGTTAGTGTGAGGGTTAGGATTAGTGTTAGTGTGAGGCAAAGGGTTAGGGTGAGGATTAGGATGAGAGTAAGAGTTAGGGTTAGGTTTAGCCTTAGGGTTAGTGTGAGGTATAGGGTTAGAGTTCACGTTAGGGTTAGGTTGAGGGTGAGGGTTAGACTTAGGGTTAGGGTGAGGGTTAGGTTTGGGGTGAGTCTTAGGGTTACAGTTAGGGTGAGGTTGAGGGTGATGGTGAGGGTTCGGGTGAGGGTTAGGCTGTGGGTTAGGGTTAAGTATATCGTTAGGGTAAGGGTTAGGGTGAGGTTGAGGGTGAGTGTTAGGGTTAGGGTGACATTGAGGGTTAGGGTGACAGTGGGGGTTAGGGTGAGGGTGAGCTTTAGGTTTAGTGTTAGTGTTACAGTGAGGGTGAGAGTCAGGGTTAGGATTAGGGTGAGGGTTAAAGTGAGGGTTATGGTTAGGCTTTGGTTTAGTGTTAGTGTGAGGATTAGGGTTAGTGTTAGGTTTATAGTGAGGGTAAGGGTTAAGATGAGGGTTAGGCTCATGTGTATGTTTAAGGTAAGGGTTAGGGAGAGGGTGAGGGTAAGGGTTAGGGTGAGGGTTAGGGTGAGGGTGAGGGTTAGGTTTAGCATTAGGGTTAGGTTTTGGGTTAGGATGAGGGGTAGGGTTAATGTTAGGGTGAGGATGAGGGTTAGGGTTAGCATTAGGTTTAGGGTTAGGGTGAGGGTGAGGGTTAGGGTTAGGGTTAGGGTGAGTGTGAGGTTGTGGGTTAGGGTTATGGGTAGGGTGAGGGTTAAGGTTAAGGTGTGGGTTCCAGTTAGGGTGAGGGTGAGGCTAAGGATTAGGGTGAGGTTTAGTGTCTGGGTGAGTGTTAGGGTTTGAATAAGAGTTAGGGTTTGGGTTAGGATGAGGTTGAGGGTGAGGGTTAGGGTTAGGGTTAGGTTTAGGGTTAGGGTGAGTTTGAAGGTGAGTGTTAGGGTGAGGGTTAGGTTTAGGGTTAGGGTTAGGGTTAGGATATGTGTTAGGGTGAGGGCTAGGGTGAGGGTGAGGGTTTGGGTTTGTGTTAGGGTGAGGGTAAGTGTTAGGGTGAGGGGTAGGGTTAGGTTTAGGGTGAGTGTGAGGGTTAGGTTTAGCGTGAGTTTGAGGGTCAGGATTAGGGTGAGGGTTCGTGTTAGGGTTAGGATTAGGGTTGCGGTGAGGGTGAGGGTTATGTTTAGGGTTAGGGTGAGGGTTAGGTTTAGGGTGATGTTTAGGGTGAGGGTGAGGGTTAGGGTGACAGTGATGGTTCGGGTGAGGGTGAGGATTAGGGTGTGGATGAGGGTTATGATGAGGGTGAGGGTTAGGGTTAGATTTAGGGTGTGGATTAGGGTTAGGGTTAGGATTAGGGTGAGGGGTATGATCAGGGATAGGGTGAGTTTTTGGGTTAGTGTGAGGTTTAGGGTAAGTGTGAGGATAACGGTTAGGGTGAGGGATAGGGTTATTGTTAGGGTTAGGGAGAGGATTAAGGTTAGGTTTAGGGTTATGGTGAGATTGAGGGTTAGGTTGAGGTGAGGGTTCGGGTTTGGGTGAGGTTTAGGGTGATGGTGAGGGTTAGGGTTAGGGTAAAGGTGAGGGTGAGGATCAGAGTAATGGTTAGTGTTAGGTTTAGGGTGAGGGTGAGTTTTCGGATTAGGATTAGGGTTAGGGTTAGGCTTAGTGTGAGGGTGAGGGTGAGGATGAGGGTGAGAGTTAGGGTTAGGGTGAGGGTTAGGGTTATGGTTAGGGTTAGGGTTAGGATGAGCGTTATGCTGAGGGTTAGGGTTAGAGTTAGTGTGAAGGTTAGGTTTAGGGTTAAGGTTAGCTTGAGGGTGAGGGTTTAGTTTAGGTAACGTTTAGGGTAAGATTAGGGTGACGTTTAGGATGAGGTTGAGGGTTAAGATGAGGTTTTCGGTTAGGGTGAGCATTAGGGTTAGGATTAGGGTCAGGGTTATTGTTAGGGTGATGTTTAGGGTGAGGGTGAGGGTGAAGGTTCGGGTGAGGGGGAGGGTTAGAGTTAGGGTTAGCCTGAGGCTTATGGTTATGGTTATGGTAATGGTGAAGGTTAGGGTGAGTGTGAGGTTGAGGGTGAGGGTTAGGGTGAGGGTTATAATGAGGGTGAGCTTTAGGGTGAGAGTGAGGGTTCGGGGGAGGGTTCGGGGGAGGGGGAGGGTTATGGTTATGGTTTGGTTTAGAGTTAGGGTTAGGGTGTGGATGAGGGTTAGGGTTAGGATTAGAGTTAGGGTGACGGTAAGGCTTCGGGTGAGGGTTAGGGTGAGGATGAGAGTTAGGGTTAGGGTGAGGGTGAGGGTAAGTGTTAGCGTGAGGACTAGGGTTAGGTTTAGGATTAGGGTGAGTCTTAGGGTTATGGTGAGGGTGAGGCTGAGGGTTAGGTTCATTATTAAGGTTAGGGTTAGTGTGAGGGTTAGTGATAGTGTTAGGGTTAGGGTGAGGGTTAGAGTTAGGGTAAAGGTGAGGGTTAGTCTGAGACGTAGGGTTAGGGTTAGGGTGAGAGTTAGGCTCAGTGTGAGGGTTAGGGTTAGGGTGAGGGTAAGGGTTAGGTTTAGGGTTAGGGTGAGGGTGAGTGTGAGGGTGAGTGTTAGGGTTATGGTGAGGGTTAGTGTCAGGGGGTGGGCTAGGTTGAGGGTTAGGTTGGGGGTGAGAGTGAGTGTGAGTTTTTCGTTTAGGTAAGGTTTAGGGTTAGGGTTAGGGTGAGGATTAGGGTGAGGTTGTGGGTTAGGGTTAGGGTGAGGGTGAGGGTTAATGTTTGGATGAGGGTTAGGGATAGGGTTAGTGTGAGGGTGAGGGTGAGGGTGAGGCTTTCGTTTACATCAGGGTTAGGATTAAGCTGAGGTTAGGGTTAGGGTGAGGGTTAGGGCTAGGATTAGGGTATGGGTCAAGTTTAGTGTGATGTTTAGGGTGAGGGTGAGGGTTAGGGTGAGAGTTAAGATGAAGTTTAGGGTTAGTGTTAGGATTAGGGTTAGGTTGAGGGTGAGGTTTAGGGATAGAGTTAGGGTTATGGGGAGTGTTAAATTGAGGGTCAGGGTTAAGTTTAGTGTTAGGGTTAGGGTTAGCATGAGGGTTAGGCTGAGGATTAGTTTTAGGGTTAGTGTGAGGGTTAGGGTTAGGTTAGGGTTAGGGTTAGGGTTTGGTTAGGTTGAAGGTTAGCTTTAGGTTTAGGGTTAGGATAAGGTTTAGGCTGAGGGTTAGGTTTAGGGTTAGTGTGAGGGTTAGGTTTCGGGTTAGGGTGTGGACTATGCTGAGGGTGAGGGTTAGGGTGAGGGTTAGGGTTATGGCTGGGGTTAGCGTCAGGGGTAGGCTGAGGGTTAGTATTAGGGTATAGACTAGGGTTAGGCTGAAGTTGAGGGTGAGGTTGAGGGTGAGGGTTACTGTTAGAGTGAGGGTTAGAGTGAGGGTGAGGGGGAGTGGGAGTATTTGGTTTAGGGTTAGAGTTAGGTTGAGGGTGAGTGTTAGGATTAGGGTTAGCACTAGGTTTAGGCTGAGGGTTAGGGTCAGTTTGAGGGTGAGGTTTAGGGTTAGGGTGAGGGTTAGGGTTAGGGTTAGTTTTAGGGTAAGGTTTAGGGTTAGGGTTAGGGTTAGGATGAGCATAGGCTGAGGGTTAGGGTTAGGGTTAGGGTTTGGTTAGGGTGAAGATTGCTTTTAGGTTTAGGGTTAGGATAAGGTTTAAGATAAGGTGAGGGTGAGGGGTAGGGTGAGGTTGTGGGTTTGGGTTATGGTTAGTTTTAGGTTTAGGGTTAGGTTGAGGGGAAGGGTTAGAGTGAGCTTTAGGCTGAGGGTGAGGGTGAGGGTTTCAGTTAGTTAAAGGTTAGGGTTAGGGTGACGATTAGGGTGAGGGTGAGGATTAAGCTGAGGTTAGGTTCAGGGTGAGGGTTCGGGTTAGGGTGAGGGTTAGGGTTAGGATGATGTTTAGGGTGAAGGTGAAGGTTAGAGTGAGGGTGAGGGTTAGGGTTAGGGTTAGGTTTAATGTGAGGCTGAGGGTTAGGAATAGGAATAGGATTAGGGTTAGGGTTCAGCTGAGGGTGAGGATCAGGGTGTGGGTGAAGGTCAGGGTCAGGGTTATGTTTAGGGCTAGAGTGAGGGTTACGGTTATTTTGAGGGTTATGGTTAGGGTTAGGGTGAGGGTAAGGGTTAGGGTGAGGGTTAGGGTGAGTGTGAGGGTTTGGAATAGGGTTTGGGATAGGGTTAGGGTGAGGGTTAGGTTTTGGGTGATGTTTAGAGTGAGGGTGAGGGTGAGGATGAGGGTACGGTTGAGGGTGAGGATTCGGTTGAGGGTGAGGTTTAGGGTGTGAGTGAGGATTAGGGTTAGGGTGAGGGTTAGGTTGAGGGTGAGGGTGAGGTTAGGGTTAGGGTTTGGGTTAGAGATAGGGTGAGTTTGAGAGTGAGGGTTAGGTTTAGGATTAGGGTGAGTGTTAGGGTTAGGTTGAGGGTTAGGTATATTGTTAGGGTAAAGGTAAGGGTGAGGGTGGGTGTTAGGGTTAGGTTTAGGGTTAGAGTTAGGGTGAGCGTGAGGGTGAGGGTTATGATTAGGGTTAGGTGAAGGTGAAGGAGAGGGTGAGGGTGAGGGTTAGGTTTAGGGTGAGGTTCAGGCTTACGGTTAGGGTTAGTGTGAGGGTTAGTGTTAGGGTTAGGATGAGGGTTAGGGTTAGGATTAGGGTGAGGTTTAGGGCTACGTTTAGGGTTAGGATAAGTGTTAGGCTGAGGGTTAGGGTTAGGGTTAGTGTGAGGGATTGGCTTAGGGTTAGGGTAAGACTTAGGGTGAGGGTAAAGGTTAGGGTGAGAGTTAGAGTGAGGGTGAGGGTTAGGGTTAGGGTGAGTGTTAGGGTAAAATTTAGGTTTAGGGTTAGGGTTAGGGTGAGGGTAAGGGTGTGAGTAAGTGTTAGGGTGAGGTTTAGGGTGAGGGTGAGGGTTAGCGTCAAGGTTAGGTTTAGGGTGAGGGTTAGGGTTTGGGTAATTGTTAGGGTGAGGTTTAGTGTGAGGGTGAGGGTTAGGGTTAGGGTGAGGGTAAGTGTAAGGGTGAGGATTAGTGTGAGTCTGAGGGTTAGGGTTAGCATTAGGGTGATGGTGAGGGTTAGGGTAGGATTAGAGTTAGGGTGAGAGTAAAGCTTAGGGTGAGGGTTAGGGTGAGGTTGAGGGTTATTTTTAGGGTGAGTGGGAGGTTAAGTGTTAGGGTAAGGACTAATTTTAGGGTTAAGATTAGGGTGAGTGTTAGGGTTATTGTGAGGGTGAGGGTGAGGGTTAGGTTCAGTATTAGGTTTAGGGTTAGTGTGAGGGTTAGTGATAGGGTTTGGGTTAGGGTGAGGGTCAGAGTTAGGGTTAAGGTGAGGGTTAGTCTGAGAGGTAGGGTTAGGGTTAGGGTGAAGGTTAGGCTTACTGTGAGGGTTAGGGATAGGTTTAGGGTTAGGGTGAGGGTGAGTTTGAGGGTGAGGGTTTGGGTTAGGGTGAGGGTTAGTGTTAGGGTGATGGCTAGGTTGAGGGTTAGGGTTTGGGTGAGGGTGAGGTTTTCGGTTAGGTAAGGATTAGGGTTCGGGTTAGGGTGAGGATTAGGGTGAGGTTGTGGGTTAGGTTTAGGGTGAGGGTGAGGGTCAGGGTTAGTGTTAGGATGAGGGTTAGCGTTAGGATTAGGGTGAGTGTGAGGGTTCCGATGAGGGTTCGGGTGAGGGTTAGGGTGTGGGTTAAGGTTTGGTTTTGGGTGAGGGTTAGGGTGACAGTGAGTGTTAGGGTGAGGGTGAGGTTGAGTGTGAGGGTTAGGGTTAGGTTTAGGGATAGGATTAGGGTTAGGTTTAGGGTAAGGGTTAGGGTTAGGTTGAGGGTTAGGTTTAGGGCTAGGGATAGGGTTAGGGTGAGGTTAGGTTGAGGGTGAGGGTTAAGCTGTGGTTAGGGTTAGGGTTATGGTTAGGGTTAAGTTGATGTTTAGTGTTCGGTGAGGGTGAGGGTGAGGGTTAGTGTTAAGGTTAGGTTTAGGTTGAGGGTGATTGTGAGGGTGAGGATTAGGAATAGGATTAGGGTTAGGGTTAAGCTGAAGCTGAGGGTCAGGGTGAGGGTGAAGGTTAGGGTCAGGGTTAGGATTAGGGTTAGAGTGAGGGTTACGGTTAGTGTGAGGATAATGTTTAGGGTTAGGGTGAGGGTAAGGATTTAGGGTGAGAGTAAAGGTTAGGGTGAGGATTAGGGTGAGTGTGAGGGTTTGGATTAGGGTTTGTGTTAGAGTTAGGGTGAGGGTTAGGATTTGGGTGATGTTTAGAGTGAGTGTGAGGGTTAGGGTGAGGATGAGGGTGAGGGTGAGGGTGAGGGTGAGGGTTCGGTTGAAGGTGAGGGTTAGGGTGTGGGTGAGTATTAAGTTTAGGGTGAGGGTTAGCGTTAGGCCTAGGATTAGGGTTAGGTTGAGGGTTAGGGTTAGGATTAGGGTGAGGGGTAGGGACAGGGGTAGGGTCAGGTTTAGGGTGAGGTTTAGGGTGAGTGTGAGGGTTAGGGTGAGGGTGAGGGTGAGGGTTAGGGTTAGGGTTTGCGTTAGACTTAGGGTGAGTTTGAGGGTGAGGGTTAGGTTTAGAATTAGGGTGAGGGTTAGGGTTAGGTTGAGGGTTAGGGATAGTGTTAGGGTTAGGGTAAGGGTGAGGGTGAATGTTAGGATTAAGTTACATTTAGGGTAAGGCTGAGGGTGATTGAGAGGATGAGGGTGAGGCTTAGGGTTAGGTGAGGTTTAGGTTTACGGTTAGAGTTAGGGTGAGGGTTAGGATTAGGGTTATGGTTAGGATGAGGGTTAGGCTAAGGGTTAGGATTAGGGTTAGGGTGAGGTTTAGGGCTAGGTTTAGGGTTAGGATAAGGATTAGGCTGAGGATTAGGGTTCGGGTTAGTGTGAAGGTTAGGTTTAGTGTTAGGGTAAGAGTTAGTGTGAGGGTTAGGTTGAGGGTGAGGTTTAGGGTTAGGGTGAGTGTTAGGGTCAATTTTAGGTTTAGAGTTAGGGTTAGAGTGAGGGAAAGGGTGTGGGTAAGTGTTAGGGTGAGGTTTAGAGTGAGGGTGAGGGTTAGCGTCAAGGTAAAGGTTAGGGTTAGGGTTAAGGTGAGGGTTAGGGTTTGGGTGAGTGTTAGGGTGAGTTTTAGGGGGAGGGGGAGGGTTAGGGTTAGGGTAAAGTGTTAGGGAGAGGGTTACGGTGAGGCTGAGAGTTATGGTTAGCATTAGGGTGAGGGTGAGGGTTAGGGTGTAGTTTTGGGTTAAGGTTAAGGATAGGGTGAGGATTAGGGTTAGGGTTAGGTTGAGGGTGAGGGTTAGGGTGAGGGGTAACATTAGAGTTTGGGTGAGGGTTAGGTTTAGTGTGAGGATTAGGGTTGGTTTAGGGTGACGGTAAGGGTTAGGGTGACAGTTAGGTTGAATGTGAGGTAGGATGAGGGTTAGGGTTAGGGTGAGGGTTAGGGATAGGTTTAGGGTTAGGGTGAGGGTTAGGGTTAGGATTAGAGTTAGGGTGACGGTAAGGCTTCGGGTGAGGGTTAGGGTGAGGATGAGAGTTAGGGTTAGGGTGAGGGTGAGGGTAAGTGTTAGCGTGAGGACTAGGGTTAGGTTTAGGATTAGGGTGAGTCTTAGGGTTATGGTGAGGGTGAGGCTGAGGGTTAGGTTCATTATTAAGGTTAGGGTTAGTGTGAGGGTTAGTGATAGTGTTAGGGTTAGGGTGAGGGTTAGAGTTAGGGTAAAGGTGAGGGTTAGTCTGAAAGGTAGGGTTAGGGTTAGGGTGAGAGTTAAGCTAAGTGTGAGGGTTAGGGTTAGGGTGAGGGTAAGGGTTAGGTTTAGGGTTAGGGTGAGGGTGAGTGTGAGTGTGAGGGTTAGGGTTATGGTGAGGGTTAGTGTTAGGGGGTGGGCTAGGTTGAGGGTTAGGTTGAGGGTGAGAGTGAGTGTGAGTTTTTCGGTTAGGTAAGGTTTAGGGTTAGGGTTAGGGTGAGGATTAGGGTGAGGTTGTGGGTTAGGGTTAGGGTGAGGGTGAGGGTGAGGGTGAGGGTTAATGTTAGGATGAGCGTTAGGGATAGGGTTAGTGTGAGGGTGTGGGTGAGGGTGAGGGTTAGGCTCAGGGTTAGTGTGAGGTTTAGGTTTACGGTGAGGGTAATGGTTAGGGTGAGGGTTAGGGTTAGGGTTAGGTTGAGGGTTAGTGTTAGGTTGTTGTTTATTGTGAGAGTGAGGTTTAGGGTGTGGGTGAGTATTCGGGTAGAGTTAGGGTTCGGGTTAGGGTTAGGGATAGGGTTAGGGTTTGGGTAAAGTTTAGGGTGAGGGTGATGATTAGGGTTAGCGTGAGGGTTAGGGTTAGTTTTAGGGTTAAGATGAGGTTTAGGCTGAGGGTTAGTATAAGGGATAGGGTGAGGGTTAGGGTTACGGTTAATATGAGTGTTAGGTTTAGGGTTAGGGTTTGGGTTAGGTTGACTCTAATGGTTAGGGTGAGGGTTAGGGTGAGGCTCAGGGATAGGTTTAGGGTGAGGGTTAGGTTGAGTGTTAGGATTATGGTTATGGTTAGGGTAAGGCTGAGGGGGAAAGAGAGGTTGAGGGTGAGCTTTAGGATTAAGGTTACTGATAGGGTGAAGGTTAGGCTCAGGGGTAGGGTTAGGGTTAGGTTGAGGGTTAGGTTTAGTGTGAGGTTTAGGGTTAGGGTTAGAGTGAGGGTTAGGTTTAGTGTGTTGGTTAGGGTTAGGTTTAGGTTGAGGGTAAGGGTTAGGGTGAGGGTTAGGGTGAGAGCGAGGTTTAGGGTTAGCATTAGGTTTAAGGTTAGGGTTAGGATGAGGGTTAGGGTGAGGGAGAGGGTGAGAGTGAGGGTAAGGGTTAGGATGAGGGTCAGGTTTAGTGTGCCGCGGACTGGGTTCTGTCGGGCCACGCCGACCCCAGTAGAGTCTGCTTAGCATGGGAAACCATCTATCAGACCATGATAGGGGCCTCGAGACCTATCTCTGAGTTTTGGGACTTCACCGAAGTCTACCTCAGAGAATGGGGCTTTACAGAAACCTATCTCCAAGTTTTGGGACTTCACCGAAGTCTACCTCGGAGAATAGGGCTTCTAAGAGGCCTACTCCTGGGAAAAGGCTGGCAAAACCCCTGGAAAAGATGTGTTTCTGCCTATCTTTTCCTCATAAGAGTGCCTATTAATCTTTTACTGTTTTTGCTGTTCATTGTACTTACTCATTGTCAACGTTCCCTTATTCAAAGCTCTTTCTTAAGAGTGTTGACGACTCCAATATCTGAGGAGTGTCTTAAAAATATGACTAACTCACCAGAGTTATGTGCTACTCTGAAACCCCTCTCATGGAGGCTAGTAGACAAATATAAGTAAATATAAAAGTATTGGAGGTTTCACAAAGTCACTCCAGCAGAAGGAATTGTAAGAAATTTACAAGAAGCTGTAGGCGCGGCTAGAACAGAAGGAATGTATGGCAGTTGCTGAGATAACTACTTAGGAGAAAGAACTTCCTCATTTACTAAGAGACTTGCTAAATCTAAGTCTCCTTGGTGTTTACTATTAAAGAAGGAACAGAAAAGATCTTAATGGGACAGTTAAGGCCTCTATAGAAAAAAGTAGTGGTTAATTGGTGACAATCATCGAAACCCATTGTATTTCTTAAAAATAGAGGTAAAGCCGGAAACAAGTGCCTATCAGGCGACCAGCTGGTGACCGCCCAAGAATGAAGCCCTGCAGCAAGATTATGTAACCTTTTGCCCTTTCTTATGGAGACTTTTTGCTATAAAAGTTTGTTATCCTCTGCATTAAATCGCACTCAGCACTCAGCATCCACTCCTAATGTGTGTGAGTTGTCTGTTTGCCATCTCCCCATCCTATTCCAGGTTCCTCCCCTAGGTATCCTCCGTTGTCCCGACAGAACCCGGTCCGCGGCAGGTGGCGCCCAACGTGGGGCACAGAGCAGGACAAGAAGCAGTTTCTTCAGTCCGTGGCATTAGTGTGAGGGTGAGGGTTAGGTTTAGTGTGAGGGTGAGGGTTAGGTTTAGGGTGAGTATTAGGGTTAGGGTAAGGGTGAGGGTTAGGGTTAGGGTTAGGGTGAGGGTGAGGGTCAGGGTGAGGGATAGGTTTAGGTTGAGGATTAGATTTAGGGTGAGGTTTAGAGTTTGGATTAGGGTGAGATTTAGGGTTAGGGTGATGTTTATTGTGAGGGTGAGTGTTAGGGAGAGTGTGAGTGTTCGGGTGAGGGTGACTGTTCGGGTGAGGGTGACGATTAGGGTGTGGTTGAGGTTAGGGTTAGTATGAGAGTCAGGGTGAAGTGTAGGGATAGGGTTAGGGTGAGGGTTAGGGTTAGTGTGAAGGTTAGAGTTAGGGTTAGGGTTAGGGTTAGCGTTAGTGTGAGGATAAGAGTTAGGGTGTGGGTTAGTGTGAGGGTGAGGGTTAGAGTTAGCGTTAGGGTTAGGGTGTAGGTTACTGTGAGGGTGAGGGTTATGGTGAGGTTTAGGGTTAGGGTGAGGGTTAGGATTAGGGTTAGTGTGAGGGTTAGTGTTAGGGTGATGTTTAGGGTGAGGTTGAGGGTTAGTGTGAGGGTGAGAGTGAGGGTGAGGGTTAGGGTTAGGTTTAGGGTGAGGGTGTGGGTTAGGGTTAGGATTAGTGTTAGGTTTAGGCTGAGGGTGAGGATGAAAGTAAGTGTGAGGTTTAGGGATAGGGTTAGTATTAGGTTAAAGTTAGTTTTAGGGTGAGGGTTAGGGTTAGGTATATTGTTAGGGTTAGGGTTTGGGTTAGTTAGGGTGAGGGTGAGGGTTAGCGTTAGGGTTAGGTTTAGGGTTAGGGTGAGGGTGGGGTTCAGGGTTAGAGTTAGGATTATGTTTAGGGTAAGCCTGAGGGGGAAGTGGAGGTTGAGTGTGAGGTTTTGGTTTAGGGTTACGGTTAGGGTGAGGGTTACAGTTAGGTTTAGCGTTAGTATAAGGGCTAGGCTGAGGGTAAGGGTTAGGGTTAGTGTGAGTGTTAGGTTTAGGGATAGGGTTTGGGTTAGGTTGAGGGTAAAGTTTAGAGTGAGAGTTATGGAGAGGATAAGGGTTAGGGTTACCGTGAAGGTTCGGGTGAGGGTTAGGGTTAGGGTTATGGTTAGGGGTAACATGAGGGTTAGGGTGAAGGTTAGGTTTAGGGTTAGGGTTCGGGTGTGGGTTAGGTTGTGGGTAAGTGTTAGAGTGAGGGTTAGGGTGAGGGTGAGGGTTAATAGGAGGGTGAGGGTTAGTGTTAGCATTAGGGTTAGGGTGAGGGTGAGGGTTAGGTTTAGGGTGAGGGTTAAGGTGAGGGTTAGGGTTAAGGTTAGGGATAGGGTGAGGATTAGGGTTAGAGTTAGGAATAGGGTGAGGGTTAGGCTGAGGGGTAGTGTTAGGTTTAAGGTGAGTGTTAGGTTTAGTGTGAGGATTAGGGTTAGGTTTAGGGTGAGGTTTAGGTTTATTGTGAGGGTTAGGGTTAGTGTTAGGGTGAAGGTAAGGGTTAGGGTGAGGTTTACGGTGAGGGTGAGGTTTAGGGTTAACATTAGGTTTAGGTTTAAGGTTAGGGTGAGGGTTAGGGTTAGGGTGAGGGTGAGGGTGAGGGTGAGGCTTATGTTTAGGATGAGGATTAGGGTTAAGGTGAGGGTTCGGGTTAGGTTTAGGGTGAGGGTTAGGGTCAGGGTAAGGGTTAGGGTGAGGGTTAGGGTTATGGTTAGGTTTAGTGTGAGGGTCAGGGTGAGGGTTAGGGTTAGGTTCAGGGTTAGGGTTAGGGTTAGGTGAGAGTTAGGGTTAGGGTTAGTGTTAGGGTGAGGGTGAGGGTTATGGTCAGGGTTAGGTGGAGGATTATGGTGAGGGTTAGGGTTAGGATAAGTGTTAGGGTTAAGGTTAGGCTGAGGGTGAGGGTGAAAGGGATGGTGAGGGTTAGGGTTAGGGTTAGGGTGAGGGGTAGTGTGAGGGGTAGTGTTAGGTTTAGGGTGAGGATTAGGTTTAGGGTGATGTTTAGGGTGAGGGTGAGGTTTAGGGTGAGGGTTAGGGTGAGGGTTAAAGTTAGGGTTAGGGTTATGTTTAGGGTGAGGCAGAGGGTTAGTGTTAGGAATAGGATTACGGTTAGGGTTAAACTGAGCCTGAGGGTAAGGGTGAGGGTGAAGTTTAGGGTCAGGGTTAGGATTAGGGTTAGAGTGAGGGTTATGGTTAGTGTGAGGTTATGGTCAGGGTTCGGGTGAGGGTAAGGGTTAGGGTGAGAGTAAAGTTTAGGGTGAGGGTTAGGGTGAGTGTGAGGGTTTGGATTAGGGTTTGGGTTAGGCTTAGGGTGAGGGTTAGGGTTTGGTTGATGTTTAGAGTGAGAGTGAGGGTTAGGTTGTAGGTGAGGATTAAGTTTAAGGTGCGGGTTAGCGTTAGGGGTAGGTTTAGGGTTAGGTTGAGGGTTAGGGTAGGGTTAGGGTGAGGAGTAGGGACAGGAGTAGGGTCAGGTTCAGGGTGAGATTTAGGGTGAGTGTGAGGGTTAGGTTGAGGGTGAGGGTGTGGGTTAGGGTTAGGGTTTGCGTTAGACTTAGGGTGAGTTTGAGGGTGAGGGTTAGATTTAAGATTAGGGTGAGGGTTAGGGTTAGGTTGAGGCTTAGGGATAGTGTTAGGGTTAGGGTAAGGGTGAGGGTGAGTGTTAGATTTAGATTTAGGGTTAGAGTTAGGGTGAGGGTGAGGGTGAGGGTTAGGATTTTGTTATTATTAGGGTTAGGCTGAGGGTGATGGAGAGAGTGAGGGTGAGGGTTAGGGTTAGGGTGAGTTTGAGGGTGAGGGTTAGGTTTAGGATTAGGATTAGGTTTAGGGTTAGGGGGAGTGTTACAGTGAGGGTGAGGGTTCGGGTTCGGGTGAGGGTTAGTGTGTGGGTGAGAGTTAGGGTTAGGGTGAGGATTAGGTTTAGGCTTAGGGTTAAGGTTGTGGTGAGGGTATAGGTTAGGGTTAGGTTTAGTGTGAGGATGAGGGTTAAGGTTAGTTTTAGGGTTAGGGTGAGGGTTACGGTTAGGGTTACGGTTAGGGTTAGGGTGAGGGTGAGGTATAGGTTGAGGGTTAATGTTAGGGTGAAGGTTAGGGCTAGTGTTAGGTCAGGGTGAGGGTGAGGGTGAGTGTTAGGTTTAGGTTAAGAGTTAGGGTGAAGGTGAGGGTGAGGGTTAGTATTAGGGTTAGGGTTATGGTTAGGATGAGGGTTAGGCTGAGGGTTAGGGTTAGGGTTAGTGTCACCGTTAGGGTTAGGGTTAGGGTTAGGGTTAGTGTGAAGTTTAGTGTTAGATTTAGGGTTCTTTTGAGAATTAGGGTTAGGGTTAGGGATTGGCTTAGTGTGAGGGTAAGTGTTAGGGTGAGGGTTAGGGTGAGGGTGAAGTTTAGGGTTAGGGTGAGTGTTAGGTTTAGGGTTATGATGAGGGTGAGGGTTAGGGTGAGCCGTAGGTTTAGGGTTAGGGTTAGTTTGCGGGTTAGGGTGAGGGTAAGGGTTAGGGTGAGGTTAAGGTTGAGGGTGAGTTTTAGGGTTAGGGTGAGGGTAAGGTTTAGGGTGAGGGTTAGGGTGAGGGTTAGGGTTAGGGTTAGTGATAGGGTAAGGATTAGTGTTAGTGTGAGAGTTAGGGTGAGGGTAAGGTTTAGGGTTAGTGTGAGGAAAAGGGTTAGGGTGAGGATTAGGGTGAGGGTGAGGGTTAAGGTTAGGGTGATGGTTAGGGTTAGGGTTATGGTTAAGGTGAGGGTTAGGGTGAGCTCTAGGTTTACGGTTAGGGTTATTTTGCGGGTTAGGGCGAGTGTAAGGATTAGGGTGAATTTTAGGTTTAGGGTGAGGGTTATGGTTAGGGTGAGGGTAAGGGTTAGGGTGAGGGTAAGGGTGAGGTTTCGGGTTAGGGTTAGGTATAGGGTGAGGATTAGGGTTAGTGTGAGGGTTAGGATTAAGTTTATTGTGAGGATAAGGGTTAGGGTGAGGGTTAGAGTGAGGGTGTGGTGTTGGGTTAGTGTTAGGGATAGGGTGAGCGTAAGGGTGAGGGTTAGGTTTAAGGTGAGGGTTATGGTGAGGTTTAGGGTGAGGGTGAGGGTCGGTTGAGGGTTATTGTTAGGATTAGTGTTAGGGTTAGGGTGAGGGCTAGGGTGAGTGTGAGGTTTGGGTGAGGGTGAGGGTGAGTGTTTCAGTTATGTAACTGTTAGGGTTAGTGTGAGGATTAGGGTGAGGGTGAGGGTTAACCTGAGGTTAGGTTTAGCCTGATGGTTAGGGTTAGGGTTAGGGTGTGGGTTAGGGTTAGGGTGATGGTTAGGGTGAGTGTGAGGCTGAGAGTTAGGATTAGGAATAGGGTTAGTTTTAGGGTCAGGCTGAGGTGAGGGTCAGGGTGAGGGTGAAGGCTCGGGTTAGGGTTATAGTTAGGGTGAGGGTTAAGCTTAGTGTGTGGGTTAGGGTTAGGTTTATGTTTCGGGTGAGCGTTAGGATTATATTTAGGGTTAGCATAAGGGTTAGGCTGAGGGTTAAGTTTAGGGTTAGTCTGAGGGTTAGGTGTAGGGTTAGGGTAAGTGTAAAGTTTAGGGTGAGGGTTAGGGTGAGTGTGAGGGTTAGGATTAGGGTGAGGGTTAGCGTGAAGGTTAGGTTTACGGTTAGGGTAGGGTGAAGGTTAGGGTGTGGGTTAGTGTAAGGGTGAGGGTTAGGGTGAGGGTTAGGATTAGGGTTAGCATTAAGTTTAGGGTGAAGGTGAGGGTTAGGGTGAGGGTTTGGGTTAAGGTTAAAGATAGGGTGAGGATTAGGTTTAGGGTTAGGTTTAGGGTGAGGGTTAGGAGGAGCGGTAGGCTTAGGGTTAGGGTGAAGTTTAGGTTTAGTGTGAGAGTTAGTGTTAGGGTTAGGGTGATGGTAAGGGTTAGTGTGAGGGTTATGGTGAGTGTGAGGTTTAGGGTTAGCATTAGTTTTAGCGTTAGGTTTAGGATGAGTGTTAGGGTTAGGTTTAGGGTTAGTGTGAGGGTGAGGGTGAAGGTTAGAGTTAGGATGAGGGTAGGGGTTAGGGGTAGAGTGAGGGTTAGGGTTAGGGTTACTGTGAGGGTTAGGATTATGGTGAGGTTTATGGTGAGGGTGAGGGTTAGGTTTAGCATTAGGGTGAGGGTTAGCTTTAGGGTCATGATTAGTGTCCGGGTGAGGGTTAGGATGAGGGTGAGTGTTCTGCTGAGAGTTAGGATTAGGGTTAGGATCAGGGATAAATTTAGTGTGAGGGTAAGGGTTAGGGTGAGTGTTAGGCTGAGGGTCAAGTTTAGGGTTAGGGTGAGCGTTAGGGTTAGGATTAGGGTTATATTTAGGGTGAGGGTTAGGGTGAGCGGTAGGTTTAGGGTCAGGGTTAGTTTGTGGGTTATGGTGAGGGTAAGGTTTAAGGTGAGGTTTAGGTTGAGGATGAGGATTAGGGTTAGGGTAAGTGTAAGGGTTAGGTTGAGAGTGAGTGTGAAGGTGAGGGTTAGGGTTAGCATTAGAGTTAGGGTGAGAGTGAGGGTTAAGGTGAGGTTTAGTTTGAGGATGAGGATTAGTGTTAGTGTGAGGTTTAGGGTGAGGGTTAGTGTTAGGGTTTGGGTTAGGGTGAGGGTGAGGTATAGGGTGAGGGTTAGTGTTAGGGTGAGGGTTAGGGATAGGGTTAGAGTTAGGGTGAGGATGAGGGTGAGTGTTAGGTTTAGGTTTAGGGTGAATGTGAGGGTGCGAGTTAGGATTAGGAATAGGGTTAGGGTTAGGGTTAGGGTTAGGCTGAGAGTGAGGGTCAGGGTTAGGATGAGGGTTAGGGTTTGGGTGATGTTTAGGGTGAGACTGAGGGTTTGGGTGAGGGTGAGGTATCGTGTTAGGGTGTGGGTGGGATTAGGGTTATGGTGAGGGTTAGCATTAGGTTTAGGGTTAGTGTGACAGTGAGGGTGAGGGGTGGGGTTAGGGTTAGGTTGAGTGTTACGGTTAGGATTAGGGTGATGGTTAGGGAGAGGGGTAATGTTAGGGTTAGGGTGAGGTTTAGGATGAGTGTGAGGGTTAGGGTTAGGTTGAGAGTTAGGTTTAGGGTTAGGGTGAGGGTTAGGGTTAGAGTTAGGGGTAAGGTGAGTTTGAGGGTGAGGGTTAGGTTTAGGTTTAGTCTTAGGGTTAAGGTTATGGTGAGGGTAAGTGTTAGGGTGAGGTTTAGTGTGTGGATGAGGGTTAGGGTTATTATTAGGGCTAGGGTGAGTGTTAGGGTGAAGGTTAGGGTTAGGGTTAGCGTTAGGGTGAGGGTGAGGTATAGGGTGAGGTTTAGGGTTAGGGTGAGGGTTAGGGATAATGTTAGGTTAGGGTGAGGGTGAGGGTGAGTGTTAGGTTTAGGTTTAGGTTTAGAGTTAGGGTGAGGGTTAGGATTAGTGTTAGGGTTAGGGTTAGGATGAGGGTTAGGCTGAGGGTTAGGGTTAGGGTTAGGGGTCGCATAATGTTTAGGTTGAGGGTTAGGGTTAGGCTTAGTGATAGGGTTAGAGTGAGGGGTAGGCTGACGGTAAGTGTTAGGGTGAGGTTTAGGGTGAGGTTGAGTATTAGGCTTAGCATCATTCTTAGGGTGAGGTTTAGGCTTAGGTATAGCATTAGGGTTAGGGTTAGGGTTAGCGTGAGGGTTAGGATTAAGGCTAAGGTTAGGGTGAGGTTTAGGGTTAGCATTAGGTTTAGCGTTAGGGTGAGGGTTTGGGTTACATTGAGGGTTACCTTTCATGTGAGGGTTAGGGTAAGGGTTAGGTTTAGGATGAGGGTTAGGGTTGGTGAGAGGTTTATGGTGAGGGTGAGTGTTAGGGTTAGCGTCAGCGTTAGGGTGAGGGTGAGGTTTTGGGTTAGGTTAGGCTGAGGGTGAGGGTTAGGGTGAGGGTTAGGTTGTTGGTAAGTGTTAGAGTGAGGGTTAAAATGAGGGTGAGGCTTAGGATAAGGGTGAGGGTAAGGGTTAGTGTGAGGGTTAAGGTGAGGGTGAGGGATAGGGTTAGCATTAGGGTTAGGGTTAGGTTTAGGGTGAGCGATCTGAATAGGGTTAGGGTTAGGGATAGGGTGAGGGTGAGGGTTATATTGAGGCTGAGGGTGACGTTGAGGGTTAGGGATAGGGTTAGGGTGAGGGTGAGGGTGTGGGTGAGGGTTAGGGTTAGGATTAGTATTAGGGTTAGGGTTTCGCTGAGGGAGAGCTTGAGGGAGAGTGATAGGGTTAGGTTTAGGTTTAGGGTGAGGGTTAGGGTTAGTGTGAGTGTTAGGATTAGGGTGAAGTTTAGGTTTACGGTTAGGGTGCGTGTTAGTGTGAGGTTTAGGGTTAGGGTTAGGGTTAGGTTAGGGTTAGGGTGAGGGTTAGGGTTAATGTTAGGGTTAGGTTGAGGGTGAGGGTAATGGTGATGGTGAGAGTTAGGGTTAGGATTTACGGTTAGGGTTAGTTATAGGGTGAGGCTTAGGGTGAGGGGTAGGGCTAGGGTTAGGAAGAGGGTTAGGGTTAGTGTCAGGGTTAGAGTTATGGTTAGGGTTAGGGTGAGGCTATGGATTAGGGTGAGGTTTAGTGTGAGGGTGAGGGTTAGTGTGAGGGTTTTTGTTAGGTTTAGCTTAAGGTTTATGGTGAGGTCTAATGTGAGGTTGCAGGTTAGGGAGAGGGAAAGGGTGAGGGAGAGCGTGTCAGTTAGGTAAGGGTTAGGATTCGGGTCAGGGTGAGAATTAGGGTGAGGGTTAGTGATAGGATGAAGTTTAGGGTTAGGCTGATGGTTAGGGTTAGTGTGAGGTTTAGGGTTAGGGTTAGGGTTAGAGTGAGGTTTAGGGTTTGGATTGCATTATGGTTAGGGTGAGGGTTAGGGTGATTTTGAGGGTTAGGGATAGGGTTAGGGTTAGTGTTAGGGTGAGGGTTAGGGTTAGGATTAGGTTTAGGATGATAGTTAGGGTAAGGGGTAGGGTTAGGGTTAGGGTGAATGTTAGGATTAGGGAGAGGGTTAGGGTAATGGTTAGGGTTAGGGTTAGGGTGAGGTTAAGGATTAGGGTGAGGTTGAGGGTTAGTGTTAGGTTTAGGGTGATGGTGAGGGTGAGGGTTAGGGTTAGGTTTAGGCTTAGTTTGAGGGATAGGATGAGGGTTTTGTTTAGTGTTAGTGTTAGGGTTAGGGTGAGGTTTAATATTAGTGTGAGGGTTAGGGTGAGGTTGAGGGTGAGAGTAAGGGTTTGGGTGAGGGTTAGAGTGAGTTTTAACGTTCTGGTTAGGGCTAGGGTGAGGCTTACGGTGAGGGTCAGGGTTAATGTTATGTTTAAGGTGAGGTTTAGGGTTAGGGTTAGGGTTTGGGTGAGGATTAGGGTGAGGGTGGGGTTAGGATGAAGGTTAGGGTTAGAGTGAGTATTAGGGTTAGGGTTAGGGTTAGATTAATGTTTAGGGTGAGGGTTAGGGTAAGGATTAGGGTTAGGGTAAGGGTGAGTGTGAGGGTTAAAGTTAGGGTTAGGGTGAGGGTTAGGGTTGGGGTGAGGGTTAGGGTTAGGGTTAGGCTGAGGGTGAGGGAGAGGGTTTGGATGAGTGTGAGTGTTAGGGTGTTGGTGACGGTTAGGGTTAGGATGAGGGTGAAGTTGACGTTGAGGTTTAGGGTGAGGGTGAGGGTTAGGGTTAGGGTGAGCGATAGCATGAGGGTTAGGGTTAGGGTGAGTGTGAGGATTAGGATTAGGGTTACCCTTAAGGTTATGGTTAGAGTATGGGTTAGGGTGAGATTTAGGGTGAGGGTGAGGGTTAGGGATAGCATTAGGGTTAAGGTGAGGGTTAGGGTTAGGGTTAGGGTGAGGGTTAGGTTCAGGGTGAGGGTGAGGGTCAGGTTTAGGGTGAGGGTAAGGGTGAGGGTGAGGGTTAGGTTTAGGTTTAGGGTGAGGGTGAGGGTGAAGGTAAGGGTTAGGGTGAGGGTGAGGGTTAGGGTTAGGGTTAGTGTTACTTTGAGGGTTAGGGTTAATGTGAGGTTTAGGGTGAGAGTGTGGGTAAGGGTTAGTGTGAGGGTTAGGGTGAGGGTGAGGGTTAGGGTTAGGGTCATGGTTAGCGTTAGGGTTAGTTTGAGGATTAGGGTGAGGTTTTGGGTTAGGGTGGCTGTTAGGTATAGGCTGAGTGTTAGGCTTAGGGTTAGGGTGAATGATAGGATTAGTGTGATATTTAGGCTGAGGGTGAGGCTGAGTGTGAGAGTTCGGGTTCTCATGAGGGTTAGCTTTTTGGTGATGGTTAGGGTTAGGGTTAGGGTTAGGGTGAGGTTGAAGGTTAGGGTGAGTGTGAGGGGTAGGGTTAGGTTTAGTGTGATTTTTAGGTTTAGGCTTAGTGTTAGGTGAGGGTTATGGGGAGGGTTAGGGTGAGGGTTAGGTTTAGGATTAGGGTTAAGTTTAGGGTGAGGGTTACGGTGAGGTTTAGGGTTAGGGTTATGGTGAGGGTAAGGTTTAGAATGAGGGTTAGATTGAGGGTGAGGGTTAGGTTAGGGTTTGGGTAAGGGAAAGGGTGAGAGTTAGGGTTAGGTTGATGGTGAGGGTTAGGGTGAGAATTTTGGTTAGGGTTAGGTTTAGGGTTATTGTTAGTGTTAGTGTGAGGGTGATGGTTATGGTTAGGGTTAGTATTAGGGTGAGGTCTAGGGTGAGGGTGAGGGTTAGTGTTAGTGTTATGGTTAGGTGTAGGGTGAGTATTAGTGTTATGATTTGGGTGAGGGTTAGGCTGAGCAGTAGGGTTAGGTTTTGGTTTAGTGTGAGGATTCGGATTAGGGTTAGGATTAGGATTAAGGTGATGGTCAGGGTTAGGTTGAGGGTTAGGGTGCGGGTGAAGTTTAGGGTTAGCATTAGGGATACGGTGAGTGTTAGGGTGAGGGTTAGGGTAAGGGTCTGGGTAAGGGTTAGGGTGAGGGTGAGGGGTAGGGTTAGGTTTAGGGAGAAGGTTAGTGTTAGGGTGAGGGTTTGGGTTAGTTTGAGGGGTAGGGTGAAGGTGAGTTTGAGGTTGAGAGTTAGGGTGAGGGTGATGGTGACGGCAAGGTTTAGGGATAGCATACGGGTTAGGGTTAGGGTGAGGGTTACGGTTAGGTTTAGGGTTAGGGTGAGGGTGAGGGTGAGGGTGGGGGTTAGGGTTAGGGTCAGGTTTAGGATTAAGGTGAGGTTTAGGGTAAGGGATAGCGTTAGGGTGAGGGTTAGGTTTAGGGTTACGGTGAAGGTTAGGGTTAGGTTTAGGTTTAGGGTGAGGGTTAGTGTTAGGATTAGGGTGAGGATGAGGGTTAGGTTGAGGGGCAGGGTTAGGGATAGGGTAAGGGTTAGGGTTAGAGTGAGTTAGGGTAAAGTTTAGGCTTAGAGTGAGGGTGAGGGTGAGATTTAGGGAGAGGGGTAATGTTAGGGTTCAGGTGAGGTTTAGGGTGAGTGTGAGGGTTAGGGTTAGGTTGAGGGTTAGGGTTAGGGTGAGGGTTAGGCTTAGAGTTAGGGGTGGGTTGAGTTTGAGGGTGAGGGTTAGGTTTAGGATTAGGATTAGTGTTAGGGTTAGGGTGAGCTTTAGTGTTTGGGTGAGGGTTAGGTTTAGGGTCAGGATTAGGTTTAGGCTTAGGGTTAAGTTTATGTTGAGGGTAAGTGTTAGGGTGAGGTTTAGTGTGTGGATGAGTGTTAGGGTTATTGTTAGGGTTAGAGTGAGGGTTAGGGTGAGGGATAGAGTTAAGGTTAGCGTTAGGGTGAGTGTGAGGTATAGGGTGAGTTTTAAGGTTAGGGTGAGGGTTAGGGATAGTTTTAGGTTAGGGTGAGGGTGAGGGTGAGTGTTAGGTTTAGGTTTAGGCTTAGAGTTAGGGTGAGGGTGAAGGTGAGGGTTAGGGTTAGAATTAGCCTTAGGGTTAAGGTTAGGATGAGGGTTAGGATTAGGGTTAGGATGAGGTTTAGGGTTAGGGTGAGGGTTAGCGATAGGGTTAGAGTTATTGTGAGGGTTTGGGTTAGGGTTACGATTTGAGTTAGGGTGAGTATGATGGAGAGCTTTAGGGTTAGGATTAGGGTTAAGGTTAGTGTTAGGCAGATGGTGAGTGTGAGGGTTAGGGTTAGGGTGAGGTTTAGGGTTAGGGTTAGGTTGAGGGTTAGGGTTCGGGTGAGGTTTAGGGTTAGGGTTAGAGTTTAGGTTAGCATTAGTGTGAGTGTGAGGTATACGGTGAGCTTTAAGGTTAGGGTGAGGGTTAGTGTAAGTTTTAGGTTAGGGTGAGGGTGAGGGTGAGTGTTAGGTTTAGGTTTAGGTTTAGAGTTAGGGTGAGGGTGAGGGTGAGGGTTAGGGTTAGAATTAGTGTTAGGGTTAGGGTTAGGATGAGGGATAGGATTAGGGTTAGGATGAGGTTTAGGGTTAGGGTGAGGGTTAGGGATAGGGTTAGGGTTATTGTGAGGGTTAGGGTTAGGGTTACGGTTTGAGTTAGGGTGAGTATGTGGGTGAGATTTAGGGTTAGGATTAGGGTTATGGTTAGGGTGAGTATTAGGGTTAGGGTTAGGTATAGGGTGAGCCTTAGGGTGAGGGGTAGGTTTAGGGTTAGGTTGAGTGTTAGGGTTAGTGTGAGGGTTAGGGTTAGAGTTAGGGTGAGGGTAAGGGTTACTGTGAGGTTTAGGGTGAGGGAGACAGTTAGGGTTAGCTTTTGGTTTAGGGTGAGGTGAGGTTTCG
The DNA here is from genome assembly GCF_024711535.1 of Dipodomys merriami. Classification (NCBI taxonomy): domain Eukaryota; kingdom Metazoa; phylum Chordata; class Mammalia; order Rodentia; family Heteromyidae; genus Dipodomys; species Dipodomys merriami. The sequence goes on along the minus strand of NW_027206468.1, from coordinate 4,765,577 downwards.
GCTTTGCATTAGGGTTAAGGTGAGGGTTATGGTGAGGGTTAGGGTTAGGGTTAAGGTGAGGGTGAGGGTGATTGTTAGGTTTAGGGTTATGTTGAGTGTTAGGTTTAGGGTGAGGGTTAGGGTTAGGGTTAGGATGAGGGTGAGGTTGAGGGTGAGGGTTAGGGTTAGGGTGAGGGTGAGGGTTAGGGTTAGGGTGAGGGTGAGGGTGAGGGTGAGGGTTAGGGTTAGGTTTAGGGTGAGGGTGAGAGTGAGGTTTAGGTTTAGGGTTAGGGTTAGGGTAAGGGTTAGTGTTAGGGTTACGGTGAGGGTGAGGGTGATGGTTAGGTTTAGGGTGAGGGTGAGGGTGAAGGTTAGGGTTAGGGTTAGTGTTAGTTTGAGTGTTAGGATTAATGTGAGGTTTAGGGTGAGGGTGAGGGTAAGGTTTAGTTTGAGGGTTAGGGTGAGAGTTAGGGTTAGGGTGAGGTATAGAAGTAGGGTTAGGGTTAGGTTTAGGGTTAGGATTAGGCTGAGGGTGAGGGTTAGGGTTAGGTTTAGGGTTATGGTGAGTGTTAGGTTTAGGTTTTGGTTTAGGGTTAGGGGTAGGTTTAGGGTGAGGGTGAAGGTGAGGGTGAGGTTGAGGGTGAGGGTGAGGGTCAGGCTTAGGGTTAGGGTGAGGGTGAGGGGGAAGGTTAGGTTTAGGGTGAGGGTGAGGGTTAGGGTTAGTGTTAGGGTTAGGGTTAGGATTAGGGTTAGGGTTAGTTTGAGTATTAGGGTGAAGTTTTGGGTTAGGGTGACCGTTAGGTATAGGCTGAGTGTTAGGTTTAGTGTTAGTGTTAGGGTTAGGGTTAGTGTGATGTTTAGGGTGAGGGTGAGGCTAAGGGTGTGGGTTCGAGTTCTCATGAGGGTTAGCGTTTGTGTGACGGTTAGGGTTAGGGTTAGGGTGCGGGTTAGGGTGAGGTTGAAGGTTAGGGTGAGGGTGAGGGGTAGGGTTAGGTTGAGGTTTAGGTTTAGGGTTAGTGTTAGGTGAGGGTTAGGCTTAGGGTTAGGGTTAAGATGAGGGTAAGGGTTAGGGTGAGGGTTAAGGTTAGATTTAGCATTAGCGATAGGGTGAGGGTTAGGTTGTGGGTAAGGGTCTGGGTAAGGTTTAGGGTGAGGGTGAGGGGTAGAGTTAGGGTTAGGAAGAAGGTTAGTGTTAGGGTTAGGGTTTGGGTTAGTTTGAGGGTTAGGGTGAAGGTGAGTTTGAGTTTGAGAGTTAGGGTGAGGGTTATGGTGATGGTAAGGTTTAGGGTTAGGGTGAGGGTTAGGGTTAGATTTAGGGTTAGGGTGAGGGTGAGGGTGAGGGTGAGGGTTAGGGTTAGGGTTAGGTTTAGGATTAGAATTAGGTTTAGGGTAAGGGTTAGGGTTAGGGTGAGGTTTAGATTTAGGGTTAGTGTGAGGGTTAGGGTTAGGGTTAGGTTTAAGGTGAGGGTTAGTGTTAGCATTAGGGTGAGGATGAGGGTTAGGTTGAGGGGCAGGGTTAGAGATAGGGTAAGGGTTAGGGTTAGGGTAAGGGTGAGTGTGAGGGATAATTTTAGGGTGAGGGTTAGTGTGAGGTTTAGGTTTAGGTTTAGGGTAAGGGTTAGGTTTAGGGTGAGCGATAGTTTTACTTTTAGGAATAGGTTGAAGTTAATGCTGAGGGTTATGGTTAGGGTTAGTGTGAGGATAAGGGTTAGGGTGAGGATTAGGGTGAGGATGAGTATTAGGGTTAGCATAAGGTTTAGTGTGAGAGTTAGGGTTAGGGTTACGTTTAGGGTAAGGGTTAGTGTTAGGGTAAGGATTAGGGTTCGGCTTAGGTTTAGGGTTAGGTTTAGGGTTAGGGTGATGTTTAAGCTTAGGGTTAGAGTTAGGTTGAGGGTTAGGGTGAGTGTGAGCTTGAGAGTGAGGGTTAGGGTGAGGTTGAGGGTGAGTGGGATGGTGACGGTGAGAGTTAGGGTTAGGTTTAGGTTTAGGGTGAGGGTAAGTGTTAGGTTTAGGATTAGGGTTATGGTAAGGGTTAGACTGAGGCTTAGGGAGAGGGTGCAGTTGAGGGTGAGGGTTTTGGATAGGTAAGCGTTAGGATTAGGTTTAGGGTGAGGATTAAGGTGACGTGAGAGTTAAGGTTAGCTTGAGGGTTAGGGTTAGGGTTAGGGTTAGGGTGAGGGTTAGGGTGAGAGGTAGGGTTAGTGTTAGGATGAGGATTATGTTGAGGGTGCGGGATAGGGTTTTGGTGAGGGTAAATGTTAGGGTTATGGTGAGAGTGAGGGTGAGGGTAAGGGTAAGGGTTAGGGTGAGGGTTAGGGTGAGGGTGAGGGTTAGGGTTAGCATTAGAGTTAGGGTTAGGGTAAGGTTGAGTATTAGGATTAGGGTTAGGGTTAGGTTTAGGGTGCAGGTTAGGGTTAGGGTTACACTGAGAGTGAGGTTCAGAGTTAGGGATAGGATTAGGTTTAGGGTTAGGGTGAAGCTGAGGGTGAGGGTGAGAGTGAGGATTAATTTTAGGGTTAGGTTTACGGTGAGGGCTAGGATGAGGGTGAAATTTTTGGTTAGGAAAGGTTTAGGGTTAGATTTAGGGTGAGGATTAGGGTGAGGGTGAGGTTTAAGGTGAAGTTTATGGTTAGGGTGAGGGTTACGGTGAGGGTTGGGTTGTGGGTAAGTGTTAGCGTAAGGGTTAGAATGAGGGTGAGGGTTAGGGTTAGGGTGAGGGTAAGGGTTATTGTGAGGGTTAGGGTGAGGGTGACGTTTATGGTTAGCATTTGGGTTAGGGTGAGGGTTAGGATGAGCGATAGGGATAGGGTTAGTGTTAGGGTTAGGGTGAAAGTGAGGGTTAGGTTGAGGATGAGGGTGAGATTCAGGGTTAGGGTTAGGGTTAGGGGGAGGGGGAGGGTGTGGATGAGGCTTAGGGTTAGGATTAGTGTTAGGGTTAGCTTTTGGCTGAGGATGAGCTTAAGGGTGAGGGTGAGTTTTAGGTTTAGGTTTAGGGTGAGGGTTAGGGTTAGTGTGAAGGTTATGGTTACCGTTAGGGTGAGTGTTAGTGTGAGGTTTAGGGTTAGGGTTTGGTTTAGGTGAGGGTTAGTGGTAATGTTAATGTTAGGTTGAGGGTGAGCGTTAAGGTGACAGTGAGAGTTAGTGTTCGGTTTAGGTTAGGGTTAGTTATAGGGTGAAGCTTAGGTTGAGGGGTAGGGTTAGTGTTAGGATGAGGGTTAAGGTTAGTATGAGGGTTAGAGTTAGGGTTAGGCTTAGGGTGAGGGTAAGGATTAGGTTTAGGGTGAGGGTGACGGTTAGGGTTAGCTTTCGGGTTAAGGTGAGGGTGAGGTTTAGGGTTTGCATTCGGGTTTGGTTGAGGGTTAGGGTGAGGTTTAGGTTTAGGTTTAGGGTGAGGGTGAGGGTGAGAGTTAGGGTTAGGGTTATGGTGAGGGTTAAGATTAAGGTGAGGGTTAGGTTTAGGGTTAGGGGGAGAGTGAGGGTGAGGGTTAGGTTCGGGTGATGGTGAGGGTTAGGGTGAGTCTTAGGGTTAGGTTTAGTGTGAGGGTGAGGGTTAGTGTGAGGGTTATTGTTAGGTTTAGCGTAAGGTTTATGGCGAGGTCTAATGTGAGATTGAGGGTTAGGGAGAGGGAATGGGTGTGGGAGAGCGTTTCAGTTAGGTAAGGGTTAGGATTAGGGTTAGGGTGAGGGTCAGGGATAGGATGAAGTTTATGGTTGGGGTGATGGTTAGGGTTAGTTTGAGGTTTAGGGTTAGGGTTAGGGTTAGGTTGAGGTTTAGGGTTCGGGTTTGCATTAGGGTTAGGGTGAGGGTTAGGGTTTATTTGAGGGTTAGGGATAGGTTTAGGGTTAGTGTTAGGGTGAAGGTTAGTGTTAGGGTTAGGGTTAGGGTGAGGCGTAGGGTAAGGGGTAGGGTTAGGGTTAAGGTGAGGATTAGGGTAAGGGCGAGGGTTAGGATGAAGTTTAGGGTTAGGGTGAGTATTAGGGTTAGGGTTAGGTATAGGGTGAGCCTTAGGGTGAGGGGTAGGTTTAGGGTTAGGGTGAGGGTTATGGTTAGTGTGAGGGTTAGGGTTAGAGTTAGGGTGAGGGTGAGGGTTAGGGTGAGCTTTAGGGTGAGGGTGACTGTTAGGGTTAGCTTTAGGTTTAGGGTGAGTGTGAGGATTTGGTTTTGCATTAGGGTTAGGGTGAGGGTTATGGAGAGGGTTAGGGTTAGGTTTAGCGTGAGGTTGAGGGTTTTGGTTAGGGTGAGTGTGAGTGTGAGGGTGAGGTTGAGGGTTAGGTTTAGGAGTAGGGTGAGGGTGAGGGTGAGGTTTAGGGTGAGGGTGAGGGTTGGACTTAATGTGAGGTTTAGGGTGAGGGTGAGGGTAAGGGTTAGGGTGAGGGTGAAGGTGAGGGTTAGGGTTAAGGGTAGGGGTAGATGTAGGTTTAGTTTTAGGTTTAGAGTTAATATTAAGGTTAGGGTTATGATTAGGCTGAGGGTGAGGGTGAGGGTGAGGGTGAAGGTGAGGTTTAGAGTTAAGGTTAGGGTTAGAGTTAGGGTTAGGTTGAGCGCTAGGATGAGGGTTAGGGTTAGGGTGAGGCTGAGGTTGAGGATATGATTGAGACTCACCCAAGCTTTCATGGCTATGGTTAGGGTGAGGGTTAGGGGGACGGGTAGATTTAGTGTTAGATTTAATGTGAGGGTTAGGTTTAGTGTGAGAGTTAGGGTTAGGGTTAGGGTTAGGGTGATGTTAAGGGTTAGAGTGAGGGTTAGGGTGAGAGTGAGGGTTAGGGTGATGTTTAAGGTGAACGTGAAAGTTAGGGAGAGTGAGAGGTTTCGGGTGACAGTGAAGGCTGGGCTGTGTGTGAGGGTGAGGGTTAGGGTGAGGGTAAGGATTAGGGTGATGTTTAGGGTGAGGGTGAGGTTTAGGGTGAGAGTTAGGGTTCAGGGTAGAGGAATAGTTATGGTGTAGGTGAGGGTTAGGGTAAGAGTGAGGCTTAGGGTGACCGTGAGTGTTAGGGTTCAGGTGAGGATTAGGGTTAAGGTTAGGGTTTGGGTTGGGGTTAGCGTGAGGGTTAGGGTTAGGGTTAGGGTTGGGTGAGGGTTAGGGTGAGCGAAAGGTTTAGGGTGAGGGTTAGGTTGAGGTTGAAGGATAGGTTTATGGTGAGGGTAAGGGTTAGGGAAACGGTTAGGGTGAGGTTGAGGATTAGGGTTAGCATTAGTGTTAGGGTGAGGGTGAGGGTTAGGGTGAGGGTGAGGGGTAGACTGAGGGGTAGGGTTAGATTTAGGGTCAGGGTTAGGGTGAGGGTGAGGGTTAGGGTTAACATTAGGGTTAGGGTTAGGTTTAGGGTGAGTGTTAGGGATAGGGTTAGGGTAAGTTTGAGGGTAAGTTTTAGCATAAGGGTTAGGGTTAGGTTGCAGGTTAGGGTTAGGTTTAGGGTGAGGGTGGGGTTGAGGGTTAGGGTTAGTCTTATGGTTATGGTTAGGGTAAGGCTGATGGGGAAGGGGAGGTTGAGGGTGAGTGTTAGGGTTAAGTTTAGGGTTAAGGTGAGGGCTTGGGTGAGGGTGAGGGTTAGGCTGATGGTGAGGGTGAGGGTTTTGGTTAGGTAAAGGTTAGGGTTAGGGTGAGGATTAGGCTGAGGATGAGGATTAAGCTGAGGTTAGGTTCAGGGTGAGGGTTAGTGTTAGTGTTAGGTTGAGGGTTAGGGTTAGGGAGATGTTTAGGGTGAGGTTGAGGGTTAGGGTGAGGGTGAGGGTTAGGGTTAGGGTTAGGTTTAGGGTGAGGTTGAGGGTTAGGATTAGAGTGAGGGTGAGGGTGAGGATTAGGGTTAGGATTAGGTTTAGGGTTAGGGTGAGGGCTAGGGTGAGGGCGAGGGTTAGGGTGAGGGTGAGGGTGAGGGTGCGGTTTTCTGTTAGGAAAGGGTTAGGGTTAGGTTTAGGGTGAGGATTAGGCTGAGGGTGAGGTTGAAGGTGAGGTTTAGGGTTAAGGTGAGGGTTAGGATTAGCATTAGACTGAGCGTTAGGGTTTGGGTGATGTTTATGGTTATGTTTAGGGTGAGGGTGAGGGTGATTGTGAGGGTTAGGGTGTAGGTGAGGGTTAGGGTGAGGGTGAGGGTTAGGGTGATGGTGAGGGTTAGGTTTAGGGTTAGTTTGAGGAAAAGGCTTAGGGTGAGGATTAGGATGAGAGTAAGTGTTCGGGTTAGGGTTCAGTTGAGGGTGAGGGTTAGAGTTAAGGTTAGGGTGAGGGTTAGGTTTGGGGTGAGGGTTAGGGTGAGGGTGAGGGTGAGGGTTCAGGTGAGGGTTAGGGTGTGTGTTAGGGTTAAGGTTATGGTGAGAGTAAGGGTTAGGGTGAGGTTTAGGGTGAGGGTTAGGGTTAGGGTTAGGGTTAGGATGAGCGTTAGGCTGAGGGTTCGGTTTAGGGTTAGTGTGAGGGTTAGGGTTAAGGTTAATGTTAGTTTTAGGATTTGGTTAGGGTGAAGGTTAGTTTTAGGTTTAGGATAAGGTTTAGGCTGATGGTAAGATTTAGGGTTTGTGTGAGGGTTATGTTTAGCGTTAGGGTTAGGGTGTGGGCTAGGGTAAGGGTGAGGGTTAGGTTGAGGGTTTAGTTTAGGTAAGGGTTAAGGTAAGGTTAGGGTGAGGATTAGGGTGAGATTGAGGGTTAAGTTGAGGGTTAGGGTTAGGGTGAGCCTTAGGGTTACGATTAGGGTGAGGGTTAATGTTAGGGTGATGTTTAGGGTGAGGGTGAGGGTGAAGGTTCGGTGAGGGGGAGGGTTTGGTTTAGGGTTAGCATGAAGGTTAGGGTTAGGTTTAGGGTTAGAGTTAGGGTGAGCGTGAGGGTTAGGGTGAGGGGTAGGGTTAGGGTTACGGTGAGGGTGAGGGTTAGGTTTAGTGTGAGAGTTACGGTTAGGGTTAGGGTTAGGGTGAGGGTTAGGTTGAGGGTTAGAGTTAGGTTAAGGGTGAGGATGAGGATGAAGGTGATGGTTAGGGCTACGTTTAGGATCAGGGTGAGGCTTAGGTTTAGGATGAGGGTGAGGATGAGGGTGAGGATGAGAGTTACGGTTAGGATTAAGTTTAGGGTGAGGGTGAGGGTTAGGTTTAGGATTAGGGTTAGGGTCAGGGTGAGGGTGAGGGTTAGGGATAGGGTGAGGGTTAGGATTATGGTTAGGGTTAGGGTGACGTTTAGGGTTAGGGTTAGGTTTAGGATGAACGTTAGGCTGAGGATTAGGGTTAGGGTTAGTATGAGGTTAGGTTAGGGTTGGGTTAGGGTGAGGGTGAGGGTTTACTTTAGGTAAGGGTTTGGGTAAGTTTAGGGTGAGGATTAGGATGAGGTTGAGGGCTGAGGTGAGGGTTAGTGTTAGGGTGAGTGTTAGGGTTAGGTGAGGGTTATTGTTAGGGTGATGTTTATGGTGAGGGTGAGGGTGAAGTTTCAGGTGAGGGGAGGGGTTAGGTTTAGGGTTAGCGTGAGGTTTATGGTTAGGGTTAGGGTTTGGGTGATGGTGAGGGTTAAGGCGAGTGTGAGGTTGATGGTGAGTGTGAGGTTTAAGGTTAGGGTGAGTGTTAGGGATAGTGTTAGGGTTAGGGTGAGGGTGAGTGTTAGGGTGAGAGTTAGCATTCAGGTGAGGGGGAAGGGGAGGGGGAGGGTTATGGTTAGTGTTTGGGTTAGAGTTAGGGTGAGTGTGTGGGTGAGGGTTAGGTTTAGGATTAGGGTTAGGGTTAGGTTTAGGCTGAGGGTGAGTGTGAGATGTGAGGGTGAGGGTTAGGGTTAGGGTGAGTGTTAGGCTTAATGTTAGGGTTAGGGTTAGGGTGAGGGATAGGGTTAGGATTAGTTTTAGGATGAGGGTTATGCTGTGGGTTAGGGTTAGTGTTAGGGTGAGGGTTAGGGTTAGTGTGAGATTTAGGGTTAAGATTAGGGTCAGGGTTAGTATTAGGGTGAGGGTAAGGGTTAGTGTGAGGGTTAGGATGAGGGTGAGGTTTAGGGTTAGGGATAGGGTTAGGCTGAGGTTAAGGTGAGGGCTAGGGTTAGTGTGAGGGTTAAAATTAGGGTTAGGAATAGGGTGAGGGTTATGTTTAGGTTTAGGGTTAGGGTTAGGGTGAGTCTTAGGCTGAGGGGTAGGGTTAGTGTTACGGTTAGGGAGAGGGTTCGGGTTAGTGTGAGGGTTAGGGTTAGGTTTAGGTGAAGGTGAGGGTAAGGGTTAGGGTGAGGGTTAGGGTGAGGATGAGGGTTAGGATTAGAGTTAGGGTTAGGATTAGGGTTAGGGTGAGGTTGAGGTTTAGTATTAGGGTGAGGGTTAGGGTTATTGTTAGGGTTAGGGTGCAGGTAAGGTTGAGGGTTAGGGTTAGGGTAAGGTTAGGTTTAGGCTGAGGGTTAGGGTGAGGGTGAGGTTGATGTTTAGTGTTAGGGTGAGGGTGAGGGTAAGGGCTAGGGTGAGGGTGCAGGTTAGTGTGAGGGTGAGAGTGAGGGTTTCTTTTACATCAGGGTTAGGGTGAGGCTGAGGGTTAGGGTGAGAGTTAGGGTGAAGCTTATGGTTAGTGTTAGGGTGAGGATGAAGTTTAGGGTTTAGGGTTAGACTGAGGGTTATGGGGAGGGTTAAATTGAGGGTCAGGGTTAGGGTTAGTGCTAGGGTTAGGGTTAGGATGCGAGTTAGGTTGAGGTTTAGGGGTAGGGTTAGAGTGAGGTTTAGAATGAGGGTGAGGGGAAGGGGGAGAGTTTGGTTTAGGGTTAGACTTAGGTTGAGGTTGAGGGTTAGGATTAGGGTTAGCACTAGGTTTGTGCTGAGGGTGAGTGTGAGGTTGAGGGTGAGGGTTAGGGTTATGGTGCGGGTGAAGGTTAGGGTTAGGGTTAGGATGACCATTAGGCTGAGGGTTACAGTTAGGGTTAATGTGAGGGTTAGGGTTAGGGTTTGATTAGGTTGAAGTTTAGTTTTAGCTTTAGGGTTAGGATAAAGTTCAGACAGAGGGTTAGGGTTAGGGTTACTTTGAGGGTTAGGTTTAGTGTTAGGGTTAGGGGGTGGTCTAGGATGAGGGTGAGTTTTAGGGTGAGGGTGAGGGTTTAGTTTAGGTAAGGGTTAAGGTTAGGTTAGGGTGAGGATTAGGGTGAGGTTGAGGGTTAAGGTGAGGATTAGGGTTAGGGTGAGGGTTAGGATTACTGTGAGGGTTAGGGTTAGGGTGAGGGTGAGGGTAAGTGTGAGGGTGAGGTTTAGGGTGAGGTTGAAGGTTAGGATTAGAGTTATGGTTAGGATTAGAGTGATGGTAAGGATGAATGGTTAGTGTTAGGGTGAGGATTAGGGTTGGGTTGAGGGTGAGGGTGAGGGTTAGGGTTAGGGTTATGGTTATGTTTAGGCTGAGGGTGAGCGTGAGGGTGAGGTTTAGGGTTAGGGTTAAGATTAGGGGGAGGGCTAGGGTGAGGGTGAGGGTTAGTATGAGGGTTAGGGTGAGTGTGAGGTTTAGGGTTAGGGTTAAGATTAGGGTGAGGTTGATGTTTAGGATTATGGTTAGGTTGAAGGTGATGTTTAGGGTGAGGTTAGGGTTAGTATGAGGTTTAGGGTGAGGGTTTCGTTTACCTCAGGGTTAAGTTTAACCTGAGGTTAGGTTTAGGGTTAGGGTTAAGGTGAGAGTCACGGGTACTGTGAGGCTAATGGTTAGGTTTAGGGTTAGGGTGAGGGGAAGGGTTAGAGTGAGGGTTAGTGTGAGTGTGAGGTTTAGGGTTAGGGTTAAGATTAGGGGGAGGGCTAGGGTGAGGGTGAGGGTTAGTATGAGGGTTAGGGTGAGGGTTTCTTTTAGCCAAGGTTTAGTGTTATGGTGAGGATTAACGTGAGGGTGAGGGTTAGGTTGAGGTTTAGGGTTAGGGTGAGGGTTAGAGCAAGGGTTAGGGTGAGGGTTAGGGTTTGGGTGATGTTTAGCGTGAGGGTGAGGGTTAGAGTGAGGATGAGGGTTCGGGTGAGGGTAAGGGTTCGAGTGAGGGTGAGAGTTAGGGTGTGGGTGAGCATTAGTGTTAGGTTGAGTGTTAGCATTAGGTTTAGGGTTAGTGTGAGGGTGAGGGTAAGGGCTAGGGTTAGGATTAGGTTGACGGTTAAGATTAGGGTTAGGGTTAGGGTGAGGGTTAGGGTGAAGGTGAGAGTGAGGGTTTAGTTTAGATAAGGGTTAAGGAAAGGTTAGGTTGAGTATTAGGGTGAGGTTGAGGGTTAAGGTGAGGGTTAGGATTAGGTTGAGTGTTTGGGTTACTGTGAGGTTTAGGGTTAACACTTAGGGTGAGTTTGAGGGTAAGGTTTAGGGTGAGGGTTATGGTGAGGGTGAGGGTTAGGATTAGAGTTATGGTTAGGATTAGGGTGAGGGTGAGGGTGAGGGTTAGTGTTAGGGTGAGGGTTAGGTTTGGGGTGAGGGTTAGGGTTAGGGTTAGGGTTGGGGTGAGGGTGAGAGTGAGGGTTAGGGTTAGGCTTAGGGTTAGGTTTAGGCTGAGGTTTAGGCTGAGGGTGAGGTTGAGGGTTATAGTTAGGGTTAGGGTGAGGGTGAGGGCTAGGGTGAGGGTGAGGGTTAGTGTGAGGGTGAGGGTGAGCGTTTCGTTTACGTCAGGGTTAGGGTTAAGATGAGGTTAAGGTTAGGGTAAGGTTTAGCGTTAGGGTTAGGGTGAGGTTTATTGTTAGGGTGATGTTTAGGGTGAGGGTGAAAGTTAGGGTGAGGGTGAGGGTTAGGGTAAGTTTGAGGGAGAGTGTTAGATTTGGGAATAGTTTTAGGGTTAGGGTTAGGCTAAAGGTTAGAGTGAGGGTGAGGGTGAGGCTGAGGTTTAGGTTTAGGGTTAGTGTTAGGCTTAGGGTTAGGGTGAGGGTAAGGGTTAGAGTGAGGTTTAGGGTGAAGGTGAGGGTTAGGGTTAGGGTTAGGATTAGGGTGAGGGTTAGAGTGAGGGTGAGGGTTAGTGTGAGTTTCAGATTGAGAGTTTCTTTTAGCCAAGGGTTAGGGTTATGTTGAGGAATACGGTGAGGTTGAGGATTAGGTTTTGGATTAGGGTTAGGGTGAGGGTTAGGGCTAGGGATAGGATGAGTGTTAAGGTTTGGGTGATGTTTAGAGTGAAAGTGAGGGTTAAGGTGAGGGTGAGGTTTAGGGTGTGGGTGAGGATTAGGGTTAGATTGAGTGTTAGTGTTAGGTTTACGTTTAGTGTGAGGTTGAGGGTTAGGGGTAGCTTTAGGGTTAGGTTGAGGGTTTGGATTAGGGTTAGGGTTAGTGTGAGGTTTAGGGTGGAGGGTAGGGTTATGGTTAGGGTGAGGGTTAGGGTGAGGGTGAGGGTAAGGGTGAGGGTGTGGGTGAAGGTTAGGCATAGGTGTAGGGTTAGGATGAGTTTAAGGGTTAGGTTAAGGTTGAGGAATAGTGCTGGGGTTAGGGTTAGGGTGAGTGTCAGGGTGTGGGTTAGGGTTCCGGTGGGGGTGAGGGTTAGGTTGTTGGTGAGGGTTAGGTTTAGGGTGAGGATTAGGGTTAGAGTGAGGTTTATGGTGAGTGTAAGGGTTAGGGTGAGGTTTAGTGTGAGGGTTAGGGTGAGGGTTAGGGTGAGGGTGAGGTATAGGTTTTGGGTTAGGGTTAGGTTGAGGGTTAGGGATAGGTTTAAGGATAGGTTGAGAGTGAGGGTTAGGGTTAGGTTTAGGTTTAGAGTTAGGTTGAGGGTGACGGTTAGGGTTAGTATTAGAGTTAGCCTGAGGGTGAGGGTGAGCGTTAGGGTTAGGGTGAGTTTTATGGGTAGGGTTTGTGTTAGGTGAGGGTTAGGGTTAGGGTTAGGGTTAGGATGAGATTAGTCTGAGGGTTAGGGTTAGGGTTAGGTTGAGGGTTAGGGATAACCTGATATTTATTGTGAGAGTTTCGTTTAGGGTGTGGGTGAGTGTTCGGGTGAGCGTGATGGTTAGGATGAGGGTGAGGGTTAGGTTTACAGTTAAGGTTACGGAGAGGGGTAGCGTGAGCATTAGGGTTAGGATTAGGGTTAGGATGAGGGTTAGATTGAGGATGAGGGTGAGGGTTAGGGTGTGGGTAAGTGTTATGGTTAGGGTTAGGGTTAGGGCTAGGGTGAGGGTTAGTGTGAGGGGGAGGATTTTGTTTACCTTAGGGTTAGGGTTATTGTGAGGATTAGGTTAAGGGTGAGGCTTAATCTGAGGTTAGGGTTAGGGTGTGGGTTATGGTTAGGGTGATGTTTATGGTGAGGGTGAGTGTTCAGTGAGGGTGAGGATGAGGGTGAGGGTTAGTGTTAGAGTTAGGTTGAGGTTGAGGGTGATTGTGAGGGTTAGGAATAGGAATAGGGTTAGGGTTATGGTTAGGGTGAGGGTTACGGTTAGTGTGAGAGTTATGATTAGGGTTAGGGTTAGGGTTACTGTGAGGGTAAGGGTTAGGGTGAGGGTTAAGGTGAAGCTGAGGGTTAGGGTTCGGGTTTGGGTTAGGGTGAGGGCTAGGGTGAGGGTGAGGGTTAGTGTGAGGGTTAGGGTGAGGGTTTCTTTTAGGTCACGGTTAGGTTTCTGGTGAGGATTAGCGTGAGAGTGAGGGTTAGGGTTAGGGTTAGCATGAGGGTGAGGGTTTAGGTGATGTTTAGGGTGAAGGTGAGGATTAAGGTGAGGGTGAAGGTTAGGGTGTGGTTGAGGATTAGGGTTAGGGTTTGGGTTAGGGTAATGGTGAGTGTAAGGTATAGGGTGAGGTTTATTGTGAGGATGAGGGTTAGGTTTAGTGTTAGGGTTAGGGTGAGGTTTAGGGTGAGCGTTAGGGTTTGGTTTAGGGTTAGGGTCAGGGTGTGGTATAGGGTGAGTGTTAGTGTTAGGGTGAGGGATAGGGAAATGGTTAGGGTGAGGTTGAGGGTTAGGGTTAGAGTTAGGGTGAGGTTGAAGATTAGGATCAGGGTAAGGATTAGGTTTTGGCTGAGTTTGAGGGTGACTGTAAAAGTGAGGGTTAGTTTTAGGGTGAGGGTTAGGGCTAGGGTTAGTGTTAAGGTAAGGGTGAGGGTTAGGGTTAGGGTGAGGGTGTGGGTAAATATTAGAGTGAGGGTTAGGGCGAGAGTGAGGGTTATGGTAAGTTTCAGGGTAAGGGTTAGGATGAGGGTAAGGGTTAGGTTGAGGGTTAGGGTGAGGGTGAGGGTTAGCATTAGTGTTAGGGTGAGGGTGAGGGTGAGGGTTAGGGTGAGGGTTAGGGTTAAGGTTAGGGATGGGGTGAGGATTAGGGTTAGGGTTAGGTTTAGGGTGAGGTTTAGGATGAGGGGTAGGGTTAGTGAAAGAGTGATAGTTAGGGTTAGTTTGAAGATTAGGGATAGAGTGAGGTTAATTTTACTGTAAGGTTTAGGTTTAGGTTAGGGTTTAGATGAGTGTTAGGGTTATGTTGAGAGTTAGGGTGAGGGTGAGGGCTAGGTTTAGTGTTAGTGTGATTGTTATTGTTAGGGTTGGGGTTAGGTTTAGGGTGAGGGTTAGGGTTAAAGTAAGGGTTAGAGTGAGGGTTAGGGTTAGGGTGAGGGTCAGGGTGAGGGTTTGGATTAGGGTGAGGGTCAGGGTGAGGTTTTGGATTAGGTTGAGGGTTAGGTTTAGGGTGAGGGTTAGGGTTAGGGTGAGCGTTAGGGTGATAGTGAGGGTTAGGGTGAGGGTGAGGGTTAGGTTTAGAGTTAGGGTTAGACTGAGTGGTAGGATTAGGGATAGGGTTAGGGTGAGAGTTAGGGTGAGGTGTCGGGATACAGTTAGGCTGAGGGTTAGGGTTAGTGTGAAGGTTAGGGGTAGGGTTAGGGTTAGTGTTAGGATAATGTTTAGGGTGAGGGTTAGTTTGAAGGTGAGGGTTAGAGTGAGCGTTAGGGTTAGGTTCAGAGTGAGGTTTAGGGTTAAGGTGATGTTTAGGGTGATGTTGAGGGTTAGTGTGAGGGTGAGGGTGAGGGTTAAGGTGAGGGTGAGTTTAGTTTAGGATTAAGGTTAGAGTTAGGGTTAGGCTGAGGGTGAGGGGGAAAGTGAGGGTGAGGGTTAGGGTTAGGGCTAGGGTGAGGTTTAGGGTTAGTGTGAGGGTTAGTGTGATGGTGAGGGTCAACGTGAAGGTGAGGGTTAGAATGACGGTGAGGATGAGGTTGAGGGTTAGGGTTAGGATTAGGGTTAGGGTGAGTTTTAGGGTTAGGGCTTGGGTTAGAGTTATTGTTAGGGTTAAGGTTAGGATGAGTGTGAGGGTTATTGTTAGGGTTAGGGTTAGGGTTAGGTGAGGGTGGGGTTGAGGGTAAGGGTTAGTCTTAGGGTAATGGTTAGGGTAAGGCTGATGGGGAAGGGGAAGTTGAGGGTGAGTGTTAGGGTTAAGTTTAGGGTTAAGGTGAGGGCTTGGGTGAGGGTGAGGGTTAGGCTGAGGTTGAGGGTGAGGGTTTTGGTTAGGTAAAGTTTAGGGTTAGGGTGAGGATTAGGCTGAGGATGAGGATTAAGCTGAGGTTAGGTTCAGGGTGAGGGTTAGTGTTAGGGTTAGGTTGAGGGTTAGGGTTAGGGAGATGTTTAGGGTGATGTTGAGGGTTAGGGTAAGGGTGAGGGTGAGGGTTAGGGTTAGGGTTAGGTTTAGGGTGAGGTTGAGGGTTAGGATTAGAGTGAGGGTGAGGGTGAGGGTTAGGATTAGGTTTAGGGTTAGGGTGAGGGCTAGAGTGAGGGCGAGGGTTAGGGTGAGGGTTAGAGTGAGGGTGTGGTTTTCTGTTAGGAAAGGGTTAGGGTTAGTTTTAGGGTGAGGATTAGGCTGAGGGTGAGGTTGAAGGTGAGGTTTAGGGTTAAGATGAGGGTTAGGGTTAGCGTTAGGCTGAGCTTTAGGGTTTGGGTGATGTTTAGGGTGTTGTTTAGGGTGAGGGTGAGGGTGAAGGTGAGGGTTAGGGTGTAGGTGAGGGTTAGGGTGAGGGTGAGGGTTAGGGTGATGGTGAGGGTTAGGTTTATGGTTAGTGTGAGGAAAAGGCTTAGGTTGAGGATTAGGATGAGAGTAAGTGTTAGGGTTAGGTTTAGAGTTTGGGTTAGGCTGAGGTATAGGGTTAGAGTTCGGGTTAGGGTTCAGTTGAGGGTGAGGGTTAGAGTTAGGGTTAGGGTGAGGGTTAGGGTTGGGGTGAGGGTTAGGGTTACGGTTAGGGTGAGGGTGAGGGTGAGGGTTCAAGTGAGGGTTAGGGTGTGGGTTAGGGTTAAGGTTATGGTGAGAGTAAGGGTTAGGGTGTGGTTTAGGGTGAGGGTTAGGGTTAGGGTTAGGGTTAGGGTTAGGTTTATGGTGAGAGTTAGGGTGAGGTGTCGGGATACAGTTAGGCTGAGGGTTAGGGTTAGTGTGAAGGTTAGGGGTAGGGGTAGGGTTAGTGTTAGGATAATGTTCAGGGTGAGGGTTAGTTTGAGGGCGAGGGTTAGAGTGAGCGTTAGGGTTAGGTTCAGTGTGAGGTTTAGGGTTAAGGTGATGTTTAGGGTGATGTTGAGGGTTAGTGTGAGGGTGAGGTTGAGGGTGAGGCTGGGGGTGAGGGTTAGGGTGAACGTGAGTTTAGTTTAGGTTTAGGGTTAGAGTTAGGGTTAAGCTGAGGGCGAGGGGGAAAATGAGGGTGAGGGTTAGGGTTAGGGCTAGGGTGAGGTTTAGGGTTAGTGTGAGGGTTAGTGTGATGGTGAGGGTCAGCGTGAAGGTGAGGGTTAGAATGATGGTGAGGGTGAGGTTGAGGGTTAGGGTTAGGATTAGGATTAGGGTGAGTTTTAGGGTTAGGGCTAGGGTTAGAGTTATTGTTAGGGTTAAGTTTAGGATGAGGGTGAGGGTTTTTTTTAGGGTTAGGGTTAGGGTTAGGTGAGGGTGGGGTTGAGGGTAAGGGTTAGTCTTAGGGTTATGGTTAGGGTAAGGCTGATGGGGAAGGGGAGGTTGAGGGTGAGTGTTAGGTTTAAGTTTAGGGTTAAGGTGAGGGCTTGGTTGAGGGTGAGGGTTAGGCTGAGTTTGAGGGTGAGGGTTTTGGTTAGGTAAAGGTTAGGGTTAGGGTGAGGATTAAGGTGAGGATGAGGATTAAGCTGAGGTTAGGTTCAGGGTGAGGGTTAGTGTTAGGGTTAGGGTGAGGGTTAGGGTTAGGGAGATGTTTAGGGTGAGGTTGAGGGTTAGGGTGAGGGTGAGCGTGAGGGTGAGGGTTAGGGTTAGGGTTAGGTTTAGTGTGAGGGTGAGGGTGAGGATTTGGAATAGGATTAGGGTTAGTGTTAAACTGAGTGTGAGGGTCAGGGTGAGGGTCAAGGTTATGGTCAAGTTTAGGGTTAGGTTTAGATTGAGGGTTAAGGTTAGTGTGAGGTTTATGGTTAGAGTTAGGGAGAGGGTAAGGGTTAGGATGAGGGTAAGCCTTAGGGTGAGTGTGAGGTTTTGGAATTCGGCTTTGTGTTAGGGTTAGTGTGAGGGGTAGGGTTCGGGTGAGGGTGAGGGTTCGGTTGAGAGTGAGTGTTAGTGTGAGGGTGAGTGTTTGGGTGAGAGTGAGGTTTAGGGTGTGGTTGAGGGTTTGGGTTAGGATGAGAGTCAGGGTGAGGTGTCGGGATAGGGTTAGGGTGAGTGTTAGGGTAGTGTGAATGTTAGCGTTAGGGTTAGGTTTAGGATAAGGGTTAGTGTGAGGGTTAGGGTTAGTGTGATGTTTAGGGTGAGGTTTAGGGTTAGTGTGAGGGTGACCGTGAGGGTTAAGGTGAGGGTGAGGCTGAGTGGGAGAGTGACGGTGAGGGTTAGGTTTAGGGTTAGGTTTAGGGTGAGGATAAGTGTTTGGGTTGCTATTAGGGTTATGGTAAAGCTTAGGTTGATTGTGAGGGTGAGAGTGAGGGTGAGGGTGAGGGTCTCGGTTACGTAAGTGTTAGGGTTACGTTTAGGTTAATACTGAGGTTTAGGGTTAGCGTTAGGGTTAGGGTGAAGGTTAGGATGGGGGTTAGTGTGAGGGTTAGGGTTCGGGTTAGGGTTGGGTGAAGGTAAGGGTGAGCGTAAGGGTTAGGGTGAGGGTTAGGTTGTGGGTGAGGGATAGGTTTATCATGAAGATAAGGGTCAAGGCTAGGTTGAGAGTGAGGGTGAGGGTAAGGGTAAGGGTTAGGGTCAGAATTAGGGTGAGGGTGAGGGTTAGGGTTAGCATTAGGGTTAGGTTTAGGATTAGGTTGAGTGTTAGGGTTACGGTTAGGGCTAGGGTGCAGGTTAGGGTTACGGTTAGAGTGAGGGTGAGGGTCAGGGTTAGGGTTAGGATTAGCTTTAGGATTAGGGTGAGGCTGAGACTGAGGCTGAGGGTGAAGGTGAGGGTGAGGGTGAGGATTAAGGTTAGGGTTAGGTTTAGGATGAGGACTGATGTGAGGGTGATGATTTTGTTTAGGAAAAGTTTAGGGTTAGGTTTAGGGTGATGATTAGGGTGAGGGTGAGGTTTAAGGTGAGGGTTAGGATTAGGGTCAGTGTTAGGGTTAGGGTTAGGGTGAGGGTTAGGGTTAGGTTGATGATTAGGGTGACGGTGAAGGTGAGACTGAGGGTTCGGGTGAGGGTTAGGGTTAGGGTGAGGGTTAGGGTTAGGGTTAGGTTTAGGTTTAGGGTGAGGGTAAGGGTCATGATGACAGGGTGAGGGTGAGGGTTAGGGTTAGCGTTAGGGTTAGGGTGAGGGTTGGGGTGAGGGTTAGGGTGAGGGTTAGGGTGAAGCTTAGGGTGAAGGTTTGGGTCAGGGTTAGGGTTTGGGGTAGGGTAAGGTTTAGGGGGAGGGGAAGGGGTAGTGTGAGGGTTAAGGAGAGTGTGAGGGATAGGGTTATGGTGAGGGTAAGGGTTAATCTAAAGGTTAGGTTGAGAGTGAGCATTTGTGTTAGCATCAGGGTTGGGATGAGGGTTAGGGTTAGGGTTAGGTTGAGGGGTAGTTTTAGGGTTATTATGAGGTTTAGGGTTAGGGTTAAGGTGAGGTTAAGGGTTTGGTTGAGGGTGAGGGTGAGGGTTAGGCTTAGCCTTAGAGTGAGAGTGAATGTTAGGGTTAGGGAACGGGTGAGTGTGAGTGTGAGGATTAGGTGTAGGATTAGGGTTAGGTTTAGGTTTAGGCTGAGGTTTAGCCTGATGGGTAGGGTTACAGTTAGGGTGAGGGTTAGGTTTAGTGGGAGTGTTAGGGTTAGGTTTAGGGTTAGGGTTAGGGTGAGGGTTCAGGTGAGGTTTCGGGTTAAGTAGTGGGTGAGGGTTAGGGTTAGTGTGAGGACTAGCTTTAGGGTTAGGGTTACTGTTAGGGTTAGGATTAGGGTGAGGGTATGGGTTAGGGTTAGTTTTATGGTTAGAGTGAGGTTTCGGGTTAGTGTGAGGGTTAGGTTTAGGGTTAGGTGAAGGATCGGGTAAGGGTTAGGGTGAGGGTTAGGGTCAGGGTGAGTATTATGATTAGGTTAAGGACTAGGGTTAGGCTGAGGGTGAGGGTGAAGTTGAGGTTTATGATTAGGGTTATGGTGAGGGTTAGGTTTAGGGTGATGTTTAGGGTGAGGGTGAGGGTGAGGGTGAGGATTCGGGTGAGGGTGAGGATTAGGGTGTGGATGAGGGTTAGCATGAGGGTGAGGGTTACAGTTAGGTTTAGAGTGTGGGTTAGTGTTAGGGTTTGGATTAGGGTGAGGTTTAGGGTTAGGTTTAGGGTAAGTGTGAGGATAAGGGTTAGTGTGAGGGATAGGGTTATCGTTAGGGTGAGGGTGAGGGTGACGGTGAGTGTTATGGTTAGGGTTAGGGTGAGGGTTAGGGTTAGGCTAAGGCTTAGGGTTGGGGATAGGGTAAGGTTGAGTGTGAGGGTGATGTTTAGAGGTAGTTTTAGGGTGAAGGTGAGGGTTCGGTTTAGGATTAGGGTTAGGGTTAGGGTTAGGGAGAGGGATAGGTTTAGGATTAGGGTTAGGGTTAGCCTTAAGGTGAGGGTGAGGTTGAGGGTTAGGGAGAGGATTAGGGTTAGGTTTACAGTTAGGGTGAGAGTGAGGATTAGGTTGAGGTGAGGGTTCGTGTTTGGGTGAGGGTTAGGGTGATGCTGAGGGTTAGGGTGAGGGTGAGGTTTAGGTTTAGTGTTACCTTTAGGGTGAGGGTTAGGATCAGGGTTAGGATTAGGGTGAGGGTTAAGGTGAGGGATAGGGTTAGGGTTAGGGTTAGGGTGAGGGTGAGAGGTACAGTTAGGTTTCGAGTTAGGGTGATGGTGAGGGTGAGGGTGAGGGTCAGGTTGAGGGTTAGGTTTTGGGTGAGGGTTAGGGTTAATATTAAAGTTAGGGTTAGGGTGAGGGATAGGGTTAGGGTTAGGGTTAGGATGAGGGTTAGGCTGTGGGGTAGGTTTAGTGTCAGGGTGAGGGTTAGGGTTAGTGTGAGTTTTAGGGTTAAGATTAGGGTCAGGGTTAGGATTAGGTTAGGGGTGAGGGCTAGGGTGAGGGTGAGGGGTAGGGTGAGGGTTAGGGTTAAGGTTAGGGTGAGGGTGAGGGTTAGGTTTAGTGTGAGGGTTAGGGTTAGTATGAGTTTGAGGGTGAGGGTGAGGGTTAGGGTGAGGGTGAGGGTTAGGGTTAGGGTTAGGGTTAGGGTGAGGGTGAGCATTACGGTTAGGTTGAGGGTTAGGGTGAGGGTAGGGTTAGGGTAAGGGTGAGGGTGAGGCTTAGGTTTAGTGTGAGGGTTAGGGTTAGTGTAAGGTTAAGGGTTAGGGTGAGGTTTAGGGTAACAGTGAGGCTTAGGGTTAGCGTGAGTTTGAGGGTGAGGGTGAGGTTTAGGGTTAGGTTGAGGGTTAGGTTTAGGGTTAAGGTGAGGGTGAGCCGTAGCGTGAGAGTGAGGGTTCGGTGAGGGTTTGGGTGAAGGGGGAGGTTAATGGTTAGGGTTCGGGTTAGAGTTAGGTTGAGGCTGTGGGTGAGGGTTAGGTTTAGGATTAGGGTTAGTGTTAGGGTTAGGCTGAGGGTGAGTGTGAGGGTGAGGGTGAGGGTTAGGTTTTGGGTGAGGGTGAGGGTTAAGGTTAGGGTTAGGGTTAGGTTGAGGGATAGGATTAGGTTTAGGGTTAGGATGAGGATTAGGCTGTGGGGTAAGGTTAGGGTTAGGGTGAGGGTTAGGGTTAGTGTGAGTTTTAGGGTTAAGGTTAGGGTCAGGGATAGGATTAGGTTAGGGGTAAGGGATAGGGTGAGGGTTAGGATGAGGGTGAGGTTTAAGTTTAGTGATAGGGTTAGGATGAGGTTAGGGTGAGGGCTAGGGTGAGTGTGTGGGTTAGGGTTAGGGTTAGGGATATGGTGAGGATTAGGTTTAGGGTTAGGGTTAGGGTGAGTCTTAGGCTGAGGGGAAGGGTTAGGGATAGGGTGAGGGTTAGGTTTAGTGTGAGGGTTAGGTTTTGGGGTAGGGTTAGGGAGAGGGCTAGGGTGAGTGTGAGGGTTAGGGTTTTATTTAGGGATAGTTTAAGGATTAGGGTTAGGGTTAGGTTTAGGGTGAGATTTAGGCTGATGTGTAGGGTTACAGTTAGGGTGAGGTTTAGGTTTAGTGGTAGTGTTAGGGTTAGGTTTAGGGTTAGGATTAGGGTGAGGGTTTGGGTGAGCGTTCGGGTTAATGTGTGGGTGAGGGTTAGGGTTAGTGTGAGGACTAGGTTTAGGTTTAGGGTTACTGTTAGGGTTAGGGTTAGGGTGAGGGTAAGGGTAAGGGTTAGTGGTATGGTTAGGGTGAGGGTTCGGGTTAGTGTGAAGGTTAGGGTTAGGGTTAGGTGAAGGTGGGGGTAGGGATTAGGGTGAGGGTTAGTTTGAGGGTGAGGGTTAGGATTAGAGTTAGGGTTAGGATTAGGTTTAGGATGATGGTGAGGTTGAGGTTCAGTGTTAGGGTGAGGGTTAGGGTTATTGTTGGGGTTAGGTTGCAGGTGAGGGTGAGGGTGAGGGTGTGGGTTAGGGTTAGGATTAGGGTAGGGTTAGGTTTGGCTGAGGGTGAGGGTGAGAGTGAGGGTGAGGGTTAAGTTTAGGGTTAGGTTTAGGGTGAGGGCTAGGGTGAGGGTGATATTTTTTGTTAGGAAATGTTTATTGTTCGGTTTAGTGTGAGGATTTGTGTGAGGGTGAGCTTTAAGGTGAGGGTTAGGGTTAGGGTAGGGTTAGGGTTAGGGTTAGCGTGAGGTTTAGGGTTAGGGTGATGTTTAGGGTGAGGGTGAAGGTGAGAGTGAGGGTTCAGGTGAGGTTTAGGGTTAGGGTGAGGTTTAGGGTTAGGGTTAGTGTTAGGGTGAGGATAAGGGTTAGGATGACAGTTAGGGTGAGGGTGAGGGTAAGGGATAGGTTTGGGTTAGGGTGATGTTTATGGTGAGGGTGAGGGTGAGAGTGAGGATTCGGTTGAGGGTGTGGCTTAGGGTGTTGGTGAGGGTTAGGGTGAGAGTGAGGGTGAGGGTGAGGTTGAGTGTTAGTGTGTTGGTGAGAGTTAGGGTGAGGGTGACTGTTAGGGTTAAGGTTAGGATTAGGATGAGGGTTAGGGTTAGGGTTAGGTTGAGGGTTAGGGTGAAGGTTAGGGTTAGGGATAGGGTGAGGATTAGGGTTAGTGTGAGGGTTAGGGTTAGGGTTGCTGTAAGGATAAGGGTTAGGTTGAGGATTAGGGTGAGAGTGAGTGTTAGGGTTACATTAAGGGTTAGGGTAAGGGTTAGGGTTAGGGTTAGGGTGAGTGTGAGGGATAAATTTAGGGTTAGGTGAGCATTATGGTTGGGGTGAGGGTTAGGGTTAGGTTTAGGGTGAGGTCTCAGGTGAGTGTGAGTGTTAGGGTGTGGGTGACGGTTAGGGTTAGGTTGAGGGATAAGGTGACGGTGAAGGTTAGGGTGATGGTGAGGGTTAGGGTTAGGGTGAGTGATAGGGTGAGGGTGAGGGTTAGGGTGAGTGTGAGGATTAAGGTTAGGGTTACCCTTAGGGTTATGGTGAGGGTATGGGTTAGGGTGAGGTTTAGGTTGAGGGTGAGGGTTAGGCTTAGCGTTAGGGTTAAGGCGAGAGTTAGGGTGAGGTTTAGGGTTAGGGTGAGTGTGAGGGTTAGGGTTAGGGTTAGGGTGATGTTTATGGTTAGAGTGTGGGTTAGGGATAGGTTTATGGTTAGGGGGAGGTTTAGGTTATGGTTAGGGTTCCAGTTAGGGTGAGTGTGAAGGTGAGTGTTAGGGTTAGGATTAGGGTTAGGGTTAGTGTTACGCTGAGGGTGAGGGTGAGGGTGAGTGTTAGGGTTAGGGTAATGTTTAAGGTTAGGTTTAGGTTGAGGGTTAGGGTTAGGGTTAGGATTAGGATTAGGGTGAGGATTATGGTTAGGGTTAGGGTGTGGGTTAGAGATAGGTTTATGGTTAGGGTTAGCATTAGGTTTAACATTAGGGTTAGAGTGAGGGTGAGGTTGAGGGTTAGGTTTAGGATTAGGTTTAGGGTTAGGGTGAGGCTGAGGTTGAGGATGAGTTTGAGGGTGAGGGTGAGGGTTAGGGTGAGGGTGAGGCTTAGTGTTAGCATTAGTGTTAGGGATAGGGTTAGAGTGAGTGTGAGGTTTAGGGTTAGGGTTAGGGTGAGGGTGAGGGTGAGGGTGAGGGTAAGGTTTATGTTTAGGTTTAGGGTTATGGTTAGGATTAGTGTAAGGTTGAGGTCTAGTGTGAGGGTGAGGGTTAGGGTTTGGATTAGGGTGAGGGTAAGGGTTAGGGTGAGGGGTAGGGTGAGGTGTAGGGTTATGGTTAGGGTGAGGGTTAGGGTTAGCGTGAGGTTTATGGTGAGGTTTAGGGTTAGGGTTAAGGTGTGGGTTAAGGTTAGGGTGATGTTTAGGCTGAGGGTGAGCGTTAGGGTGAGAGTTAGGGTGAGGTTTAGGGTTAGTGGTAGGATTAGGGTTAGGGTGAGGGTGAGGTTTAGGGTTAGAATTAGTGTTAGGGGAGGGTTAAATTGAGGGTCAGTTTTAGGGTTAGTGTTAAGGTTAAGGTTAGAATGAGTGTTAGGTTGAGTTTTAGGGTTAGGGTTAGGTTTAGGATGAGCGTTAGGCTGAGTGTTAGGGTTAGGGTTAGTGTGAGGGTTAGGGATAGGTTAGGGTTAGGGTTTGGGTTTGGTTATGGTGATGGTTAATTTTAGGTTTAGGGTTCGGTTCAGGTTTAGGCTGTGGGTTAGGGTTAGGGTTAGTGGGAGGGTTAGGTTTAGGGTTTGGTTTAGGGTGTGGACTGTGGTGAGGGTGAGGGTTATGGTGATCGTTAGGATTAGGGTTAGGGTTAGGTTCAGGTATAGGTTGAGGGTTAGGATTAGAGTAAGGACTTGGGTTGGGCTGAGGGTGAGGGTGATATTGAGGGTGAGGGTTAGGGTTAGAGTGAGGGTTAAAGTGAGTGTGAGGGGGCGGGGGAGAGTTTGGTTTTGGGTTAGAGTTAGGTTGAGGGTGAGGGTTAGGGTTAGGGTTAGCAATAGGTTTAGGCTGAGGGTGAGGTTAAGTTTGAGGGTGAGGTTTACGGTTAGGGTGAGGGTTAGGGTTAGTTTTAGGGTGAAGGTTAGGGTTAGGGTTAGGGTTAGTGTTAGGATGAGCGTTAGCCTCAGGGTTAAGGTTAAGGTTAGTGTGAGGGTTAGGGTTAGGGTTAGGGTTAGGGTTTGGTTAGGGTGAAGTTTAGTTTTAGGTTTAGGGTTAGGATAAGGTTTAGGCTGAGTATTAGGTTTAGGTTTAGGGTGAGGGTCAGGGTAAGGGTTAGGGTGAAGTTTAGGGTGAGGGTGAGGGTTAGGATTAGCTTTAGGGTTAGGATTAGGGTGTGGGTGAGGATGAAGGTTAGTGTTAGGGTGAGGGTTAGGGTTGGGGTTGGGGTGAGGGTTAGGGTTAGGGTTAGTGTTGGGGTGAGGTTGAGGGTGAGGGTTAGGGTTAGAGTTAGTTTTAGGCTGAGGGTAAGGGTGAGGGTGACGTTGATGGTTAGGTTTATGGTTAGGGGGATGGTGAGGGTTAGGGTGAGGGTTAGAGTGAGTGTGAGAGTTTGCTTTATGTCAGGGTTAGGGTTACGCTGAGGTTAGGGTTAGGGTTAGGGTTAGGTTTAGTGTTAGGGCATGAGTTAGGTTGCAGGTTAGGGTTTGGGTGATGTTTAGTGTGAGGGAGAGGTTGAGGGTTCAAGTGTGGGTGAGATTTAGGATGTGGGTGAAGTTTAGTGTTAGGTTGAGTTTTAGCGTTAGGTTTAGGTTTAGTGTGAGGGTGAGTGTTAGGGCTAGGGTTAGGGTTAGGTTGAAGGTTAGAATTAGGGTTAGGGTTACTATGAGTGTTATGGTGAAGGGTAGGGTTAGGGTGAAGTTTAGGGTGAGGTTTTAGGTGAGGGTTAGCGTTAGGTGCATGGTTAGGGTGACTTTGAGGGTGAGGCTTAGGTTTAGGATTTGGGTTAGGGTTAGGAAGAGTGTTAGGGTGTCGGTGAGGGATCGGGTCAGGGTCCGGGTTAGAGTGTAGTTGAGGGTTATGTTTAGGGTTATTATTAGGGTTAGATTTAGATTTATAGTGAGGGTAAGGTTTAGGGTGAGGTTTAGTGTGAGGGTTAGGCTTAGGGTTAGGTTTAGGGTGAGAGTTAGGGATAGGTTTAGGGATAGGGTGAGGGTAAGTGTGAGGGTTAGGTTTGGTTTTATGGTTAGAGTTAGGGTGAGGGTTAGTATTTGGGTTAGTATTAAAGTTAGCCTAATGGTGAGGGTGAGGGTTAGGTTCAGGGTGAGTGTTAGGGTTAGGGGCAGGGTTAGGGTGAGTGTTAGGGTTAGGGTTAGGTTTAGGATGAGCGTTAGGCTTAGGGTTAGGGTTTGGGTTAGTGTGAAGGTTAGGGTTAGTGTTAGTGTTAGTGTGAGGGTTAGGGTTAGTTTTAGGTTTAGGATAACGGTTAGGTTGAGGGTTAGTTTTAGGGTTAGTTCGAGGGTTAGGTTTAGGGTTAGGGTTAGAGTCAGGGTAAAGGTTAGGGTGAGAGTTAGGGTGAGGGTGAGGGTAAAGGTTAGGGTGAGGGTTAGGGTTAGGGTGAGGGTTAGGATTAGGGTTAGCACTAGGTTTAGGCTGAGGGTGAGGGTGAGGATGAGGGTGAGGTTTACATTTAGGTTGAGGGTTAGGGTTAGGATTAGGTTTAGGGTGAGGGTTAGGGTTAGGGTTAGGGTTAGGCTGAGGGTTAGTGTTAGGGATAGTGTTAGGTTTAGTGTGCGGTTAGGGTTAGGGTTAGGTTTAGGGTTTGGTTAAGGTGAAGTTTTGTTTTAGGTTTAGGGATAGGATAAGGTTTATCCTGAGGGTTATGGTTAGGGTTAGTGTGAAGATTAGGTTTAGGGTTAGGGTTAGGGTGTGTGCTAGTGTGAGGGTGAGTGTTAGGGTGAGAGTGAGTGTAAGGGTTTAGTTTAGGTAAGGGTTAAGGTAAAGTTAGTTTGATGATTAGGGTGAGTTTGAGGTTTAAAGTGAGGGTTAGGGTTAGGTTTAGGGATAGACATAGGGTGAGGGTGAGGGTTAGGTTTAGTATTAGAGTTAGCCTGAGGGTGCGGGTGAGGGTTAGGGTTAGCGTGAGTTTTATGGGTAGGGTTACGGTTAGGGTGAGGGTTAGGATTAGGGTTAGGGTTAGGATGAGTGTTAGGCTGAGGGTTAAGGTTAGGGTTAGTGTGAGGATTAGGGTTAGGGTTAGGGTGAGGGTTAGGGTTAGGTTTAGGTTTAGGATAAGGGTTAGGTTGAGGGTTAGGTTTAGGGTTAGGGTTAGGGTTAGGGTTAGGGTCAGGGTAAAGGTTATGGTGAGGGTTAGGGTGAGGGTGAGGGTAAAGGTTAGGGTGAGCATTAGGGCAAGGGTGAGGGTTAGGGTTAGTGTGAGGGTTGGGTGAGGGTTAGGGTGAGGGTTAGGGTGAGTGTTCATGATTGTTGTGAGAGTATGTTTTAGGGTGAGTGTGAGTGTTCAGTTGAGCTTGAGGGTTAGGATGAGGGTGAGGGTTAGTGTTACATTTAGTGTTAGGGAGAGGGGTAGGGTGATCATTACGGTTAGGTTTAGGGTTAGAGTGAGGATGAGGGTGAGGATTAGGGTGTGGGTAAGTGTTATGGTTAGGGTTAGGGTTAGGGTTAGGGTGAGTGTTAGGATTAGGGTTAGCTTTAGGGTGAGAGTTATGGTCAGGTGTCGTGATACGGTTAGGGTGAGGTTTAGGGTTAGTGTGAAGGTTAGGGTTAGGGTTAGGGTTAGTGTGAGGATAATGTTTAGGGTGAGGGTAAGTTTGAGGATGAGGTTTAGGCTGAGCGTTAGGGTTAGGTTCAGTGTAAGGGTTAGGGTTAAGGTGATGCTTAGGGTGAGGTTGAGGTTTAGTGTGAGGGTGAGGGTGAGGTTGAGGGTGAGGGGTAGGATGAGGGTGAGAGTGAGGTTAGTTTAGGATTAAGGTTAGAGTTAGGGTTAGGCTGAGGGTGAGGGGGAAAGTGAGGGTGAGGGTTAGGGTTGGGCTAGAGTGAGGGTTAGGGATTTTGTGAGATTTAGTGTGATGGTGAGGGTCAGCGTGAGGGTGAGGCTTAGAATGAGGGTGAGGGTAAGGTTGAGGGTAAGTGTTAGGATTAGGGTTAGGGTGAGTTTTAGGATTAGGGTTAGAGTTATTGTTACGGTTAGGATTAGGGTTAGGATGAGGGTGAGGGTTATTGTTAGAGTTAGGGTTAGGGATAGGGTGAGGCTGGGGTTGATGGTCAGGGTTAGTATTAGGGTTATGTTTAGGTTAAGGCTGAGGAAGGGGAGGTTGAGGCTGATGTTTAGGGTTAAAGTTAGGGTTAGGTTGAGGGCTTGTGTGAGGGTGAGTGTTAGGCTGAGGGTGAGGGTGAGGGTTTCGGTTAAGTAAAGGTTAGGGTTAGGGTGAGGATTAGGGTGAGGATGAGGATTAAGCTGAGGTTAGGTTCAGGGTCAGGGTTAGGGTTAGAGTGAGACTTAGGGTTAGGGTGATGTTTAGTGTGAGGGTGAGGGTTAGGGTTCGGGTGAGAGGGAAGGTGAGGTTTAGGGTTAAGGTTAGGTTTAGGGTGAGTGTGAGGTTTAGGATTAGGAATAGGATTAGGGTTAGGGTTAAGCTGAGGGTGAGGGTCAGGGTGAGAGTGAAAGTTAGGGTCAGGGTAAGGGTTAGGATTAGAGTGAGGGTTATGGTTAGTGTGAGGGTTTTGGTTAGGGTTAGGTTGAAGGTTAGTGTTAGGGTGAGAATAAGCGTTAGGGTGTGGGTTACTGTGAATGTGAGTGTATGGATTAGGGTTTGTGTTAGGGTTAGGGTGAGGGTTAGGGTTTGGGTGATGTTTAGAGTGAGGGTGAGGGTTAGGCTGAGGATGAGGGTTCAGTTGAGGGTGAGGGTTAGGTTGAGGGTGAGGGTTAGGGTGTGGGTGAGGATTAGGGTTAGGGTGAGGTTTCGCATTAGGGGTAGGGTTAGGGTTAGGTTGAGGGTTATGGTTAGCGTTAGGGTTAGGATGAGGGGTAGGCAGAAGGTAGGGTTAGATTTAGGGTAGGTTTAGGGTGAGTGTGAGGGTTAGGTTGAGGGTGAGGGTGAGCGTTAGGGTTAGAGTTAGGATGAGGGTTAGGCTGACGGTGAGGTTTAGGTTTAGGGTTAGGGTAACGGTTAGGGTGATGGTGAGGGTTAGCTTTAGGATGAGGATTAGGGTTAGTGTGATCATTAGGGTTAGGTTTAGGGTGAGGGTTAAGGTGAGGATTAGGGTTAGTGTTGGGGTGAGGGTTAGGGTGAGGGTTAGGTTTAGAGTTAGAGTTAGTGTGAGGATAAGGGTTAAGCAGTGGGTAAGGGTGAGGGGGAGGATGAGGGTGAGGGGGAGGATGAGGGTGAGGGTTAGGGTGAGGGTGATAGTTATGGTTAGGTTTAGATTTAGGGTGAGAATGAGGTTAAGGGTTAGGTTTTGGATTAGGGTTAGGCTTAGGCTGAGGGTGAGGTTGAGGGTGAATGTGAGGGTTAAGTTTAGTGTGAGTGTTAGGGTTAGGGTTAGGGTTAAGGTTAAGTTGAGGGTTAGGGTTAGGGTTAGGATTAGTATAAGGGTTAGGCTGAGGGTTAGGTTTAGGTTTAGGGTGAGGGTAACGTTTAGGGTGAGGTTTATGGTGAGGCTGAGGGTTAGGATTAGTCTTAGGGTTAGGGTGAGGGTTAGGGTTAGGGATAGGTTTAGGGCTGGGTTAGGGTTAGGGTGAGGGAAAGGGTTAGGGTGAGAGTTAGGGTAAGGGGAAGGGATAGGGTTATGGTGAGGGTAAGGGTTAGGGCAAGTTTTAGGGTGAGGTTGAGGGTTAATTTTAGCATTAGGGTTACGGTGAGCATGAGGGTTATGGTTATGTTGAGGGTTAGTGTGAGGTGAGGGTTAGGGTGAGGGTGAATGTTCTGTTGAGAATTAGATTTAGGGTGAGGGTTTGGGATAGGGTTAGTGTGAGCGTAAGGATTAGGGGCAGGGTTAGGGTGAGGGTGAAAGTTAGGGTTAGTGTGAGGGTTAAGGTTAGGGTTATGGTTATGGGGAGGGCTAGGGTGAGCCGTAGTTTTAGGGTTAGGGTAAGTTTGCAGGTTAGGGTGAGGGTAAGGTTTAGGGTGAGGTTTAGGGTGAGGGTGAGTTTTAGGGTTAGGTTGAGGTTAGGGTGAGGGTTAGGGTTAGGGTTAGGGATAGGGTGATGATAAGGGTTAGTGTGAGGCTTAGGGTGAGGTTGAGGATTAGGGTTAATGTGAGGATAAGGGTTAGGTTGAGGGTTATGATGAGAGTGAGGGTTAGGTTCAGGTTGAGGTTATGGGTTAGGGTTATGGTTAGGGTGAGGATTACGGTGCGCCGTACGTTTAGGGTTAGGGTTAGTTGGCTTGTTAGGGTGAGGGTAATGTTTAGGGTGAGGTTTAGCGTGAGGGTAAGAGTTAAGGTTAGAGTGAGGTTAAGGATTAGGTTGAGGGTTAGGGTTAGGGTTAGTGATATGGTGAGGATTAGGGTTAGTGTGAGGGTTAGGGTGAGGTTTAGGATTAGGTTCATTGTGAGGAGAAGTGTTAGGGTGAGGGTTAGGGTGAGGGTGAGGTGTTGGGTTAGCATTAGGGATAGGGTGAGCGTTAGGGTGAAGGTTAGGTTTAGGGTGAGCATAGGGTTAGGTTTAGGCTGAGGGTTAGGGTTAGGTTGATATTTATGGTGAAGGTGAGTGTTACGGTGAGGGTGAGGGTGAAGGTTAGGTTAAGGGTTAGGGTTAGGTTTAGTGTGAGGGTGAGTATGAGGGTTAGGTTTAGGATTAGGGTTAGGGTTTTGCTTAGTGTGCATGTTAGGGTGAAGATGTGGGTTCGGGTGATGGTGAGGGTTAGGTGTGTGTGAGGTTTAGGGTTAGGCTGAGGATTAGGGTTAGGGTTAGGATTATGGTGAGGTTAAGGGTTAGGGAGAGGTTTACGGTGAAGGTGAGGGTTAGGGTTAACATTAGAGTTAGGATAATGGTTAGGGTGAGCGTTAGGTTTAGGGTTAGGTTTAGGGTGAGTTTGAAGGTGAGGGTGAGATTTAGTGTTACGATTAGTGTTAGGGTTATGGTTAGAGTGAGGTTGAGAGTTTTGGTTAGGGTGAGGGTTAGGGTTAGGGTGAGGGTTATGGTTAGGGTGAGGGTTAGGGTTAGGGTGAGGGTTATGGTTAGGGTGAGGGTTAGGGTTAGGTTGAGGGTTAGGGTTAGGGTGAAGTTTAGCGTTAGGGTGATGTTTATTTTGAGGGTGAGTTTTAGGGTGAGGGTGAGTTTCAGGGTGAGGGTCAGGGTTTGATTGATGGTGAGGGTTAAGGTGTGGTTGAGAGTTAGGTTTAGGGTGAGGGTAGGGTGACGGTGAGTGTTAGGGTGCGGGTTAGATTTAGTGTTAGGGTTAGTGTGATGGTGAGGGTGAGCGTGAGGGTGACGGTTAGGGTGAGTGTGATTGTGAGGCTTAGGGTTAGGATTAGGGTTAGGGTGAGTTTTAGGGTTAGGGTTAGGGTGTGGGTGAGGGTTACGGTTAGGGTTAGGGTTATTTTTAGGGTTAGAGTTAGGGTGAGGGTGAGGGTGAGGGTGAGGTTTAGCATTAGCGTTGGTGTTAGGGTTACAGTGAGGATGGGGGTGAGGGTTAGGGTTAGGATTAGGGTAAGGTTTAGGGTTAGGCTGAGTGGGAGGGGGAGATTTAGGGTGAGGGTTAGGGTTAGGGTTAGGTTAAGGCCTACGGTGAGGGTGAGGGTTAGGGTGAGGGTGAGGGTAAGGGTTTCGGTTAGGTAAGGTTCAGGGTTAATTTTAGGGTGAGGATTAGGTTGAGTTTGAGGGTTAGTGAGAGTGTTAGTGTTAAGTTGAGGGTTAGGGTTAGGATATGGGTGAGTGTTGGTGTTAGGGTTATGTTTAGAGTGAGGTTTAGAGTTAGGGTGGGGTTAGGGGTCGGGTGATGGTGAGGGTTAGGGTGTGGGTGAGGGTTAGGGTTAAATTGAGTGTTAGGGTGACGGTGAGGGTTAGGTTGAATGTGAGGGTTAGGGTTAGGTTGAGGGTGAGGTTTATGGTTAGGGTGAGGGTTAGGGTGAGGGTTAGTGTGAGGGGGTAGGGTTAGGGTGAGGGTGAGGGTTAGGGTTAGGGTGAGGGTTAGGGTTACAGTGAGGTTAAGTGTTAGGTTGAGTGGTACGGTTAGGGATAGGGTGAGGGCTAGGGTGAGGGTGAGTTTTAGGTTGAGTGTGAGGCTGAGAGTTTCGGTAGGCAAGGGATAGGGTTAAGGTTAGGGTGAGGATTAGGGGAGGGGGAGGGTTAGGTAGAGGGTTAGTGTCAGGGTGAGTGTCAGGGTTAGGTTTATTGTGAGGGGTAGGGTTAGGGTTAGGGTGAGGTTTAGGGTTAGTGTGAGGGTTAGGGTTAGCATTAGGGTTAAGGTTAGTGTGAGGATAAGGTTTAGATTGAGGGTTAGGTTGTGGGTGAGGGTTAGGGTTATCGTTTGTTTTAGGTTGGGTTAGAGTGAGGTTTAGGGTCAGGGGTAGGTTAATGGTTAGGGTGAGCGTTAGGGTTAGTGTGAGGGTTAGTTTTAGGGTTAGGGTTTGTGTGAGGATAAGGGTTAGTGTGAGGGTTAGTGTGAGAATGAGGGGTAGGGCTAGCATTAGGTCTAGGTTAAGGGTTAGGGTAAGGGTTAGGGTTAGTGTTAGGGTTAGGGTGAGGGTGTGGGTTAGAGTTAGAGTTAGGGTTGGGTGAGGGTTCTGGTTAGGCTTAGGGTGAGAGTGAGGGTTCAGGTGAGGGTGAGGGTGAGGGTGAGGGTGAGGGTGTGGGTGACGGTTAGGTTTAGGGTTAAAGTGATGGTACTTTTTAGGATGAGGGTGAGGATTAGTGTTAGGGTGATGGTGAGGGTGCCGGTTAGTGTTAGGGTTAGTGTTAGAATTAAGGTTAGGGTTAGGGTTATTGTTATGGTGAGAGTAAGTGCTAGTGTAAGGTTTAGGGTGAGTGTGAGTGTTAGGGTTAGAGTTAGGGTTAGGGTTAGGGTTAGGGTGAGGGTTAGTGTTAGGGTGAGGGTGAGGTTAAGGGTTAGGGTTAGGGTTAGTGTGAGTGTTAGGATTAGGGTGAGGGTTAGGGATAGGGTTAGGGTTAGGGTGAGATTTAGGGCTGGAGTTAGGTTTAGAGTCAAGGCATGGGTAAGGCTTAGGGTGAGGGTTAGGTTCAGGTTGAGGCTTAAGGTAGGTTGAGTGTGAGGGTAAGTTTTAGGGTGATGGCTAGGGTTAAGTTTAGGGATACAGAGAGAGTTAGGGTTATGGTGAGGGTGAGGGTGATGGTTAGGTTTAGGATTATGGTTAGGGTTAGGGTGAGGTTTAGGTATAGGCTTAGGGTTAGGTTTAGGGTTAGGGTTAGAGTTAGGGTGAGGTTCAGTGTGAGGGTATGTGTTTGGATTACAGTTAGAGATAGGGTTAGGGTGAGGGTTAGACTGAGGGGTAGGATTAGTGTTAGAGTGAGGGTAATGGGGATGGTAAAGTTTACAGTGAGGGTTAGGGTGAGGGTGAGGTTTAGGGATAGCATTAGGGTTAGTGTTAGGGTTAGGGTGAGGGTTAGTGTTAGAGTTAGGTTGAGGGTGATATTTAGGGTTAGAATTAGGGTTACGGTTAGGTTTATTTAGAGGGTTAGGTTTAGGGTAGGGTTAGGATTATGGTTAAGGTTAGGGTTAGGCTGATTATGGGGGTGAGGGTGAGGGTTAGGGTTAGGGTTAGGTTTATGGTGTGGGCTAGGGTGAGGGTGAGGTTTTAGGTTAGGAAAGGCTTAGGGTTAGGTTTACAGTGAGGATTAGTGTGAGGGTGAGGTTTAAGGTGAGGATTAGGGTTAGGGTGAAGATTAGGGTTAGGTTTAGGGTGAGGTTTAGGTTTAGGGTGATGTTTAGAGTGAGGGTGAGGGTTAGGGTGAGGGTGAGGGTGAGGGTGAGGGTGTTGGTGAGGGTTAGGGTTAGGGTTAGGGGGACAGTGAGGTTTAAGGTGAAGGTGAGGATTATGGTTAGTTTTAGGGTGAGGGTTAGGGAAAGAATTAGGGTGAGAGGGAGGGTTAGGGTTAGGTTGAGGGTTAGGTTTAATGTGACATTAGGGTTCGGTTAGGGTTAGTGTGAGGATAAGGGTTAGGGTGAGGGTTAGGATGAGACTGAAGGTTCGGGTTAACATTACGGTTAAGGTGAGATTTAGGGTGAGGGTTAGGTTTAGGGTGAGGGTTCGGGTTCAGGTGAGGGTGTGTGTTACAGTGTGGGTGAAGTTTAGGGTTAGGGTTATGGTTAAGGTGATGTTGAGTGTTAGGGTGAGAGTGAGTGTTAGGCTTAAGCGTTAGGGTTAAGGTTAGGGTTAGGCGAAATGTGAGGATTAGGGTTAGAGTTAGGGTTAGGATTAGGTGTACGGTTAGGCTGAGGGTGAGGGATAAGTTTAGGGTGAGGGTTAGCGTTAGGATTAGGGTTAGGCTGAGGTTTAGGGTGGGGGTTAGGGTTAGGGTGAGGGTGCATGTTAGGGTTTGGGTTAGGGTGAGGTTTAGGGTTAGGGTGAGGGCTAGGGATAGGGTTAGGGTTTGGGTGAGGGTCAGAGTTAGGGGTAGGTTTAGAGTTAGAGAGAGGGTGAGGGTTAGAGTTAGGGTTAGGATTAGGTGTACGGTTAGGCTGAGGGTGAGGGTTAGGTTTAGCGTGAGGGTTAGGGTTAGGGTTAGGTTGAGGGTTAGGGTTAGGTTTAGGATGAGGGTTTGGCTGAGGGTTAGGGTTAGGGTGAGGGTGAGGGTTAGTGTTAGTGTGAGGGTTAGGGTTAGGGTTTTGTTTACAGTGAGAGTGAGGGTTAGGGTTAGGTTTAGGGTGAGGTGAGCGATAGGTTGAGGGTTTGGTTTAGGTTTAGTATTAGGGTGATGCTTAATGTGAGGGTTAGTGTTAGGGTTAGGGTTAGGGTGAGGGTTAGTGTTAGGGTTAGAGTTAGGATGAGGGTGAGGTTGAGGGTTAGCGTTTGAATTAGGGTTAGGTTTAGGGTTATGCTGAGGGTGAGGTTGAGGGTGAGGGTGAGTTTTAGGGTTTGGGGGAGGGTTAGGGTTATGGTTAGGGTTAAGGTGAGGGTGAGGGTTTGGGTTAGAGTTAGGGTTAGGATGAGGGGTAGGCTGAGCGTTAGGTTTAGGCTCAGGGTGAGGGTAAGGTTTAGGGTGATGGTGAGGGATAGGTTTAGGATTCAGGTTAGCGTTAGGGTGATGGTTAGGCTTAGGGTTAAGTTTAGGGTGAAGGATAAGGTGAGGGGTAGGTTTAGGGTTAGTGTTAGGGTGACAATTAGTGTTAGCGTGAGGGTAAGGGTGAGGGGTAGGTTTAGGTTTAGGTTAAGTGGGAGGGTAAGGGTTAGGGAGAAGTTTAAGGTGAGGGTGAGGATGAGGGTGAGGGTTAGTGTGAGGGTGATGGTTACAGTTAGGTTTAGAGTTAAGATGAGAGTGAGTGTGAGGATTAGGTTTTAGATTAGGATTAGGTTTAGGTTTACTCTGAGGGTGAGGTTAAGGGTGAGGGTGAGTTTGAGGGTTAGGTTGAGAGTTAGGGTTAGGGTTAGGGTTAATGTTAGGGTGAGGGATAGGGTTAGGGTTAGGGTTTGGATCAGGATTTGGCTGAGGGTTAGGATTAGTGTTAGTGTGAGGATAAGAGTTACGGTGAGGGTTATGGTGAGGGTGAGGGTTAGGGTTAGCTTAGGGTTAGGGTGAGGGTTAGGGTGAGGTTTAGGGTGAGGGTTAGGGTGAGGGTTAGTGTTAGGGTTAGGGATAGGGTTGGGTGAGGGAAAGTGTTAGGGTGAGGGTTAGTGTGGGTATGAAGGATATGGTTATGGTAAGGGTAAGGGTTAGGGCTAGGTTTAGGGTGAGGCTGAGGGTTAATGTTAGCATTAGGGTTATGGTGAGCATGAGGTTTAGCGTGAGGGTTATGGTTAGAGTTAGGGTTAGGGTGAGGGTTAGGCTGAGGGATAGGGTTAGGGTTATGTTTAGGGTAAGGGTTAGGGTTAAGTTTAGGGTAAGGTTGAGGGTGAGGGTGATGGTTAGGGTTAGGGTTAGGATTAATTGCTAGGGTTAGGGTTAGCCTGAGTGTGGGGTTGAGGGTTAGGGTTAGGGTGAGGTTTAGGGTTACGGTTATGGTGAGGGTGAGTGTTAGAGTGAGGGTGTTGGTTAGGGTGAGTGTTAGGGTGACTGTGAGGGTTAGGGTTAGTGTGAGGGTTAGGTTTAGAGTGAGTGATAGGGTTATGGTTAGGGTTTGGGTGAAGGTTAAGTTTAAGGTTTGGTTTTAGGTTAGGTTGAGAGTTAAGCTGAGGGTTAGGTTTAGGTTTAGGGTGAGGATAAGGGTTAGGGTGACGGTGAGGCTTAGGATTAGGGTTAGGGTTAGTTTTAGTGTGAGGGTAAGTGATAGGGCTAGGGTTAGGGTGAGGGTTTTGGTTAGGGTTACGTTTAGAGTTAGGGTGAGGGTGAGGGTAAGGGTTAGGTTTTGTATTAGGGTTAGGTTTAGGGTTAGGCTGAGGGTGAGGTTGAGCGTGAGGGTGACGGTTAGGGTGAGGGTTAGGTTTAGGGTTAGGATGAGGGTTAGGCTGAGGTTTAGGGTTAGGGTTCGGTAAAGGTAAGGGTTAGGGTGAGAGTGAGGGTTAGGCTTAGGCTTAGGGTTAGGGTGCCGGTTAGGGTGACGTTTAGTGTTAGTGTTAGGGTTAGGGTTAGAATGAGGGTTAGGGTGAGGGTAAGGGTTAGGGTTAGGGTTAGGTTGATGGTGATGGATGATGTTAAAATGAGGGTAAGTGTTAGGGCGAGTTTAGGGTGAGGCTGAGGGTTAATGTTAGCATTAGGGGTATGGTGAGGGTCAGGGTTAGGGTGAGGGTTACAGTTAGGGTTAGGGATAGGGTACGGATTAAGGTTAGGGTTAGGTTCAGGGTGAGGGTTAGGCTGAGGGGTAGGGTTAGTGTTAGTGTTAGGGTGAGGGTTAGGGAGTGGGTTAATGTTAGGGTTAGGGTTAGGGTGAGGTTGAGGGTGAGGGTTAGGATTAAGGTGAGGGTTATGGAGAGGTTGAGGTTTAGGGTTAGCATTAGGGTTAGGCTTAGGATTAGGGTTAGGGTGAGGGCGAGGGCTAGTGTTAGTATTAGGGTTAGGGTTAGGGTTAATGTGAGGATGAGGTTTAGAGTGAGGGTAAGGGTTAGGGCGAGGTTTAGGGTGAGGTTGAGTTTTAATGTTAGCATTAGGGTTACTGGGAGGGTGAGGGTTAGGGTGAGTGTCATGGTTATGCTTAGGGATACAGTGAGGATTAGGGTTAGGGTTAGGTTTAGGGTGAGGGTAAGTGTGAGGGCTAGGGTTAGGTTTAGCGTTACGGTGAGGGTTAGGGTTAGGGTGAGGGTTAGTATTAGGGTTAGGTTCAGGTTGAGGTTGATAGTGAGGGTAACGGTTAGGTTGAGGTTCAGAGTGAGGTTGATGTTTAGGGTTAGCATTAGGGTTAGGGTTAAGTTAGGGTGAAAGTTAGGATTAGGCTTACATTAGGGTAAGGTTAGGGTTAGGGTGAGGGTTAGGGTGATTTTTAGGGTGACGGTGAAGGTTGGGGTTAGGGTGAGGTTGAGGGTCAGGGTGAGGTTGAGAGTGACGTTGAGGGTGAGGGTTAGAGTTACGGTTATGTTTAGGGTGAGGTGTGGGTGAGGGTTAGGGTTAGGGTGAGGGTTAGGGTGAGGTTTAGTGTTAATGTTTCGTGTAGTGTAAGGGTGAGGGTAAGGGTTAC
Source organism: Dipodomys merriami (assembly GCF_024711535.1). Lineage (NCBI taxonomy): Eukaryota > Metazoa > Chordata > Mammalia > Rodentia > Heteromyidae > Dipodomys > Dipodomys merriami. The sequence goes on along the minus strand of NW_027206468.1, from coordinate 4,729,670 downwards.
AGTGAGAGTTATTTTGAGTGTGAGTGTTAGGGTTAGGGTGAGGGTAAGGGTTAGGATGAGGGTTATTGTGAGGGTTTGGGTTCGGGTTAGCATTAGGGTTAGGTTGAGGGTGAGGGTTTGTGTGAGGGTTAGGGTTACGTTTAGGGATAGGGTGAGGATTAGGGTTAGGTTTAGATTTAGGGTGAGGGTGAGGGTGAGCATTAGAATTAAGATTAGGGTTAGGGTTAGAGTTAGGTGAGATTGAGGGTGAGGGTTAGGGTTTAGGATAGAATTAGGGTGAGGGTGAGCATGACTTTAGGTTTAAGATTAGGGTTAGGGTTATGGTGAGGGTTAGGGTGAGGGTGAGAGTGAGGCTTAGGCTTAGGGTTAGGGTGAAATTTAGGTTTACGGTGAGGGCTACGGTCCGGGTGAGTTTTAGGGTGAGTGTGTGGGTGAGGTTGAGGGTTTCGGTTAGGTAAGGGTTATGTTTAGGGTTATGGTGAGGATTAGGGTGAGGTTGAGGGTTAGGGTGAGGCTCAGGGTTAGGGTGAGAGTTAGGGTTATGGTGAGGGTTATGGTTAGGGTTAGGTTGAGACTGAGGGTTAGGTATAGGGTAAGGGTTAGGGTTAGTTTGAGGCTGAGGGTTAGGTATAGGGTAAGGGTTAGGGTTAGGGTGAGGGTTAGGGTTAGGGTGAAGGTTAAGGTTAGAGTTAGGATTAGGGTTAGGGTAAGGGTTAGGGTGAGGGTGAGGGTTAGGGTTAGGTTTAGGGTGAGGGGTACGGTTAAGGTTAGGGAGAGGGTTAGGGTTAGGGTATGGGTTAGGGTTAGTTTGAGGGTTAGGGTGAAGTTGAGTTTGAGGTTGAGAGTTAGGGTGAGGGTGATGGTGACGGTGAGGGTTAGTGTTAGGATTCGGGTTAGGGTTAGGGTGATAGTTAAGGTTAGGGTTAGGGTTAGGGTGAGATTGAGGGTGAGGATGAGGGTTAAGATTAGGGATCGGTTTAGGATTAGGGTGAGAATTAGGGGAAGGGTTAGGGTTAAGGTGAGGTTTAGGTTTAGGGTTAGGGTGAGGGTTAGAGTTAGGGTTAGGTTTAGGGTGAGGTTAAGTGTTAGGTTGAGGGTGAGGGTGAGGTTGAGGGTTAGAGTTAGGGTGAGTGTGAGTGTGAGTGTGAGGGTTAGGTTTAGAATTAGGGTTAGGTTTAGGGTTAGGCTCAGGTTGAAGGTATGAGTGAGGCTCACCCTAGCACTCACGGCTAGGGTTAGGCTGAGGGTTAGGATGCTGGGTAGATTTAGGGTTAGAATTAGTGTGAGGGTTAGTTTTAGTGTGAGGGTTACGGTTCTGGTTAGGGTTAGGGTGATGTTAAGTGTTAGAGTGTGGGTTAGGGTGAGAGTGAGGGTTAGGGTGATGTTTAATCTGAAGGTCGAAGTTAGAGAGAGTGAGAGGTTTTGGGTGAGGGTGAGGGTTAGGGTGTGGGTGAGGGTGAGGGTTAGGGTGAGGGTATGGGTTAGGGTCATGTTTAGGATGAGTGTGAGGTTTAGGGTGAGAGTTAGGGTTCAGGGAAGGGGAATTGTTAGGGTGTAGGTGAGGGTTAGGGTAAGGGTGTGGCTTAGGGTGACCGGGAGTGTTAGGGTTCAGGGGAGGATTAGGGTTAGGGTTAGTCTTTGGGTTTGGGTTCGGGTTAGGGTTAGGGTGATTGTTAGGGTGAGAGGTAGGATTAGTGTTAGGATGAGATTTAGACTTAGGGTGAGGGTTACGGTTAGGGTTAGGGTTAGGGTTAGGGTGAGTATAAGGGTTAGGGTGAGGGTTAGTGTGAGACTGAGGGTTAGGGCTGGGCTTAGGGTTAGGGTGAGGGTTAGGGTTAGGGTTAGGGTACGGTGAGGGTTAGGGTGAGTGAAAGGTTTAGGGTGAGGGTTAGGTTGAGGTTGAGGTATAGGGTGATGGTGAGGGTAAGGGTTAGGGCGACGGTTAGGGTGAGGTGGAGGGTTAGGGTTAGCATCAGTGTTAGGGTGAGGGTGAGCGTTAGGGTGAGGGTGAGGGGAAGGCTGAGGGGTAGGGTTAGGGTTAGGGTTAGGGTTAGGGTTACGGTTAGGGTGATGGTTACATTTAGGGTTAGGGTGAGGGTGAGTGTTAGGTAATGGTTTGGGTCAGGGTTAGGGTGAGGGTGAGGGTTAGGGTTAGCATTAGGGTTTGGGTCAGATTGAGTGTTAGGGTAAGGGTTAGGGTGAGGTGGAGGGTTAGGGTTAGCATTAGGGTTACGGTTAGAGTTAGGGTGTAGGTTAGGTTTAGGTTTAGAGTGAGGGTGAGGGTCAGGGTTAGGGTTAGGATTAGGTTTAGGGTTAGGGTAAAGCTGAGGGTGAGGGTGAGGGTGAGGGTAAGCGTGAAGGTGAGTGTTAAGTTTAGCATTAAGTTTAGGGTGAGGTCTAGGGTGAGGGTGAGGGCTAGGGTGAGGGTTAGTGTGAGGGTTATGGTTAGTACTAGGTGAGGGTTAGGGTTAGGGTTAGTGTAAGGATAAGGGTTAGGTTGAGGATTAGGGTGAGAGTGAGTGTTAGGGTTAAATTAAGGGTTAGGGTGAGGGTTAAGGTAAGGGTTAGGGTTAGGATTAGGGTGAAGGTGAGTTTTAAAGTTAGGTTTAGGGTGAGGGTTAGGGTTGGGTTGAGGGTTAGGGTTAGGGTTAGGGTGAGGATTAGGATTCAGGTTAGGGTGAGTGTGAATGTTAGGGTGTTGGTGACGTTTAGGGTTAGGGTGAGGGTGATGCTGAGGTTTAGGCTTAGGGTTAGTGTGAGGATAATGGTTAGGGTGAGGATTAGGGTGAGTGTGAGTGTTAGGGTTAGCATAAGGTTTAGGGTGAGGGTTAGGGTTAGTGTTAGGGTAAGCATTAGGGTTAGGTAAGGGTTAGGGTTAGGCTTAGGGTTAGGGTTAGGGTTAGGGTTAGGGTGAGTGTTAGGCTTAGGGTTAGGGTTAGGGTGAGGGTTAGGGTTAAGTTTAGGGTTAGGGTAAGGTTAGGGTTAGCATGAGGTTTAGGGTTAGGGTGATGTTTAGGGTGAAGGTGCGGGTAAGGGTGAGGGTGAGGTTGAGCGTGAGGGTTAGGGTGAGGGTGAGGTTGAGTGGGAGGGTTACGGTGAGGGTTAGGTTTAGGGTGAGGGTAAGAGTTAGGGTTAGGGTAAGTGTTAGGCTGAGGGTGAGGTTGAGGGTGAGGTTAGGTAAGTGTTGGGGTTAGGTTTAAGGTGAGGATTAGGGTGAGGGTGAGGGTTAGTGTTAGGTTGAGTGTTAGGGTTAGGGTTAGGGTGAGTGTTAGGGTGAGAGGTAGGGTTAAGGTTAGGATGAGGGTTAGGCTTAGTGTGAGTGTTCCGGTTAGGTTTAGGGTTAGTGTGAGGATAAGCGTTAGGGTGAGTGTTAGGTTGAGACTGATTGTTAGGGTTAGCGTTAGGGTTAGTGTGAAGGTTAGATGGGGGTTAGGGTGAGGGTTAGGGTTCGGGTTAGTGTTGGGTGATGGTTAGGGTGAGGGTAAGCGTTAGGTTTAGGTTGAGAGTGAGGGTGAGGGTAAGGGTTAGGGTTAGGGTCAGGGTTAGGGTGAGGGTGTGGTTTAGGATTTGCCTTAGGGTTAGGGTTAGGGTTAGGTTGAGTGTTAAGTTTAGGGTTAGGGTGCAAGTTAGGTTTAGGGTTAGAGTGAGGGTGAGGGTCAGGGTTAGGGTTAGGATTAGGTTTAGTGTTAGGGTGAGGCTGAAGGTGAGGCTGAGGGTGAGGGTGAGGGTGAGGGTTAAGTTTAGGGTTAGATTTAGGGTGAGGGCTAGGGTGAGGGTGATGTTTGTGTTTAGGATAGGTCTAGGGTTAGGTTTAGGGTGAGGATTAGTGTGGGGTTGAGGTTTAAGGTGAGGGTTAGGGTTAGGGTTAGGGTGAGGGTTAGGGTTAGGGTGATGGTTAGGGTTAGGGTAACGTTTAAGGTTAGGGGGAGCGTAAAGGTTAGGATGACAGTTAGTGTGAGGGTGAGGGTTAAGGTTAGGTTTAGGATTAGGATGAGTTTTAGGGTGAGGGTTAGTGTTAGGGTCAGGGTGAGGGTTAGGGTGAAGGTTAGGGTGAAGTTTAGGTTTAGGGTTTGGGTTAGGGTGAGGGTTAGGTGAGAAGGAGTAGGGTGACGGTTAGGGGGAGGGGGAGGGATAGGGTTATGGTGAGGGTAAGGTTTAGCCTGAGGCTTAGGTTGTGAATGAGCATTTGTGTTAGCATCAGGGTTGGGTTGAGGGTGAGGGTTAGTGTTAGGCTGACGGGTAGTTTTAGGGTTAGGGTGTGGGTGAGGGTGAGGGTTAAGGCTAGCCTTAGGGTGAGCATGAGGGTTAGGTTTAGAGTTAGGGTGAGTGTGAGTGTGAGGGTTAGTTTTAGGATTAGGGTTAGGGTTAGGGTTAGGCTGAGGTTGAGGTTATGAGTGAGGGTGAGGTCTAGGTTTAGGGGTAGAGGTAGAGTTAGGGTTAGATTTAGGGTTAGTATTAGAGTTAGGGTTAGGATTAGGCTGAGGTTGAGGGTGAGGGTGAGGGTGAAGGTGAGGTTTAGGGTTAGAGTTAGGTGTAGAGTTAGGGTTAGGTTGAGCGGTAGGATGAGGGTGAGGTTTAGGGTTTGCGTTAGTTTTAGGGTGAGGTTTAGGGTGAGAGTTGAGTCTTAGGGTTAGGGTTAGGGTGAGGGTGTGGGTTAGGGTTAGTGTGAGGGTGAGGGTCTGTGTAAGGGTTAGGGTTAGGCTTAGATTTAGGATGAGGGTGATGGTGAGGGTTAGAATTAGGATTAGGGTTAGGGTTAGAGTTAGGTGAGAGTGAGGATGAGTGATAGGGTTTGGGTGAGAATTAGGGTGAGGGTGATCATGAGGGTTAGGGTTAGGATTAGGGTTAGAATTATGGTTAGGGTTAGGATGAGAGTGAGGGTGAGGCTTAGGGTTAGGATTAGGTTTAGGGTTGGTGTGAGGATCAGGGTTAGGGTGAGAATTAGGGTGAGGGTGAGAAGGAGGGTGAGGGTTAGGGTGAGCTTTAATGTTAGGGTTAGGGTGAGTTTTAGGTTTACGGTGAGGGTTAGGGTTAGGGTTAGGTTGAGGCTAAGGTTTAGTCTGAGGGTTAGGGTAGGTTTAGGGTAAGGTTTAGGTTTAGGGTGAGGGCTATTGTGAGGGTGAGTGTTAGGGTGAGTGTGAGGGTGAGGTTGAGGGTTTTGGTTAGGTAAGGGTTAGGGTTAGGGTTTGGGTGAGGATTCGGGTGAGGATGAGGTTTAGGTTGAGTGTTAGGTTGAGGGTGAGGGTTAGGGTGAGGGTGAGGGTGAGGGAGAGCATGAGGGTTCGGGTGAGCGTGAGAGTTCGGGTGAGGTTGAGGGTTCGGTTGTGGGTCAGGGTTAGGTTTAGGGTGAGGTTTAGGGTGACGGTGAGGGTTAGGTTGAGGGTGAGGTTTAGGATTGGGGTTAGGGTGAGGGTTAGGTTTAGGGTGATTGTTAGGGTGAGGGGTAGGGTTAGGGTTAGGCAGAGGGTTACGGTTAGGTTGAAGGTTAGGGTTAGTTTGAGGGTTAGGGTGAAGGTGAGTTTGAGGTTGAGGGTTAGGGTGAGGGTGATGGTGACGGTGAGGGTTAGGGTTAGGATTCAGGTTAGGGTTAGGTTGAGAGTTAGGGTTAGGGTTAGGTTTAGGATGAGGTTGAGGGTGAGGGTTAGGGATAGGGTTAGGGTTAGGTTTAGGATTAGGTTTAGGTTTAGGGTAAGGGTTACGGTTAGGGTTAGGGTGAGGGTTAGGTTTAGAGTTAGGGTGAGTGTTAGGGTTAGGGTTATGTTTAGAGTGAGATTTAGGGTTAGGATTAGGGCGAGGGTGAGGGTTAGGTTGGGGGTAGGGTTAGGTATAGGGTAAGGGTTAGGGTTAGGGTGAGGGTTAGGTTTAGGATTAGGGTGAGGGTGAGGGTTAGGGTTAGGGTTAGGGTAAGGGTTAGGTTTAGGGTGAGGGTTAGTTTTAGGTTTAGGTTTAGCGTGAGGGTGACGCTGAAGGTTAGGGTTAGGGTTAGTGTGAGGATCAGGGTTAGGGTGAGGGTTAGTGTGAAGGTGAGGGTTAGGGTTAGCATAAGGTTTAGGGTGAGGGTTAGGGTTAGTGTTAGGGTTAGGGTAAGTGTTAGGGTTAGGGTAAGGGTTAGTGTTAGGCTTAGGGTTAGTGTTATGGTTATGGTTATTGTCAGGGTTAGACTTAGGGTTAGGTTTAGTGTGAGGGTTAGGGTTAAGTTTAGGGTTAGGGTAAGGTTAGGGTTAGCAATAGGTTTAGGGTTAGGGTGATGTTTATGATGATGTTGAGGGTTAGGGTGACGGTGAGGTTGAGCGTGAGATTTAGGGTGAGGATGAGTAGGAGGGTGATGGTGAGGGTTAGGATTAGGGTTCGGGTGAGGTTGAGGTTTAGGGTTAGCATTAAGGTTAGGGTTAGGGTTAGGCTGAGATTTAGGGGTAGGGTTAGGGTTAGGGTGTGGTTCAGGGTGAGGGTGATGGTGAGGGTGAGTGTGAGGTTTAGGCTGAGGTGTAGGGTGAGGGTTAGGGATAGGGTGAGGATTAGGGTTAGGGTGAGGTTTAGGGTGAGTGTTAGGTTTAGGGTTAGTGTGAGCGTTAGGGTGAGGGTTTGGGTTAGGGTTTGGGTGAGGTTGATGTTTAGGGTTAGCATTAAGGTTAGGGTTAGGGTTAGGCTGAGGTTTAGGTGTAGGATTAGGTTTAGGGTGAGATAGAGGGTGAGGGTGAGGTTGAAGGTGAGTGTGAGGTTTAGGCTGACGTTTAGGGTTAGGTTTAGGGATAGGGTGAAGATTACGGTTAAGGTTAGGTTTAGGGTGAGTGTTAGGCTGAAGGGTAGGTTTAGGGTTAGTGTGAGGGTTAGGGTGAGGGTTAGGGTTAGGGTTAGCATTAGGGTGAAGTTGAGGGTGAGGGTAAGGTTTAGGTTGATTGTTAGGGTGATTTTGAGGTTTAGGGTTAGCATTAGATTTAGGGTTAGCCTTTGTCTGAAGTTTAGGGTTAGGATTAGGGTTGGGGTGAGGGTGAGGGCTAGTGTTAGCATTATGGTTAGTTTTAGGTTTAGGATTAGGTTTAGTGTGAGGGTTAGGGATAGGGTAACGGTAAGGATGAGGGTAAGGGTTAGGGTTACGGTAAGGGTGAGGGTGAAGGTTAGGTTTAGAGTTAGGATTAGGGTTAGGGATAGGGTTAGGCTGAGGGTGGGGGTGAGGTTGAGGGTGAGGGTTAGGGTTAGGGTTAGTTTTAGGGTGAGGGCTAGGGTGAGGGAGAGGTTTAGTGTGAGGGTTAGGTTGAGGGTATGGGTTTAGGTTAGGAAAGGCTTAGGTTTAGGGTTAGCGTGAGGATTGGGGTGAGGCTGAGGTTTAAGGTGAGGATTAGGGTTAGGGTGAGGATTAGGGTTAGGGTTAGGGTGAGGGTGAAGATTAGGATGATGTTTAGGGTGAAGGTGAGGCTTAGGGTGAGGGTGAGGGCTAGGGTCTAGGTGAGGGTTAGGGTTAGGTTGAGGTCTAGGGTTAGGCTTAGGGTTAAGGTGAGGTTTAGTTTTAGTGTGAGGGTGAGTGAGAGGGTTAGGTTTAGGATTAGGGTTAGGTGTAGGGTTAGGCTTAGGGTGAGGGTGAGGGTCAGGTTAGGATTAGGATGAGGTTTAGGGTTATGGTTAGGGTTAGGGTGAGGGTGAGGGTTAGGGTAAGAGTGATGTTGAGGGTGAGGGTTAGGTTTAGGGTAAGGGATAGGATTATGGTTAGGGTTAGGCTGAGGGTGAGGGTGTGGGTTACGGTGAGGGTGATGGTGAGGTTGAGAGTGAGGGTGAGGATTAGCGTTTGGGTAAAGGTTAAGTTTAGGGTTTGGGTTAAGATTAGGTTGAGGGTTAGGGTTAGAGTTAGGATGAGGGTTAGGCTGAGGGTTAGGTTTAGGGTTAGGGTGAGGGTGAGGGTTAGGGTGAGGGTGAGACTTAGGATTAGGATTAGGGTTAGTTTTAGGGTGAGGGTAAGTGATAGGGTTAGGCTTAGGGTGAGGGTTTTGTTTAGGGTTAGGTTTAGAGTTAGGTTGAGGGTGAGGGTTAGGGTTAGGTCTTGTATTAGGTTTAGGGTTAGTGTTAGGCCGAGGGTGAGTTTGAGGTTGAGGGTGACAGGGTGAGGGTTAGGGTTACTGTTAGGGTTAGGATGAGAGTTAGGCTGAGGATTAGTGTTAGGATTCGTTAAGGGTAAGGGTTAGGGTGAGAGTGAGGGTTAGGTTTAGGCTTAGTGGTAGGGTGACGGTTTGTGTGAGGTTTAGTGTTAGTGTTAGGGTTAGGGTTAGACTGAGGTTTAGCGTGAGGGTAAGGGTTAGGGTGAGGGTTAGGCTGATGGTGAGGGATAAGGTTAAGGTGAGGGTAAGGGTTAGGGCGAGGTTTAGGGTGAGGCTGAGGGTTAATATTAGCATTAGGGGTAAGGCGAGTGTTTGGGTTAGGGTGAGGGTTAGTGTTAGTGTTAGAGACAGGGTGAGTATTAGGTTTAGGGTGACGGTTAGGCTGAGGGGTTCGGTTACGGTTAGTGTTAGGGTGAAGGTTACGGTGTTGGTTTATGTTAGGGTTAAGTTTAGGGTGAGGTTGAGGGTGAGGGTAAGGGTTAGTGTGACGGTTATGGTGAGGTTGAGATTTAGGGTTAGGATTAGGGTCAGGTTTAGGGATAGGGTTAGGGTTAGGATTAGGGTTAAGGTGAGGGTGAGGGCTAGTGTTAGTATTAAGGTTCGTTTTCAGGTTAGGGTGAGGGTGAGGTTTAGGGTGAGGGAGATGGTTAGGTTGAGGTTTAGGGTGAGGGTGAGGGATTTGGTTAGGAATGGCTTAGGGTTAAGGTTAGGGTGAGTATTAGGGTTTGGGGTGAAATTTAACTTGAGGATTAGGGTTAGGGTGAGTATTAGGGTTAAGGTTAGGGTTAGGGTGATGTTTAGGGTGAGGGTGATGTTTAGGGTGAGGGTTAGGATGAGGGTGAGGGTGAGGGTGTAGGTGAGGGTTAGGGTCACGGTGAGGGTCAGTGTGAAGGTGAGGGTTCGGGTTCGGTTTAGGGTTAGGGTGAGTGTTAGGGTTAAGGGTTAGGGTGAGGGGTAGGTTGAGGTGTAAGGTGAGGGTTAGGGTTAATGTGAGGGTTAGGGTTAGGGTTAGTGTGAGGATAAGTGTTAGGGTGAGAGTGAGGGTTAGGTTTAGCGTTAGGGTTAGGGTGAGGTTTATGGTGAGGGTTAAGTTGAGGGTTAGGGTTAGTATGAGTTTGAGGGTTAGAGTTAGGTTTAGGTTGAGGATTAGGGTTAGGGTGAGTTTTAAGGTAGGGTTAGGGTTAGGGTGAGGGTTAGGATGAGGGTGAGTTTCAGGTTGTGGGTGACGGTTAGTGTGAGGGTGAGGGTTAGTGTTATGGTGAGATTTATGTTAGGGTTAGGGTTATGGTGAGGGTAATGGTTAGGATGAGGTTTGAAGTGAGGGTGACAGTGAGGGATAGCGTTAGATTTAGGGTGAGGGTTAGGGTGAGGTTTAGGTTTCAGGTTAGGTTGGGTGAGGGTGAGGGTTAGAGTTAGGTTTAAGCTGAGGGTAAGGATTAGGGTGAGGGTTAGCGTGAGGGTGAGGGTTAGGGTTAGGTTGAGGGTTAGGGTGAGCGTTAGGGTGAGGGTTAGATTTGGATTAGGGTTAGGGTGAGGGTTAGGGTGAGGTTTAGTTTTAGTGTTAGGGTTAGGGTAAGGGTTAGGGTGAGGGTAAGGGTTAAAGTGAGGTTCAGGGAGAGGGTGAGTGTTAGGGATAGCATTAGGGTTAAGCTTAGATTTAAGTTGAGGGTTAGTATGAGGGTTAATCTTACTGTGAGGGTGAGGGTTAGGGTTAGCATTAGTGTTAGGGTTAGGGTTAGGCTGAGGGTTAGGGTTAGGGTTAGGGTGAGGGTGAGTGTTAGGGTTAGGGTTAGGGTGAGGGTGAGGGTTAGGTTTAGGATTAGGATTAGGTGTAGGGTCAGGCTTAGGGTGATGGTGAGGGTCAGGGTCAGAGGTTTAGTGTTATGGTTATGTTTATGGTTTGGAATAGGGTGAGGGTTACGGTGAGGGTGATGGTGAGGGTGAGGGTGAGGGTTAGTTTTAGGGTGAGGATTAGGGTTATGGTTAGGGTTAGAGTGAGGATGAGTGTGAGGGTTAGTGTGAGTGTGATGGTGAGGTTGAGGGTGAGGTTTAGGGTTAGGGTGAGGGTTAGGATTAGGGTTAGGTTGAGGGTTAGGATGAGGGTTAGGGTTAGGATTAGTGTTAGGGTGGGGGCCAGCATGAGGGTGAGGTTTAGGGTTAGGGTGAGGGTGAGCTTTAGGGTTAGGATTAGGGTGAGGGTGAGGTTTAGTGTTAGAGTTAGTGTTAGGGTGAGGGTTAGGGTTAGAGTTAGTGTTAGGGTTAGGGATAGGGTGAGTGTTAGGGTTAGGATTAGGGTTATGGTTATGGTTAGGATTAGGATTAGTGTTAGGGTGAGGGTGAGTGTGAGGATTATCGTTAGGCTTAGGGTTAGGCTGAGGATGAGGGTGAGGATGAGGGTTAGGGTTAGGCTGAGTGTTATGTTTACATTTAGAGTTAGTGTTACTGTGAGGGTTAGTGTTATGGTGAGGGTGTGGGTGAGGGTTAGAGTTAGGGTGATGCTTAGGGTTATGGTCAGGGTGAGGGTTAAGATGAGGGTTAGGGTTAGTGTGAGGGTTAGCGTGAGGGTGATAGTAAGTGTAAAGTTGAGGGTTGGGCTGAGAATGAGGATTACTGTAAATGTGAGGGTTAGGGTTAGAGTGAGGGTTAGAGTTAGGGTTAGGGTGAGGGTGTCGTTGAGATTGAGGATTAGTTTTAGGGTTAGTTTGAGGTTTAGAGTGAGGATGATAGTTAAGGTTGGGTGAGGGCTAGGGTGAGGGTGAGGTTTAGGTTTAGGTTTAGGGTGAGTGTTAGGGTTAGGGTGAGTGTTAGGGTTAGTGTGAGGGTTAGTGTTAGGGTTAGGGTTAGTGTTAGGTTTTGGGTAAGTTTTAGGTTGAGGGTTAGGGTTAGGGTAAGGATTATGGTTAGGGTTAAGGTGAGGGTGAGGGTTAGACTGAGTATTAGTATTAGGGTTAGTGTGAGGTTTAGAGTGAGGATGAGGGGTAGGGTTAGGATGAGGGCTAGGGTGATGGTGAGGGTTAGGGATAGGGTTAGGTTGAGGTTGAGGGTTAAGTGTGAGGGTTAGCGTTAGGATTCGGGTTAGTTTTAGGGTGAGGGTAAGTGTTAGGGTGAAGGTTAGGGTTAGGGTGAGAGTTATAGTTAGGGTAAGGATTAGTATTTGGGTTAGTGTTATTTTTAGGTTTAAGGTTAGGGTTATGGTTACGGTGAGGGAGAGGGGGAGGGTTAGGGTTATTGTTAGCGTGAGGGTTATGTTGTGGTTTAGGGTTGGGGTTAGGTTTAGGATTAGGGTTTTGGTGAGGGTTAGGGTTAGGCTGAGGCTTAGGCTTAGAGTTAGGCTGAGGGTGAGTGTCGGGATGAGGATTAGTTTTAGGGTGATGGTTAGGGTTAGGGTTAGGTTACGATTAGGTTTAGGGTTAGGATTAGGTTTAGGGTGAGGGCTATGGTGAGGGTGAGGGTTAGGTTTAGTGTTAGGGTGAGTGTTAGGGTTAGAGTGAGTGTTAGGGTTAGTGTGAGGGTTAGTGTTAGTGTGAGGGTTAGTGTTAGGGTTAACGTTAGTGTTAGGGTGAGGGTAAGTGTTAGGGTGAGGGTTAGGGTTAGGGTGAGGCTTATGGTTAGAATGAGGGTTAAAGTTATGGTTAGGGTTATTGTTTGGGTTAGGGTTAGGGTTAGGATAAGGGTTAGGGTTAGGATTAGGGTTAGGGTGAGGGCTAGGGTGATGGTGAGGGTTAGGGTTAGGGATAGGCTTAAGCTTAGGTTAGGGCTGAGGCTGAGGTTGAGGTTGAGTGTTAAGAGTTAGCGTGATGGTTAGGTTTAGGGATAGGGTGAGTGTGACAGTAAGGTTAAAATTGAGGGTTAGGTTTAGGGTGAGTGTTAGGGTGAGGATTAGTGTTAGGGTTAGTGTGAGGGTTAGATTGAGTATTCGTGTTAGGGTTAGTGTGAGGTTTAGGGTGAGCATGAGGGGTAGCGTTAGGGTGAGGGCTAGGGTTAGGGTGAGACTTAGGGATAGGGTTAGTTTGAGGTTTAGGGTTAAGTTGATGGTTAGGGTTAGTGTGAGGGTTAGTGTTAGGATTAGGGTTCGTTTTTGGGTGAGGGTAAGTGTTAGGGTGAGGGTGAGTGTTAGGGTGAGAGTTATGTTTAGTGTTAGGATTAGTATTAGGATTAGGGTTATTTTAGGATTAGGGTTAGGTTTATGGTTACGGTGAGGGTGAGGGTTAAGGTTAGGGTTAGGTTGAGGTTTAGGTTTAGGGTTATGGTTAGAGTTAGGGTTAGGTTGAGGGTGAGGTTTAGGTTTATATTTAGGGTTAGAGGAGGGTTAGGGTGAGGGTTAGGTTTAGGGTTAGGGTTAGTGTTAGGATTAGGGTTAGGGTAAGGGTGAGTGTGAGGTTTAGGATTAGGTTTAGGCTTACGCATAGGGTTAGGCTGAGGGTGAGGCTGAAGGTGAGGGTTAGAGTTAGGGTGAGGGTTAGGGTTAGGGGTAGGTTGAGGTTTAGGATGAGGTTTAGAGTTAGGATTAGGGTTAGGATGAGGGCAAGGGTGAGGGTGAGTTTTAGAGTTAGCATTAGGGCGAGCATTAGGATTAGGCTTAGGTTTAGGGTTAGGGTGATGTTTAGTATGAGGGTGAGTGTAAGTATTAGGGTTAGGGTTATTGTTAGTGTTATGGTTAAATTTAAGTTCACAGTGAGGGTGAGGCTGAGGCTGAGGTTTAGGGTTAGGGTAAGGGTTAGGGTTAGGGTTAGGGTTAGGGTTAGGGTTAGGGTTAGGGTGAGGCTTGGGTTAGGTTTAGGGTTACCGTGAGGATGAGCATTAGGGTTAGGGTTAGGGTTACGGATATTGTTAGGGTTAGGTTTAGATTTACGGTGAGGTTGAGGGTGAGGGTGAGGTTGAGGGTTAGGGTTAGATTTAGGGTGAGTGTGAGGTTTTGGGTTAGAGTTAGGTTTAGGGCGAGGGTAAGGGTGAGGGTTAGTGTTAGGTTTAGGTTTCGGGTGAGGGTTAGGTTGAGGTTTAGGGTTAGGGTTAGGGTTAGGTTGAGGATTAGGGTTATGGTGAGGGTGAGTGTGATGGTTAGGGTTTGGGGTATTCTTAGACTTACGGTTAGGCTGAGAGTGAGGGTTGGGATGAGGATTAGGTTTAGGGTGATGGTTAGGGTTAGGGTGATGTTTAGGGTTAGGATTAGGGTTAGGGATAGGATTAGGTTTAGGTTGAGAGTGAGGGATAGGGTTAGGTTTAGGCTTAGGGTTAGGGTTAGGCTGAGGCTCTGGGTGTGGGTGAGGGTTAGGGTTAGGGTGATGCTTAGGGTTACAGTCCGGGTGAAGGTTAGGATGAGGCTATTGGTGAGGGTGAGGGTAAGGGTTAGGGTGATGCTTAGGGTTACATTCCGGGTGAAGGTTAGGATGAGGGTGAGGGTTAGGGTGAGTGTTAGTGTGAGTGTTAAGGTAAGGGTAAAGTTGAAGTTTAGGCTGAGAGTGAGGATTACAGTAAGGGTGAGGGTTAGGGTTAGGTTGGGGGTTAGGTTTAGGGTTAGGGTGAGGGTGAGGTTAAGATTGAGGATTAGTTTTAGGGTTTGTGTGAGGTTTAGGGTGAGGATGAGGGTTAGGGTTAGGGTGAGGGCTAGGGTGAAGGTGAGTGTTAGGGATAGGGTGAGGGTGAGGTTTAGGGTTAGGGTGACAATTTGGATTAGTTGGAGGATTATTGTTATTGTTAGGGTTAGTGTTAAGGTGAGGGTAAGTGTTAGGGTGAGGGTTAGAGTTAGGTGAGGGTTATGGTTAGAATGAGGGTTAGAGTTAGGTTTAGGGTTATTGTTAGGGTTAGGGTTAGGGTTACAGTTACGGTGAGGGTGAGGGTTAGGGTTAGGTTTAGGGTGAGGTTTATGTTTAGGGATAGGGTTAGAGTTAGAGTTAGGGTGAGGGTTAGGGTTAGGGTAAGGGTTATGGTTAGGGTGAGGGTGAGGGTTAGGGTTAGGGTTAGGGTTAGGGTCACGATTAGGTTTAGGGTTAGGATGAGGTTTAGGGTTAGGGTTAGGGTTTGGGTGAAGGTGAGAGTGAGATTTAGTGTTAGAGTTAGGGTTAGGGTGAGAGTTAGTGTGAGGTTTAGTGTTAATGTTAGTTTTAGGGTTAGGATGAGGGTGAGGTTTAGGGTTAGGGTTAGGATTAGGATTAGGTTTAGTGTTAGGGTGAGTGTTTGGGTTAGACTTAGGGTTAGGGTTAGGCTAAGGGTTAAGCTGAGGGTGCGTGTAAGGGTGAGGGTTAGGGTTAGGGTTATTTTTAGGGTTTGGGTGAGGGTTAGGGTTCCGGTTACAGTGATGGTGAGTGTTAGGGTTAGGATTAGGGTGAGGGCTAGGGTGAGGGTGAGGGTTAGGGTTAGCGTTAGGGTGAGGTTTAGGGTGAGGGTTAGGGTGAGGGTGAGGGTTAGGATGAGGGTTAGGGTTATGGTGAGTGTGAGGGTTAGAGTTTTGGTGAGGGTTAGGGTTAGAATGAGGGTTAGGGTGAGTGTGATGGTTAGGATTAGGGTTAGTGTTAGGATTATTGTTAGTGTTAAGGTTATGGTTACATTTGCAGTGAGGGTGAGGCTGAGTGTGATTGTTAGGGATAGGATTAGTGTTAGGGTTAAGTTTAGGTTTAATTTTAGTGTTATTGTTAGCTTTAGGGTTACAGTTACGGACAGGGTGAGGGTGAGGGTAAGGTTGGGGTTTAGGGTTAGGGTTAGGGTGAGGTTTAGGGATAGGATTAGGATTAGGGTTAGGGTGAGTGTGAGGTTTAGGGTTAGAGTTAGGGTTAGGGGGAGGGTTAGGTTGATGGTTAGGGTTAGGGTTAGTGTTAGGTTAGGTTTAGGGTTAAGGTTACTGGGACGCTTAGGGTTAGAGTTAGGGTTAGGGTTAGCATTAGAGTTTCGCTGAGGGTGAGTCTGTGGGTTAGGGTTAGGTTTAGGGTTATGCTTAGGTTTAGTCTGAGGGTGAGGTTGAGGGTGAGGGTTAGGGTTATTTTGAGGGTAAGGATTAGGGTTAGGGTGAGGGTTATGATGAGGGTTAGGGTTAGGATTAGGGTGAGGGCTAGCGTGAGGGTGAGGATTAGGGTTAGGTTTAGGGTGAGCTTTAGGGTTAGGGTTAGGGTCAGGGTGAGGTTTAGTGTTAGAGTTAGTGTAAGGGTGAGGGTTAGGGTTAGGGTTAGTGTTAGGGTTAGGGTTAGGGTGAGTGTTAGTGTTAGTGTGAGGGTTATGGTTATGGTTAGGTTTAGGATTAGGGTTAGGGTGAGGGTGAGTGTTAGGGTTAGTGTTAGTCTTAGGGTTAGGCTGAGGGTGAGGGTGAGAGTTAGGGTTAGGGTGTGGGTGAGGGTTAGGTTTAGGGTGATGCTTAGGGTTACGGTCAGGGTGAGGATTAGGATGAGGGTTAGGGTTAGTGTGAGGGTTAGGGTGAGGGTGACAGTATGAGTAAAGTTGAGGGTTAGGCTGAGAATGAGGATTACGGTAAATGTGAGGGTTAGGGTTAGGGTGAGGGTTACCGTTAGGGTTAGGCTGAGGATGTGGTTTAGCTTAAGGATTAGTTTTAGGGTTAGTGTGAGGTTTAGGGTGAGGATGATAGTTAGGGTTAGGGTGAGGGCTAGGGTGAGGGTGAGGGTTAGGGTTAGGGTTAGGGTGAGTGTTAGGGTTAGGGTGATGTTTAGGGTTAGTGTGAGCGTTAGTGTTAGGGTTAGCGTTAATGTTAGGGTGAGGGTAAGTGTTAGGGTGAGGGTTAGGGTTAGGGTGAGGCTTATGGTTAGAATGAGGGTTAGGGTTAGGGTTAGGGCTATTTTTTGATTTAGGGTTAGGGTTAGGCTGAGGGTAAGGGTTAGGATTAGGGTTAGGGTGAGGGCTAGGGTGAGGGTGAGTGTTAGGGTTAGGGTTAGGCTTAGGCTTAGGTTTAGGCTGAGGCTGAGGGTGAGGTTGAGAGTTAGGCTTAGCGTGATGGTTAGGTTATGGTTGGGCTGAGGTTTTGTATGAGGTTTAGGATTAGGGTTAGGGTTAGGGTGACAGTAAGGTTAAAGGTGAGGGCTAGGTTTAGGGTGAGGGTTAGGGTGAGGATTAGGGTTAGGGTTAGAGTGAGGGTTAGATTGATTATTAGTGTTAGGGTTTGTGTGAGGTTTAGGGTGAGGATGAGGTGTAGGGTTAGGGTGAGGGCTAGGGTGAGGTTGAGGGTTATGGATAGGGTTAGTTTGAGGTTTAGGGTTAAGGTGATGTTTAGGGTTAGTGTGAGGGTTAGTGTTAGGATTAGGTTTTGTTTTAGGGTGAGGGTAAGTGTTAGGATGAGGGTGAGTGTTAGGGTGAGAGTTATGGTTAGGGTTAGGATTATTATTAGGATTAGGGTTATTTTAGGGTTAGGGTTAGGGTTGTGGTTATGGTGAGGGGGAGGGGGAGGGTTTGGGTTAGGTTTAGGGTGAGGTTTAGGTTTAGGGTTATGGTTAGAGTTAGGTTTAGGTTGAGGGTGAGGTTTAGGTTTAGATTTAGGGTTAGGGGGAGGGTTAGGGTTAGGGTTACGGTTAGGGTTAGTGTTAGGTTTACGGTTAGGGTGAGGGTTAGTTTGAGGGTTAGGTTTAGGGTTAGGGTTAGGTTGAAGATTCGAGTTATGGTGAGGGTGAGGGTGAGGGTGTGGGTTAGAGTTAGGGTTAGGCTTAGTATTAGGGTTATGCTGAGTGTGAGGTTGGGGATGAGGATTAGGTTTAGGGTGATGGTTAGGGTTAGGTTAGGTTTAGGGTTAGGATTTGGGTTAGGGTTCGGATTAGGGTTAGGGTGAGAGCTAGGTTGAGGGTGAGGGTGAGGGTTAGGTTTAGGCTTAGGGTTAGGGTTAGGCTGAGGCTGTGGGTTAGGGTGAGCATTAAGGTTAGGGTGATGCTTAGGTTTACAGTCCGGGTGAGGGTTAGGATGAGGGTAGGGTAATGGTGAGGGTTAGGGTGAGGTTGCCAATAAGGCTAAATATGAAGGTTAGGCTGGGGTTTGGGTGAGGTTTAGGGTTCAGGTTACAGTGATGGAGAGGGTTAGGGTTAGGTTGAGGGTTAGGGTTAGGATTAGGGTTAGGGTGAGGGTTAGGGTTAGGGTTAGGGTTAGTGTTAGGATGAGGATTAGGGTTAGGATTAGGGTTAGGGTGAGGGCTAGGGTGAGGGTGAGGTTTAGGTTAGGCTTAGGCTTCGGTTTAAGTTGAATCTGAGGGTGAGTTTGAAGGTTAGGGTTAGCATGATGGTTAGGGTTATGGTTATTCTGAGGGTGTGGATGAGGGTTAGTGTTAGGGTGAGGGTTATAGTGAGGGTGACAGTAAGGGTAAATGTGAGGGTTTGGGTTCGGGTGAGTGTTAGGGTGAGGATAAGGGTTAGGGTTAGGGTGAGGGTGAGGGTTAGATTGAGTATTAGTCTTAGTATTAGTGTGAGGTTTAGGGTGAGGGTGAGAGGTAGCGTTAGGGTGAGGGCTGGGGTGAGGGTGAGGGTTAGGGATAGGGTTAGGTTGAGGTTTAGGGTTAAGGTGATGGTTAGGGTTAGTGTGAGGATTAGTGTTAGCATTAGGGTTAGTTTTAGGTTGAGGGTAAGTGTTAGGGTGAGGGATAGGGTTAGGGTGAGAGTTATGGTTTCTGTTAGGATTAGTGTTAGGGTTAGTGTTATTTTTAAGGTTAGGGTTTGGCTTATTGTTATGGTGAGGTTGAGGGTCAGGATCAGGGTTACGGTTAGGCTGAGGTTTAGGTTTAGGGTTATGGTTAGAGTTAGTTTTAGGTTGAGGGTGAGGTTTAGGTTTAGAGTTAGTGTTAGGGGGAGGGTTAGGGTTAGGGTTAGTGTTAGTGTTAGGATTAGGGTTAGGGTGAGTGTGAGGGTTAGGGTTAGGGTTAGGCATAGGCTTAGGGTTAGGCTTAGGGGGAGGGTGAGGGTGAGGGTTAGGGTTAGGGTGAGGGTTAGGGTTAGGGTTAGGGTGAGGGTTAGGATGAGGTTTAGGGTTAGGAATAGGGTTAGGTTGAGGGAAAGGGTGAGGGTGAGTTGTAGAGTTAGCATTATGGTGAGGTTTATGATTAGGGTTAGGGTTAGGGTTAGGGTGAGGGTTATGTTTAGGGCTACTTTGAGGGTGAGGGTTAGGGTTAGGGTGAGGGTTCGGGTTAGGGTTAGTGTGAGGGTGAGGGTTAGGATTAGGGTTAGGGTTATTGTTAGTGTTATGGTTAAGGTTAAGTTTGCAGTGAGGCTGAGGCTGAGGGTGAGATTTAGGGTTAAGGTTAGGGTGAGTTTTAGGTTTAAGGTTATGGTTAGGGTTAGGATGGAGGCTTGGGTTAGGGTTAGGATTACGGTGAGGGTGAGCGTTAGGATTAGGGTTAAATTTAGGATTAGTGTTATGGTTAGGGTTAGAGTTACAGTGAGGGTTAGGGTGAGGGTGTGGTTTAGTTTTAGGGTTAGGTTCAGGTTGAGGGTGAAGTTTAGGGTTAGAGTGAGGTTTAGGGAAAGGTTTAGGGTAAGGGTTAGGGTTAGGATTAGTGTTAGGGTTAGGGTTAGGTTGAGGGTTAGGTTGAGGTTTATTGTTAGGGTTAGGGTTACTTTGAGGATTAGGGTTATGGTGAGGGTGAGTGTGAGGGTTAGGGTTAGGGTTAGGGTAAGGCTTAGAATTAGGCTGAGAGTGAGGTTGGGGATGAGGATTAGGTTTAGGGTGATGGTTAGGGTTAGCGTTAGGTTTAGGGTTAGGATTGGGGTTAGGGTAAGGATTAGGGTTAGGGTGAGGGCTAGGGTGAGGGTTCGGGTTCGGGATAGGTTTAGGCTTATGGTTAGGGTTAGGCTGAGGCTGTGTGTGAGGGTGAGGGTTAGGGTTAGGGTGATGCTTAGCGTTACATTCAGGGTGAGGGTTAAGATGAGGGTTAGGGTTAGGGTGAGTGTTAGGGTGAGATTGACGGTCAGGGTAAAGGTGAAGGTTAGGCTGAGAGTGAAAATTAATGTAAGGGTGAAGATTAGGTTTAGGTTTAGGGTTAGGGTTTGGCTTAGGGGGAGGGTGAGGTTAAGATTGAGGATTAGTTTTAGGGTTAGTCTGAGGTTTAGGGTGAGGGTAAGGGTTAGGGTGAGGGCTAGGGTGAGGGTGAGGGTTAGGGTTAGGGTGAGGTTTAGGGTTAGGGTGATGATTAGGGTTAGTGTGAGAATTAGTGTTAGGGTTAGGGTTAGTTTTAGGGTGAGGGTGTTAGGGTGAGTGTTAGGGTTAGGGTGAGGTTTAGGTTGAGGTTTATTGTTAGGGTTAGGGTTAGGTTGAGGATTAGGGTTATGGTGAGGGTGAGTGTGAGGGTTAGGGTTAGGGTTAGGCTTAGGCTTAGGGTTAGGCTGAGAGTGAGGGTGGGGATGAGGATTAGGTTTAGGGTGATGTTTAGTGTTAGGGTTTGGTTTAGGGTTAGCATTGGGGATAGGGTTAGGATTAGGGTTAGGGTGAGGGCTAGGGTTAGGCTTACGGTTAGGGTTAGGGTTAGGGTTAGGGTTAGGCTGAGGCTGTGTGTGAGGGTGAGGGTTAGGGTTAGGGTGATGCTTAGGGTTACAGTC
The DNA here is from genome assembly GCF_024711535.1 of Dipodomys merriami. Lineage (NCBI taxonomy): Eukaryota > Metazoa > Chordata > Mammalia > Rodentia > Heteromyidae > Dipodomys > Dipodomys merriami. Next base: position 4,710,079 of record NW_027206468.1, on the reverse strand, counting down.
AGGGTGACGGTTAGGATGAGGGTTAGGGTTAGGGTGAGTGTTAGCGTGAGGTTTATGGTAAGGGTAAAGGTTAAGGTTAGGCTGAGAGTGAGGATTACGGTAACGGTCAGGGTTTGGTTTAGGTTGAGGTTTAGGGTTCTGGTTAGGGTGAGGGTGAGGTTAAGATTGAGGATTAGTTTTAGGGTTAGTCTGAGGTTTAGGGTGAATGTGAGGGTTCGGGTTAGGGTGAGGGCTAGGATGAGGGTGAGGGTCAGGGTTAGGATGAGGTTTAGGGTTAGGGTTAGGTTGAGGTTGAGGGTTAGGGTGACAATTAGGGTTATTGTTAGGATTAGTGTTAGGGTTAGGGTTAGTGTTACGGTGAGGGTAAGTGTTAGGGTGAGGGTAAGCTATAGGGTGAGTGTTATGGTTAGAATGATGATTAGGGTTAAGTTTAGGGTTATTGTTGGGGTTAGGGTTAGGGTTACAGTTACGGTGAGGGTGAGGGTTAGGGTTAGGTTGAGGGTGAGGTTTATGTTTAGGGTTAATGTTAGAGTTAGGGTAATTGTGAGGGTGCGTTTTAGGGTTAGAATTAGTGTTATTGTTAGTGTTAGGGTTAGGGTGAGGGTTAGTGTGAGGATTAGAGTTAGGATTAAGCTTAGGTTTAGGCTTAGGCTTAGGCCGAGTGTGAGGGTGAGGCTTAGGGTTAGGGTTAGGGTGAGGGTTAGTGTTAGGGTTAGGGTCAGGGTTAGGGTGAGGTTTAGGGTTAGTTTGAGCGCTAGGTTGATGGTTAGTGTGATTTTTAGGTTAGGGTTAGGGTTATGGTGAGGGTGAGGGTTAGGGTTATGGTTAGGTTTAGTGTTATTGTTAGGGTTAGGGTTAGAGTTACGGTGAGGGTGAGGGTGAGGATCCGGGTTAGGGTTAGGATGAGGTTTAGGGTTTGGGTTAGGGTTAGGATGAGGGTGAGGGTGAGATTGAGTGTTAGAGTTAGGTTTAGGGTGATAGTGTGAGGTTTAGGGTTAGGGTTAGTTTTAGGATTAGGTTGAGGGTTAGGATGAGGGTGAGTGTTAGGGTTAGTGTTAGGATTAGGATTAGGGTTAGTGTTAGTTAGGGTGAGTGTTTGGTTTATGCTTAGGGTTAGGGTTAGGCTAAGGGTTAAGCTGAGGGTGAGGGTAAGGGTGAGGGTTAGGGTTAGGGTTTGGGTTAGGTTTAGCGTTAGGTTGAGGGTTAGGGTTCGGGTTAAGTTTAGAGTTTGGGTGAGGTTTAGTGTTCAGGTTACAGTGATGGTGAGGGTTAGAGTTAGGTTGAGGGTTAAAGTTAGGATTATGGTTAGTCTGAGGATTAGGGTTAGGGTTAGGGTTAGTGTTAGGATGAGGATTAGGGTTAGGATTAGGGTTAGGGTGAGGACTAAGTTGAGGGGGTGGGATAGGGTTAGTGTTAGGGTGAAGTTTAGGGTTCGGGATAGGGTGAGGTTGGGTTAGGATGAGGGTTAGGTTTATGCTGAGGATGAGGGCTAGAATTACTCTGAGGGTTAGGGTCAGGAAGAGGGTTAGGGTTAGGATTAGGGTTAATGTTAGGATTATTATTAGTGTTAAGTTTATGGTTACATTTGCAGTGAGGGTGAGGCTGATGGTGAGGGTTAGGGATAGGATTAGTGTTAGGGTTAGGTTTAGGGTTTGGATTAGTGTTATTGTTAGTGTTAGGGTTAGTGTTATGGTTAGGGTGAGGGTGAGGGTAAGGCTGGGTTTTAGGGTTAGGGTTAGGGTGAGGTTTAGGGTTAGGGTTAAGATTAGGGTTAGGGTGAGTGTGAGGTTTAGGGTTAGAGTTAGGGTGAGGGGGAGGGTTAGGGGGAGGGTTAGCTTTAGGGTTAGGGTTAGTGTTACGATTAGGGTTAGGGTGAGGGTGAGAATGAGGGTTACGTTTAGGGTTAGGCTTACACATAGGGTTAGGCTGAGGGTGAGGCTGAAGGTGAGGGTTAGAGTTAGGGTTAGGGTTAGCATTAGGGTTATATTGAGGGTGAGTGTGTGGGTTAGGGTTAGGTTTAGGGTTAGGGTTAGGGTTAGGCTGAGGGTGAGGTTGTGGGTGATAATTAGGGTTATGGTGAGGGTTAGGATTAGGGTTAGGGTGAGGGTTATGATGAGGGTTAAGTTTAGGATTAGGTTTAGAGTGATGGCTAGTGTGAGGGTGAGATTTAGGGTTAGGGTTAGGGTGAGCTTTAGGGTTAGGGTTAGGGTCAGGGTGAGGTTTAGTGTTACAGTTTGTGTTAGGTCAGGTTTAGGGTTAGGGTTAGGTTGAGTGTTAGGGTTAGTGTGAGGGTTATGGTTATGGTTAGGATTAGGATTAGGGTTAGGATGAGGGTGAGTGTTCGGGTTAGGTTTAGACTTCGGCTTAGGCTGAGGGTGAGGGTGAGGGTTAGGGTTAATGTGTGGGTGAGGGTTAGAGTTAGGGTGATGCTTAGGGTTACAGTCAGGGTGAGGGTTAGGATGAGTGTTAGGGTTAGTGTAAAGGTTAGGGTGATGGTGACAGTAAGGGTAAAGTTGCGGGTTAAGCTGAGAATGAGGATTATGGTAAATGTGAGGGTTAGGGCAAGGGTGAGGGTTAGAGTTAGGGTTAGGTTGAGGGTGTGTTTTAGATTAAGGATTAGTTTTAGGTTTAGTGTGAGGTTTAGGGTGAGTATGATAATTATGGATAGGGTGAGGGCTAGGGTGAGTGTGAGGGTTAAAGTTAGGGTTAGGGTGCATGTTAGGGTTACGGTGATGATTAGGGTTAGTGTGAGGGTTAGTTTTAGGGTTAGGGTTAGTGTTAGGATGAGGGTAAGTATAAGGGTGAGGGTTAGGTTTAGGGTGAGGGTTATGGTTAGAATGAGGGTTAGGGTTATTGTTAGGTTTAGGGTTAGGGTTAGGATGAGGGTTAGGGATAGGATTAGTGCTAGGGTGAGGGTTAGGGTTAGGGTTAGGGATAGGCTTAGGCTTAGGTTTAGGCTTAGGCTGAGGGTGAGGTTGATGGTTAGGGTTAGCGTGATGGTTAGGGTTACGGTTAGGCTGAGTTTTAGGATGAGGGATAGGGTTAGGGTTAGGGTTAGGGTGAGGGTGACAGTAAGGGTAAAGGTGAGAGCTAGGGTTAGGGTGAGGGTTAGGGTGAGGATTAGATTTAGGGTTAGGGTGAGGGTGAGGGTTAGATTGAGTATTAATATTAGGGTTAGGTTGAGGGCTAGGGTGAGGGTGAGGGTTAGGGATAGTGTTAGGTTGAGGTTTAGGGTTAAGGTGATGGTTAATGTTAGTGTGAGGGTTAGTGTTAGGATTGGGTTAGTTTTAGGGTGAGGGTAAGTGTTAGGGTTAGGTTTAGGGTTAGGGTGAGAGTTATGGTTAGGGTTAGGATTAGTGTTAGGGTTAGGGTTATTTTTAGGGTTACGGTTAGGCTTATGGTTAAGGTGAGGGTGAGGGTGAGGTTTAGGATTAGAGTTAGGGTGAGGTTTACGTTTAGGGTTATGGTTAGAGTTCGGGTTAGGTTTAGGGTGAGGTTTAGAGTTAGGGTTAGGGAGAGGGTTATGGTGAGTTTTAGGGTTAGGGTTAGGGTTAGGGTTAGAATAAGGGTTAGGGTGAGGGTGAGTGTGAGGGTTAGGTTTAGGATTAGGCTTAGGCATAAGTTTAGGCTGAGGGTGAGAGTGAGGGCAAGGGTTAGGTTTAGGGTTATTGTTAGCGTTAGGGTTAGGTTGAGGGTTAGGATGAGGTTTAGGGTTAGGATTAGGGTTAGGATGAGGGCAAGATTGAGGGTGAGGTTTAGAGTTAGCATTATGGCGAGGTTTAGGATTAGGTTTAGGTTTAGGGTTAAGGTGAGGGTTAGGGTTAGGGTTACTGTGAGGGTGAGGGTTAGGTTTAGGGTGAGGGTTAGGGTTAGGGTTAGAGTGAGGGATATTTTTAGTGTTATGGTTAAGGTTAAGTTTAGAGTGAAGGTGAGGCTGAGGGTGAGATTTAGGGTTAGGGTTAAGGTGAGGTTTAGGGTTAGTGTTAGGGTGAGGGTTAGTGTGAGGGTTAGGTTGAGGGTGAGGTTTAGGGTTAGAGTTAGCATTACTGTTAGTGTTAGGGTTAGGGTTAGGCTTAAGCTTAGGTTTAGGCTTAGGCTTAGGCGGAGCTTGAGGGTGAGGGTTAGGGTTTGATTTAGTGTGAGGGTTAGGGTGAGGGTTAGGGTTAGGATGAGGTTTAGGGTGAGGGTGAGGGTTAGGATTAGGGTTAGGGTTAGGGTTAGGTTGAGAAGGAGGTTTAGGGTTAGAGTTAGGATTAGGGGGAGGGTTAGGTTGAGGTTTAATGTTAGGGTTAGTGTTAGGGTTAGGGTTAGGGTGAGGGTTAGGTTGAGGTTTAGGGTTAGGGTTAGGGTTAGGATTAGTATTAGGTTTAGGGTGACGGTGAGTGTGAGGGTTAGGGTTAGGGTTAGGCTTAGGCTTAGGGTTAGGCTGAGCATGAGGATGGCGGTGAGGATTAGGGTTCGGGTGATGGTTAGGTTTAGAGTTAGATTGAGGGTTATGATGAGGGTTAGGGTTAGGATTAGGGTTAGGGTGATGGCTAGGGTGAGGTTGAGGGTTAGGGTTATTTTTAGCCTTAGGCTTAGGGTTATTCTGAGGCTGACGTTGAGGGTGAGTGTTAGGGTTAGTGTTAGGGTTAGGGTTAGGGTGAGGGTTAGTCTGAGGGTGATTGCTAGGCTGGTCATTAATGACAGGGTTAGGATTAGGGATAGGGTTAGTTTTAGGATTAGGTTTAGATTGAGGGTGAGCGTGAGAGTTAGGGTTAGGGTTAGGCTTAGGCTTAGGGTTAGATTGAGTGTTAGGTTTAGGGTTCGGTGTAGGCTGAGAGTGAGGGTTAGGGTTAGGGTTAGCATGAGGGTGAGGGTGAGGTTTAGGGTTAGGTTTAGTGTGAAAGATAGGGTTATGATGAGGGTTATGGTTAGAGTGAGGTTTAGGGTTATGTTTAGGCTTAGTGTGAGGGCAAGGGTGAGAGTGAGGGTTAGGGTTAGGGTTAGGGTGAGTTTTTGGTGAGGGTGAGGTTTAGGGTTAGGGTTAGGGTGAGTTTAAGGGTTATGGTTAGGGTTACCGTTTTAGCGAGGGTGAGGGTTAGGGTTAGATTTAGGGTAGGGTGAGGGTTAGGGTGAGGGTAAGGGTGAGGGTTAGGGTTAGTGTTAGTGTTAAGGGTAGGGTTAGGATGAGGGTTAGGGTGAGGGTGAGGGTTAGGGTAAGGGTTAGGATTAGGATTAGTGTTAAGGTGAGGGTGAGTGTGAGGGTTAGTGTTAGGGTTAGTGTTAGGGTTAGGGTGAGGGTGAGGGTTAACTTTAGGGTTAGGTTTACAGTGAGAGTTAGGGTGAGGTTTAGGCTGAGGGTGATTGCTAGGGTGGAGGTTAATATGAGGGTTAGGGTTAGGGATAGGTTTAGGTTTAGGATTAGGTTTAGATTGAGGGTGAGTGTGAGGGTTAAGGTTAGGCTTAGGGTCAGGCTTAGGGTTAGAGTGAGTGTTAGGGTTAGGGTTTGGTTTAGGGTGAAGGTGAGGGTTAGGGTTAGGGTTAGGGTGAGGGTGAGGGTGATGGTAAGGGTTAGGGTTAGTGTGAAAGTTATGGTTATGGTGAGGGTTATGGTTAGGGTGAGGGTAAGGGTTAGGGTTAGGCTTAGGGTGAGGGCTATGGTGAGAGTGAGGTTTAGGTTTAGGGTTAGGGTGAGTTTTAGGGTGAGGGTGAGTTTTAGGGTTAGGGTTAGGGTGGTTTTTATGGTTATGGTTAGGGTTAGGGTTAAGGCGAGTTTGTGGGTTAGGGTTAGATTTAGGGTTAAGGTGAGAGTTAGGGTGAGGGTTAGGGTTAGTGTTAGAGTTAGGGGCAGGGTTAGGATGAGGGTTAGGGTGAGGGTGAGGGTTAGGGTAAATGTTAGGATTAGGATTAGGGTTAAGGTGAGGGTGCATGTTTGTGTTAGTGTTAAGGTTAGGATTAGGTGTAGGGTGAGGGTGACTGTTAACTTTAGGTTTAGGTTTAGAGTGAGGGTTAGGGTGAGGGTTAAGGTGAGGGTTAGGAATAGGATTAGCGTTAGGGTATGTGCTAGGATGAGTGACAGTGTTAGGGTTAGGGTTAGAGTGAGATTTATGGTGAGGGTTAGGTTTAGGGTTACTGTTAGGTTTAGAGTTGGTGTTAGGGTTAGGATTAGGTTTACGGTGACTGTGGGTGTGACAGTTAGAGTTAGGTTTAGTGTTAGGCTTAGGGTTAGGCTGAGGCTGAGGGTGAGGCTGAGGGTTAGATTTAGGATGAGATTTGGTTTAGGTTTAGAGTGAGGGTTAGGGTGAGGGTTAGGTTTAGGATTAGTGTTAGGGTATGTCCTTGTGTGAGGATTAGGGTTAGGGTTACTTTAAGTTTAAGGTTTAGCACTAGGTTTAGGGTGAGAGTTAGGGTTAGGGTGAGGGTTTGGGTTAGGGTTAGAGTTACTGTGAGGGTGAGTTTTATGTTTAGGTTTAGGGTTATTGTTATTCTTAGGGTGAGGGTTAAAGTTAAGGTTAAGATTAAGGTAAGAGTGAGGGTGTGGGTGATGTTGATGGTTAGTTTTAGGGTTAGGATGAGGTTTAGAGTTAGGGTTAGTGTTAGGGTGAGGGTGAGGTTTAGGGTTAGTGTTAGGTTTAGGTTTAGGGATAGTGTGAGTGTTAGGGTTACGTTTAATATTATGGTTAGGGTTATGGTGAGGGCTAGTGTGAGGGTGAGGATTAGGGTTAGGGTTACGTTTAGGCTTAGTGTTAAGCTGAGGGTGGGGGTGAGGGAAAGGGTTAGGCTTAGGGTTAGGCTGGGGCTGAGAGTGAGGGTTAGGTTTAGGGTTAGGGTGAGTTTTAGAGTTAGGGTTAACGTTAAGGTGCGTGTTAGTGTGAGGGTTAGGGTTAGGGTTAGTTTTACGGTTACGGTGAGAGTGAGGGTGACTGTGATGGTTAGGCTTAGCCTTAGGCTTAGGCTTATGCTTAGGCCGAGCTTGAGGGTGAAGGTGAGGGTGAAGTTTAGGGTGATTGTTAGGGTTTTAGGGTTAGGGTGAGGGTTAGGGTTAGTGTTAGGGTGAGGTTTAGGTTTAAGATTAGGGCTAAGGTGAGTGCTAGGGTGAGGGTGAGGGTAAAGGTTAGAGTTAGGGTGCGGTTTAGGGATAGGGATAGGTTTAGGGTTAGGGTGAGTGTTAGGGTGAGGATTACGGTGAGGGTGAGGGTTAGGGTTAGAGTGAGGGTTAGGGTTAGGGTGAGGGTGATGGTGAGGGTTACATTAGGGTTAGGGTTAGTGTTATTGTTAGTGTTATGGTTAGGTTTAAGTTTACAGTGAGGGTGAGGCTGAGGGTGAGGGTGAGGTTTAGGTTTAGGGTGAGGTTTAGCTTAGGGTTAGGGTAAAGGTTAGGGTGAGGGTTTGGTTTAGTGTTAGGATTAAGGTGAGTGTGAGTGTTAGGGTTAAGGTGATGGTTATTGTTATTGTTAGGGTTAGGGTTAGAATTACGGCGAAGGTGAGGGTGAGTGTGAGGGTTAGGGTTAGGGTGAGGTTTAGGGTTAGGGTTAGGTTTAGGGTGAGGGAGAGGGTGAGGTTTAGGGTTAGATTTAGGGTTAGGGTAAGGTTTAGGGTGAGGTTTAGGGTTAGGGTTAGTGTTAGGGTTAGGGTTAGGGTAAGGGTTAGGATGAGGGTGAGGGTTAGGGTGAGGGTTAGATTTAGGGTTAGGATTAGGATTAGGGTTAGTGTTAGGGTGAGTGTTTGGGTTAGGCTTAGGGTTAGGGTTAGGCATAGTGTTAAGCTGAGAGTGAGGGTGAGGGTGAGGTTTAGGGTTAGGGTTTGGGTTAGGCTTAGCGTTTGGGTGAGAGTTAGGGTTAGGGTGAGATTTAGGATGGGGATTAGGGTTAGGATTAGTGTTAGGGTTATGGTGAGGGTGAGGGTTAGGATGAGGTGATATTTAGGATTAGGGTTAGGGTGAGGGTTAGGATGAGTTTTAGGGTTAGATTTAGGGTTAGGTAAGCGATATGGAGAGGTTTAGGTTTAGGGTTAGTGTTAGTGTTAGGGTTAGGGTGAGGGTTAGTGTTAGGTTGAGGGTAACTATTAGGGTGAGGGTTAGGGTTATGGTGACGGTTATGGTTACAATGAGGGTTAGGGTTAGGTTTAGGGTTATTATTAGGGATAGGGTTACGGTTATAGTGAGGGTTAGGGTTAGGTTTAGGGTGAGGTTTATATTAAGGGTTAGGGTTAGAGTTAGTGTTAGGGTGAGGGTGAGGTTTAGGGTTAGAGTTAGCGTTAGTGTTAATGTTAGGGTTAGGGTGAGGGTTAGTGTGAGGGTTAGGGTTAGGGTTAGGGTGAGTGTTAGGATGAGGTGTAGGGTTAGGATTAGGGTTAGGGTGAGCGCTTGGGTGATGGTTAATGTGAGGGTTAGTGTTAGGGATAGGGTTAGGTTTAAGATTAGGTTTAGATTGAGGGTGAGTGTGAGGGTTAGGCTTAGGGTTAGGGTTAGGGTTAGAGTGAGTGTTAGGGTTAAGATTTGGTTTAGGGTGAGGTTGAGGGTTAGGGTTAGGGTTAGGGTCATGGTTAGGGTGAGGTTTAGGTTTAAGATTAGGGCTAGGGTGAGTGCTAGAGTGAGGGTGAGGGTTAGGGTTAGAGTTAGGGTGCGGTTTAGGGATAGGTTTAGGTTTAGGGTTAGGGTGAGTGTTAGGGTGAGGGTTACGTTGAGGGTGAGGGTTAGGGTTGGGGTGAGGGTTATGGTTAGGTTGAGGGTGAAGGTAAGATTAGCGTAGGGTTATTGTTATTGTTAGTGTTATGGTTAGCTTTAAGTTTACGGTGAGGGTGAGGCTGAGGGTGAGGTTTAGCTTAGGTTTAGGGTAAAGGTTAGAGTGAGGGTTTGGGTTAGTGTTAGGATTAAGGTGAGCGTGAGTGTTAGGGTTAAGGTGATGGTTATTGTTATTGTTAGGGTTAGGGTTAGAATTACGGCGAAGGTGAGGGTGAGTGTGAGGGTTAGGGTTAGGGTGAGGTTTAGGGTTAGGGTTAGGTTTAGGGAGAGGGTGAAGGTGAGGTTTAGGGTTAGATTTAGTGTTAGGGTGAGGTTTAGGGTTAGGGTTAGTGTTAGGGTTAGGTTTAGGGTGAGGGTTAGGATGAGGGTGAGGGTTAGGGTGACGGTTAGAGTTAGTGTTAGGATTAGGATTAGGGTTAGTGTTAGGGTGAGTGTTTGTGATAGGCTTAGGGTTAGGGTTAGGCTTAGTGTTAAGCTGAGAATGAGGGTGAGGGTGAGGTTTAGGGTTAGGGTATGGGTTAGGCTTAGCATTTGGGTGAGAGTTAGGGTTAGGGTGAGATTTAGGATGGGGATTAGGGTTAGGATTAGTGTTAGGGTTAGGGTGAGGGTGAGGGTTAGGATGAGGGTGATGTTTAGGATTAGGGTTAGAGTGAGGGAGAGGGTGAGTTTTAGGGTTAGATTTAGGGTTAGGTAAGGGATAGGGAGAGGTTTAGGGTTAGTGTTAGTGTTAGTTTTAGGGTTAGGGTGAGGGTTAGTGTTAGGTTGAGGGTAACTATTAGGGTGAGGGTTAGGGTTATGGTGACGGTTATGGTTACAATGAGGGTTAGGGTTAGGTTTAGGGTTATTGTTAGGGATAGGGTTACGGTTATTGTGAGGGTTAGGGTTAGGTTTAGGGTGAGGTTTATATTAAGGGTTAGGGTTAGAGTTAGTGTTAGGGTGAGGGTGAGGTTTAGGGTTAGAGTTAGCGTTAGTGTTAATGTTAGGGTTAGGGTGAGGGTTAGTGTGAGGGTTAGGGTTAGGGTTATGGTGAGTGTTAGGATGAGGTGTAGGGTTAGGATTAGAGTTAGGGTGAGCGCTAGGGTGATGGTTAATGTGTGGGTTAGTGTTAGGGCTGGGGTTAGGTTTAAGATTAGGTTTAGATTGAGGGTGAGTGTGAGGATTAGGGTTAGGGTTAGGGTTAGGGTTAGAGTGAGTGTTAGGGTTAAGATTTGGTTTATGGTGAGGTTGAGGGTTAGGGTTAGGGTTAGGGTGAGGGATAGGGTGAGGTTTAGGTTTAAGATTAGGGCTAGGGTGAGTGTTAGGGTGAGGGTGAGGTTTAGGGTTACAGTTAGGGTGCGGTTTAGGGATAGGTTTAGGTTTAGGGTTAGGGTGAGTGTTAGGGTGAGGATTACGTTGAGGGTGAGGGTTAGGGTTAGGGTGAGGGTTATGGTTAGGTTGAGGGTGAAGGTAAGATTAGCGTAGGGTTATTGTTATTGTTAGTGTTATGGTTAGGTTTAAGTTTACAGTGAGGGTGAGGCTGAGGGTGAGGGTTAGGTTTAGGGTTAGGGTGAGGTTTAGGTTAGGGTTAGGGTAAGGGTTAGGGTGAGTGTTTGGGTCAGGTTTATGATTATGGTGAGGGTGAGTGTTAGGTTTAGGGTGAGGGTTAATGTTATTGTTATGGTTAGGGTTAGAGTTACGGTGAAGGTGAGGGTGAGTGTGAGGGTTAGGGTTAGGGTGAGGTTCAGGGTTAGGGTTAGGGTTACTGTTAGGGTTAGGGTGAGGGTGAGGGTTAGGATGAGGTTGAGGGTTAGGGTGAGGTTTAGAGTTAGGGTTAGGATTAGGATTAGGGTAAGTGTTAGGGTGAGTGTTTGGGTTAGGCTTATGGTTAGTGTTAGGCTTAGCGTTAAGCTGAGGGTGAGGGTGAGGGTGAGGATTAGGGTTAGGGTTTGGGTTAGGGTTAGCGTTTGGGTGAGATTTAGTGTTAGGGTTAGGGTGAGATTTAGGATGAGGGTTAGGATTAGTGTTAGGGTTAGGTTTAGGTTGAGGTTTAGGATGAGGTTGATGTTTAGGATTAGGGTTAGGGTGAGGGTGAGGGTGAGTTTTAGGGTTAGAGTTAGGGTTAGGGTAAGGGATAGGGTGAGGTTTAGGGTTCGGGTTAGTGTTAGGTTTAGGGATAGGGTGAGGGTTAGTGTTAGGGTGAGGGTTAGGTTTAGGGTTAGGATTACGATTAGGGTTAGTGTGAGGATGAGTTTGAGGGTTAGGGTTAGGGTTAGGTTTAGGCATAGGGATATGCTGTGGGTGAGGGTGAGGGTGAGGGTTAGGGTTAGGGTGAGGGTGCGGTTTAGGGTTAGAGTTAGTGTTAAGTTGAGGGTTAGTGTTAGGGTTAGTGTTAGGGTTAGTGTTAGGGTTAGGGTTAGGGTTAGGTTGAGGGTTAGGGTTAGGGATAGGGTTAGGTTTAGAATTAGGTTTTTGGTGAGGTTGACTGTGAGGGTTATGGTTAGGGTTATGATTAGGCTTCGGGTTAGGTTTAGGGTGAGGTTTTTGTTTAGGGTTAGGGTTAGAGTTAGGGTTAGGGTGAGGGTGAGTTTTAGGGTTAGAGTTAGCGTTAGTGTTTGTGTTAGGTTTAGGGTGAGGTTTAGGGTTAGGATAAGGGTTATTATGAGTGTTAGATTTAATATTAGGATTAGGGTTAGGGCTAGCATGAGAGTTTGGGTTCGGGTTAGGGTTAGGGAGAGGTTTGGGGTTAGGATTAAGTTTAGGCATAGCGTGAGGGTTAGGGTTAAGGTTATGATGAAGGTGAGGGTTAGGGTAAGGTTGAGGGTTAGGGTTAGGTCTAGGTTTAGGGTGAGGTTTAGGGTTAGGGTGAGGGCTAGGGTGAGGGTGAGGTTTAGGGTTAGGGTGAGGTTTAAGGTTAGAGTGATGGTTAGGGTTAGTGTGAGGATTAGTGTTAGGGTTAGTGTTAGTGTTAGGGTGAGGGTAAGTGTTAGAGTGAGGTTTAGGGTTATTTTGACATTTATGGTTACAATGAGGGTTAGGGCTACATTTAGGGTTATTGTTAGGGTTAGGGTTAGGGTTTCGGTTACTGTGAGGGTGAGGGTTACGGTTCGGTTTAGGGTGAGGTTTATATTAAGGGTTAGGGTTACAATTCGGGTTAGGGTGAGGGTGTGGTTTAGGGTTAGAGTTAGCGTTAGTGTTAGTGTTAGAGTTAGGGTGAGGGTTAGTGTGATGATTAGGGTTAGGCTTAAGCTTAGGGTTAGGTTTAGGTTGAGAGTTAGGATTAGGGTTAGGGTGAGTGTTAGGGTGTGGTGTAGTGTTAGGATTAGGGTTAGGGTGAGCGCTAGGGGGATGGTTAATGTGAGGGTTAGGTTTAGGGATAGGGTTAGGTTTAGGATTAGGTTTAGATTGAGGGTGAGTTTGAGGGTTAGTGTTAGGGTTAGGCTTAGGCTTAGGGTTAGTGTGAGTGTTAGGGTTAGGGTTTGGTTTAGGGTGAGGTTGAGGGTGAGGGATAGGGTTAGGGTTAGGGTGAGGGTGAGGGTGAGTGTTAGGGTTAGGGTGAGGACTAGGGTGAGGCTGAGGGTTAGGGTTTGGGTGACGTTTAGGGTTAGTGTGAGGATTAATGTTAGGTTTAGGGTTATGGTTAGTGTTAGGGTGAGGGTTAGGTTTAGGTTTAGGGTTATGGTTAGAATGAGGGTTAGGGTTAGGTTTAGGATTATTGTTAGGGTTAGGGTTAGGGTTACACTGAGGGTGATGGTTAGGGTTAGGTTTAGGGTGAGGTTTTTGTTTAGGGTTAGGGTTAGAGTTAGGGTTAGGGTGAGGGTGAGGTTGAGAGTGAGGGTGAGTGTTAGATTATTGTTAGTGTTATGGTTAGGTTTAAGTTTACAGTGAGGGTGAGGCTGAGGGTGAGGTTTAGGTTTAGGGTTAGGGTGAGGTTTAGGTTAGGGTTAGGGTAAGGGTTAGGGTGAGGGTTTGGGTTAGGGTTAGGGTTACGGTGAGGTTGAGTGTTAGGGTTAGGGTGAGGGTTAGTGTTATTGTTAGGTTTAGGGTTAGAGTTACGGTGAAGGTGCAGGTTAGTGTGATGGTTAGGGTTAAGGTGAGGTTTAGGGTTAGGTTTAGGTTTAGGGTGAGGGTGAGGGTGAAGTTTAGGGTTAGTTGTAGGGTTAGGGTGAGGGTTAGTGTGAGGTTTAGGATTAGGGTTAGTGTTAAGGTTAGGGTTATGGTGAGGGTTAGAATAAGGGTGAGGGTTATGGTGAGGGTTAGGTTTAGGCTTAGCATTAGGATTAGGGTTAGTGTTAGGGTGAGTGTTTGGGTTAGGCTTAGGGTTAGGGTTAGGCTTAGCGTTAAGCTGAGGGTGAGGGTGAGGGTGAGGGTTAGGGATAGGGTTTGGGTTAGGGGTAGCGTTTGTGTGAGAGTAAGGGTTAGGGTTAGAGTGAGAGTTAGGTTGAGGATTAGGGTTAGTATTAGTGTTAGGGTTAGGGTTAGGGTGAGGGTTAGTATGAGGGTGATGTTTAGGGTTAGGTTTAAGGTGAGGGTGAGGGTGAGGTTTAGGGTTAGAGTTAGGGTAAGGGTGAGGGATAGGGTGAGGTTTAGGGTTAGGGTTAGTGTTAGGGTTAGGGTGAGGGTTAGTGTTAGGGTGCGGGTTAGGTTTAGGGTTAGGATTAGGATTAGGGTTAGTGTGAGTGTGAGTATGAGGGTTAAGGTTAGGGTTAGGTGTAGGCTTAGGGATAGGCTTAGGGTGAGGGTTAGGGTTAGGGTTAGGGTTAGGGTTAGGGTTAGGGTTAGGGTTAGGGTTAGGGTTAGGGTTAGGGTTAGGGTTAGGGTTAGGGTTAGGGTTAGGGTTAGGGTTAGGGTTAGGGTTAGGGTTAGGGTTAGGGTTAGGGTTAGGGTTAGGGTTAGGGTTAGGGTTAGGGTTAGGGTTAGGATTAAGGTGAGGATTAGGGTAATGGTTAGGGTTAGGGATAGGATTAGGTTTAGGCATAGGGTGAGGGTTAGGGTTATGGTGAGGTTGAGGTTTAGTTTTAGGTTGAGGGTTAGGATTAGGTCTAGGTTTAGGGTAAGGATTAGGATTAGGGTGAGGTTTAGCATGAGGGTTAGGATTAGGAATAGGGTTAGGATGAGGGTAGGGTGAGGCTGAGGTTTAGGGTTACAGTGAGGTTTAGGGTTTGGGTTAGGTTTAGGGTTAGGTTTAGGTTTAGGGTTTGGGTCACGGTGAGGCTAAGGGTTAGTGTTAGTTTAAGGTTAGAATAAGGTTTAGGGTTAGGGTGAGGGTTAGGGTTATTGTTAGGGTGAGGGTTAGTATGAGGGTTAGGGTTACAATTTGGGTTAGGGTGAGGGCTAGGTTGAGGGTGAGGTTTAGTGTAAGGGTTAGGGTGAGGTTTAATGTTAGGGTTAGGGGTAGAGTTAGGGTGAGTTTTAGGGTTCGTGTTATGGTGAGGGTGAGGGTTAGGTTTGAGGTGAGGGTTAGGGTGAGGACTAAGGTGAGTGTGAAGGTTAGGGTTAAGTTTATGGTTAGGGTCAGGGTTAGGGTGAGGGTGAGTGTGAGGGTTAGTGTTCGAATTAGGCTTAGGCTTAGGGTTAGGGTGAGGATGAGGGTGGGGATGAGCATTAGGATTCGAGTTATGGTTCCGGTTATGGTTAGGTTGAGGGTTAGGATGAGGGTTAGGGTTTGGATTAGGGTTAGGGAGAGGGCTAGGTTCAGTGTGAGGTTAAGGTTTAGGTATAGGCTTAGGCTTAGGTTTTGGCTGAGGCTTAAGGTGAGGGTGAGGGTTAGGGTTAGGGTGATTGTTAGGGTTACGCTTAGGGTGAGGGTTAGGATGAGGTTTAGGATTGGGGTGAGGGTTAGGATGAGGGTGACAGTAAGAGTAAAATGGGGGTTAGGCTGAGAGTGAGGATTACAGTAAATGGGAGGGTTCGGGTTAGGGTTCGGGTTAGGGTTAGGGTTAGGGTGAGGGTTAGGGTTAGGATTAGGGTGAGTGTGAGGGTTAGAGTTAGGGTTACGGTTAGGCTTATGGTTAGATTGAGGGTGAGTGTGAGGGTTAGGATTAGGGTTAGGGTTAGGCTTAGGGTTAGAGTGAGTGTTAGGGTTAGGGTTTGGTTTAGGGTGAGGGTGAGGTATAGGGTTAGGGTTAATGTGAGGGTGAGGGTTAGGGTTTGGGTTAGTGTGAGAGTTAGGTTTAGGGTGAGGGCTACAATGAGGGTGAGTTTTAGGGTTAGGTTTAGGGTGATGTTTAGGGTTAGGCTGAGGATTAGGGATAGGGGAAGGGTGAGGTTTAGGGTTATGGTTAGTGTTAGGGTTAGGGCGAGGGTGAGGTTTAGGGTTAGAGTTTGGGTTAGGATGAGGGTTAGGGTGAGGGTTAGTGTTAGTGTTAGTGTTAGGGGTAGGGTTAGGATGAGGGTTAGGGTGAGGGTGAGGGTTAGGGTAAGGGTTAGGATTAGGATTAGAGTTAAGGTGATGGTGAGTGTGAGGGTTAGTCTTAGGGTTATGAATAGGGTTAGCATTAGGGTTAGGTTGAGGGTGAGGTTTAAGGTTAGGGTTAGGTTTAGAGTGAGGGTAAGGGTGAGGGTTAGGATGAGGGTTAGGGTTAGGGTGATGGTTAGGGTTATAGTTAGCTTGAAGTTTAGGGTGAGGTTTAGAGCTAGGTTGAGGGTTAGTGTGAGGGTGATGGTAAGGTTAAATTTGAGGGTTAGGCTGAGGGTGAGGGTTAAGATAAGGGTGAGGGTTTCGGTTTGGCTGAGGGTTAGGTTAAGGGTGAGGGTTAGGGATTAGGGTGAGGGTGAGGGTTAGATTGAAGTTTAGGGTTAGGGTTTAGTGTGAGGTTTAGGGTGAGGATGAGGGTTAGGGTTCAGTGAGGGTAAAGGTTAGAATTAGAGTTAGGGTGAGGGCTAGGTTGAGGGTAAGGTTTAGGGTTAGGTTTAGGGTTAGGGTGAGGTTTAGTCTTAGGGTGAGGTTTAGGGTTGGTGTGAGGGTTAGTGTTAGCATTACAGTTAGTGCTATGGTGAGGGTAAGTGTTAGGGTGAGGGTTAGGGTTAAGGTGATATTTATAGTTAGGGTGAGGGTAAAGGTTAGGGTTATGGTTAATTTTAGGTTTAGGGTTACATTGAGGGTGAGGGTAAGGGTGAGGGTAAGGGTTAGGGTTAGGGTGAGGTTTAGGGTTAGGATTAGGGTTAGAGTTAGGGTTAGGGTGAGGGCGAGGTTTAGGGTTAGATTTAGGTTTAGGGTGAGGGTTAGTGTGAGGGTTAGTTTTAGGGTTAGTGTTAGGTTAGGGTTAGGGTGAGGGTTAGTGTGAAGGTTAGGGTTACAGTTAAGGTTAGAGTTAGGATTAGGGTTAGGGTGAGGGTGAGTGTCTGGGTTAGGGTTAGGTTTAGGGTTAGGCTTATGTTTAGGGTGAGGGTGAGGTTGAGGGTGAGGGTTAGGGTTAGGGTGAGGTTTAGGATTAGGGTTATGGTGAGGGTTAGGATGAGGTTTAGGGTTAGGATTAGGGTTAGGGTGAGGGCTAGTGTGAGAGTGAGTTTTAGTGTTAGGGTTAGGATGAGGTTTAGGGTTAGGGTTAGGGTGAGGGTGAGGTTTAGTGTTAGAGTTAGGGTTAGGGTGAGAGTTAGGATTAGGGGTAGTGTTAGGGTTAGGGTTAGGGTGAGTTTTAGGGTTAGGGTGAGTGTTATGGTTATGGTTATGATTAGGATTAGGGTTAGGGTGAGGGTGAGGTTTAGGGTTAGAGTGAGGGTTAGTGGCAGGGTTAGGGTGAGGTTTAGGTTTAGGGTTCTGTTTAGTGTTACGTTTAGGGGGAGGTTTAGGGTCAGGTTTAGGGTTAGGGTTAGTGTTAGATTTTGGGTTAGGGTGAGGGTTAGTTTGAGTTTTAGGGTTAGGGTGAGGGTGAGGTTTAGGGTTAGAGTGAGGGTTAGTGGCAGGGTTAGGGTGAGAGTTAGTTTTAGGGTTCTGTTTAGTGTTACGTTTAGGGGGAGGTTTAGGGTCAGGTTTAGGGTTTGGGTTAGTGTTAGATTTTGGGTTAGGGTGAGGGTTAGTTTGAGGTTTAGGGTTAGGGTTAGGGTTAGGTTAAGGATTAGGGTTAGGGTGAGGGTGAGTGTGAGTGTTAGGGTTAAGGTTAGGCTTAGGATGAGGGTGAGGTTGGGGGTAAGGATTAGTGTCTGGGTTATGGTTAGGGTTAGGTTTAGGGTGAGGGTTAGGATGAGGGTTAGGGTAAGGATTAAGGTTAGGGTGAGGGCCAGGGTGAGGGTGAGGGTTAAGGTTAGGGTTAGGGTGAGATTTATGGTTTAGGTGAGGGTTAGGGTTAGTGTGAATGTTAGTGTTAGGTTTAGTGTTAGGGTTAGGGGGAGGTTTAGGGTCAGGTTTAGGGTTAGGGTTAGTGTTAGGTTTAGGGTTAGGGTGATGGTTAGGGTTAAGGTTAGCTTGAAGGTTAGGATGAGGTTTAGGGATAGGGTGAGGTAGGGATAAGGTTACGGTAAGGGTGATGGTTAGGGTAAATTTGAGGGTGAGGGTGAGGGTGAGGGTTAGGATAAGGGTGAGGGTTACGTTTAGGGTGAGTCTTAGTGTATGGGTGAGGGTTAGGGATTATGGTGAGGGTGAGGGTTAGATTGAGGATTAGGGTTAGGGTTAATGTGTGGTTTAGGGTGAGGATGAGGGTTAGGGTTCGGTGAGGGTAAGGGTTAGAATTAGGGTTAGGGTGAGGGCTAGGGAGAGGGTGAGTGTTAGGGTTAGGGGTAGGGTGAGGTTTAGGCTTAGGGTGAGGTTTAGGGTTAGTGTTAGGGTTAGTGTTAGGGTTAGGGTTAGTGTTAGGGTGATCGTGTTAGGGTGAGGGTTAGGATGAGGATGAGGGTTATAGTTAGTGTGAGGGTTAGGGTTAGGGTTAGGGTTATTGTTCATTTTAGGTTTAGGGTTATGTTGAGGTTGAGTGTGAGGGTGAGGGTAAGGGTTAGGGTTAGGGTGAGGTTTAGGGTTAGGTTTAGTGTTAGAGTTAAGGTTAGGGTGAGGGTGAGGTTTAGGGTTAGATTTAGGCTTAGGGTGAGGGTTAGTGTTAGTGTTAGTGTTAGGGATAGTGTTAGGTTAGGGTTAGGTTGAGGGTTAGTGTGAGGGTTAAGGTTAGATTTAGTTTTAGTATTAGGGTTAGGGTGAGGTTGAGTGTGTGGGTTAGGGTTAGGTTTAGGGTTAGGCTTGGGGTTAGGCTGAGGATGAGGTTGAGGGTGAGGGTTAGGGATAGGGTGAGGGTTAGGATTAGGGTTAATGTGAGGGTTAGGATGAATGTTAGGGTTAGGATTAGGGTTAGAGTGAGGGCTAGGGTGAGTGTGAGGTTTAGTATTAGGGTTAGGGTGAGGTTTAGGGTTATGTTTAGGGTAAGGGTGAGGTTTAGTGTTAGAGTTAGCGTTAGGTTGAGGGTTAGGATTAGGGTTAGTGTTAGGGTTAGGGTGAGTGTTAGGGTTAGGGTGAGTGTTATGGATATGATTAGAATTAGGATTAGGTTAGGCTTATGGTGAGTGTGAGGGTTTGGGTAAGGGTTAGGCTTAGGGTTAGGCTGAGGGTGAGCGTGAGGGTGAGGGTTAGGGTTAGGGTGAGGGTGTGTGTGAAGGTTAGGGTTAGTGTTAGGGTTAGCCTTAGGTTTAGGCTTAGGGTGAGTTAAGGGAGAGGGTTAGGGTTAGGGTTAGTGTTAGGGTTAGGGTTAGGGTGAGGTTTAGTTTTAGGGTTAGGGTTAGAGTTAGGGTGAGGGTGAGGGTTAGTGTGACGGTTAGTGTTAAAATTAAGATGTGGGTGAGGTTTAGGGTTAGGGTGATGCTTAGGGTTACGGTCAGGGTGAGGGTGAGTATGTGGGTTAGGGTTAGTGTGAAGGTTAGGCTGAGGGTGACAGTAAGGGTAAAGTTGAGGGTTAGGCTGAGAGTGAGGATTACGGTAAATGTGAGATTTAGGGATATGGTGAGTGTTAGGGTTAGGGTTAGGGTGAGGGTGTGGTTTAGACTGAGGATTAATTTTAGGGTTAGTGTGAGGTTTATGGTGAGGATGAAGTGTAGGGATAGGGTGAGGGCTAGGGTGAGGGTGAGGTTTAGGATTAGGGTTAGGGTGAGTGTGAGGATTAGAGTTAGTGTTAGGGTTAGCCTTATGTTTAGGCTCAGGGTGTGGGTGCCGGTGAGGATTAGGGTTAGGGTGAGGGTTAGGGTTAAGATTAGGGTGAGGTTGAGGTTTAGCGGTAGAGTTGTGGTTAGGGTGAGGGTTAGGGTGAGGTTTAGGTTTAGGGTGAGTGTTAGGGTGGGGTTGACGGTAAGGGTAAAGTTTAGGGTTAGGCTTAGGGTGAGAGTTACTCTAAGGGTTAGGGTTAGGGTTTAGTGTGAGGGTTAGGGTTAGGGGAAGGGTGAGGTTGAGGGTAAGATTGAGGATTAGTGTTAGGGTGAGGTTTAGGATGAGGATGAGGGTTAGGGTTAGGGTTAGGGTTATTGTTAGTGTTATGGTTACAGTTAAGTTTGCAGTGAGAGTGAGGCTGAGGGTGAGGTTTATGGTTAGGTTTAGGTTTAGGGTTAGGGTTAAGGTTAGTAATATTTTTTGGGTTAGGGTTAGATTTATAGTAAGGGTGAGGGTGAGGGTTAGGTTTAGCGTGAGGTTTATGGTGAGGTTTGGGGTTAGGTTGAGGGTGATGTTTAGTATTAGAATTAGGTTTATGGGGAGGGTTAGGGTGAGAGGTAGGGTTAGGTTTAGTGTTAGTCTTAGGGTGAGGATGAGGGTTAGGTTGAGGTTTAGGGATAGGCTTAGGGTTACGATTAGGATTACGGTGAGGATGAGTTTGAGTGTTAGGTTTAGGCTTAGGTTTAGGGTTAGGTTGAGGGTGAAGGTAGGTGTGAGTGTTATGGTTAAAATGAGGGTGAGAATTAGATTTAGGGTGAGGGTTAGGATTTGGCTTAGGATTAAGGTGAGGGTGAGGGTTATGGTTAGGTTGAGGGTTAGGGTTAGGTTTAGGATTAGGGTGAGGGTTAGGGTTAGGATTAAGGTTAGGTTTAGGTTTAGGTTTAGGATTAGTGTTTTTGTTAAGGTTAGGGTTAGAATTCTGGTGAGGGTGAGGGTGAGGGTGAGGGTGAGAGTTAGGCTTAGGTTGAGGTTTAGGGTTAGGTTGAGCATTAGCGTTAGGGTGTAGGTGAGGTTTAGTGTTAGAGTTAGGGTTAGGGGGAGGGTTAGGTTGAGGGTTAGGGTTAGGGTTAGGGTTAGGCTGAGTATGAGGGTTAGGGTTAGGATTAGGGTTAGGGTGAGGGCTAGGGTGAGGGTGAGGTTTAGGGTTAGGGTTAGGCTTAGGGTAAGGGTAAGGCTGAGGGTGAGGTTGAGGGTGAGGGTTAAGCTTAGGGTGATGGTTAGGGTTACGGTTAGGTTGAAGTTTAGCCTGAGGTTTAGGGGTAGAGTGAGGGTTAGTGTGAGGGTGATGGTAAGGGTAAAATTGAGGGTTAGTCTGAGGGTGAGAATTAAGATAAGGGTGAGGGTTAGGGTTAGGGTGAGGGTTAGGGTAAGGGTAAGGGTTAGGGGTTATGGTGAGGGTCAGGGTTAGATTGAGGATTAAGGTTAGGTTTAGGGTGAGGATGAGGGTTAAGGTTAGGGTGAGGATTAGGGTTAGAATTAGGTTTAGGGTGAGGGCAAGGATGAGGGTGAGGGTTAGGGTTAGTGTTAGGGTTAGGTTGAGTTTTAGGGTTAGGGTGAGGGTTAGGGTTAGTGTGAGGGTTAGTGTTAGGGTTCGGGTTAGTATTGGGGTGAGGGTAAGTGTTAGGGTGAGGTTTAGCTTTAGGGTGAGGGTTATAGTTAGGTTGAGGGTTAGGGTTAGGGTTAAGGTTATTGTTAGGTTTAAGGTTATGTTGAGGGTGAGGGTGAGTTTGAGGGCTAAGTTTAGGGTTAAGGTTAGGGTGAGATTTAGGGTTAGGATTAGGGTTAGAGTTACGGTTAGGGTGAAGGTGAGGTTTAGGGTTAGAGTTAGGCTTAGGGTGAGTGTTAGTGTGAGGGTTAGGGTTAGGGTTAGTGTTGGTTAGGTTTAGGGTGAGGTTTAGTGTGAGGGTTAGGGTTATAGTGATAGTTAGGGTTAGTATTAGGGTTATGGTGAGGGTGAGTGTGTGGGTTAGGGTTAGGTTTAGTGTTAGGCTTAGGGTTAGGCTGAGGTTGAGGTTGAGGGTCAGGGTTAGGGTTACGGTGAGGGTTAGAGTTAGGGTTAGATTGAGGGTTAGGATGATGGTTAGGGTTAGGATTAGGGTTAGGTTGAGCACTGGGGTGACTGTTAGTGTGAGAGTTAGGGTTAGGGATAGGGTTAGGTTTAGGATTAGGCTTAGGTTGAGGGTGAGTGTGAGGGTTAGACTTAGGGTTAGGGTTAGGCTTAGGGTTAGGGTTAGGCTTAGGCTTAGGGTTTGGTTTAGGGTGAGGTTGAGGGTTAGGATTAGTGTTAGGGTTTGAGTTAGGGTTAGGCTATGAGTGAGTGTGGGGGTGAACATTAGGGTTAGGGTGAGGTTAGGCTTAGGTTTAGTGTTATTGTTAGGGTTAGGTGTAGAGTTAGGGTGAGCGTGAGGTTGAGCGTGAGGGTGAGGGTTAGGGTTAGGTTTAGGTGAGTTTTAGGGTTAGTGTTAGAGATAGGGTTAGGGTGAGGGTGAGGTTTAGGTTTAGAGTTAGGGTTAGTGTTAGGGTTAGGCTTAGGGTATGGTGAGGGTGAGGGTGGGGGAGATGATTAGGGTTAGGTTTAGGGTTAGGGTTAGAGTTCGTGTTAGGGTTAGAGGTAGGGTTATTGTTAGTGTTATGGTTAGGGTTAAGTTTGCAGTGAGTGTGAGACTGAGGGTGAGGTTTATGGTTAGGGTTAGGTTTAGGGTTAATGTTATTGTTAGGGTTAGGGTTAGAGTTAAGCTGAGGTTGAGGGTGAGGGTGAGGGTTAGGATGAGGGTTAGGGATAGGATTAGGGTTAGGGTGAGGGCTCGGGTGAGGGTGAGGGTTAGGTTTAGCGTTAGGGTGAGGTTTAGGGTTAAGGTGAGGGTTAGGGTAAGTGTGAGTGTTAGTGTTAGGTTTCGGTTTTGTGTTAGGTTTAGGCGGAGGGTTAGGGTCAGGGTTAGGTTTAGGGTGAGTGTTATGGTTAGGGTTAAGGTGATGGTTAAGGTTACGTTTAGCTTGAAGGTTAGGATGAGGTTTAGGGATAGGATGAGGGTTAGGGTAAGGGTGATGGTAAGGGTAAATTTGAGGGGTAGTCTAAGGGTGAGGGCTAAGATAAGCTTGAGGGTTACGGTTAGGGTGAGGGTTAGGTTAAGGTTGAGAGTTAGGGATTAGGGTGAGGGTGAGGGTTAGATTGAGAAGCATGGTTAGGGTTAGTGTGTGGTTTAGGGTGAGGATGAGGGTTTGGGTTAGGTGAGGGTAAGGGTTAAAATTAGGGTTAGGGTAAGGGCTAGGGTGAGGGTGAGGGTTAGGGTTAGGGTTAGGGTGAGGTTTAGGGTTAGGGTGAGGGTTAGGGTTAGTGTAAGGGTTAGTGTTAGTGTTAGGGTTACTGTTTGGTTGAGGGTAAGTGTTAGGGTGAGGGTTAAGGTTAGGGTGAGGGTTATAGTTAGGGTTAGGTTTATTGTTAGTTTTAGGTTTAGTGTTACATTGAGGGTGAGGGTGAGGGTTAGGGTTAAGGTTAGGGTGAGGTTTAGGGTTAGGATTAGGGTTAGAGTTAGGGTTAGGGTGAGGGCGTGGGTTAGTGTTAGGTTTGGGTTAGGGTGAGGGTTACTGTGAGGGTTATGGTTAGAGTTAGGGTTAGTGTTAGGATTAGGGTTAGGGTGAGGTTGAGTGTGTGGGTTAGGGTTAGATTTAGGGTTAGGCTTAGCGTTAGGCTGAGGGTGAGGTTGAGTGTGAGGGTTGGGTTTAGGTTGAGGGTTAGCATTAGGGTTAGTGTGAGGGTCAGGATGAGGGTTAGGGTTAGGATTAGGGTTAGAGTGAGGGCTAGGGTTAGGGCGACGTTTAGTGTTAGGCTTAGGGTTAGGTTTAGGGTTATGGTTAGGGTGAGGATGAGGTTTAGTGTTAGAGTTAGGGTTAGGGTTAGGGTTAGTGTTAGGCTTAGGGATTGGGTGAGTGTTAGGGGTAGGATGAGGGTTATGGTTATGGTTAGGATTAGGATTAGGGTTAGGGTGAGTGTGAGGGTTAGGGTAAGGGTTAGGCTTAGGGTGAGGTTGAGGGTGAGGGTTAGGTTTAGTGTGAGGGTTAGGGTTAGTGTTAGGGTTAGAGTGAGGGTTAGTGTTAGGGTTAGTGTTAAAGTTAGGGTGTGGGTGAGGGTTAGGGTTAGGGTGATGCTTAGTGTTACGGCCAGGGAGAGGGTTAGCATGAGGGTGAGAGTTAGTGTGAGTGTAAGGATGAGGGTGACAGTAAGGGTAAAGTTGAGGGTTAGGCTGAGAGTGAGTATTACGGTAAATGTGAGGGTTAGGGTTAGGGTGAGGATTAGGGTTAGGATTAGGGTGAGGGTTTGGTTTAGATTGAGGATTAGTTTTAGGGTTAGTGTGAGGTTTAGGGTGAGAATGAGAGTTAGGGTTTGGGTGAGGGCTAGAGTGAGGGTGAGGGTTAGGATTAGGGTTAGGGTGAGTGTGAGGGTTAGGATGAGTGATAGGGTTAGCCTTAGGTTTACGCTGAGGGTGTGGGAGAGGGTGAGGTTTAGGGTTAGGGTGAAGGTTATGGTTAGGGTTATGGTGAGGTTTAATGTTAGGTTTAGGGTTAGAGTTAGGGTAATGG
The DNA here is from genome assembly GCF_024711535.1 of Dipodomys merriami. Lineage (NCBI taxonomy): Eukaryota > Metazoa > Chordata > Mammalia > Rodentia > Heteromyidae > Dipodomys > Dipodomys merriami. The sequence goes on along the minus strand of NW_027206468.1, from coordinate 4,686,680 downwards.
TGAGGGTGAGGTTCATAGGAAGAGTTGGGTTTAGGGTGAGGGTTAGGGTTAGCATGAGTGTTAGGGTGGGGATGAAGGTAAGGTTAAATGTTAGGGTTGGGCTGAGGGTGAGAGTTACTATAAGGCTGAGGGTTAGGGTTAGGGTGATGGTTAGGGGTAGGGTTAGGGTGAGGGTGAGGGTTAGATTGATGATTAGTGTTAGGGTTAGGGTGAGGTTTATGGTAAGGCTGCGTGTTAGGGTTAGGGTTATTGTTAGCGTTATGTTTAGAGTTGTTTGCGGTCAGGGTGAGGCTGACGGTGAGGTTTATGGTTAGGGTTAGGTTTAGCGTGAGGGTTTGGGTTAGTGTTATTGTTAGGGTTAGGGTTAGAGTCACATTGAGGGTGAGGGTTAGGGTTAGGGTGAGGTTTAGGGTTAGGATGAAGGTTAGGTTTAGTTTGAGGGCTAGTGTTAGTGTTAGGGTTAGTGTTAGGGTGAGGGTAAGTGTTAGGGTGAGGATTAGGGTTAGGGTGAGAGTTATAGTTAAGGTGAGTGTTGAGGTTAGGGTTAGGGTTATTGTTATTGTTAGGTTTAGGGTTACGTTGAGGGTGAGGGTGAGGGTGAAGGTTAGGGTTAGGGTTAGGCTTAGGGTGAGATTTAGGGTTAGGATTAGGGTTAGAGTTAGAGTTAGGGTGAGGGAAAGGTTTAGGGTTCAAGTTAGGATTAGGGTGAGTGTTAGTCTGAAGGTTAGGGTTAGGGTTATTTTTAGGTTAGGGTTAGGGTGAGGGTTAGTGTGAGGGTTAGGGTTAGAGTGAGGGTTAGGGTTAGGATTAGGGTTAGGGTGAGGTTGAGTGTGTGGGTTAGGGTTAGGTTTAGGGTTAGGCTTAGTGTTAGGCTGAGGGTGAGGTTGAGGGTGAGGGTTAGGGTTAGGATGAGGGTTAGTTTTAGGATTAGGGTTAGGATTAGGCTTAGGTTTAGGGTTAGGTTTGGGTTTGGTTTAGTGTGAAGGTGAGGGTGAGGATTAGGATTAGTGTTAGGTTTAGGGTTAGGGTTAGGCTAAGGGTGAGTGTGGGGGTGAGGATTAGGGTTAGGGTGATGGTTAGGGTTAGGGTTAGTGTTATTGTTAGGGATAGGGTTAGAGTTACGTTGAGGGTCAGGTTGAGGGTGCGGGTGAGGGTTAGGGTTAGTGTTAGGGTGAGGTTTGGGGTTAGGGTTAGAGTTAGGGTTAGGGTGAGGGTGAGGATTAGGGTTAGAGTTAGGGTTAGTGTTAGGGTTAGGCTTAGGTTTAGGCTGAGGATGAGGGTGGGGGTGAGGATTAGGTTTAGTTTTAGGGTTAGGGTTAGAGTTAGGGTTAGGTTTAGGGTTATTGTTCATGTTATGGTTAGGGTTAAGTTTGAAGTGAGGGTGAGGCTGAGGGTGAGATTTATGGTAAGGTTTAGGTTTAGGGTTGGGGTTAGGGTTAGGGTTAGGGTTAGGGTGAGTGATAGGGTTAGGGTGAGGGTTATGGTTATGGTTAGGATTAGAATTAGGGTTAGGGTGAGGGTGAGTGCGTGGGTTAGGGTTAGGTTTAGGGTTAGGCTTAGGGTTAGGCTGATGGTGAGGTTGAGGGTTATGTTTAGGGTTAGTGTGAGTGATAGTGTTACGGTGAGGGTTATGTTTAGGGTGTGGATTACGGTTAGGTTTAGGGTGAGGGTGAGGGCTACGGTGATGTGAGGTTTAGGGTTAGGGTTAGGTGAGGTTTTGGGTGAGGGTGAGGTTTAGGATTAGGTTTAGGCTGAGGTATAGGGTTATGGTTAGGGTTAGGATTTGGGCGAATGTGACTTTTAGGGTTAGAGTTAGGGTTATGGTGAGGTTTTGGGTGAGGTTTATGGTTAGTGTTAGTGTTAGGGGTAGGGTTAGGCTGAGGGTGAGTGTGAGTGTGAGGGGTAGTTTTAGGGTTAGGCTTAGGTTTAGGCTGAGGGTGAGGGTGAGGTTTAGGGTTAGGGTGAAGGTGAGGTTTAGGCTTAGACTTAGTGTTAGTGTGAGGGTTAGTGTGAGGTTTAGTGTTAGTTTAAGGGTGTGGGTGAGAGTTAGGGTTAGAGTGATGCTTAGGGTTACGGTCAGGGTGAGGGTTAGGATGAGGGTTAGGGTTAGTGTGAGGGTTAGTGTGAGGGTGAAAATAAGGGTAAAGTTGAGGGCTAGGCTGAGAGTGACGATTACGGTAAATGTGAGGGTTAGGATTAGGGTGAGGGTTAGGGTTAGGGTTATGGTGAGGGTGTGGTTAGATTGAGGATTAGTTTTAGGGTTACTGTGAGGTTTAGGGTGAGGATGAGGGTTAGGGTAAGGGTGAGGGCTAGGGTGAGGTTGAGGGTTAGGGTTATGTTTAGGGTGAATGTTATGGTTAGGGTGATGGTTAGGGTTAGTGTGAGGGTTAGTGTAAGGGTTAGGGTTAGTGTTAGGTTGAGGGTAAATGTTAGGGAGAGGATTAGGGTTGGGGTGAGGGTTATGGTTAGAATGAGGTTTAGGGTTAGGGTTATTGTTAGGGTTATGGTTCGGGTTAGGATGAGGTTTAGTGTTAGCATTAGGGTTAGGGTGAGGACGAGGGTGAGGGTGAGGTTTAGGGTTAGGGTTAGGCTTAGGCTTAGGGTTATGCTGAGGCTGAGGCTGAGGCTGAGGTTAATGGTTAGGGTTAGCGTGATGGTTAGGCTTACGGTTAGGCTGAGTTTTAGGATGAGTGTTAGGGTTAGGGTGAGGGTTATGTTGAGGGTGACAGTAAGGGTAAAGTTGATGGTTAGGGTTAGGGTGAGGGTTAGGGTGAGGATTAGGGTTAGGGTTAGGGTGAGGGTGAGGGTTGGATGGAGGATTAGTGTTAGTGTTAGTGTGAGGTTTAGGGTGAGGATGAGGGTTAGAGTTAGGGTGAGGGCTAGTCTGAGGTTGAGGGTTATGTTGAGGTTTAGGTTTAAGGTGATGGTTAGGGTTAGTGTGACGGTAAGTGTTAGGATTAGGGTTACTGTTAGGGTGAGGGTAAGTGTTAGGGTGAGTGTTAGGTTTAGGGAGAGGGTTATGTTTTGGGTTAGGCTTAGTTTTAGGGTTATGGTTATTGTTAGGGTTAGGTTTAGCGTTACGGTTAAGGTGAGGGTGAGGGTGAGGGTTAGGGTTAGGGTTAGGTTTAGGGTTAGTGTTAGGGTTAGGGTTAGGGTGAGGATTAGGTTGTGGTTTAGGGTTAGGTTTAGGATTAGGGTTATGGTGAGGGTGAGTGTGAGTGTTAGGATTAGGCTTAGGCTTAGGCTTAGGGTTAGGCTGAGGGTGAGGGTGGGAATGAGTTTTAGGTTTATGGTGATGGTTAGGTTTAGGGTTAGGGTTAGGATTAGGGTTAGGTAGAGGTCTAGGGTGAGGGTGAGGGTTAGGCTGAGGGTTAGCGTGAGTCTGAGGGTGAGGGTGAGGGTTTTGGTTAGGTTGAGGTTTAGGGTTAGGGTTTGGGTGAGGGTGAGGTTAAGAATGAGGATTAGTTTTAGGGTTAGTGTGAGGTTTAGGGTGAGGATGATGGTTAGGGTTAGGGTGAGCGCTAGGGTGAGGGTGAGGGTTAGGGTTAGGGTGAGGTTTAGGGTTAGGGTGATGGTTAGGGTTAGTGTTAGTGTTAGGGTTATGGTTAGTGTTAGGGTGAGGTTAAGTGTTAGGATGAGGGTTAGGGTTAGGGTGAGGGTTATCGTTAGAATGAAGGTTAGGGTTAGGTATAGGGTTATTTTTAGGATTAGTGTTAGAATTATGGTTACCCTGAAGCTGAGGGTTAGGGTTAGGTTTAGGGTGAGGTTTATGTTAAGGGTTAGGGTTAGAGTTAGGGTTAGGGTGGGGGTGAGGTTTAGGGTTAGAGTTAGCCTTAGTGTTAGTGTTAGGGTTAGGGTGAGGGTTAGTGTGAGGGTTAGGGTTAGGCTTAAGCTTATGGTTAGGCTTAAGCTTAGAATGAGAGTGAGAGTGAGGGTTAGGGTTAACGTGAGGGTTAGGGTTCGGGTTAAGTTTAGGGTGAGGGTTAGGATGAGGTGTAGGGTTAGGATTAGGTTTAGGTTGAGCACTAGGGTGATGGTTAGTGTGAGGGTTAGGGTTAGGGTTAGGGATAGGGTTAGGTTTAGGATTAGGTTTAGATTGAGGGTGAATGTGAGGGTTAGGGTTAGGGTTAGGGTTAGGCGTAGGATTAGGGTGAGTGTTAGGGATAGGGTTTCATTTAGGGTGAGGGTGAGGGTTAGGGTTAGGATTAGGGTGAGGGTGAGGGTGAGGGTTTGGTTAAGGGTTAGTGTGAGGTTTAGGGTTATTGTGAGGGTTATGTATATGGTGAGGGTTAGAATTAGGTTTAGGGTTAGGGTTAGGGTGAGGTTTAGGGTGAGGGTGAGTTTTAGGGTTAGGGTTAGTGTGAGGTTTAGGGTTATGGTTAGGGTTATTTTTAGGGTGAGTGTGAGGGTTAGGTTTAGAGTTAGGGTTAGGCTTAGGCTTAGGGTTTGGTTATGGCCTGGGGTGAGGGTGAGGATTAAGGTTAGGGTGAGGGTTAGTGTTAGGGTTAGGGTTAGGGGTGGGTTTAAGGTTAGGCTTAATGTTAGGCCGAGAGTGAGGGTGAGGGTTAGGGTTAGGGTGAGGGTGAGGTTTAGGGTTAGATTTAGTGTTAGGGTTAGGTTAGTGTGAGTGTTAGGGTTAGGGTTAGTGTTATGGTTAGGGTTAGGGTGCGGGTGAGTGTGAGGGTTAGGGTTAGTCTTATGCTTAGGCTTAGGGTCCGAGCATGAGGGTGAGGGTTAATGTTAGGGTTTTAGGATTAGGGTTATGGTTAGGGTGAGGGTGAGCTTGAGGGTTAGAGTTAGGTTCAGGGGGAGGTTTAGTGTGAGGGTTAGGGTTAGGGTGGTTGTGAGGGTTAAGGTTAGGGTGATGGTTATGTTGAGGTTTAATGTTAAGGTTAGGATTAGTTTTAGGACTACTTTTTCCCTGATGGTTAGGTTTAGGGTTCAGCTTAGTCTTAGGGTTAGGCTGAAGGTATGGATGGGGATGAGGATTAGGTTTAGAATGATGGTTAGGGTTATGGCTAGGATGAGGGTTAGTGTTTTGATTAGGGTTAGGGTGAGGGCTAGGATGAGGGAGAGTGTTAGGGTTAGGGGTAGGCTTAGGCTTAGGGTTAGGCTGAGGCTGAGGGTGAGGGTCAGGTTTAGGGTTAGGGTGATGGTTGGTGTTAAAGTTAGGGTGAGAGTTAGTATAAGGATTAGGGTTAGGGTGCGGGTTAGGGTGAGGGTGACTTTATGGGTAAAGGTGAGCATTAGGCTGAGGGTGAGGTCTAGGGTTAGGGTGAGGTTTATGGTTAGGGTGATGGTTAGGGTTAGTGTGAGGGTTAGTGTTAAGGTCAGGGTTAGTGTTAGGTTGAGTCTAAGTGTTAGGGTGAGGGTTAGGGTTAGGGTGATGTTTACGGTTAGGATGAGGGTTAGGGTTAGGGTTAAGGTTATTGTTAGGGTTAGGATTAGGGTTACAGTGAGGGTGAGGGTGAGGGTTAGGGTTAGGATGAATTTAGGTTTAGGGTTAGGGATAGAGTTAGGGTTAGGGTGAGGGTGAGATTGAGGTATAGGGTTAGGGTTAGGGTTTGGGTTAGTGTTAGGGTGAGGGTAAGTGTTAGGGTGAGGGTTTGGGCTAGGGTGAGTGTTATTGTTAGGGTGAGGATTAGGAATAGTGTTAGGGTTTTTGTTAGGGTTAGGTTTAGGGTTACAGTTACGGTGAGGGTGAGGATGAGGGTTAGGGTTAAGGTTAGTGTGAAGTTTAGGGTTTGGGTTAGGGTTAGAGTTAAGGTTAGGGTGAGAGTGAGGTTTAGGGTTAGAGTTAGGTTTAGGGTGAGGGTTAGGTTGAGGGTTAGGGTTAGGGTTAGTGTTAGGGTAAGGGTTAGGGTTAGAGGTAGAGGGAGGGTTAGGGTTAGGTTTAGGATTAGCGTTAGGGTGAGGGCGAGTGTGTGTTTAGGTTTAGGTTTAGCGTTAGTCTTAGGGTTAGGCTGAGTGTGAGGTTGAAGGTGAGGATTAAGGTACAGGTTAGTGTTAGGGTTAGGGTGAGGTTTAGGGTGAGGTTGAGGGATAGGGTTAGGGTTAGGATTAGGATTAGTGTTAGGCTTAGTGTGAGTGTGAGGGATAGGGATAGGGTTAGGGTTAGGCATAGGGTTAGGCTGAGGGTGAGGGTGAAGGCTGTGTTAGGGTTAGGGTTAGGGTTAGGGTGAGCTTTAGTCTTAGTGTTAGGGTTAGAGTAAAGTTTAGTAATAGTGTTAGGGTTAGGGTGAGAGTTAGGGGGAGGATTAGGGTTAGGGTTACAGTTAGGGTTAGCCTTAGGGTTAGGGTGAGGGTGAGGTTTAGGGATAGAATTAAGGCTAGGGTGAGGCTGAGGGTGAGGGTTAGTGTTAGGGTAAGTGTTAGGTTTGGGGATAGGGTGAGGGTTAGTTTGAGGGTGAGGGTTAGGGTTAGGTTTAGGATTAGGATTTGGATTAGGGATAGGGTGAGTGTGAGGGTTAGGGTTAGTGTTAGGGTTAACCTTAGGTTTAGGCTGAAGGTGAGGATGAGGGTGAGGGTTAGGATAAGGGTGAGGGTTAGGGTTAGGTTTAGGGTGAGTTTTAGTGTTAGGGTTAGGGTTAGGTTTAGGGTTAGGGTTAAGGTGAGGGTGAGGGTTAGGGTTAGGGTGAGGGTTAGGCTTAGGGTGAGGATTAGGGTTAGGGTGAGGGTAAGGTTTAGCGTTAGAGTTAAGGTTAGGGGGAGAGTTAGGGTGAGGGTTAGGGTTAGGGTGAGGGTTAGGTTGAAGTTTAGGTTTAGGCTTACAGTTAGGTTTAGGATTAGGGTTAGGATGAGGGTGAGTGTGAGGATTAGGGTTAGGCTTAGGCTTAGGCTTAGGGTTGGGCTGAGGGTGAGGATGGGGGTGGGGATTAAGGTTCTGGTGATTTTTAGGGTTAGGGTTAGGGTGAGGGTTAGGATGAGGGTTAGGGTTAGGATTAGGGTTATGGTGAGGGCCAGGGTGAGGGTGAGGTTTAGGGTTAGGATTAGGCTTAGGCTTATGGTTAGGCTGAGGGTGAGGTTGAGGTGAAGGTTTGGCATTAGGGTGATGGTTAGTGTTACGTTTAGGTTGAAGGTTAGCATGAGGTTTAGAGATAGGGTGAGGGTTAGCGTGAGTGTGATGGTAAGGGTAAAGTTGAGGGTTAGGCTGAGGGTGAGGGTTAAGATCAGGGTGAGGGTTAGTGTTAGGGTGAGGGTTAGGGTAAGGGTGAGGGTTAGGGGTTAGGGTGAGGGTAAGGGTTAGATTGAGGATTAGGGTTAGGGTTAGTGTGAGGTTTAGGGTGAGGATGAGTGTTAGGGTTAGGGTGAGGGTTAAGCTTAGGGTGAGGGCTAGGGTGAGGGTGAGGGTTAGGGTTAGGATTAGGGTTAGGGTGGGTTTTAGGGTTAGGGTGAGGTTTAGGGTTAGTGTATGGGTTAGTGTTAGGGTTAGGGTTAGTGTTAGTGTGAGGGTAAGTGTTAGGGTGAGGTTTAGGGTTAGGGTGAATGTTATAGTTAGGGTGATGGTTAGGGTTAGGTTAGGGTTATTCTTGTTGTTAGGTTTAGGGTTATGTTGAGGGTGAGGGTGAGGGTGAGGGTTAGGGTTAGTGTTAGGGTGAGGTTTAGGGTTATGATTAGGTTTAGAGTTAGGAATAGGTTGAGGGTGTGGTTTAGGATTAAAGTTAGGCTTAGGGTGAGGGTTAGTGAGAGATTTAGCGTTAGGGACAGTGTTAGGTTATGGTTAGTGTGAGAGTTAGTGTGAGGGTTAGGGTTAGAGTGAAGGTTAGGGTTAGGATTAGGGTTAGGGTGAGGATGAGTGTGTGGGTTAGGGTTAGGTTTAGGGTTAGGCTTAGAGTTAGGCTTAGACTGAGGTTGAATGTGAGGCTTAGGGTGAGGGTGAGGGTTCGAGTTAGGGTTAGATTGAGGGTTAGGATGAGGGTTAGGGTTAGGATTAGGGTTAAGGTGAGCACTGGTGTGACGGTTAGTGTGAGGGTTAGGGTTAGGGATAGGGTTAGGTTTAGGATTATGGTTAGGTTGAGGGTGAGTGTGAGGTTTAGGGTTAGGGTTAGGGTTAGGCTGAGGGTTAGGTTTAGGGTTAGTGTTAGGGTTTGGGTTAGGCTGAGGGTGAGGTTTAGCGTTAGTGTTAGTGTTAGGGTTAGGGTTATCCTGAGGATGAGGGTGGGGGTGTGGATTAGGGTTAGCGTGAGGGTTAGGTTTAGAGTTAGTGTTATAGTTAGGGTTAGGGTTAGAGTTATGGTGAGGGTGAGGTTGCGGGTGAGGGTTAGGGTTAGGGTTAGGGTGAGATTTAGAGTTAGGGTTGGAGATATGGTTAGTGTTAGGGTTGGGCTTAGGGTTAGGCTGAGGGTGAGGGTGGGGATGAGGATTAGGTTTAGGGTTAGGGTTAAGGTTAGAGTTAAGGTTAGGCTTAGGCTTAGGGTTAGGCTGAGGGTGAAGTTGGGGCGAGGATTAGGGTTTTTGTGATGGTTAGGTTTAGGGTTAGGTTGATGGTTAGGATGAGGTTTACGGTTAGGATTAGGGTTAGGGTGAGGGCTAGGGTGAGGTTGAGGGATAGGGTTAGGAATAGGCTTAGGCTTAGTGTTAGTCTGAATGTGAGGTTGAGGGTGAGGGTTAGGGTTAGGGTGATGGTTAGGTTTACGGTTAGGGTGAGGGTTAGGATGAGGGTTAGGTTTAGGGTGATTGTGATGGTAAGTGTAAATGTGAGGGTTAGGCTGAGGGTGAGGGTTAAGATAATGGTAAGTGTTAGGGTTAGGGTGTGGGTTAGGGTAAGGTTTATGGTTAGGGTTAGGGTGAGAGTGAGGGTTAGATTGAGAATTAGGGTTAGGGTTAGTGTGAGGTTTAGGGTAAGGATGAGGGTTAGGTTTAGGGTGATGGTTAGGGTTAGAATTAGGGTTAGGGTGAGGTCTAGTGTGAGCATGAGGATTAGGGTTGGGTTTAGGGTGAGGGTGAGGTTTAGGTTAAGGTTGAGGGTTAAGATTAGTGTGATGGTTAATGTTATGGTTAGAGTTAGTGTAAGGGTGAGGGTAAGTGTTAGGGTGATGGTTAGGGTTAGGGTTATTGTTAGGGTTAGGTTTATGGTTACACTTACAGTGAGGGTGAGGATTAGGGTTAGGTTTAGGGTTAGGTTTAGGGTTAGGGTTACAGTTAGACTTTGGGTTAGGGCTAGGATTAGGCTTAGGTTGAAGGCTAAGTTGAGGGTGAGGGTGAGGGTTAGGGTTAGGGTTAGGATTAGGTTGAGGGTGAGGGTGAGTGTGTGGGGTAGGGTTAGGTTTAGGGTTAGGCTTATGGTTAGGCTAAGGGTTAGGTTGAGGGTGAGGGTTATCTTTAGGGTGAGGTTTAGGGTTAGGGTTAGGGGAGTTTTAATGTTAGATTTAGGTTTAGGGATAGGTTGAGGTTTAGGGTTAGGTTTATCTTGAGGGTGAGGTTTAGGGTTCGGTTGAGGGTTAGGATTAGGGCTAGGTTTACGTTGAATGTTAGGGTTAGGGATTTGGTAAGGGTTATCATCAGGGAAAGGGTTAGGATTAGCGTTAGGATGAGGGCTAGGGTGAGAGTGAGTGTTAGGTTTAGGGTAATGGTGAGGTTTAGGTTTCGGGTAAGGTTTAGGGTTGGGTGAGGGTTAGGGTTAGGGTAATGGTGAGCGTCAGGGTTAGGGTTTGGTTGAGGGTTAGAATTAGGTTTAGGGTTAGGGTGAGGGTTAGGATGAGGGTTAGAGATACAATTAGGGTTAAGCTCAAAGCTGGGTTGAGGGTGAGGGTAAGTGTTAGGGTTAGGGTAAGTTTTATGGTTAGGGTGAAGGTGAGGTTAAGGGTTAGGGTTAGGGTTAGGGTTAGGCTTAGGGAAAGGCTGAGTGTGAGTGTAAGGGTGAGGGTTAGGGTGAGGGTGAGGTTTAGGGTTAGAGTTAGGGTTAGGGTTAGAGTGAGCATTACGGTGAGGGTTAGGGTTAGGGATAGGTTTAGGTTTAGGATTAGGATTTGGGTGAGGGTGAGTGTGGGGTTTATGGTTAGGGTTAGGGTTTTAATTAGGGTTAGGCTGAGGGTGAGGGTGAGAGTTAGGGTTACAGTGAGGGTTAGGGTGAGTTTTAGGATGTGGGTTAGGTTTAGGATTAGGGTGAGGTTTAGGGTTGGGTTTAGGGTGAGAGTTAGGGTTAGGTTTAAGGTGAGGTTTAGGGTTAGGGTTAGGGTTAGGTTTAGGGATAGGGTGAGGGTTAGGGTTAGGGTTATGTTGAGGGTGAGGTTTAGGGTTAGGTTGAGGGATAGGATTAGAGCTAGGTTTGGGGTGAGGGTTAGGGTGAGGGTTTGCATGAGGGGTAGGGTTAGGATTTGGGTTAGGATGAGGGCTAGGGTTAGGGTGAGGTTTAGGCTGAGGGTTTGGGTTATGGTGAGGGTGTGGGTTAGGTTTGGACTGAAGGTTATTGTGAGGACTAAGGTGAGGGTTAGGTTTAGGGTTAGGGTGAGGGTTAGGTTGAGGTTTAGGTTTAGGGTTAGGGTTAGGATTAGGGTTAGTGTGAGGGTGAGTGTAAGGGTTAGGGTGAGAGTTATCCTTAGGCTTAGGGTTAGGCTGAGGGTGAGGTTGGGGATGAGGATTAGGTTTAGAATCATGGTTCCAGTTATGGTTAGGTTGAGTGTTATGATGAGGGATAGGGTTAGGATTAGGGTTACGGTGAGGTCTAGGATGAGTGTGAGGTTTAGTGTTAAGTTTAGGCTTAGGCTTATGGTTAGACTGAGGCTGAAGGTAAGGGTGAGGGTTAGGGTTAGGGTGATGGTTAGTGTTACAGTAAGGGTGAGGGTTAGGATGAGGGTTAGGATTAGGGTGAGGGTTAGGATGAGGGTGAAAGTAAGAGTAAAGGTGAGGGTTAGGCTGAGGGTGAGGGTTATGGTAAGGGTGACGGTGAGGGTTTGGGTTAGGGTGAGTGTGAGGGTTAGACTGAGGATTAGTGTTAGGGTTAGTATGAGGTTTAGGGTGAGGCTGATGGTTAGGGTTAGGGTGAGGAATAGGGTAAAGTTGAGGGTTAGGGTTAGGGTTTGGGTGAGGTTTAGGTTTAGGGTGATGGTTAGTGGTAGTGTGAGGGATAGTGTTTGGGTTAGTTTTAGTGTTAGGGTTAGCATAAGTGTTAGAGTAAGGTATAGGTTTAGGGTGAGGTTTACGATTAGGGTTAGGGTTTGGGTTATGGTGAAGGTGAGGTTTAGGGTTAGAGTTAAATTTAGGGTGAGGGTTAGGGTTAGGGTTAGGGTTAGGTTACTGTTAGGTTAGGGATAAGGTGAGGTTTAGTGTGGGGGTGAGGGTTAGTGTTAGGGTTCAGATTAGGATTAGGGTTAAGGTGAGGGTGAGTGTGAGTGTTAGGGTTAGGGTTAGGATTAGGATTAGAGTTAGGGTGAGGGTGAGGGTTACGGTTAGGGTGAGTGTTGGGATTAGGATTAGTGTGAGGGTTACGGTGAGTGTTAATCTTAGACTTAGGGTTTGGTTGTAGGCTAGGGTGAGGGTGAGGGTGAGGGTGAGGTTTAGGGATAAATTAGGGTTAGGGTGAAGCTGAGGGTGAGGTTTAATGTTAGGGTTAGTATTAGGGTTAGGGTTAGGGTGAGGGTTAGTGTTAGGGTTAGGGTTAGGGTGAGGGTTAGGTTGAGGGTGAGGATTAGCGTTAGGGTTAGTGTGACGGTTAGGGTTAAAGTTAGCCTTAGGTTTAGGCTGAATGTGAGGGTGAGGGTTAAGTTTAGGTTTAGGTTGAGGGTTAGGTTTAGGGTTAGGGTGAGGTTTAGTGTTAGGGTTAGGGTTAGAATTAGGGTTAGGGTGAGGGTGAATTTTAACGGTAGAGTTAGGGATAGAGTGAGGGTTAGGGTGAGGGTTAGGGTTAGGGTGAGGGTTAGGGTGGGGGTGACGGTAAGGGTATACATAAGGGTTAGGCTGAGGGTGAGAGTTACTGGAAGGGTGAGGGTTAGGTATAGGGTAAGATTTAGGTTGAGGATGAGTGTAAGGGTTAGGGTGAGTGCTAGGGTAAGAGTGAGGGTTAGGGTTAGGGTTAGGGTGAGGGTGTTAGGTTGAGGGTTGGGGTAAGATTGAGGGTTATGGTTTAGGTGAGGGTTAGGGTTAGGGTTAGGGTTATTGTTATGTTTAGGGTTAGGGTTTAGGTTACGGTGAGGGTGAGTGTTAAGGTTAGGGTTAGGCTTAGGTTTAGGCTTAGGGTTAGGGTGAGGTTTAGGGTTATGGTTATGGTGAGGTTTAGGGTTAGGTTTAGGGTTAGGGTTAGGGTGAGCTTGAGATTTTGGTGTTAGAGTTATTGTTAGATTGAGCCTGAGGTTGAGGCTTAGGTTTAGGGTTAGTGTTAGGGTGAGGTTAGGTTGAGGGTTAGTGTGAGGGTGAGGGTTGGGCTTAGGTTTAGGATTAGGATTAGGGTTAGTGTCAGGGTTAGGGTTAGGATTAGGGTTAGGGTGAGTGTGAGTGTTAAGATTAGGGTTAGGTTTAGGGTTAGGGTTAGGTTTAGGGTTAGGCTTACGGTTAGGCTGAGGGTGAGGTTGAGGATGAGGATTAGGGTTAGGGTGAGGGTTAGGGTTAGGGTGAGTTTTAGGGCTATGTTTAGGATGAGGTTGGGGGTTAGATTGAGGATTATTGTTAGGGTTTCTGTGAGGTTTAAGGTGAGGATGAGCGTTAGGGTTAGGGTTTGGGTTAGGGTTAGGTTTAGGATTAGGTTTAGGATGAGGGTTCCTGTATGTGTTAGGGTTCGGTTTAGGGTTCGGTTTAGGGTTAGGCTGAGGGTGAGTTTGAGGTTGAGGGTTAGGTTTAGGGTGAGGGTAGGGTTTGGGTTAAGTTTAGGGATAGGGTGAGGGTTAGGGTAAGGGTTATGGTGAGGTTGAGGGTTAGGGTTAATTTGAGGTTTAGGGTTAGAGTTAGGGTGAGGGTGAGGGTGAGGTTTAGGGTCAGGTTAACAGTGAGGGTTATGATGATTGTTAGCGTTAGGATTAATTTATGGTGAGTGCTATAGTGAGGGTGAGGTTTAGGATTAGGGTTAGGGTGAAGTTTAGGGTTAGTATTAGGGTTAGGGTGAGGCTGAGGGTGAGGGTTAGGGTTAGGGTTAATGTTAGATTTAGGGTTAGGGTGAGGGTTAGGGTGAGGGTGATGGTTAGGCTTAGGGTTAGGATTAGGATTAGGGTAAGGGTTAGGGTGAGTGTGAAGGTTAGGTTTAGGATTAGGGTTAGGCTAGGTTTAGACTGTGGGTGAGCGTGAGGGTGAGGGATAGGGTTAGGGTGAGGGTTAGGTTTAGTGTTAGGGTGAGACTTAGGGTTCGGGTTAAGTTGAGGGTTAGGGTGAGGATTAGGGTTAATATTAGGGTTAGGGTGGGGGTTAAGGTTAGGTTTAGTGTGAGGGATAGGATGAGGATTAGGGTTAGGATTAGATTTAGGTTGAGGGCTAGGGTGAGGGTGAGGGTTCGGGTTAGTGTTAGGATGGGGTTTAGGTTTAGGGTTAGGGTTAGTGTGAGGTTTAGGATGAGAGTTAGGCTTATGGTGATGTGAGTGTTAGGGTTAGGGTGAGGTTTAGGGTTAGTATTAGGGTTAGGGTGATGGTGAGTGTTAGGATTAAGGTTAGGGTGAGGTTTAAAGTTAGGATTAGTGTTATTTTTAGGTTTATGGTTAGAGTAACAGTGAGGGTGAGGGTGAGGGTGAGGTGTGGGTTAGGGTGAGTGTTAGGGTGAGGTTTAGGGTTAGGGTTAGGATTAGGGTTAGGGTTAGGGTGAGGTTTAGGGTTAGATTTAGGGTTAGGGGGAGTGTTAGGTCGAGGTTTAGGGTTAGGTTTAGGGTTAGTGTTAGGGTTAAGGTTAGGGTGAGGGTTAGGTTGAGGTTTAGGGTTAGGGTTATGGTTAGTGTTAGGATTAGGGTGAGGGTGAGGGTGAGTGTGAGGGTTAGGGTTCGGTTTTGTCTTAGGCTTAGGGTTAGGCTGAGGGTGAGGGTGGGGGTGAGGATTAGGGTTAGGGTGATGGTTAGGATTAGGGTAATTGTGAGGGTTAGGGTTAGGGTTAGGGTTAGGGTGAGGGTTAGGGTAATGCTTAGGCTTAGGCTTAGGTTTAGGCTGAGGGTGAGGTTGAGGGTGAGGGTTAGGGTTAGCATGATTGTTAGGTTTCCGGTTAGTGTGAGGGTTGGGATGAGGTTTAGGGTTAGGGTGAGGTTAGGTTGAGGATGATGGTAAGGGTAAAAGTGAGGTTTACGATGAGGGTGAGGGTTAAGATAAGGGTGAATGTTAGGGTTAGGTTTAGGATTAGTGTAAGGGTTAGGGTTAGGGATAGGGTGAGGGTTAGATTGAGGATTAGTGTTAGGGTTAGTGTGAGGTTTAGGGTCAGGATGAGGGTCAGGTTTAGGTGAGGGCTAGGGTGAGGGTGAGTGTTAGCGTTAGTGTGAGGGTTAGTGTTAGGGTTAGGTTAGTGTTAGGGTGACGGTAAGTGGTAGGTGAGGGTTAAGGTTAGAGTGAGGGTTATGGTTAGCGTGAGGTTTAGGGTTTGGGTGACGGTGAGGGTGAGTGTGAGGGTTAGGGTTAAGGTTAGGCTTAGGATTCGGGTGAGGGTTAGGATTAGGTTTTGGGTTAGGGTGAGGGTGAGGTTGAGGATTAGGGTTAGGTTTAGGGTTAGGGTTAGGATTATGGTGAGGGTTAGGGTAAGGGTTAGGCTTAGGTTTACATTTAGGCTGAGTTTGAGGCTGAGGGTGAGGGTTATGTTTAGGGTTAGGGTGATGGTTAGGGTTAGGGTAAGTGTTATTTTTAGGGTTAGGGTTAGATTTATGATGAGGTTGAGGATGAGGGTGAGGGTGAGGGTGAGGTTTAGGTTTAGGGATAGGGTTATATTTAGGATTAGGGTGAGGGTGTCGGAAATGTTAAAGGTGAGGGTTAGGCTGAGGATGCGGTATACGGTAAGGGTGAGTGTTAGGGTTAGTGTGAGGGTTAGGGTTAGGATTGGGGTGAGAGTTAGGGTTTGGGTTAAGATTAGGGTTAGGTTGAGGGTTAGGTAAGGGTTACGGTGAGGGTGAGAGTTAGGGTTAGGTTGAGGGTTAGTGTTAGGATTAGGGTTAGGGTGAGGGTGAAGGTTAGGGTTAGTGTTAGTTTCAGGGTTAGGATGAGGGTTAGGGTTAGGATTAGGGTTAGGGTGAAGGTTAGTTTGAGGTTGAGATTTAGGGTTAGCGTTAAGGTGAGGTTTAGGCTTTGGGTTAGGGTTAGAGTGAGGGTTAAGGTGAGTGTGAGCTTTAGGATTAGGGTTAGGGTTAGGATGAGGATTAGGGATAAGTTTAGGGTTATGGTTCGGATGACGATGAGGGTAAGGGTTAGTTTTAGGATTAGGTTCAGGGGGAGAGTGAGTTTCAGTGATAGGATTAGTGTTAGGGTTAGGGTTAGGCTGAGGGTGAGGGTAAGACTGAGGGTTAGGGTTAGGGTGAGGGTGAGGGTGAGGGTTAGGGTTAGGGCTAGGGTTATTGTTAGGGTTAAGCTTAGGTTTAGGATTAGGGTTAGGGTGAGGGTGAGGATGAGTGTTAGGATTAGACTTAGGAATAGGGTTTTCGTTAGAGTTAGGGTTAGGGTTAGGGTGAGGGTTAGGTTTAGGATTATCGTTAGGATTATTGTTAGGTTTAGGGTGAGGGTGAGGGGTAGGTTTAGTGTGAGGGTTAGGTTTAGGGTTAGGTTTAATGTGAGGTTAAGTTTTAGGGTGAGGGTTAGGGTAAGGTTGAGCTTTAGGGTTAGCATTAGGGTTAGGGTTAGGGTGACGGTTAGGGTTAGGGTTAGGGTGAGCGTGCGGGTGAGGGTTATGGTGAGGGTGAGGTTGAGGGTGTGGGTTAGGTTTAGGGTAAGGAAGAGGGTGAAGATGAGTTTAGGGTTAGGATTAGGGTTAAGGTTAGGGTGAGGTTGAGGGTTAGGTTAACGGTTAGGTTGAGGTTTAGGTTTAGTGTGAGGGTTGGATAAGCATGAGGGTAAGGGTTAGGGTGAGGGTTAGGATGAGGGTGAGTCTTAATGTTCGATTTAGTGTTAGGGTGAGGGTTAATGTGAGGGTAAGGGTTAGGGTTTGGTTTAGGGTTAGTGTGAGGATGAGGGTTAGGGTTAGGGTTAGGGGGAGGGTTAGGGTTAGTGTCAGGGGTTGGGTGAAGGTGAGGGTAAGGGTTAGGTTGAGGGTTAGGTTTAGGTTTAGGGTTATGGTGGGGGTTAGTGTTATGTTTAGGATGAGGGTTAGGGTGAGGGTGAGGGTTAAGGTGAGGGTGAGGGTTAGTGTGAGGTTGAAGGTTAGGGTTAGGGTGAGTTTTAGGGTTAGGATTAGTGTTAGGATGAGGGCTTGGGTGAGGGTGAGAGTTAGTGTTAGGGTTAGGGTTAGGTTGAGGCTTAGGTTAGGGTGAGGGATCAGGTGAGGGGTACGTTTAGGGTTAGGTTTAGGGTGAGGGTAAAGGTTAGTATGAGGTTTAGGGTGAGGATGAGGTTTAGGGAGAGGAATAGGATTGGGTTGAGTTTTACGGTTAGGATTAGGCTCAGGGTATGTTTTAGGGTGAGGGTTAGGGTGAGGGTTAGGGTTAGGGTGAGGGTTAGGGATACGGTTTCTGTTATGGTTAGAGTGACAGTGACAGTGAGGGTTAGTTTTAAGGTTTGGGTTAGGGTTAGGGTTAGGGTTCGGGATACGGTTATGGTTAGGGTTAGGGTGACGCTGAGGGTTAGGGTTGGGTTAGGGTTAGGGTTAGGGTAAGGTCTAGGGTGAGGTTTAGGGTGAGGGTGAGGTTTAGGGTGAGGGTTAGGGTGAGGTTAAGGTGTGGGTGAGGGTATGTGTTAGATTGAGGGTTAGGTTTAGGGTTAGGGTTAGGGTGAGGGTTAGTGATAGGTTTATGGTTAGGGTTAGGGTGAGGGTGAGGGTGAGGGTGAGGGTTAGGGTTAGGGTAAGTTTCAGGGTGAGGGTGAGGTTCAGGGTTAGGATTAGGGTTAGGTTTAGGGTTAGGCTGAAGATGAGGGTGTGGGTGAGGTTCAGGTTTCGGGTGAGGGTGAGGATTAGGGTGAGTTTTAGTGTGTGGGTTAGTGATAGGGTAAATGTGAGGATTAGGGTTAGGGTTATGGTGAGTGCAAGGGTTAGGTTTAGGTTTAGGGTAAGGTTTAGTGTTAGGGTTATGATTAGAGTGAGGGTTAGGTTTAGTGTGAGTGTTAGGGTGAGGTTTAGGTTTAGTGTTACCTTTAGGGTGGGGGTGAGGGTTAGGGTTAAGGTGAGGGTTAGGGTTTGGCTGAGGGTTAGGGTGAAGGTGAAGGTTAGGGTGAGGGTGAGACTTAGAGTTATGGTTAGGGTTAGGGTGAGGGTTAGTGGGAGGATAAGGGTTAGAGTTAGGTTTAGGGTTAGTGTGAGGATTAGGGTTAGGGTGAGGGCCTGTGTTATGGTGAGGGTGAGGGTTAAGTTTAAGTTTGTGTGAGGGTTAGGGTTAGGGTTAGGTTTTGGGTTAGGGTGAGGGTGAAGTTGAGGGTGATGATGAGGGTTAGGGTTAGGGTTAGGTTGAGTTTTAGGCTTACTGTGAGGGTTGGGTGAGCATGAGGTTAAGGGATAGGGTGAGGTTTAAGGTGAGGGTGAGAGTTAAGGTTAGGGTTAGGGTTAGGTTGAGGGTCCGTGTGAGGGTTAGGGCTAGGGTTAGGTAAGGGTTAGTGTGAAGATTAGGATTAGGGTGAGTTTTAGGATTAGGGTGAGGGTTATGGTTAAGGTGAGGGTTTGGGTTAGGTTTATTGTTAGGGTTAGGTTTAGGGTTACTGTTACGGTGAGTGTGAGGGTGAGAGTAAGGGTTAGGGTTAGGGTGAAGTTTAGTGTTAGGGTTAAGATTAGAGTTAGGGTTAAGGTGTGGGTGAGGATTAGGGGTAGAGTTAGGATTAGGGTGAGAGTTAGGGTGAGGGTTAGTGTTAGGGTGTGGGTTAGGGTGGGGTTGAAGGTAAGGGTAAATTTGAGGGTAAGGCTGAGGGTGAGGGTTACAGTAAGGGTGAGGGTTAGAGTTAGGGTAAGTGTTAGCGTTAGCATTAGGGTTTATGTTACGGTGAGGGTAAGTGTTAGGGTGAGGGTTAGGGTTAGGGTGAGGGTTACGGTTAGGGTGAGTGTGAGGGTTAGGTTAGGGTTATTGCTAGGGTTAGGATTAGGGTTAGGGTTAGGGTTATGGTTAGGGTTAGGGTTAGGGTTAGGATGAAGTTTAGTTTTAGGGTTAGGGTTAGAGTTAAGGTTAGGTTGAGGGTAAGATTTAGGGTTAGAGTTAGGGTTAGTGTTAGTGTTAGGGTAAGGGTGAGGGTTAGGGTTAGGCTTAGGCTTAGGCTTAGGCTTAGGCCGAGCATGAGAGTGAGTGTTCCGCTTCGGGTCCGGGTGAGGGTTAGGGTTAGGGTGAAGGTTAGATTGAGTTTTAGGGTTAGGGTTAGGGTAAGGGCTAGGGTTAGGGATAGGTTTAGGTTTAGGATTAGGGTTAGGGTGAGGGTGAGTGTGAGGTTTAGGGTTAGGGTTAGGCTTAGAATTAGGGTGAGGCTTAGGGCTATGGTTTGGGTTATTGTGAGATTGAGGCTGAGGATAAGGGTTAGGCTTAGGGTTAGGGTTAGTGTTAGTGTTAGGGTTAGGGTTAGGGGTATGGTGAGAGTTAGGGTTAGAATTAGGATTAGGCTTAGCGTTAGGATGAGGGTGAGTGTGGGTTTGAGGAATAGAGTTATGGTTAGGGTTAGGCTTAGGTTTAGGCTTATTTTTAGTGTTATGCTTAGGGTTAAGTTTGCGGTGAGCATGACGCTGAAGGTGAGGGTTATGCTTATGGTTAGGGTTAGGGTTAGGGTTAGCGTTATTCTTAGGGTTAGGGTTAGAGATACGGTGAGGATGAGGTTGAGAGTGAGGGTTAGGGTTAGGGTGCGGTTTCGGGATAGGTTTAGGGTAAGAGTTAGGGTGAGGGTGAGGTTTAGAATTAGAGTTATTGATAGGGGGAGTGTTAGGGTTAGGGTGAGGGTGAGGGTGAGGATTAGGGTTAGGTTTAGGTTTAGGGTTAGGGTTAGGTTTTTAGGATACGGTTAGGGTTAGGCTTACGGTGAGGTTTAGGGTTAAGGTTAGGCTTAGGGTTAGGCTGAGGGTGAGGGTGGGTGTGAGGATTAGTGTTAGGGTTAGGGTTAGTGTTATGGTTATTGTTAGTGTTATGGTTATGGTTAAGTTTGCTGTGAGGGTGCATATGAGGGCGATGGTTTTGGTTATGTTTAGGGTTAGGGTTAGGGTTAGAGGTATTGTTAGGGTTAGGGTTAGAGTTACCGTGAGGGTGACGTTGAGGGTGAGGTTTATGGTTCAGGTTAGGGTTCGGGTTAGGGTGAAGGTTAGATTGAGGTTTAGGGTTAGAATTAGGGTAAGGGTGAGGGCTAGGGTTAGGGTTAGGGTGAGGGCTAGGGTAAGAGATAGGGTTAGGTTTAGGATTAGGGTTATGGTGAGGGTGAGTGTGAGGTTTAGGGTTAAGGTTAGGCTTAGAGTTAGGGTGTGGGTTAGGGTTAGCGTTTGGGTTTGTGTGAGGTTGAGGCTGAGGATTAGCATTAGGTTTAGCATTAGGTTTAGGGTTAGGTTTAGTGTTAGGTTTAAGGTTAGGATTAGGGTTATGATGAGGGTTAGGGTTAGAGTTAGGATTAGGCTTAGGGTTAGGATGAGGGGGAGGGTGGGTTTGAGGATTAGAGTTAGGGTTAGTGTTAAGCTTAGGGTTAGGCTTATTGTTAGTGTTATGCTTAGGGTTAAGTTTGCGGTGAGCATGAGGCTGAAGGTGAGGGTTATGGTTAGGGTTAGGCTGAGGGTGAGGGTGAGTGTGAGGATTAGGGTTAGGGTTCGAGTTAGTGTTAGGGTTATTGTTAGTGTTATGGTTAGGGTTAAGTTTGCTCTGAGGGTGATTCTGAGGTTGAGGGTAATGGTTATGGTTAGGGTTATTGTTAGAGTTATTGTTAGTGTTAGGGTTAGAGTTATGGTGAGGGTGAGGGTGAGGGTTAGGGTTCGGGTTACTGTGAAGGTTAACTTGCAGTTTAGGGTTAGGATTAGTGTACGGGTGAGGGCTAGGGTTTGATTTAGAGTTAGGGTTATGGGGAGAGATAGGGTTAGGTTTAGGGTTAGGTTTAGGGTTAGGATTAGGGTTTGGGTTAGGATTCCGGTGAGGGTTAATGTTAGGATTAGGCTTAGGCTTACAGTTAGGCTGAGGTTGAGGCTGAGGGTGAGGGTTATGGTTATGGTTAGGTTTAGGATTAGGGTTAGGGTAAGTGTTATTGTTAGGGTTAGGGTTAGAGTTATGGTGAGGTTCAGGGTGAGGGTGAGGGTTAGGGTTAGGGTGAGGTTTAGGGTTAGGTTTAGTGTTAGGGTTAGTATTAGGGTGAGGGTGTCGGTAAGGCTAAAGGTGAGGGTTAGGCTGAGGGTGAGGGTTATGGTAAGGATAAGGGTTAGACGTAGGGTGAGGGTTAGGGTTAGGGTTGGGGTGAGAGTTAGGGTTCACATTCAATTTAAGGTTAGGTTGAGGGTTAGGGTAAGGATTACGGTGACGGTGAGGGTTAGGGTTAGGTTGAGGGTTAGTGTTAGGATTAGGGTTAGTGTGAGGTGAAGGTTAAGGTTAGTGTTATGGTGAGGGTTAGGATGAGGGTTAGGGATAGGATTAGGGTTAGGGTGAGGGCTAGTTTGAGGTTGAGGTTTAGGGTTAGCTTTAGGGTGAGGTTTAGGGTTAGGTTTAGGGTTCGGGCTAGGGTGAGGGTGAGGTTTACGATTAGAGTTAGGGTTAGGGTGAGGCTGAAATTGAGGTTTAGGGTTAGGGTTAATGTTAGAGTTAGGGTTAGGGTGGGGGTTAGGTTGAGGGTGAGGGTTAGGCTAAAGGTTAGGATTAGGATTAACATAAGGGTTAGGGTGAGTGTGAGGGTTAGGGTTAGGGTTAGGCTTAGGGTTAGGCTGAGGGTGAGGTTGAGAATGAGGGTTAGGGTTAGGTTTATGGTGAGAGTTAGGGTTCGGGTAAATTTAGGGTTAGGGTGAGGGTTAGGGTTAGGTTTATGGTGACCTTGAGTTTTAGGGTAATGTTGAGGCTTAGGGTTAGGATTAGGGTTAGGGTAAGGGTTAAGGTTAGGGTTAGGGTGAGGTTAAGAATGAAGATTAGGGATAGGGTGAAGGCTAGGTTGAGGGTGAGGTTTAGAGTTAGTGTTAGATTAAGGTTTAGGGTTAGATTTAGGGTTAGGGTGAGGGCTATGTTGAGGGTTAGGTTTACGGTGAGGGTGAGGGTTAGGGTTAGGGTGAGGGTTAGGGTGAGGATGATGGTAAGGCTAAAGGTGAGGTTTAGGTTGAGGTTGAGTGTTAGGGTGAGGGTTAGGGTTAGGTTTAGGGTTAGGGTAAGGGTTAGGTTTAGGTTCAGGGTGAGTGTTAGATTGAGGATTAGGGTTACTGTTAGTGTGAGGTTTAGCGTGAGGATGTGGGTTAGGTTTAGGGTGAGGGTGAGGGTTAAAATTAGGGTTAGGGTGAGGGCTAGGGTGAGGGTGAGTGTTAGGGTTAGGGTTAGGTTTATGGTGAGGTTTAGGATTAGGTTGAGGGTTAGCGTTAGTGTGACGGTTAGTGTTCGGGTTAGGGTCAGTGTTAGGGTGAGAGTAAGTGTTAGGGTGAGGGTTAGGTTTAGGGTGAGGTTTATGGTTAGGTTGAGGGTTAGGGTTACGGTTATTTTTAGGGTTAGGTTTAGGGATACGGTTACGGTGAGGCTGAGGGTGAGTTAGGGTTAGGTTTAGGGTGAAGTTTGGTGTTAGGGTTAGGGTTAGTGTTAGGGTGATGGTGAGGGTGAGGGTTAGGTGTAGAGTTAGGTTTAGAGTGAGGGTTAGGGTCAAGGTTAGGGTTAGGGTGCGGGTTAGGGTGGGGATGAAGGTAAGGATAAATTTGAGGGTTAGGCTGAGGGTGAGGGTTACAGTAATGGTGAGGTTTAGGGTTAGGGTGAGGGTTAGTGTTAGGGTTAGGATGAGGGTGGGGGTTAGATTGTGGATTAATGTTAGGGTTAGTGTGAGGTTTAGTGTGAGCTTGAGGGTTAGGGTTAGTGTTAGCGTGAGGTTTACGGTTAGGGTGATGCTTAGGGTTAGTGTGAGCGTTATTGTTAGCATTAGGGTTTATGTTAGGGTGAGGGTAAGTGTTAGAGTGAGGGTTTGGTTTAGGGTGAGAGTTAAGGTTAGGGTGAGTGTGAGGGTTAGGGTTAGGGTTATTGTTAGGGTTAGGGTTAGTGTTAGGGTTAGGGTTATGGTTAGGGTTAGGATGAGGTTTAGTTTTAGTCTTAGGATTAGAGTTAGGGTTAGGGTGAGGGTGAGATTTAGGGTTAGAGTTAGGGTTAGTGTTAGTGTTAGTGTTAGGGTGAGGGTTAGGGTTAGGTTTAGACTTAGGCTTAGGCTTGGGCTTAGGCCGAGCATGAGGGTGAGGGTTAGGGTTCGGGTTAGGGTTCGGGTTAGTGTGAAGTTTAGATTGAGGTTTAGGGTATGGATTAGGGTAAGGGTGAGGGCTAGGGTTAGGGTTAAGGTATGGGCTAGTGTTAGGGATAGGGTTAGGTTTAGGATTAGGGTTAGGGTGAGGGTGAGTGTGAAGTTTAGGGTTAGGCTTAGGCTTAGAATTAGGGTGAGGGTTAGGGTTAGTGTTTGGGTTAGTGTGAGGGTGAAGCTGAGGATTAGGGTTAGTTTTAGGGTTAGGTTTAGGGTTAGAGTTAGGGTTAGGCTTAGGCTTAGGATGAGGGTGAGGGTGGGGTTGAGGATTAGAGTTAGGGTTTGGGTTAGTCTTAGGGTTAGGTTTATTGTTAGTGTTATGGTTAGGGTTAAGTTTGCGGTGAGCATGAGGCTGAAGGTGAGGGTTATGGGAAGGGTTAGGATTAGGGGGAGGGATATGTTGAGGTTTAGGGTTAGGGTTAGTGTTAGGGTAAGTGTGAGGGTGAGGGTTAGGTTGAGGTTTAGGGATAGGGTTAGGTTTAGGATTAGGATTAGGGTGAGACTGATTGTGAGGTTTAGGGTGAGGATTAGGCTTAGGCTTATGGTTAGGCTAAGAGTGAGGGTGGTTGTGAGGATTAGGGTTAAGGCTAGGCTTAGGCTTAGGGTTAGACTGAGGGTGAGGATGGAGGTGAGGTTTAGGGTTAGTGGGATCGTTAGGATTAGGGTAAGGGTGAGGGCTTGGGTGAGGATAAGGGTTAGGGTAAGGCTTAGGCTTAGGCTTCGGGTTAGGCTGAGGGTGATTTTGAGGCTGAGGGTTAGGGTTAGCGTGATGGTTAGGTTTATTGTTAGGGTGAGGGTTAGGATGAGGTTTTGGGTTTGGGTGAGGTTAGGGTGAGGATGATGGTAAGGGTAAAGGTGAGGTTTAAGCTGAGGGTAAGGGTTAAGATGAGCGTGAGGGTTAAGGTAAGGGTGAGGGTTAGGGTTAGGTTGAGGCTGAGTGTGAGGTTTAGGGTGAGGATTAGGCTTGGGCTTACAGTTAGGCTAAGGGTGAGGGTGGGGGTGAGAGTGGGTGTGAGGATTAGGGTTAGGGTGATGGTTAAGGTTAGGGTTAGTGTTATTGTTAGGGTTGGGGTTAGAGTTACGGTGAGGGTGAGGGTGCAGGTGAGGTTTAGAGTTAGGGTTAGGGTGGGGTTTAGGGTTGGGTTAGGATTATGGTTAGGGTGAGGCTGAGGTTTAGGGTTAGATATACTGTTAGGGGGAGGGTTAGTGTTAGGGTCAGGGAAAGGGTTATTGTTAGGGTTAGGATGAGGGTGAGGGTTAGGTTGAGATTTAGGGTTAGTGTTAGGATTAGGGTTAGTGTGAGGGTTAATGTTATGGTTAGGGTTAGGTTTAGGGTGTGGGTTGTTGTTAGGGTTTGGGTTATTCTGAGGGTTATCGGTGGGGTGAGGGTTAGGATAAGGGTTAGGGTTATTGTTAGGGTTAAGTTTAGTTTTTCGGTTACGGTGAAGGTGAGGGTTAGGGTTAGGGTTAGGGCGAGGTTTAGGGTTTGGTTTACAGTTAGAGTGAGGGTTAGTGTTAGTGTGAGGATTAGGGTTAGAGTTAGGGTTAGGGTGAAGGGTAGGTTGACGTTTAGGGTTAGGGTTAGTGTGAGGGTTAGGGTTAGGCTGAGAGTTAGGGGGAGGGTTAGCATTAGAGTTAGGGTTAGGTTTATGGTTAGGGTTAGCCTTAGTGTTAGGGTGAGGGTGAGGTTTAAAGTTAGAATTAGGGTTAGGGTGAGGCTGAGGGTGAGGGTGACGGTTAGGATTAGGGTTAGCATTAGGATTAGGGTTTGGGTTAGGGTGAGTGTGAGGGTTAGGGTTAGGGTTAGGGTTAGCCTTAGGTTTGGGCTGAGGGTGAGGGTGAGGGTGAGGGTTAGGGTTAGTTTAAGGGTTAGGTTTAGGGTTAGGGTGAGGTTTAGTGTTTGGGTTAGTCTTAGAGTTAGGGTTAGAGTGAGCGTGAGGTTTAGGGGTAGAGTTAGGGTTAGTGTGAGTGTTAGGTTGATAGTTAGGGTTAGGGTGGGGGTGAAGTTGAGGGTAAACGTGACAGGCTGAGTGTGAGGGTTATGGCAAGGGTGAGGATTGGGGTTAGGGTGAGAGTTAGGGTTAGGGTTAGTGTGAGAGTTAGGGTTCAGGTTAAGTTTAGGGTTAGGGTTAGGGTTAGTCTAAGAGTTTCGGTGAGGGTGAGGGTTAGTGTCAGTTTGAGAGTTAGGGTTAGGATTAGGGTTAGGGTGAGGGTTAGTGATTGGGTTAGTGTTAGGTGAGTGTTAGGATGATGGTTAGGGTTAGGATTAGGTTTAGGGTGAGGGCTAGTGGCAGGTGAGGTTTAGGGTTTGGGTTAGGGTGAGGTTTATGGTTAAGGTTAGGGTTAAGGTTAGGTTGAAGTTGAGGTTTAGGGTTAGAGTTAGGGTTAGGGTGAGGCTGAGGTTGAGGGTTAGGGTTAGGGTGAGGTTTAGTGTTAGGATTAGTGTTAGAGTTAGGGTTAGAGCAAGGGTTAGGTTGTGGGTGAGGGTTAGGCTTAGCATTAGGATTAGGTTTAGGTTGATGGTGAGGGTGAGTTTGAGGGTTAGGGTTAGGTTGAGGATTAGGGTTAGGTTGAGGGTTAGGGTTAGGATTAGGGTTAGGGTGAGGTTTAAATTTAGGGTTAGGGTGAGGGTAAGGACGAGGATTAGGGTTAGGATTAGGATTATGGTGAGGGCTAGGGTGAGGTTGAGGGTTAGGGTTAGTTTTAGATTAAGGTTTAGGGTTAGCAATAGCTTTAGGGTGAGGGTTAGGTTGAGGCTTTGGGTTACAATGAGTGTGAGGTTAGTGTTAGGGTGAGGGTTAGGGTTAGGATTAGGGTTAGTGTGAGAGTGAGTGTTAGGTTAGGGTTAGGTTTAGGGTTAGGGTTAGGTTTAGGGTTAGGTTTAGGGTTAGGGTGAGGATGATGGTAAGGGTAAAGTTGAGGTTTAGGGTGACGGTGAGGGTTAAAATAAGGGTGAGGGTTAGGTTTAGGCTTAGGTTTAGGGTAAGGTGTAGGATTAGGGGCAGGGTGATTGTTAGATTTAGGATTAGGGCTAGGGTTAGTGTGAGGTTTAGAGTGAGGATGAGGGTTAGGGTTAGGGTGAGGGTGAGGGTTAGAATTAGGGTTAGGGTGAGGGCTAGGGTGAGGGTGAGTGTTAGGGTAAGGGTTAGGCTTAGGCTTAGGATTAGGCTGAGCGTGAGGTTGAGGGTGAGGGTTAGGGTTAGGGTGATGGTTAGGTTTAGGTTAGGTTAGGTTATGGTGAGGGTGAGATTCAGGGTTACACTTAGGGTTAGTATGAGGGTTAGGGTTAGGGTGCAGGTTAGCCTGGGGGTGACGGTAAGGGTAAATGTGAGGGTTAGGATAAGGGTGAGGATTCCGGTATGGGTGAGTGTTAGGGTTAGGGTGAGGGTTAGTGTTAGCATTAGATTGAGGGTGAGGGTTAGATTGAGGATTAGTGTTAGGGTTAGTGTGAAATTTAGGGTGAGGATGAGGGTTAGAGTTAGGTTGAGGTTTAGGGTTAGGATGTTTAAGGGTGAGGGCTAGGCTTAGAGTTAGCATGAGGGTTAGGGTTAGGGTTTGGGTTAGGGTGTTGTTGAGGCCGAGGATTAGTGTTAGGTTTAGGGTTAGGTTTAGGGTTAGTGTTAGTGTTAGGGTTTTGGTAAGGGTTAGGGTTAGGGTGAGGGTTAGGGTGAGGGTTATGGTTAGATTTAGGATTAGGGTTAGGCTGAAGGTTAGGGTGAGGTTGAGGGTTAGGGTGAGGATGAGGGTTAGGTTTAGGGTGAGGGCTAGGGTTGGGTGAGGTTTAGGGATAGGGTTAGCGTGAGGTTTAGGGTTAGGGTAATGGTTAGGGTTAGTGTGAGGGTTAGTTTTTGGGTTAGAGTTATTGTTTAGTTTTGGCTAAGTGTTAGGGTGAGGGTTAGGGCTAGGGTGAGGTTTATGGTTAGGGTGAGGGTTAGGTTTATGCTTAAGGTTATTGTTAGGGTTACGGTTACGGTGAGGGTGAGGGTGGGGTTTACGGTTAGGGTTTGGGTTAGGGTTAGGTTGAAGGTGAGGTTTAGGGTTAGATTTAGGGTTAGTGTTAGGGTGAGGTTTAGTGTTAGAGTTAGGGTTAGGGTGAGGCTGAGGGTGAGGGTTAGCGTTAGGATTAATGTTAGGGTTAGGCTTAAGGTGAGGGTTAGGTTGAGGGTGAGGGTTAGGGTTAGGTTTAGGAGTAGGATTAGGGTTAGTGATAGGGTGAGTGTGAGGTTTAGGGTTAGGGTTAGGGTTAGGGATAGGCTTAGGGTTAGGCTGAGGTTGAGGGTTAGGGTTGGGGTTAGGGTGAGGTATAGGATTAGGGTTAGGGTGAGTGTGAGGGTTAGGTTTAGGGTTTGGCTTAGGATTAGGCTGAGGGTGAGGGCATGGGTTAGGGTTAGGATGAGGGTTAGGGTTATGTTGAGGGTTAGGATGAGGATTAGGGTTAGGATTAGTTTTAGGGTGCCGGTTAGTGTGTGTGTTAGGGTTAGGTTTAAGTTTAGGCTTAGGGTTAGGCTGAGCGTGAGTTTGAGGGTTAGGGTGAGGGTTAGGGTAAGGGTTAGGGGGTGGGTTCGGAAGAGGGTTAGGGTTAGGTTTAGGGTTGGGTGAGGGCTAGGGTGAGGGTGAGGTTTAGGATTAGGTTTGGGGTGAGGGTTAGGGTAAGTGTGAGATTTAGGTTTCGGGATAAGTTTAGGGTTAGGTTGAGTGTTATGGTAAGTGTTATGATGAGGGTGAGGGTTAGGGTTAGGTTGAGGGTTAGGGTTGGGATTAGGGTTAGGGTGGGGGTGACGGTGAGGGTTAGGTTTAGTGTTAGGGTGAGGGTTAGGATGAGGGTTAGGGTTAGGATTAGGGTTAGGGTGAGGGCTAGGGTGAGGGTGAGTTTTAGGTTTAGGGTTAGGTTGAAATTTAGGGTTAGGGTTAGTGTTAGGGTTAGGGCGAGGGTGAGGTTTAGGGTTAGATTTAGGGTTAGGGTGAGCCTGAGTTTGAGGGTTAGGGTTAGTGTTAGTGTTAGATTTAGGGTTAGGTTGAGGGTAAGGTTGAGTGTGAGGGTTAGGCTTAGGGTTAGGATTAGGTTTAGGGTAAGGGCAAGGGTTAGTGTGAGTGATATGGTTAGGGTTAGGGTTAGGGTTAGGGTTAGACTGAGGGTGAGGTTGGGGGTGAGGGTTAGGGTTAGGGTCAGGGTTAGGGTTAGGGTTACGGTGAGTGTGAGGATTAAGGTTAGGTTGAGAGTTAGGGTTAGAGTTAAGGTTAGGGTGAGGGTTAAGGTTAGGCCTAGGGTGAGGGTTAGTATGAGGATTAGGGTTAGGATTATGGTTAGGGTGAGGGCTAGGTTGAGGGTGAGGGTTAGGGTTAGTATTAGATTAAGGTTTAGGGTTATGGTTAGGGTTAGAGTGAGGATTATGTTGAGGATTAGGGTTAGAGTGAGTGTGAGGATTAGGGTTAGGATGAGGGTTAGGGTTAGGATTAGGGTTAGTTTGAGGGTGAGTGTTAGCATTAGGGTTAGGTTTAGGGTTAGGTTTAGGGTTAGGATTAGTGTTATTTTTAGGGTTAGGGTTAGAGTTATTGTGAGGGTGAGGGTGAAGGTGAGGGATAGGGTTAGGGTTAGGGTGAGGTTTAGGGTTAGGTTTAGGATTAGGGTTAGGGTGAGGGTGAGGTTTAGGGTGAGATTTAGGGTTAGTTGGAGGGTTAGGTCTAGGGTGAAGTTTAGGGTTAGTTTTAGGGTTTAGGTTAGGGTGAGGGTTAGGTTGAGGTTTAGGCTTTTGGTTAGGATTAGGGTTAGGATTAGGGTGATGGTGAGATTGAGTGTGAGGGATAG
Source organism: Dipodomys merriami (assembly GCF_024711535.1). Lineage (NCBI taxonomy): Eukaryota > Metazoa > Chordata > Mammalia > Rodentia > Heteromyidae > Dipodomys > Dipodomys merriami. The sequence goes on along the minus strand of NW_027206468.1, from coordinate 4,658,449 downwards.
GATTATGGTTAGGCTTAGGTTTAGGCTGAGCGTGAGGGTGGGGGTGAGTATTAGGTTTAGGGTGATGGTTAGGGTTAGGGTTAGGGTGAGGGTTAGGATGATGGTTAGGATGAAGATTAATGTTACGGTGAGGGCTAGGGTGAGGGTTAGGGTTAGGGTAAGGTTTAGGCTTAGGCTTAGGTTTAGGCTGTGTGTGAGGTTGAGGGTGAGAGTTAGGGTTAGGGTGATGGTTAGGTTTACAGTTAGGGTGAGGGTTAGGATGAGGTTTAGGGTTAGGGTGAGGGTTAGGGTGAGGTTTAGTGTTAGGGTTAGGGTTAGACTTAGGGTTATGGTGAGGGTGAGGTTCAGGAGTACAGTTAGGGTTAGGATGAGGTTTAGGGTTAGGGTGCAGGTTAGCCTGGGGTGACGGTAAGGATAAAGGTGAGGGTTATACTGAGGGTGAAGGTTCCGGTAAGGATGAAGGTTAGGGTTAGGTTTAGGGATAGTGTTAGCGTTAGGGTGAGGTTGAGGGTTAGATTGAGGATTAGTGTTAGGGTTAGTGTGAGGTTTACGGTGAGGATGAGGGTTAGGTTTAGGGTGAAAGCTAGGGTGAGTGTGAGGGTTAATATGGTTAGTTTTAGGGTGAGGGTAAGTATTAGGGTGAGAGTTAAGGTTAGGGTGAGGGTTATGGTTAGGGTGAGGGTTAGGGTTAGGGTTAGGTTTATTGTTAGGTTTAGGGGTAGGGTTACAGTTATTATGAGGGTGAGCGTGAGGATTAAGGTTAGGGTTAGGATGAGTTTTAGGTTTAGCATTAGGGTTAGTGTTAGGGTTAGGTTGCGGGTTATGGTTAGGTTTAGGCTTAGCCTTAGGCCGTGCATGAGGGCTAGGTTGAGGGTAAGGTTTAGGGTTAGGGTTAGGGTGCGGGTTAGGGTTTTGTTTAGGGTGAGCGTTAGGGTTCGGGTTAAGTTTAGGGTTATGGTGCGCGTTAGGGTAAGGGTTACAGTGAGGGTGAGGTTTAGGCTTAAGTTGAGGGTTAGGGTTAGGATTAGCGTTAGTGTGAGGGTGTGGGTGAGGGTTAGGGTTAGGGTTAGGGTGAGGGTTAGGATGAGGGTTAGGGTTAAGATTAGGGTTAGGGTGAGGGCTAGGGTGAGGGTGAGGGTTAGGGTAAGTGTAAGGCTTAGTCTTAGTGTTAGGCTGAGTGTGCGGTTGAGGGTGAGGGTTAGGGTTAGGGTGATGGTTAGGTTTACAGTTAGTGTTAGAGTTAGTATGAGGTTTAGGGTTAGGGGGATTTTTAGGGTGAGGATGATGGTAAGGGTAATGATGAGGTTTAGGCTGAGGGTGAGGTTTAAGATAAGGGTGAGCATTAGGGTTAGGTTTAGGGTTAGATTAAGGGCTAGGGTTAGGGTTAGTGTGAGGTTTAGAGTGAGGATGAGGGTTAGGGTGAGGGTTAGGGTTAGGGTGAAGTTTAGTGTTAGGGTTAGGGTTAGAGTTAGGGTTAGGGTGAGGGTGAGGTTTTAGGTGGAGTTAGGGTAAGGGTGAGGGTTAGTATGAGGGTTAGTGTTAGTTTTAGGGTTAGGGTGAGAGTTAGGGGGAGGTTTAGGGTTAGGTTTAAGTTTAAGAAATATTGTTAGGATGAGTGTGAGTGTGTGTGTTAGGGTTTGGTTTAGGGTTAGGCTTAGGGTTAGGCTGAGGGTGAGGTTGAGGGTGAGGGTGATGGTTAGGGTTAGGGTTAGGATTAGGGTTAGGGGGAGGGTTAAGATGATGGTTAAGGTAAGGATTATGGTTAGGGTGAGGGCTATGGTGAGGGTAAGGTTTAGGGTTAGGGTTAGGGTGAGGGTTAGGGTTTTGTTTAGGGTGAGCGTTAGGGTTCGGTTAAGTTTAGGGTTAGGGTGAGAGTTAGGGTAAGTGTTACAGTGAGGGTGAGGTTTAGGGTTAGGTTGATTGTTAGGGTTAGGATTAGTGTTAGTGTGAGGGTGTGTGTGAGGGTTAGGGTTAGTGTTAAGATGAGGGTTAACATGAGGGTTAGGTTAAGATTAGGGTTAGGGTGAGGGCTAGGGTGAGGGTGAGGGTTAGGGTAAGTGTAAGGCTTAGTCTTAGTGTTAGGCTGAGTGTGAGGTTGAGGGTGAGGGTAAGGGTTAGGGTGATGGTTAGGTTTACAGTTAGTGTTAGAGTTAGTATGAGCTTTAGGCTTAGGGGGATTTTTAGTGTGAGGATGATGGTAAGGGTAATGGTGAGGTTTAGGCTGAGGGTGAGGGTTAAGGTAAGGGTGAGCATTAGGGATAGATTAAGGGCTAGGGTTAGGGTTAGGGTGAGGGTTAGATTGAGGATTAGGGTTAGGGTTTGTGTGAGGTATAGAGTGAGGATGAGGGTTAGGGTGAGGGTTAGGGTTAGTGTGAGGTTTAGAGTGAGGATGAGGGTTAGGGTGAGGGTTAGGGTTAGTGTGAGTTTTAGAGTGAGGATGAGGGTTAGGATTAGGGTTAGGGTGAAGATGAGGTTTAGGGTTAGAATTATTGTTAGGGTGAGGCTGAGGGTGAGGGTGAAGGTTAGGGTTAGGGTTAGGATTAGGATTAGGGTTAGGGTTAGGGTGAGTGTGAGCGTTAAGTTTAGGGTTAGGGTTACCATTAGCTTTAGGCTGAGGTTTTGGTTGAGGGTGAAGGTTAGGGTTAGTTTGAGGGTTATGGTTAGGGTTAGGGTGAGGTTTAATGTTAGGGTTAGGGTTAGAGTTATGGTTAGAGTGAGGGTGAGGTTTAGGCGTAGAGTTAGTTTTAGGGTGAGGGTTAGGGTGAGTGTTTGGGTTAGGGTGAGTGTTAGGGTAGGGGTGACGGTAAGGGTAAAAGTGAGGGTTTGCCTGAGGGTGAGGTTTACGGTAAGGTTGAAGGTTAGGGTTAGGGTGTGGGTTAATGTAAGGGTTAGGGTTAGAGGTAGGGTTCGGGTTAAGTTTAGGGTTAGGGTGAGTGTTAGAGTAAGGATTACGGTGAGGGTGACAGATAGGTTTAGGTTGAGGGTTAGGGTTAGGATTATGGTTAGGGTGAGGGTGAGGTTTAGGGTTAGTGTTAGGGTGAGGGTAAGGAAGACGTTTAGGGTTAGGATTAGGGTTTGGGTGAGGGCTAGGGTGAGGGTGAGATTTAGGGTTAAGATTAGCGTGAGGTTTAGGGTTAGGGATAGGGTTAGGGTTAGGGTGACGGTGAAATTTAGGGTTAGATTTATGGTTAGGTTTAGGCTGAGGTTGAGGGTTAGGGTTAGGGTTAGTGTTAGAATTAGGGTTAGGGTGAGGGTTAGGATGAGTTTTAGGGTTAGGATTAGGGTAAGGGTGAGGGTTAAGGTGAGGGTTAAAGAGAGGGCTAGGGTAATGGATTGGATTACTTTTAGGATTAGGGTTAGGGTAAGGGTGAGTGTGAGGGTTAGGGTTAGGCTTAGGTTTAGGCTTAGAGTTAGGGTGAGAGTTAGGGTTAGGATTTGGGTTATGGTGAGGCTAAGGCTGAGGATTATGTTTAGGTTGAGGGTTAGGGTTAGTGTTAGGGTTAGGGTTAGTGTTAGGGTGAGGGTTACGGTTAGGGTGAAGGTTAGGGTTAGGACTAGGATTAGGGTTAGTGTTAGGCTGACGGTGAGGGTGAGGGTGAGGGTTAGGGTGAGGATGAGGGTTAGGGTTAGGGTGAGGGCTAGGGTGAGGGTGAGGGTTAGGGATAGGGTTAGCTTGAGGTGTGGGGTTAGGTTGATGGTTATGGTTAGTGTGAGTGTTAGTGTTAGGGTTAGGTTGAGTGTTAGGGTTAGGGTGAGGTTTAGGGTTAGGGTGAGGGTGAGGTTTAGGTATAGGGTTAAGTGGAGGGTTAGGGTGAGGGTTAGGTTTAGGGGTAGTGTTAGGGTTATATTGAGGGTGAGGGTTATGTTGAGGTATAGGGTTAGGGTTAGTGTGAGGGTTAGTGTTAGGGTTAGGGTTAGTGTTAGGGTGAGAGAAAATGTTAGGTTGCGGGTATGGGTTAGGGTGCGAGTTATGTTTAGGGTTAGGGTTAGGGTTAGGAATAGGGTTATTGTTAGGTTTAGGTTTAGGGTTACGGTTACGGTGATGGTGAGGTTGAGGGTTAGGCTTAGTGTTAGGTTGAGGCTTAGGGTTTGGGTTAGGGTTAGAGTTAGGTTTAGGCTGAGGGTGAGGTTTAGGGTTAGAGTTAGGGTTAGGGTGAGGGATAGGGTTAGTGTTAATTTGAGAGTTAGGGGGAGGGTTATGGTTATGGTTATGTTTAGGGATAGGATTAGGGTTAGGGTGAAGTTGAGTGTGTGTGTTAGGGTTAGGTCTAGGATTAGGCTTAGTGTTAGGCAGAGGGTGAATTTGAGGGTGAGGGTTAGGTTTAGGGTGAGGGTTAGGTTTAGGATGAGGGATAGGGGAAGGGTTAGGATAGGGTTAGGGTTAGCATTAGGGTTAGGGCAAGGGCTAGGTTGAGGGTGAGTTTTAGGGTGAGGGTTAGGGTGAGGTTTATGGTTAGGGTTAGGGTGAGAGTGAAGTTTAGGGTTAGATTTAGGGTTAGGGTGAGGCTGAGCTTGACGGTTATTTTTAGGGTTAGTGTTAGGTTTAGGTTTAGGGTTAGGGTTAGGGTTAGGTTTAGGGTTAGTGTTATGTTTAGGGTTACGGTTAGGGTGAGGGTTAAGCTTAGGGTGAGGGTTATGCTTAGGATTAGGGTTAGGGTTAGGGTTAGGCTGAGGGTGAGGGTGAGGGTGAGAGTGAGGGTTAGGGTGAGGATGAAGGTTAGGGTTAGGGTGAGGGATAGGGTGAGGGTGAGGGTTAGGGATAGAGTTAGCGTGAGGTTTGGGGTTAGGTTTAGTGTGAGGTTTAGTGTTAGGGTTAGGATTAGTGTTAGGTTTAGGGTAATTGTTAGGGTGAGGGTTAGGTTTTGGGTTATTGTTAGAGTTAGGATTAGGGTTTAGGTTTTAGTGAGGGTGAGGGTGAAGCTTAGGGTTAGGGTTAGGATGAGGTTTAGGTTTAGGGATATGTTTAGAATTAGGATCAGGTTGATAGTGATGTTTAGGGTTAGAGTTAGGGGTTGTGATAGGGTTAGGGTTAGGGTGGGGTTTATGGTTAGGGTTAGGATTAGGGTTAGGTTGAGGGAGAGGTTTAGGGTTAGATTTAGTGTTTGTGTTAGGTGAGGGTTAGTGTTAGGGTTAGGGTTAATGTTAGGGTTAGGTTGAGAGTTAGGGTGAGGGTTTGGGTTAGGGTGAGGGTTATGGTTAGGGTGAGGGTTAGGATTAGGGTTAGGGTTATTGTTAGGGTTCGGGTTAAGGTTAAGTTTATTGTGAGGGTGAGGATGAGGGTTAGGGTTAGGGTGAGGTTTAGGGTGAGTGTGAGGTTTAGGGTTAGTGATAGGGTTAGGGTGAGGGTTAGGTTGAGGGTTAGGGTTAGGGTTAGGGTGATAGTTAGGTGGAGGATTAGGGTTAAGGTGAAGTTACGGTTAGGGTGAGGGTGAGGGTGAGTGTGTGTGTTATGGTTAGGTTTAGGGTTAGGCTTAGGGTTAGGCTGAGGGTGAGTTTGAGTGTGAGGGTTAGGGTTAGGGTGAGGGTTAGGTTTAGGGTTAGGGTTAGGGTTAGGGTGAGGGTTAAGTTTAGGATTAGGGTTAGGGTGAGGGTTAGGGTGAATGTGAGGGTAAGGGTTAGGGTTAGGGTGAGGGTTAGGGTTAGATTTAGAGTGAGAGTTAGGGTTCGGGTTAAGTTTAGGTTTAGGTTGAGGGTTATGGTTAGGCTTAGGGTTAGGGTGAGTGTGAGGATGAGGGTTAGTTTTAGGTAGGGTTAGGTTGAGGGCTAGGGTGAGGGTGAGGGTTAGAGTAAGGGTTAGGCTTAGTGTTAGGTTTAGGCTGAGTGTGAGGTTGAGGGTGAGGGTTAGGGTTAGTGTGATGGTTAGGTTTATGTTTTGGGATAGATGAGGTTTACGTTTAGGGGGATGTTTAGGGTGAGGATGATTGTAAGGGTAATGGTGAGGTTTAGGCTTAGGGTGAGGGTTAAGATAAGGGTGAGACTTAGCTTTATGTTTAGCGTTAGGGTAAGGGTTAGTTTTAGCATTAGGGTGAGTGTTAGATTGAGGATTAGGGTTAGGGTTAGTGTGAGGTTTAGAGTGAGGATGAGGGTTAGGGTGAGGGTTAGGGTTAGGGTGAGGTTAGGTTTAGGGGAAGGGTGTGGGTGAGGTTTAGATTGAGGATTAGTTTTAGGGTTAGTTTGAGGTTTAGGGTGAGAATGAGGGTTAGGGTTAGTGTGAGGGCTAGGGTGAGGGTGAGGGTTCGGTTTAGGTTTAGGGTGAGGTTTAGGGTTAGGGTGATGGTTAGGGTTAGTGTGAGGGTTAGTGTTAGGGTGAGGGTAAATGTTAGGGTGAGGGTTAGGGTTAGGGTGAGGGTTATGGTTAGGTTGAGGGTTAGGGTTAGATTTAGGATTATTGTTTGGGTTAGTTAGGGTTACGGTTATGGTTATGGTGAGGGTGAGGGTGAGGGTTAGTGTTAGGTTTAGGGTTAGTGTTAGAGTGAGGGTAAATGTTAGGGTGAGGGTTAAGGTTAGGGTGAGGGTTATGGTTAGCTTGAGGGTTAGGTTTAGGTTTAGGATGAGGTTTGGGTTTATGGTTAGGGTTAGAGTTAGGGTCAGCTTGAGAGTGAGGTTTATGGTTAGAGTTAGGGTTAGTGTTAGGGTTAGGGTTAGTGTTAGGGTGAGGGTAAATGTTAGGGTGAGGGTTAAGGTTAGGGTGACGGTTATGGTTAGCTTGAGGGTTAGGTTTAGGTTTAGGATGAGGTTTGGGTTTAGGGTGGGGTTAGAGTTAGGGTCAGCTTGAGAGTGAGGTTTATGGTTAGAGTTAGGGTTAGTGTTAGGGTTAGGGTGAGAGTGAGTGTTAGGGTTAGGCTAAGGCTTAGGCTTAGGCCGAGCATGAGGGTGAGGGTTAGGGTTAGGGTTAGGTGAGCGTTAGCTTTAGAGTTAGGGTGAGTTTTAGTGTTAGGATTAGGGTTAGGGTGAGGACTAGGGTGAGGGTTAGGGTGAGGGTTAGGTTTAGGGAAAGGGTTAGGTTTAGGATTAGGGTTAATGTGAGTGTGAGAGTAAGGGTTAGGGTTGGGGTTAGGCTTAGGTTTAGGCTTAGGGTTAGGGTTAGGGCTTGGTTTAGGGTCAGTGTGAGGCTGAGGATTAGTGTTAGCTTTAGGGTTAGGGTTAGGGTTAGGTTTATGTTTAGGGTTAGGTTTAGGGTTGCAGTGAGGGTTAGGGATAGGTTTAGGGTTAGGCTTAGTGTTAGGCTGAGGGTAAGGGTGTGGGTGTGGATTCGGGTTAGGGTTAGGGTTAGGGTTAGTGTTAAGTTTGCGGTGAGGGTATGGCTGAGGGTGAGGGTTATGGTTAGGGTTAAGATTTTGGTTAGGGATAGGGTTAGTGTTATTGTTATTGTTAGGGTTAGAGATACAGTGAGGTTGAGGGTAAGGGTGAGGTTTAGGGTTAGGGTGAGGTTTACTGTGAGGTTTAGGGTTAGGGTTAGGGTTAGGGTGAGGGTGAGGTTTAGGATTAGAGTTAGGATTAGGGGGAGGGTTAGGGTGATTTTTCGGGTTAGGGTTAGTGTTATGGTTAGGGTGAGGGTGAGGGTTAGGTAGAAGTTTAGGGATAGGGTTACGTTTAGGATTAGGGTTAGGGTGAGGGTGAGTATGATTGTTAGAGTGAGGGTTAGGCATAGGCTTAGGGTTAGGCTGAAGGTGAGGGTGGTTGTGAGGATTTGGGTTAGGGTGATGGTTCGGTTTAGGGTTAGTTTTATTTTTAGGGTTAGGGTTACAGTTACGGTGAGGGTGAGGGAGACGTTTAGGGTTAGATTTAGGGTTAGAGTTAGCGTGAGTGTTAGTGTTAGTGTTAGGGGTAGTGTTAGGGTGAGGGTAAGTCTTAGGGTGAGGGTTTTGGTTAGGATGAGGGTTATGGTTAGGGTGATGGTTAGGATTAGGTTTAGGGTTATTTTTAGCTTTCAGTTTAAGGTTAAGGTTACGGTGAGCGTGAGGGTTAGGATTAGGGTTAGGGTGAGTTTTAGGGTGAGGGTGAAGGGTTAGAGATAGGGTTAGGGTGAGGGTTAGGTTGAGGTTTAGGGTTAGTGTTAGTGTTAGGGTTAGGGTTAGGGTGAGAGTTATGGGGAGGGTTAGGATTAAGGTTAGGGTTAGGATTAGGGTTAGCATGAGGGTGAGGGTTAGGGTTAGGGTTAGGATTAGTATTAGGGTTAGGGTTAGGGTGAGTGTGATGGTTAGGGTTAGGGTTAGGATTAGTATTAGGCTGAGGGTGAGGGTGAGGGTTAGGGTTAGGGTGAGGGCTAGGGTTAGGTTGAGGGTTAGGGTTAGGGTTAGGCGGAGGGTTAGGATGAGGGTTAGGTTTAGGATTAGGGTTAGGGTGAGGGCTAGGGTGAGGGTGAGTTTTAGGGTTAGGGTTAGAGTGAGGTTTAGGGTTAGGGTTACTGTTAGGGTTAGGGTGAGGGTGAGTTTTAGGGTTATAGTTAGGGTTAAGGTTTGGCTGAGGTTGAGGGTTAGGGTTAGGATTATGGTTAGGGTGAGAGCTAGGTTGAGGGCGAGGTTTAGGGTTAGGGTCAGGGTGAGGTTTATTGTTAGAGTTAAGGTTAGGGTGAGGCTAAGGCTGAGGGTTAGGGTTAGGATTAATGTTAGGCTTTGGCTTAAGATTAGGGTTACTTTGAGGGTGAGGGTTAGGATTAGGTTTAGGAGTAGGATTAGGGTTAGGGTGAGGGTGAGTGTTAGGATGAGGATTAGGGTTAGATTTAAGGTGAGTGGGAGGGTTGGGGTTAGGGTGTGGGTTAGGCTTAGTGATAGGATGAGGGTGAGGTTGAGGGTTAGGGTTAAGTTGAGGGTTAGGGTTAGGGTTAGGATGAGGATTAGGGTTAGAATTAGGGTTAGGGTGAGGGCTAGGGTGAGGGTGACGGTTAGAGTTACTGTTGGGGTGAGGTTTAGCGTTAGGGTTAGGGTGATGGTGAGGGTTAGGATGATGGTTAGGGTTACAGTGAAGTTGAGGATTAGGTTTAGGGTGATTTTTAGGATTAGGATTAGGGCTAGCGTGTGGGTGATGGTTAGGATTTCTGTTATTGTTAGGTTTAGGCTTAGAGTTATGGTGAGGGTGAGGGTGAGTGTTACGGTTAGGGTGAGGTTTAGGGTCAGGGTAAGGATTAGGGTTAGTGTGAGGGTGAGGTTTATGGTTAGATTTAGGTTTATTTGGAGGGTTAGGTGGAGGGTTAGGGTTACGGTAAGTGTTAGGATTAAGGTTAGGTTGAGGGTTAGGTTGAGGTTTAGGGTTAGGGTTAGCGTTAAGGTGAGGGTGCGTGTGAGGTTTAGGGTTGGGGTTAGGCTTAGGCTTAAGGTTAGGCTGAGGTTGAGGGTGGGGGTGAGGATTAAGGTTAGGGTGATTGTTTTGGTTAGGGTTAGGGTGAGGGTTAGTGTTAGGGTTAGGGTTAGAGTTAGGGTTAGTGTGTGGGTGAGGTTTCGGGGTAGAGTTAGGGGTAGGGCGAGGATTAGGGTTAGAGTGAGGGTTAGGGTGGGGGGGGCCGGTAAGGGTAAATGTCAGGGTTAGGCTGAGGGTGAGGGTTACAGTTAGGGTGACGGTTAGGTTAGGGCGAGGGTTAGGTTTCGGGTTAGGGTGAGGGTGAGGGTTAGATTGAGGATTAGTGTTAGGTTTAGTGTGAAGTTTAGGGTGAGGATCAGCTTTAGGATTTAGGGCGAGGTCTAGGGAGATTTTGAGGTTTAGGGTTAGTGTTAGGGTGAGGTTTATGGTTAGGGTGATGGTTAGGGTTAGTGTGAGGTTTAGTGTTGGGGTTAGGGTTAGTGTTACGGTGAGGGTAAGGGTTAGGGTGAGGGTTAGAGTTAGGGTGAGGGTTATGTTTAGGGTGAAGTTTAGGGTTAGTGTTAGGGTTATTGTTAGTGTTAGGGTTAGGGTTAAGATTATGGTGAGGGAGAGGTTGAGGGTTAGGGTTAGGTCTAGGATGAGGTTTAGGGATAGGGTTAGGGTTAGGGTTAGGGTCAGGGTGAGGTTTAGTGTTAGAGTTAGGGTTAGGGTGAGTCTGATCGTGAGGGTTAGGGTTAGGATTAATGTTAGGTTTAGGCTTAAGGTGAGGGTTAGGTTGAAGGTGAGGGTTAGGGTTAGGAATTGGAGTTGGATTAGGGTTAGTGTTAGGCTGAGCCTGAGGGTTAGGGTTAGGGACAGGCTTAGGGTTAAGCTGAGGTTGAGGGTCAGGGTTAGGGTTAGAGTGAGGTTTAGGGTTAGGGTTAGTGTGAGTGTGATGGTTAGCATTAGGGTTAGGCTTAGGATTAGGCTGAGGGTTAGGGTGTGGATTAGGGTTAGGGTTAGTGTTAGGATGAGGTTTAGGGTTTGGGTTAGGGTTAGAGTTAGGGTTAGGGTGAGGTTTAGGTTGAGGGTTATGGTAAGGGTTAGTTTTAGGGTTAGGGTTAGGGTGAGAGTTTAGGGAAAGGTTAGGGTTAGGGTTAGGGCTAGGGATAGTATTAGGGTTAGAGTGAGTGGGAGTTGTGTGTTAAGTTTAGGTTTAGGGATAGGCTTAGGGTTAGGCTGAGGATGAGGTTGAGGGTGAGGGTTAGGGTTAGGGGGAGGGTTAGGATGAGGGTTAGGGTTAGGATTAGTGTTAGGGTAAGGTCTAGGGTGACTGTGAGGGTGAGGTTTAAGGTTATGGTTAGGGTTAGGGTTAGGGTGAGGGTTAGATTTACGGGGAGCGTGAGGGTTTAGGGTTTGCTTGAGGGTTAGGGTTAGGTTTAGGGTGAGGGATAAGTTTAGGGTTAGGCTGAGGGTAAGGATGAGGATTAGGTTTAGCATTAGGGTTAGGGTGAGGGCTAGGTTGAGGGTGAGGATTAGGGTTAGTGTTAGGTTAAGGTTTAGGGTTAGGGTTAGGGTTAGGGTGAGCGTTATGTTGAGGGTTAGGGTTACAGTGAGGGTGAGGATTAGTGTTAGGGTGAGGGTTAGGTTTAGGATTAGGGTTAGCAAGAGGGTGAGTGTTAGGATTACAGTTAGGGTTAGGGTTAGGGTTAGGGTTAGGATTAGTGTTATTGTTAGGGTTAGGGTAAGAGTTATGGTTATGGTGAGGGTGAGGGTGAGGGTTAGGGTTAGGGTTAGGGTGAGGTTTAGTGTTAGGATTAGGATTAGGTTTATGGTGAGGGTGAGGTTTAGGGTTAGATTTAGGGTTAGTTGGAGAGTTAGTTCGAGGGTTATGGTTAGGGTTAGTTTTAGGGTTAAGGTTAGAGTGAGGGTTAGGTTGAGGTTTAAGGTTATGGTTAGGGTTAGGGTTAGGATTTGGGTGAGGGTGAGGGTGAGGTTGAGGTCTAGGTTTAGGCTTCGGCTTCGGCTTAGGGTTAGCCTGAGAGTGAGGTTGAGGGTGAGGGTTAAGGTTAGGGTGATGGTTATTTTTACGGTTAGGGAGAGGGTTAGGATCAGGTTTAGCGTTAGAGTGAGGGTTAGGGTGATGATGATGGTAAGGGTAAAGATGAGCTTTAGGCTGAGGTTGAGGTTTAAGATAAGGGTGAGGGTTAGGGTTAGGTTTAGGGTTAGGGTAAGGATTAGGGTTAGGTTAGGGTTAGGGTGAGTGTTAGATTGAGGATTAGGGTTAGGGTTAGTGTGAGGTTTAGGGTGAGGATGTGGGTTAGGGTTAGGCTTAGGGTGAGGTTTAGGATTAGGTTGAGGGTTAGGATTAGTGTGAGGGATAGTGTTAGGGTTAGGGTTAGGGTTAGGGTGAGAGTTATGGTTAGGGTGAGGGTAAGGGTTAGGATTAAGTTTAGAGTGAGATTTAGTGTTAGGGTTAGGGTTAGAGTTAGGGTTACGGAGAGGGTGAGGTTTAGCTGTACATTTAGGGTTAGGGTGAGGGTTAGGGTTAGGGTGTGGGTTAGCGTGGGAGTGACGGTAAGGCTAAAGGTGAGGGTTAGGTTGAGGGTGAGGGTTAGGATTTGGGTTAGAAGTAGGATTAGAGTTACGGTGATCTTGAGTGTGAGGATGAGGATTAGGGTTAGATTTAGGGTGAGTGTGAGTGTTCGGGTCAGGGTGTGGGTTAGGCTTAGGATTAGGATGAGTGTGAGGGTGAGGGTTAGGGTTAAGGTGAGTGTTAGGGTTAGGGTTACCATGAGGGTTAGGTTTAGGGTTAGCGTGAGGGTTAGGTTGAGGATTAGGGTTAGAATTAGGGTTAGGGTGAGGGCTAGGGTGAGGGTGACAGTTAGCGTTAGTGTTTGGGTGAGGTTTAGGTTTAGGGTTAGGGTGAGGGTGAGGGTTAGGATGAAGGTTAGGGTTACGGTGAGGGTGAGGATTAGGATTAGGTTGAGGATTAGGGTTAGGATTAGGGTTAGGGTGAGGTTGAGTGTTAGCATTAGTGTTAGGGTTATGGTTAGGGTTAGGTTGAGGGTTAGGATTATTATTATTGTTAGGTTTAGGGTTAGAGTTATGGTGAGGGTGAGGTTGAGGGTGAGTGTTACTGTTAGGGAGACGTTTAGGGTCAAGGTTACGATTAGGGTTAGTGTGAGAGTGAGGTTTATGTTAAGATTTAGGTTTAGTTGGAGGGTTAGGTCGAAGGTTAGGGTTAGGGTAAGTGTTAGGGTTAGGGTTAGGTTGAGGGTTAGGTTGAGGTTTAGGGTTACGGTTAGGGTTAGGTTTAGGATTAGGGTTAGGGTGAGGGTGAGTGTGAGGTTTAGGTTTAGGGTTAGGCTTAGGCTTAGGGTTAGGCTGAGGGTGAGGGTGGGGGTGAGGATTAGGGTTAGGGTGATGGTTAGGGTTAGGGTTAGGGTGAGGTTTAGTGTTAGGGTTAGGGTTAGAGGTACAGTTAGAGTGAGGCTGTGGTTTAGGGTGAGAGTTAGGGTTAAGGTGAGGCTGAGGGTGAGGGTTAGGGTTAGGTTTAGGATTAGGATTAGGGTAAGGGTTAGGGTGAGTGTGAGAGTTAGGGTTAGGGTTAGGGTTAGGGTTAAGGTGGGCTTGAGTTTTAGGGTTACATTGAGGATTAGGGTTAGGGTTAGGGCTAGGGTGAGGGTTAAAGTTAGGTTTAGGGTGAGAGTAAGGATGAGGATTAGGGTTAGGATTAGGGTTAGGGTGAGGGCAAGCATGAGGTTGAGTGTTAGTGTTAGTGTTAGATTAAGGTTTAGGTTTAGGGTTAGGTTTAGGGTGAGGATTAGGTTGAGGATTAGGGTTACAGTGAGGGTGAGGATTAGGGTTAGTTTTAGGCTTAAGGTTGGCTTGATGGTGAGTGTTAACATTAGTGTTAGTGTTAGGGTTACGGTTAGGTTTAGGGTTAGGATTAGTGTTATTGTTAGGGTTAGGGTTAGAGTTATTGTGAGGGTGAGGGTGAGGTTGAGGTTTAGGGTTAGGGTTAAGTTGAGGTTTAGGCTTAGGGATTAGGTTAGGGTGAGGTGGAGGGTGAGGGTTAGGGTTAGGGTGAGGGTTAGGGTTAGGGTGATGGTTAGGTTAAGGGTTAGGGTGAGAATTAGTGTTCGATTATGTTTAGGGATAGGGTGAGGTTTATGGTTAAGGTTACGTTGAGCATGAGGTTTAGGGTTACGTTGAGGATTAGGCTTAGGGTTAGAGTTAGGGTGAGGGTTAAGGTTAGGGTTAGGGTGAGGGTAAGGATGAGGATTAGGGTTAGGATTAGGGTTAGGGTTCAGGCTAGGGTGATGGTGAGGGTTAGGGTTAGAGTTAGATTAAGGTTTAGGGTTAGGGTTACAGTTAGGGTGAGGGTTATGTTGAGGGTTAGGTTTAGGATTAGGGTTAGGGTGAGGGTTAGGGTTAGGATTAGGGTTAGCATGAGAGTGAGGGTTAGGATTAGGTTTAGGGTTTGGGTTAGGTTTAGGGTTAAGATTAGTGTTATTGTTAGGGTCAGAATTAGAGTTGTGGTGAGGGTGAGGTTGAGGGTGAGGGTTACGGATAGGGTTAGGGTGAGGTTTAGGATTAGGTTTAGGATTAGGGTTAGGGTGAGGGTGAGGTTTTGGGTTAGATTTAGGGTTAGTTGTAGGGTTAGGTCGAGGGTTAGGTTTAGCGTTAGTTTTAGGATTAAGGTTAAGGAGAAGGTTAGGTTGAGGTTTAGGGTTATGGTTAAGGTTAGGCTTAAGATTAGGGTGAGGGTGAGGGTGAGTGTGAAGGTTAGGGTTAGGGTTAGTCTTAGGCTTAGGGTTAGGCTGAGTGTGAGGGTGGGGGTGAAGATTAGGTTTAGGGTGATGTTTAGGATTAGGGCTAGGATGAGTGTTAAGGTGAGGGTTAGGATTACTATTATGGTTAGGGGGAGGTCTAGGGTTAGGGTGAGGCTTAAGGTAAGGTTTAGGCTTAGGCTTAGGGTTAGGCTGAGCATGAGGTTGAGGGTGAGGGTTAGGCTTAGGGTGATGTTTAGGTTTACAGTTAGGGTGAGGGTTGGGATGAGGTTTAGGATTAGGGTGAGGGTTAGGGTGAAGATGATGGTAAGGGTAAGGGTGATGTTTAGGTTGAGGTTGAGTGTTAAGTTAAGGGTGAGGGTTAGGGTAAAGTTTAGGGTTAGGGTTAGGGTGAGGGTGAGGGTTATATTTAGGATTAGGATTAGGATTAGGGTTAGTGTGTGGTTTAGGATGAGGATGAAGGTTAGGGTTAGGGTGAAGGTGATGGTTAGAATTAGGGTTAGGGTGAGGGCTAGGGTCAGGGTGAGGATTAGGGTTAGGGTTAGGGTGAGTTTAGGATTAGGGTGAGGGTTAGGATTAGTGTGAGGGTTAGTGTTAGGGTTAGTGTTAGTGTTAGGATGAGGGTATTTGTTAGGGTGAGGTTTAGGGTGAGGGTGCGGGTTATGTTTCGTGTGAGGGTTAGGGTTAGGGTTAGGGTTATTGCTAGATTTAGTGTTAGGGTTATGGTTATGGTGAGGGTGAGAGTTAGGGTTAGGGTTTGGGTCAGGTTTAGTGTTAGGGTTAGGGTTAGAGTTAGGGTTATGTTGAGGTTGAAGTTTAGGGCTACAGTTAGTGTTAGGGTGAGGGTTAGGTTTAGGGTGTGCGTTAGCGTGGGGGTGACAGTTAGGGTAAAGGTGAGGGTTAGGCTGAGGTTGAGGGTTACGGTAAGGGTGAGTGTAAGGGTTAGGGTGAGCGTTAGTGTTAGCTTTAGGGTGAGGTTGAGGATTAGATTGAGGATTAGTGTTAGGATTAGTGTGAGGTTTAGGGTGAGGATGAGGGTTAGGGTTAGGGTGAAGTCTAGGTTGAGGGTGAAGTTTGGGGTTAGCGTTAGGCTGATGTTTAGGGTTTGGGTGATGTTTAGGGTCAGTGTGAGGGTTAGGCTTAGGGTGAGGTTTAGGGTTAGGGTTAGGTTTAGGGTTAGGGTTAGGGTGAGGTTGAGGTTTAGGGTTAGATTTAGGGTTAGTTTTAGTGTGAGGTTAGTGTTAGCTTTAGGTTTAGTGTTACGGTGAGGGTAAGTCTTAGGGTGAGGGTTTGGGTCAGGGTAACGGTTATGGTTATTGTTAGCGTTAGGATTAGGGTTAGGGTTATTGTTAGGGTTCGGTTTAAAGTTACGGTTATGGTGCGAGTGAGGGTGAGGTTTAGGGATAATGTTAGGGTGAGATTTAGGGTGAGGGTGAGGTTTAGGGTTAGAGTTAGGGTTAGGGTGAGGATTGGGGTTAGGGTTATGCTTAGGCTTAGGCTTAGACTTAGGCCGAGCATGAGGATGAGTGTTAGGGTTCATATTTGGGTGAGGGTTTGGGTTAGGTTTAGGGTTAGGGTGAATGTTAGGATGAGGTTTAGGGTTAGGATAAGTGTAAGGGTGAGGGCTAGGATGAGGGTTAGGGTGAGGCTTAGGGTTAGGGATAGCGTGAGGTTTAGGATTAGAGTTAGGGTGAGGGTGATTGTCATGGTTAGGATTAGGGTTAGGGTTAGGTTTAGAGTTAGGATGAGGGTTAGGGTTTGGGTTAGGGTGAGGGTGAGGCTGAGGATTAGGGTTAGGTTTAGGGTTATGTTTAGGGTTATTGTTAGTGTTAGGGTTAGGGTTAGGGTTACAGTGATTTTTGGGGTTAGGGTTAGGGTTAGGCTTAGAGTTAGGGTGAGGGTTAGGAGGAGGATTAGGTTTACGATTAAGGTTAGGGTGAGGGCTAGGTTGAAGGTGAGAACTAGGGTTTAGGGTTAGGTTTAGGGTTAGGGTGAAGTTTAGGATGAGGCTTAGGGTTATGGTGAGGGTGAGGGTTAGGGTTAGGGTGAGGGTTAGGGTTAGGTTTAGGGTTAGGGTGAGGTTAAGTGTTAGCATTAGGGTTAGGGTTTGGGTTAGGGTTAGGATTACTGTTATTGTTAGAGTTAAGGTTAGAGTTATGTTGAGAGTGAGGGTGAGGGTGAGAATTAAGGTTAGAGTTAGTTTGAGGTTTAGGGTTAGGGTTAGTGTTAGGGTGAGGGTGGGGTTTATTGTTAGATTTAGGTTTAGTTTGAGGGTTAGGTCTAGGGTTAGGATTAGTGTGTGTTAGGGTTAAGGTTAAGGTTGAGGTTTAGGGTTAGTGTTAGTGTGAATTTTAGGGTGAGGATGAGGTTTAGGGTTAGGGCCAGTTCTAGGAAGAGGGCGAGGTTTAGGATTAGTGTAAGGGTGAGGTTTATGGTTAGGGTGATGTTTAGGGTAAGTGTGATGTTTAGTGTTAGGGTTAGCGTTAGTGTTAGGGTTAGGGTAAGTGTTAGGGTGAGGGTTAGGGTTATGGTGAGGGTTATGGTTAGGATGAGGTTGAGGGTGAGGGTTAGGTTTATTGTTAGCGTTATGGTTAGGGTTAAGGTTATGGTGAGGGTGAGGGTGAGGGTTAGGGTTAGGGCTAGGATGAGGTTTAGGGTTAGGGTTAGGGTTAAGGTTAGGGTGAGGTTTAGTGTTAGAGTTAGGGTTAGGGTGAGGCTGAGGGTGAGGGTTAGGATTAGTGTTAGGCTTAGGATTAGGCTGAGGGTGAGGGTGTGGGTCAGGGTTAGGATTAGTTTTAGGGTGAGGTTTAGGTTTTGGGTTAGGTTTAGGATTAGGGTTAGGGTGAGGTGATGTTTAGGGTTGGAGTTAGTGTTAGGGTGAGGTTTAGGTTTAGGGTTAAGGTAAGGGTTAGTTTTATGTTTAGGGTTAGGGTGAGAGTTAGGGGGAGTGTTAGGGTTAGGGTTAGTGTTAGAGATAGGATTTGGGTTAGAGTGAGGGTGAGTGTGTGTGTTAGTTTTAGGTTTAGGGTTAGGCTTGCGGTTAGGCTGAGGGTGAGGTTGAGGTTGATGGTTAGGGTTAGCGGGAGGTTTAGGGTTAGGATTAGGGTTAGGGTACGGGCTAGGGTGAGTGTGAGGGTGAAGTTTAAGGTTAGGGTTAGGGTGAGGTTTAGTGTTAGGGTTATGGTTAGGGTTAGGGTTAGGGTGAGGGTGATGTTTATGGGTACAGTTAGGGTTAGGGTGCGGGTTAGCTTGGGGGTGACGGCAAGGTTAAACTTGAGGGTTAGGCTGAGGGTGATGGTTACGGTAAGGGTTAGGGTTATGGTGAGGGTGAGGGTTAGTGTTAGCATTAGGATGAGGGTGAGGGTTGGATTGAGAATTAGTGTTAGGGTTAGTGTGAGGTTTACGATGAGGATGAGGTTTAGGGTTAGGGTGAGGGCTAGGAAGAGGGTGAGGTTTAAGGTTAGTGTTAGGGTGAGGTTTAGGGTTAGGTTGATCGTTAGGGTTAGTGTGAGGGTTAGTGTTAAGGTTAGAGTTAGTGTTAGGATGAAGGTAAGTGTTACGGTGAGGGTTAGGTTTAAGGTGAGGATTATGGTTAGGGTGATGGTTATAGTTAGGGTGAGGGTTATGGTTAGTTTGAGGGTTAGGGTTAGGGTTAGGATTATTGTTAGCATTAGGGTTAGGGTTACGGTTATGGTGAGGGTGAGGGTGAGGGTTAGGTTTAGGGCTAGGATGTGGTTTAGTTATAGGGTTAGGGTTAGGGTTAGGGTCAGTGTGAGGTTTAGTGTTAGTTAGGGTTAGGATGAGGCTGAGTGTGAGTGTTAGGTTTAGGATTAATTTTAGGGTTAGGCTTAAGATGAGGGTTAGGTTGAGGGTGAGTGCTAGAGTTAGGGTTAGGAGTAGGATTAGGGTTAGGGTTAGGGTGAGTGTGAGGGTTAGGGTTAGGGTTATGGAGAGGCTTAGGGTTAGGCTGAGGTTGAGGTTGAGGGTGAGAATTAGGGTTAGGGTGATGGTTAGGGTTAGGGTTATGATGAAGCATAGTTATAGGGTTAGGGTTAGAC
The DNA here is from genome assembly GCF_024711535.1 of Dipodomys merriami. NCBI lineage: Eukaryota > Metazoa > Chordata > Mammalia > Rodentia > Heteromyidae > Dipodomys > Dipodomys merriami. The sequence goes on along the minus strand of NW_027206468.1, from coordinate 4,640,319 downwards.
TTAGGATTAGGGTGAGGATTAGGTTTAGGGTAAATTTAGGGTTAGGGTGAGGGTTAGCATTAGAGTGAGGGTTAGGGTGGCGTTGTCGGTAAGGATAAAGATGAGGGTTAGGCTGAAGGTGAGGGTTACACTAAGGATCAGGGTTAGGGTTAGGGTGAGGGATAGGGTGAGGGTTCAGGTGAGGGTGAGGGTTAGATTGAGGATTAGTGTTAGGGTTAGTGTGAAGTTTAGGGTGAGGATGAGGGTTCAGGTTAGGGTGAGGGCTACGGAGAGGGTCAGGTTTAGGGTTAGTGTTAGGGTGACGTTTAGGGTTAGAATGATGGTTAGGGTTAGTGTGAGGGTTAGTGTTAGGGTTAGGGTTAGTGTTAGGGTGAGGGTAAGTGTTAGGGTGAGGGTTGGGTTTAGGGTGAGTTTTATGGTTAGGGTGAGGGTTAGGGTTAGGGTGAGGATTATTGTTATCATTAGGGTTAGGGTTTCGGTTATGGTGAGTATGAGGATTAGATTTAGGGCGAGGATGAGTTTTAGGGATAGGGTTATGGTTAGGGTGAGGGTCTGGTTGAGGTTTATTGTTAAAGTTAGGGTTAGGGTGAGGCTGAGGGTGAGGGTTAGGGTTAGGATTAATGTTAGGGATAGGCTTAAGGTGAGGGTTAAGTTGAGGGTGAGGGTTAGAGTTAGGGTTAGGTGTAGGATTAGAGTTACGGTTAGGGTGAGTGTGAAGGTTAGGGTTAGGGATAGGCTTAGGGTTAGGCTGAGGTTGAGGGTAAGGTTTAGGATTAGGGTTAGGATGAGTGTGAGGGTTATTGTTAGGATTAGGGTTAGGGTGAGGGTGAGTGTGTGTGTTAGTGTTAGGTTTAGGATTAGGCTTAGGTTCAGGCTGAGTGTGACGTTGAGGGTGAGGGTTAGGGTTAGGAGGAGGGTAAGGGAAACGTTTAGGGGGACAGTTAGGAAGAGGGTTAGGATTAGGATTAGGGTTGGGGTGAGGGTGAGGGTGAGGGTTAGGTTTAGTGTTAGGGTGAGGGTTAGGATGAGGGTTAGGTTTAGGTTTAGGGTGAGAGTTAGGGTTCGGTTATGTTTAGGGTTAGGGTGAGGGATAGGGTTAGGTTTTCGTTGAGCTTGAGTTTTAGGGTTAGGTTGTGAGTTAGGGTTAGGTTTTGGGTGAGGGTGAGGGTTAAGGTTAGGTTTAGGGTGAGGGAAAGGATGAGGATTAGGGTTAGGATTAGGGTTTAGGGTGAGGGCTAGGGTGAGTGTGAGGGTTAGGGTTAGTGTTATATTCAGGTTTAGGTTTAGGGTTAGGGTTGGGTTAGGGTTAGGTTGAGAGTTAGTGTTATGGTGAGGGTGAGGATTAGGGTTAGGGTTAGGACTAGGGTTAGCATGAGGGTGAGTGTTAGGAATAGGGTTAGGGTTTGGGTTAGGGTTAGGATTAGTATTATTGTTAGGGTTAGGGTTAGAGTTATGGTGAGTGGGAGGTTGAGGGTGAGGATGAGGGTTCAGGTTATGGTTAGGGTGAGGTTTAGGGTTAGATTTAGTGTTAGTTGGAGGGTTAGGTCGAGGGTTAGGGTTAGGGTTAGTTTTAGGGTTAAGGATAGGGTGAGGGTTAGGTTGAGGTTTAAGGTTAAGGTTACGGTTAGGGTTAGGATTAGGGTGAGGGGAGGGTGAGTTTGAGGGTTAGAGTTAGGGTTAGGCTTAGGCTTAGGGTTAGGCTGAGTGTGAGGGTGGGGGTGAGGATTGGGTTTAGGGTGATGGTTTGGGTTAGGGTTAGGGAGAGGGTTAGGATTAGGGTTAGGGTTATGATTAGTGTTAGGGTGAGGGCTAGGGTGAGGGTGAGGGTTAGTGTAAGGCTTAGGCTTAGGCTGAGCGTGAGGTTGAGGGTGAGGGTTAGGCTTAGTGTGAGGGTTAGTGTTAGGGTTCGGGTTAGTGTTAGGGTGTGGGTTTGTGTTAGGGGGATGGTTAGGGTTATGGTGAGGGTTATGGTTTGGTTGAGGGTTATGGTTAGGATGAGGGTTATGGTTAGGCTGAGGGTTAGGGTTAGGGTGAGGGTTAGGGTTAGGGTTAGGATAAGGTTTAGGTTTAGGTTGAGGTTGAGTGTGAGGGTTATGGTTATGGTTAGTGTGAGCCGTAAGTTTAGGCTGAAGGTTTGGTTGAGGGTTAGGGTTAGTTTGAGGGTTAGGGTTAGGGTGAGGTTTAGTGTTAGGGTTAGGGTTAGAGTTATGGTTAGTGTGAGGGTGAGATTTAGAGGTAGAGTTAGTTTTAGGGTGAGGGTTAGGGTGAGTGTTAGGGTTAGGGTGAGGGTTAGCGTAGGGGTGACGGTAAGGGTAAATGTGAGGGTTAGACTTAGGGTGATTGTTAAGGTAAGGTTGAGGGTTAGGGTTAGGGTGAGGGTTAGGGTTAGGGTTAGGGTGAGAGTTAGGGTTCGGTTTAAGTTTAGGGTTAGGGTGAGTGTTAGAGTAATGGTTATTGTGAGGGTGAGGGTTAAGGTTAGGTTGAGCCTTAGGGTTAGGATTAGGGTTCGGGTGAGGGTGAGGGTTAGTGTTAGTGTTAGGGTGAGGTTAAGTGTTAAGTTGAGGGTTAGGGTTAGTTTGAGGGTTATGTTTAGGTTGCGGAGTAGGGTTAGGGTTAGGGTTTTTGTTAGGGTTAGAGTTAGGGTTACCATTACGGTGAGGGTGAGGGTGAGGGTTAGGTTTAGCATTAGGATGAGGTTTAGGTTTAGAGTTAGGGTTAGAGTTAGTTTTAGCGTGAGAGTGAGGTTTAGGGATAGAGTGACCTTTAGTGTTATGTTTAGGCTTATGGTTAGGGTTAGGGTTAAGGAGAGGGTTTGGGTTAGATTTAGGCTTAGGCTTAGGCTTAGGCCAAGCATGAGGGTGAGGGTTAGGGTTAGGGTTAAGGTGAGGGTTAGGATGAGGTTTAGGTTTAGGATTAATGTTAGGGTGAGGACTAGGGTAAGGGTTAGTGTGAGGTTTAGGTTTAGGGATAGGGTTAAGTTTAGAATTAGGGTTCGGTTGAGGGTCAGTGTGAGAGTCAGGGTTACGTTTAAGCTTAGGGTTAGGGTGAGGGTTAGAGTAGGGTTTTGTTTAGGATGAGGGTGAGGCTGAGGATTAGGGTTAGGTTTAGGGTTAGGTTTTGTGGTAGGTTTAGGCTTTGGCTTAGAGTTAGGGTTAGGGTTAGGGCTAGGGTTAGGGTTAGTTGTGGATTAGTCTGAGTGTGAGGGTGGGGTTGAGGATTAGGGTAAGGGTTAGGATTAGGGTTATTGTTAGTGTTATGGTTAGGGTTATGTTTGCACTGAGGGTGAGGCTGAAGTTGAGGCTTATGGTTAGGGTTAGGGTTAGGGTTAGTGTTATTTTTAGGGTTAGGGTTAGAATTACGGTGAGATTGAGTGTTAGGGTGAGGGTTCGGGTTAGGGTGAGGTTTAGGGTTAGGGTTAGGGTGAGGGTGAAGTTTAGGGTTAGAGTTAGTGTTCGGGGGATGGTTAGATTGAGGTTTGGGGTTAGGGTTATTGTTAGAGTTACGGGGAGGGTGAGGGTTGGTTGAGGTTTAGGGATAGGGTAATTTAGTATTAGGGGTAGGGTGAGGGTGAGTGTGACAGTTAGGGTGAGGGTTAGGCATAGGCTTAGGGTTAGGCTGAAGGTGAGGGTGGGGGTGAGGATTAGGGTTAGGGTGATGGTTTGGGTTAGGGTTAGTGTTATTGTTAGGGTTAGGCTTAGAGTTACGGTGAGGGTGAGGGTGCGGGTGAGGGTTAGGCTTAGGGTTAGGTATGGGTTTCTGATTAGGGTTAGGGTTAGTGTGAGGGTGAGGTTTTGGGTTAGAATTAGGCTATGGTTAGGGTTTGGATGAGGGTTAGGGATAGGGTTAGTGTTAGAGTTAGGGTGAGGTTGAGGTTTAGGGTTATGGTTATGGTTAAGTTTAGTTTGGGGGTTAGTGTTAGGGTTAGGGTTAGTGTTAGGGTGAGGGTAAGTTTTAGGGTGAGGGTTTGGGTTAGGGTGAGGGTTATGGTTAGGGTGAGGGTTAGGATTAGTGTTAGGGTTATTGTTAGGGTTAGGTTGAGGCTTTTGGTTTCAGTGAGGGTGAGAGTGAGGTTTAGGGTTAGAGTTAGGGTGAGGTTTAGGGTTAGTGTGAGTGTTAGGGTTAGGGTTAGGGTGAGAGTTAGGAGTGCAGTTAGGGTTAGGGTTAGGTTTAAGGTTAGAGTTAGGTTTAGGGTTTCGGTTACGGTGAGGGTGAGTTTCAGTATTAGGGTTAGGGTGAGTGAGAGGTTTAGGGTGAGAATTAGGGTTAGGGTGAGGCTGAACGTGAGGGTGAGGGTTAGGGTTAGGGTTAGGATTAGGATTAGGGTTAGGGTTAGGGTGAGTGTGAAGGTTATAGTTAGGGTTAGTGTTAGCCTTAGGTTTAGGCTGAGGGTTTGCTTGAGGGTGAGGGTTATGGTTAGTTTGAGGGGTAGGGTTAGGGTTAGGATGAGGTTTAGTGTTAGGGTTATGGTTGGAGTTATGGTTAGGGTGAGGGTGAGGTTTAGGGATAGAGTTAGTTTTAGGGTGAGGGTTATCGTGAGTGTGAGGGTTATGGTGAGGTTTAGGGTAGGGGTGAAGTTAAGGGTAAACGTGAGGGTTAGGCTGAGTGTGAGGGTTACTGTAAGGTTCACGGTTACGGTTAGGGTGACCGTTAGGGTTAGGGTTAGTGTGTGAGTTAGGGTACAGGTTAAGTGTAGGGTTATGGTGAAGGTTAGGGTAAGGGTTACGGTGAGGGTGAGGGTTAGGTTTAGGTTGAGGGTTAGGTTGAGGCTGAGGATTAGGGTTAGGTTTAGGGTTAGGTTTTGTGTTAGGTTTAGGCTTAGGCTTAGAGTTAGGGTTAGGGTTAGGGTTAGTCTTAGGATTAGGCTGAGTGTGAGGGTGGGTTTGAGGATTAGGGTAAGGGTTAGGATTAGGGTTATTTTTAGTGTTATGGTTAGGGTTATGTTTGCACTGAGTGTGAGGCTTAAGTTGAGGTTTATGGTTAGGGTTAAGGTTAGGGTTAGTGTTATTTTTAGGGTTAGGGTTAGAATTACGGTGAGATTGAGGGTTAGGGTGAGGGTTCGGGTTAGGGTGAGGTTTAGGGTTAGGGTTAGGGTGAGGGTGAGGTTTAGGGTTAGAGTTAGTTTTAGGGGGATGGTTAGGTTGAGGTTTGGGGTTAGGGTTATTGTTAGGGTTACGGGGAGGGTGAGGGTTAGGTTGAGGTTTAGAGATAGGGTAGATTTAGTATTAGGGGTAGGGTGAGGGTGAGTGTGACAGTTAGGGTGAGGGCTAGGCATAGGCTTAGGGTTAGGCTGAAGGTGAGGGTGGGGGTGAGGATTAGGGTTAGGGTGATGGTTTGGGTTAGGGTTAGTGTTATTGTTTGGGTTAGGCTTAGAGTTAGTGTGCGAGTTAGGTTACAGGTTAAGTGTAGGGTTAGGATGAGGGTTAGGGTAAGGGTTTCGGTGAGGGTGAGGGTTAGGTTTAGGTTGAGGGCTAGGTTGAGGCTGAGGGTTAGGGTTAGGGTTAGGGTGAGCGCTAGGGTGAGGGTTAGGGTGAGGGTTAGGGTAAGGGATAGGGTTAGGTTTAGGATTAATGTTAGGTTTAGGGTGAGTGTGAGGGTTAGGGTTAGGGTTAGGATTAGGTTTAGAGTTAGGGTGAGGATTAGGGGTAGGGTTTGGGTTAGGTTGAGCCTGAGGATGAGGATTAGGGTTAGGTTTAGGGTTAGGGTTACGCTTAGAGTTAGGCTGGTGGTGAGTGTGGTGGTTAGGCTTAGAATTAGGGTTAGGTTAGGCTTAGGTTTAGGGTTATTGTTAGTGTTATGGTTCGGGTTAAGTTTTCAGTGAGGGTGAGGCTGAGGGTGAGGGTTATGGTTAGAGTTAGGTTTGGGGTTAGGGTTAGTGTTATTGTTAGGTTTAGGGTTAGAGCTACGGTGAGGGTGAGCTTGAGGGTGAGGGTTAGGGTTAGGGTTAGGTTGAGGTTTAGGGTTAGGGTTAGGATAAGGGTTAGGGTGAGGGTGAAGTTCAGGGTTAGATTTAGACTTAGTTGGAGGGTTAGGTCGAGCATTAGTGTTAGGGTTAAGTTTAGGGTGAGGGTTAGGTTGAGGTTTAGGTTTAAGGTTAGGGTTAGGATTAGGGTTAGGGTGAGGTGAGTGTGAAGGTTAGGGTTAGGGTTAGAATTAGCCTGAGGGTTAGGCTGAGGGTGAGGGAGTGGGTGAGGATTAGGGTTAACGTGATGGTTAGGGTTCGGTTTAAGTTTAGGGTTAGGATGAGGGTTAGGGTTAGGCTTAGGGTTAGGGTGAGGGCTAGGGTGATGGTGAGGGTTAGGGTAAGTGTTAGGCTTAGGCTGAGCATGAGGTTGAGGGTGAGGGTTATGGTTAAGGATAGGGTGAGATTTAGTGTTAGGGTTAGTGTTAGAGTTAGGGTTAGGAAGAGAGTGAGGTTTAGGGGTAGGGTTAGGGTCAGCATGAGGGTTAGCGTTCGGGTGAAGGTTAGGGTAGGGGTGAGGGTGAGGGTTAGGTTTAGGATGAGGATTAGTGTTAGGGTTAGGGTGAGGGTCAAGTTTAGATTGAGGATTAGTGTTAGGATTAGTGTGAGGTTTAGGGTCAGGGTTAGGGTGAGGGTGAGGGTTAGGGTTAAGTTTAGGGTTTGGGTGAGGTTTAGGATTAGGGTGAGGGTTAGGGTTAGTGTGAGGGTTATGGTTAGTGTTAGGATTAGGATTAGGATTAGGCATAGGGTGAGTGTGAGGGTTAGTGTTAGGGTTAGGGTTAGGCTTAGTGTTAGGCTGAATGTGAGGGTGAAGTTGAGGGTTACGGTGAGGGTGAGTGTTAGGTTTAGGGTTAGGGTGAGAGTTAGGGTTAGGGTTAGGTTGAGGTTCAGGTTTAGGTTTAGGCTCAGGGTGAAGGTGAGGGTGAGTGTGAGGGTTCGTGTTAGGGTGAGGTTTAGGATGAGGGTTAGGGTTAGGATTAGGGTTAGGGTGAGGGCTAAGGTGAGTGTGAGGTTTAGGGTTAGTTTTAGGGTGAGGTTTAGGGTTAGGTTTAGAGTTAGGGTTAGGGTGAGGGTCAGGTTTAGGGTTAGAGTTAATGTTAGAGTGAGGCTGAGGGTGAGGGTTAGGGTTAGGGTTAGTGTTAGAGTTAGCGTCACTGTGAGGGTGAGGGTGAGGGTGAGGTTTAGGCTTAGTGATAAGATTAGGTTTAGGGTACAGGGTAGGATGAGTGTGAGGGTTAGGTTTAGGGTTAGGTTTAGCCTTATGATTAGGCTGAGGGTGAGGTTGAGGGTGAGGGATAGGGTTAGGGTGAGAGTTAGGGGTAGGATTAGGGTGATTGTTAGGGTTCAGGTTAAGCTTAGATTTAGGGTGAGGGTTAGGGTTATGGTGAGCATGAAGGTTAGGGTTAGGGTGAGAGTTAGGGGTAGAGTTATTGTGAGAGTTAGGGTTCGTGTTAAGTTTAGGGTTACGGTGAGGGTTAGGGTTAGGGTTACAGTGAGCATGAGGGTTAGGGTTAGGTTGAGGGTTAGGGTTATGCTTAGGATTAGGGTGAAGTTTAGGCTTAGGGTGAGGGTTAGGATGAAGATTAGGGTTAAGATTAGGGTTAAGGTGAGGTCTAGGGTGAGGGTGAGGGTTAGGGTTAGTGTTTGGGTGAGATTTAGGGTTAGGATTAGGGTTAGGGTGAGGGTTAGGATGAGGGTTAGGGTTACAGTGAGGGTGAGGTTTAGGGTTAGGTTTAGGGTTAGGGGTAGGAATAGGAGTAGTGTGATGGTGAGTTTTAGGGTTAGATTTAGGATTAGGGGGAGGGTTAGGTCGAGGGTTATGTTTGGGGTTAGTATTAGGGTTAAGGTTAGTGTGAGGGTTAGGTTGATATTTAGGGTTTGGGTTAGCGTTAGGTTTAGGATTAGGGTTAGTGTTAGGGTATGTGACTGTTAGGGTTAGGGTTAGGCTTAGGTAATGCTGAGGTTGAGGGTGGGGGTGAGGATTAGGGTTAGGGTGATGGTTAGGGTTAGGGTGAGGCTTAGGATTAGGGCTAGGTTAAGGATTAGTGTTGGGTGGGGGCTAGGGTGAGGGTGAGGTTTAGAGTAATGGTTAGGCTTAGGCTTAGGATTAGGCTGAGCATAAGGTTGAGGGTGAGGGTTAGGGTTAGGGTGATGGTTAGGTTTAAGTTTAGATTGAGGGTTAGGATGAGGTTTAGGGTTAGGGTGAGGGTTAGGTTGAGGATGATGGTAAGGGTAAAGGTGAGGTTTAGGCTGAGGTTGAGGGTTAAGATAAGGGTGAGTTTTAGGATTAATGTTAGGGTTGGGCTTAAGGTAAGGGTTAGGGTGAGGGTGAGGTTTAGGGTCAGTGTTAGGATTAGGATTAGTGTTAGGTTTAGGGTGAGTGTGAGGGTTAAGGTTAGGGATAGGGTTAGGCTTAGTGTTAGGCTGAAGGTGAGGGTGAGGGTGAGGGTTAGGGTGAGGGTGAGGGTAAGGTTTAGGGTTATAGTGATGGTGAAGTTTAGGGTTAGGTTGAGGGTTAGGGTTAAGATTATGGTTAGGTTGAGGGTGAGTGTTAGGATTAGGGTTAGGGTTAGGGTTAGGGTTAGGTTTAGGGTTAGGATTAGTGTTATTTTTAGGGTTAGGGTTAGAGTTATGGTGAGGGTATGGCTGAGGGTGAGGGTGAGGGTTAGGGTTATGGTGAGGTTTAGGGTTTGGGTTAGGATTAGGGTTAGGGTGAGGGTGAGGTTCAGGGTTAGATTTAGTGTTAGTTGGAGGGTTAGGTTTAGGGTGAGGGTTAGGGTTAGTTTTATTGTTAACGGTAGGGTGAGTGTTAAGTTGAGCTTTAGGTTTACTGTTAGGGTTAGGGTTAGGTTTAGTGTGAGGGTGTGGGTGAGTGTGAGGGTTAGGGTTAGGGTTAGGCTTAGGCTTCGGATTAGGCTGAGGGTGAGGGTGGGGGTGAGGATTAGGTTCAGGGTGATAGTTAGGCTTAGGGTTAGGGTGAGGGTTAGCATGAGGGTTAGGATTAGGATTAGGATAGGGTGAGGGCTAGGGTGAGGGTGAGGGTTATGGTAAGGGTTAGGCTTAGGCTTAGTCTTAGGTTGAGCGTGAAGTTGAGGTTGAGGGTTAGGGTTAGGGTGATCGTTAGGTTTACAGTTAGGGAGAGGGTTAGGATGAGGTTTAGGGTTAGGGTGAGGGTTTGGGTATGGTTTAGTGTTAGGGTTAGGGTTAGACTTAGGGTATGGTGAGGGTGAGGTTTAGGGGTACAGTTAGGGTGAGAGTTAGGGTTAGGGTTAGGGTGAGTGTCAGGTTTAGGTTAGAGTTAAGGTTAGGGTGAGTCTGAGGGTGAGGGTTAGGTTTAGGGTTAGTGTTAGAGTTAGGGTTACAGAGAGGGTTAGGGTGATGGTGAGGTTTAGTCTTATTGTTAGGATTTGGATTAGTATACAGGTTAGGGTGAGTGTGAGGGTTAGGGTTAGGGTTAGTCTTATGGTTAGGCTGAGGGTGAGGGTGAGGGAGAGGGATATGATTAGGGTGAGAGTTAGGGGTGGAGTTAGGGTGAGAGTTAGGGTTCGGGTTAAGTTTAGGTTTAGGGTGGGGGTGACGGTAAGGATAAAGGTGAGGGTTAGGCTGAGGGTGAGGATTATGGTAAGGGTGAAAGTTAGGTTTAGGATGAGCATTAGGGTTAGGGTTATGGTGAGCGTGAGGGTTAGGGTTAGGGTGAGGTTTAGGGTTAGGCTTAGGATTGGGTGAGGTTTAGTGTTAGGAGTAGGGTGAGGGTTAGGATGAGGATTAGGGTTAGGATTAGGGTTAAGATTAGGGTTAGGGTGAGGGCTAGGGTGAGAGTGAGGGTTAGGTTTAGTGTTTGGGTGAGGTTTAGGGTTAGGGTTAGGGTTAGGGTGAGGGTTAGGTTGAGGATGAGTGTTACAATGAGGGTGAGTGTTAGGGTTAGGTTGAGGGTTAGTGTTAGGATTTCGGTTACGGTGAGTGTGAGTTTTAGGGTTAGATTTAGGGTTAGGGGGAGGGTTAGGTCGAGGGTTAGGGTTAGGGTCAGTCTTAGGGTTAAGGTTAGGGTGAGGGTTAGGTTGAGGTTTAGTGTTAAGGTTAGGGTTAGGGTTAGGATTAGGGTGAGGGTATGTGAGGGTTAGGGTTAGGGTTAGGCTTAGGGTTAGGGTTATGCTGAGGGTGAGGGTGGGGTTGAGGATTAGGGTTAGGGTGATTGTTAGGGTTAGGGTTAGGGTCAGGGTTAGGATGAGGAATAGGTTTAGGATTAGGGTTAGTGTGGCTTCTAGGGAGAGGGTGAGGTTTAGAGTAAGGGTTAGGCTTAGCCTTAGGGTTAGGCTGAGCATGAGGTTGAGTGTGAGGTTTAGGTTTATGGTGATGGTTAGGTTTAAGGTTAGGTTGAGGTTTAGGATGAGGTTTAGGGTTAGGGTGAGGATGATGGTAAAGGTAAAGGTGAGGTTTAGGCTGAGGGTGAGGGATAAGATAAGGGTGAGGATTAGGGTTAGGTTTAGGGTTAGTGTTAGTGTTATGGTGAGCTTTAGATTGAGGATTAGGGTTAGGGTTAGGGTTAGTGTGAGGTTTATGGTGAGGATGAGGGTTAGGGTTAGGGTGAGGGTGAGGTTTAGATTTAGGGCTAGGGTGAGGGCTAGGGTGATGGTGAGGGTTAGAATTAGGGTTAGGGTGAGGTTTAGGATTAGGTTGACAGTTAGGGTTATTGTGAGGGTTAGTGTTAGGGTTAGGTTTAGTGTTAGAGTGAGGTTAAGTGTTAGGGTAAGGGTTAATGTTAGGTTGAAGATTATGGTTAGGGTGAGGTTTCGGGTTAGGTTTAGGGGGAGGTTTAGTGTTAGGGTTAGGGTTAGAGTTAGGATTAGCGTGAGAATGAGGTTTAGGGTTAGAGTTCGGGTAAGGTTTAGGCTGAGATTGAGAGTTAGGTTTAGGGTTAGTGTTAGAATTAGGGTTAGGGTGAGGTTTAGGGTGAGGGTGAGGGTGAGGGTGAGGGTTAGGCTTAGGATTGGGATTAGGATTAGTGTAAGTGTTCGGGTGAGAGTGAGGGTTAGGTTGAGAGTGAGGGTGAGATTGAGGGTTAGGGTTAGGGTGTGGGTTAGAGTTAGGTTTAGGGTGAGAGTTAGGGTTCTGGTTAAGTTTAGGGATAGGTTGAGGGTTAGGGTAATGGTTACAGTGAGGGTGAGTGTTAGGGTTAGGTTGATGATTAGGGTTAGGTTTAGGCTTAGGATGAGCGTGAGGGTGAGGGTTAGGGTGAGTGTTAGGGTGAGGGTTAGGATGAGGGTGAGTTTTAGGATTAGGGATAATGTGAGGGCTAGGGTATGGGTGAGGTTTATTGTTTGGGTTAGGCTGAGGTTTAGGGTTAGGTTGAGGCTTAGGGATAGGGTGAGGGTCAGGTTTAGGGTTAGAGTTAGGGTGAGGGTGAGGCTGAGGGTGAGGGTTAGGGTTAGGTTTAAGTTTAGGGTTAGGGTTAAGGTGAGGGTTAGATTGAGGATTAGGGTTAGGGTTAGTGTGAGGTTTAGGGTGAGGATGAGGGTTAGGGTTAGGGTGAGGGTGAGGTTTAGAATTAGGGTTAGGGTGAGGGCTAGGGTGAGTGTGAGGGTTAGAGTTAGGGTTAGGGTTAGGGTGAGGTTTAGGATTAATTTGAAGGTTAGGCTTAATGTGAGGGTTAGTGTTAGGATTAGGGTTAGAGTGAGAGTAAGTGTTAGGGTGAGGGTTAATGTTAGGGTGAGGGTTAGGGTTAGGGTTATTGTTAGGCTTAGGGTTAGGTTTACGCTTATGATTAGGGTGAGTGTTAGGGTAAGGGTTAGGTTGAGGTTCAGTGTTAATGTTATTGTTAGAGTTAGGGTTAGGGTGAGGGTGAGGTTTAGGGTTAGATTTACGGTAAGGGTGAGGGTAAGTTTGAGTGTTAGGTGTAGGGTTAGTGTTAGAGTTAGGGTTAGGTTGAGGGTTTGATTGAGGGTGAGGGTGAGGGTGGGGGTTAGGCTAGGGTTAGGATTAGGAATAGGGTAAGGGTTAGGGTGAGTGTGAGGGTTAGGGTTAGGGTTAGGCTTATGCTTAGGGTTAGGCTGAGAGTGAGTGTGAGGTTGAGGGTTAAGGTTAGGGTGAGACTTAGGGTTCGGTTAATTTTAGGGTTAGGGTGAGTGTTAGGGTAAGGGTTACAGTGAGGGTGAGGAATAGGTTTAGGTTTTGCGTTAGGGTTAGGGTTAGGGTGAGGGTGAGGTTTAGGGTTAGTTTTAGTGTGAGGCTTAAGATGAGGGTTAGGGTTAGGATTAGGGTGAGGGTGAGGGTGATATTTAGGTTTAGGGTTAGGGTGTGTTTTACGGTTAGGTTTAGTGTTAGGGTCAGGGTGAGGGTGAGGTTTAAGTTTAGAGTTAAGGTTAGGGTGAGGCAGAGGGTGAGGGTTAGTGTTAGGGTCAGTGTTAGAGTTAGAGTTACCTTGAGGGTTAGTGTGAGGTTTAGGGTGAGGATGAGGTTTAGGGTTAGGGTTAGGTTTAGGATTAATGTTAGGGTTAGGCTTAAGGTGAGGGTTAGGGTGGGGGTGAGGCTTAGGGTTAGTGTTAGAATTAGGATTAGGATTAGTGTTAGGGTTAGGTTTATTGTGAGGGTTAGGTTGAGGGTTAGGGTTAGTGTTAGGTTTAGGGTTAAGTTTAGGGTGAGGGTTAGGTTGAGGTTGAGGGTTAGGGTTAGGGTTATGGGAAGGGTTAGGATGAGGGTCAAGGTTAGGATTAGGTTTAGGGTGAGGGCTCGGTTGAGGATGAGGTTTAAGGTTAGGTTTAGGGTGAAGTTTAGGTTTAGGGTTCGGGTTAGCTGAGGTTGAAGTTTAGGTTTAGAGTTAGGGTTAGGGTGAGGCTGAGGTTGAGGGTTAGGGTTATGGTTAGTGTTAGATTTAGGGATAGGGTGAAAATTAGGGTTAGGGTGAGGGTGAGGGTGAGGGTTAGGCTTAGGCTTAGGGTTAGGATTAGGATTAGGGTAAATTTAGGGTGAGTGTGATGGTTGGGGTTACGGTTAGGCTTAGGCTTAGGGTTAGGCTGAGAGTGAGGGTGAGGGTGAGCATTAGGGTTAGGGTGAGGGTTAGGGTTAGGATTAGGGTTAGGGTGAGGGATAGGGTGAGTGTGAGTGTTAGGGTTAGTGTTAGGGTAAGGTTTAGGGTTAGGGTTAGAGTTTGGGTTATGGTTATGATGTGGGTTAGGGTTACAGTGAGGGTGAGGGTTAGGGTTACGTTGAGGATTAGGGTTAAGATTATGGTTAGGGTGAAGGTGAGTTTTAGGATCAGGGTTAGGGTTAGGGTTAGGTTTATGGTTAGGATTAGTGTTATTGTTAGGGTTAGGGTTAGAGATATGGTGAGGGTGAGAGTGAGGGTGAGGGTGAGGGTTAGGTTTAACGTGAGGTTTAGTGTTAGGGTTAGGATTAGGGATAGGATGCGGGGGAGGTTTAGGGTTAGATTTAGGGTTAGTTTTAGGGTTAGGTCGTGCGTTAATCTTAGGGTTAGTGTTATTGTTAGGGTTAGGTTTAGAGTTACGGTGAGGGTGAAGATGAGGTTTAGGATTAGGGTGAGGTTTAGGGTTATAGTTAGGGTTAGTGTGAGGGTGAGGGTGAGGTTTAGGGTTAGAGTCAGTGTTAGGTGAGGGTTAGGGTAAGGGTTAGTGTAAGTGTTAGGGTGAGGGTAAGGCTGATGGTTACGTTTAGGGTTTGTGTGAGGTTTAGGGTTCGGGTTACAGTGAGGGTTAGGTTTAGGGTTAGGTTGAGGGTTATGGTTACGATTAGGCTTAGGGTGAGGGTTAGGATTATGGTGAGGTTGAGGGCTAAGGTTAGGGTGAGGGTTAGGGATAGGATGAGGGTTAGGGTGAGGTTGAGGGTTAGGATTAGGGTTAGGGTTAGGATTATTGTTAGTGTTATGGTTATGGTTACATTTGCAGTGAGGTTGAGGCTGAGGGTGAGGGTGAGGGGTAGGGTGAGGTTTAGGGTGAGGTTTAGGGTTAGGGTTAGGATTAGCGTTAGGGTGAGTTTGAGGTATAGGGTTAGAGTTAGGTTTAGGTGGAGGGTTATGGTGAGGGTTAGGGTTATGGTTAGTGTTAGGGTTAGGGTGAGAGTGAGGTTTAGGTTGAGGTTTAGATTAAGGGTTAGGTTAGATGTTATTGTTAGGGTTAGAGTTAGAGTTACGGTGAGGGTGAGAGTGAAGGTAATGGTGAGTGTTAGGGATAGGATGAGGGTTAGTGTTAGGGTGAGTGATAGGATGAGAGTTAGGGTTAGGGATAGTGTTAGGCTTATGGTTAGGCTGAGGGTGAGGGTTAGGCTGAAGGTGAGGGTGAGGGTTAGGGTAAGTGTTAGGGTTAGGTTTAGGATGAGGTTTATTTTTAGGATTAGGGTTAGGATGAGGGCTAGGGTGAGGGTGAGGTTTAGGGTTTGTGTTAGGATGAGGTTTAGGGTTAGGTTTTGGGGTAGGGTTATGGTGAGGGTGAGGTTTAGGGTTAGAGTTACGGTTAGGGTGAGGCTGAAGGTGAGGTTTAGGGTTAGGGTTAGTGTTAGAGTTAGGGTTACAGTGAGAGTTAGGGTGAGGGTGAGTGTTAGGCTTAGTGTTAGGATTAGGTTTCGGGTAAGGGTTAGGGTGAGGGTGAGGGTAAGTTTGAGGGTTAGGGTTAAATTTAGGGGGAGGTTTAGGGTTAGTGTTAGGATTAGGGTTAGGGTGAGTGTGAGGTATAGGGTTAGAGTTTCGGTTAGTGGGAGGGTTATGGTGAGGGTTAGAGTTAGAGTTAGGGTTAGGGTTAGGGTGAGGGTAAGGTTTAGGGTTAGGTTTAGTGTTATTGTTAGGGTTATTGTTAGCGTTACGGTGAGGGTGAGGATGAGGGTAAGGTTGAGGTTTAGGGATAGGATGAGGGTTAGTGTTAGGGTGAGGGATAGGATGAGAGTTAGGGTTAAGGATAGGGTTAGGCTTAGGGTTATGCTGAGGGTGAGGGTTAGGCTGAAAGTTAGGGTTAGTGTGAGGGTTAGGGTTAGGGTGAGAGTTAGGGTTCGGGTTATGTTTAGGTTTATGCTGAGGGTTAGGGTAAGGGTTACTGTGAGGGTGAGGGATAGGGTTAGGTTGAGGGTTAGGGCTAGGGTTAGGGTGAGGTTTAGGGTTAGGTTTAGGGTTAGGGTTAGGGTTAGGGTGAGGGTGAGGTTTAGGGTTAGAATTAGGCTTAGGGTGAGGCTGAGGGTGACGGTTAGGGTAGGGTGAGTGTTAGAGTTAGGGTTACAGTGAGGGTTAGGGTGAGGTTGAGGGTTAGGATTAATGTTAGGATTAAGATTAGGGTGTTAGGGTAAGTGTGAGGGTTATGGTAAGTGTTAGGTTTAGGGTTAGGGTTAGTGTTTGGGTTCGGGTTAAGTTTAGGATTACGGTGAAGTTTAGGGTTAGGGTAATGGTGAGAGTGTGGGTTAGGGTTAGGTTGAGGGTTAGGGTTAGGTTTAGGGTGAGGGTTAGATTGAGAATTAGGGTTAGGGTTAGGGTTAGTTTGAGGGTTAGGGTAAGGATGAGGGTTAGGGTTAGGGTGAGGGTTAGGGTTAGAATTTGGATTAGGGTGAGGGCTAGCTTGAGGGTGAGGTTTAGAGTTAGGGTTAGGGTTAGGGTGAGGTTTAGGAATAGGTTAGTTTTAGGGTTACTGTGAGGGTCAGTGTTAAGGTTAGGGTTAGTGTGAAAGTGAGGGTAAGTGTTAAGGTGAGGGTTAATGTTAGGGTGACGGTTATGGTTAGGGTGGGGGTTAGGGTTAGGGTTAGGTTTATTGTAAAGATTAGGGTTAGGGTTACAGTTAAGGTGAGGGTGAGGGTTAGGGTTAGGATTAGGGTGAGGTTCAGTGTTAGGGTTAGGGTTAGAGTTAGGGTTAGGCTGAGGGTGAGGATTAGGGTTAGATTTAGGGTAAGGGTGAGGCTGAGGTTGAGGGTTAGGTGAAGGGTTAGTGGTAGAGTTAGGGTTAGGTTGAGGGTTTGGGTGAGGGTGAGGGTGAGGTTGAGCGTTAGGCTTAGGGTGATGATTAGGATTAGTGTAAGGGTTAGGGTGAGTGTGAAGGTTAGGGTTAGGCTTAGGTTTAGGCTTCGGGTTAGGCTGAGAGTGAGGGTGAGTTTGAGGTTTAGGGTTAGGGTGAGGGTTAGGGTTAGGGTTAGGGTGAGAGTTAGGGTTCGGTTAAGTTTAGGCTTAGGGTGAGGGTGAAGTTAAGGGTTACTGTGAGGTTGAGGGATAGGGTTAGGTTGAGGGTTAGGGCTAGGGTTAGGGTTAGGGTGAGGTTGAGGGTGAGGGTTAGTGTTAGTGTTAGGGTGAGGCTTATGATGAGGTTTAGGGTTGGGATTAGGGTTAGGGTGAGGGCTAGGGTGAGGATGAGGTTTAGGGTTAGGCTTAGGATGAAGTTTAGAGCTAGGGTTAGCGTGAGGGTGAGGTTTAGGGTTAGAGTTAGGGTTAGGGTGAGGCTGAGGGTGAGGGTTAGGGTTATGGTTAGTGTTAGAGTTAGGGTTACATTGAGGTTTAGTGTGAGGGTGAGGGTTAGGCTTAGTGTTCGGATTAGGATTAGGGTGCTAGGGTGAGTGGGAGGGTTAGTGTTAGGGTTAGGGTTAGGGTTAGGGTTAGGTTTAGGCTTAGGGTAAGGGTGAGGGTTATGGTTAGAGTGAGAGTTAGGGGTAGGGTTAGGGTGAGAGTTATGGTTCGGGGTAAGTTTAGGGTTAGGGTGAGGGTTAGGGTTAGGGTTACAATGAGGGTGAGGGTTATTGTTAGGTTGAGGTTTAGGGTTAGGCTTAGAATTAGGGTGAGGGTTAGGTTTAGGGTGAGGGTTAGGATGAGGATTAGGGTTAGGATTAGGGTTTGGGTGAGGGCTAGGGTGAGCGTGAGGGTTAGGATTAGTGTTTGGGTGAGGTTTAGGGTTAGGGTTAGGGTGAGGGTTAGGATATGTGTTAGGTTCACAGGGAGGGTGAGGGTTAGTGTTAGGGTAAGGGTTAGGTTTAGGAATTGGGTTAGGGTAAGGTTGAGTTTTAAGATTAAATTTAGGGTTAGGGGGATGGTTAGGGTTAGGATTAGGGTTAGAGTTAGGGTATGTGAGGGTTAGGGTTAGGGTTAAGCTTAGGCTTAGGGTTAGGCTGAGGGTGAGAGTTGGGGTGAGAATTAGGGTTATGGTTATAGTTAGGGTTAGGGTTATGGTGAGGGTTAGGATGAGGGATATGGTTAGGATTAGGGTTAGGGTGAGGGCTAGGGTGAGGGTAAGGGTTAGAGTAAGGGTTAGGCTGTGGCTTAGCTTTAGGCTGAACATGAGGTTGAGGGTGAGGGTTAGGGTTAGGATGATGGTTAGCTTTATGGTTAGGATGAAGGTTAAGATGAGGTTTACAGTTAGGGTGAGGATGATGGTAAGGGTAAAGGTGAGGTTTAGGCTGAGGGTGAGGGTTACGATAAGGGTGAGGGTTAGGGTTAGGTTTAGGGTTAGGGTTAGCATTAGGGTGAGTGTTCGATTGAGGATTAGGGTTCGCATTAGTGTTAGCGTTTGGTTTAGGGTGAGGATGAGTGTTAGGGTTAGGGTGAGGATGAGGGTTAGAATTAGGGTTAGGGTGAGGGCTAGGGTGAGGGTGAGGGTTAGAGTTCGGGTTAGGGTTAAGATGAGGTTAAGGATTAGGGTGAGGGCTAGGGTTAGTGTGAGGGTTAGTGTTAGTTTTATGGTTAGTGTTAGGATGAGGGTAAGTGTTAGGGTGACGATTAATGTTATGGTGAGGGTTCTGGTTTGGGTGAGGATTAGGGTTAGGGTTAGGGTTATTGTTGGTGTCAGGGTTAGGGTGAGGGTTATTTTGAGTGTTAGTTTTAGGGTTACTGTGAGGTTTAGGGTGAGGATGATGATTAAGGTTAAGGTGAGGGCTAGGGTGAGGGTGAGGTATAGGGTTAGTTTTAGGGTGAGTTTTAGGTTTAGGGTGATGGTTAGAGTTAGTGTGAGCATTAGTGTCAGCGTTAGGGTTTGTTTTAGGGTGAGGATAAATGTTAGGGTGAAGATGAGGGTTAGGGTGAGGGTTATGGTTAGGGTGAGGGTTAGGGTTAGGGTTAGGGTTACTGTTAGGGTTAGGGTTAGGGTTAATGTTACGGTGAGGGTGAGGGTTAGGGTTAGGGTTAGGATTAGAATGAGGTTTAGGTTTAGGGTTAAGGTTAGAGTTAGGGTTAGGGTGAGGGTGAGGTTTAGGGTTAGAGTTAGGGATAGTGTTAGGGTTAGGGATAGGGTTAGGCTTAGGCTTAGGCTTAGGCTTAAGCTTAGGCCGAGCATGAGGGTGAGGGTTAGGGTTAGGGTTAGGGTGAGGGTTAGGGTTAGGGTTAGGGAGAGGTTTAGGATGAGGTTTAGGGTTAGGATTAGGTTTAGGGTGAAGACTAGGGTGAGGGTTAGGTTGAGGTTTAGGGATAGGTTTAGGTTTAGGATTTGGGTTAATGTGAGGGTGAGTGTGAGGGTTAGGTTGAGGCTTAGGTTTAGGGTGAGGGTTAGTGTTAGGGTTTGTGTTAGGGTGAGGGTGAGGCTGAGGATTAGGGTTAGGCTTAGGGTTAGATTTAGGGTTGGGTTTAGGTTTAATGTTAGTGTTAGGGTTAGGGTTACCTTGAAGGTTAGGGTTAGGGTTAGGGTTAGGCTGAGGGTGAGGGTGGGTGTGAGGATTAGGGTTATGGTTAGGTTTAGGGTTATTGTTAGTGTTGTGGTTAGGGTTGAGTTTGCAGTGATGGTGAGGCTGAGGCTGAGGGTTATGGTTAGGGTTAGGATTAAGGTTAGGGTTAGTGTTATTGTTAGGGTTAGGGTTAGAGTTACAGTGAGGTTGAGATTGAGGATGAGGGTAAGGTTTAGGGTGAGGTTTAGGGTTAGGGATAGGGTTAGGGTTAGGGTTAGGGTGAGGGTGAGGTTTAGTGTTAGAGTTAGTGTTAGGGTGATGTTTAGGGTGAGGTTTAGGGTTAGGGTTAGTGTTAGGGTTAGGGTGAGGGTGAGGGTTAGGTTGAGGTTTAGGGATAGGGTTAGGTTTAGGATTAGGGTTCGGGTGACCGTGAGTATGAGGGTCAGGCTGAGGCTTAGGTTTAGGCTTAGGGTTAGGCTGAGGGTGAGGGAGGGGGTGAGGATTAGGGTTAGGGTAATGTTTAGGGTTAGGGTTAGTGTTATTGTTAGGCTTAGGTTTCCAGTTATGGTGAAGGTGAAGGTGCAGGAGAGGGTTAGGTTTAGGATTAGGGTTGGGTTTAGTGTTAGGGTTAGGGTGAGTTTGAGGTTTAGGGTTAGATATACGTTAGGGCGAAGGTTAGGGTTAGGGTTAGTGTTAGGGTTAGGGTGAGGGTGAGGTTTAGGGTTAGATATAGGATTAGGGGGAGGGTTAGGGTTAGGGTTAGGGTTAGGGTTAGGTTTATGGTTAGGTTGAGGTTTAGAGTTAGGGATAGGGTTAGAGTTAGAGTTATTGTGAGGGTGGGTGTTAGGGTTACGGTTAGTGTTAGGGTTAGCGTGAAGTTTAGGGTTAGTGTTAGAGTTAGGGGTATGGTGAGGGTTAGGGTGAGGGTGAGGTTAAGGCTTAGTGTTAGAATTAGGATTAGTGTAAGGGTTAGGTTGAGTTTGAGGGTTAGGGTTAGGGTTAGGCTTAGAGTTAGGCTGAGCATGAGGTTGAGAGTGAGATTTAGGGTTAGGTATAGGGTGAGTTTTAGTGTTAGGGTTAGGGTTAGAGTTCAGGTTAGGTTGAGGGTGAGGTTTAAGGGTATGGTTAGGGTCAAGGTGAGGATTAGGGTTAGGGTGAGGTTTAGGGTGTGGGTGACGGTTGGGGTAAAGGTGAGGTTTAGGCTGAAGGTGAGGGTTATGGTAAGGGTGAGGGTTAGGTTTAGGGTGAGGGTTAGATTTACGGTTAGCATGAGGGTGAGGGTGAGATTGAGGATTAGTATTATGGTTAGGGTGAGGTTTAGGGTGAGGATGAGGGTTAGGGTTAGGGTGAGGGCTAGGGTGACAGTGAGGGTGATGGTTAGATTGAGGATTAGTTTTAGGGTTAGTGTGAGTTTTAAGTTGAGGATGAGTTTTAGGGTTAGGTTTAGGGTTATGATTAATATTAGGGTTAGGCTTAAGGTGAGGGTTAGGGTGAGGGTGAGGTTCAGGGTTAGTGTTTGGATTAGGATTATGTTTAGGGTTAGGATGAGTGTGAGGGTTAGTGTTAGGTTTAGGTTTAGGCTTAGTGTTTGGCTGAGGGTGAGGGTGAGGGTGAGGGTTAGGATTAGGGTGAGTGTTAGGGTTAGGGTTAAGGTGAGAGTTGGGGTTCGGGTTAAGTTTAGGGTTAGGTTGAGGGTTAGGGTAAGGGTTACAGTGAGGGTGAGGGTTAGGGTTAGGTTGAGGGTTAGGGTTAGTGTTAGTGTTAGGGTTAGGGTTAGGATGAGGGTTAGGGTTTGGATTAGGGTTAGGGTGAGGGCTAGGGTGAGGGTGAGGTTTAGGGTTAGGGTTAGGGTGAGGTTTAGGTTTAGGTTTAGGGTTAAGATTAGTGTTAGAGTGAGGGTTCGATTGAGCATTAGGGTTCAGGTTAGGGTTAGTGTTAGGTTTAGAGTGAGCATGAGGGTTAGGGTTAGGGTGAGGTTGAGGTTTAGAATTAGGTGTATGGTGAGTGCTAGGGTGACGGTTAAGATGAGGGTGAGGGTGGGGGTGAGGATTAGGGTTAGGGTTATTGTGAGGGTAAGGGTGAGTTTTAGGGTTATAATTAGGTTGTGGGGGAGGGTTTGGGTGAGGTTTAAGGTTAGGGTTAGTGTTAGGTTTAGGGTGAGAGTGAGGGTTAGTTTGAGGTTTAGGGATAGGGTTAGGTTTAGGATTAGTGTAAGGTGAGCATGAGTATGAGGGTTGGGGTTAGGGTTAGGGTTAGGGTTAGGGTTAGGCTGAGGGTGAGGGTGAGCTTGCGGGTGAGTGTGAGGTATAGGGTTAAGTTTATGGTTAGGCTTAGGTTTATGCTTAGGATTAGGCTGAGAAAGGGTGAGTGTGAGGTTTAGGGTTAGGGTGAGGGTTAGGGTTAGGTTTATGGGGAGGGTTAGGATGAAGGTTAGGGTTAGGATTAGTGTTAGTGTGAGGGCTAGGGTGAGGGTTATGTTTATGGTTAGGGTTAGGGTGAGGTTTAGGTTTATGCTTAGGGTTAGGGTTAGGGTTTGGTTGAGGTTTAGAGTTAGAGTTAGTGTTAGGGTGAGGGTGAGGTTTAGGGTTAGAGTTAGGTTTAGGGTGAGGGTTAGGCTGAGGGTTAGGTTTAGGGTTAGTGTTAGGGTTAGGTTTAGAGTTAGTGTTAGGGAGAGGGTTTGTGTTAGGGTTAGGGTTAGGGATAGGATTATTGTTAAGGTAATGGTGAGTGTGTTTTTTAGGGTTAGGTTTAGGGTTCGGCTTAGGGGTAGGGTGAGTGTGAGGTTGAGGGTAAGGGTTAAGGTTAGGTTGAGGTTTCTGCTTCCGGTTAAGTGGAGGGTTAGGATGAGGGTTAGGGTTAGGATTAGGGTTAAGTTAAGGACTAGGGTGAGGGTGAGGTTTAGGGTGAGTTTTAGCTTTAAGGTTAGGGTTCAGGATAGGGTGAGGTTGAGGTTTAGGGTTAGAGTTAGGGTCAGCGTGAGGCTGAGTTTGAGGGTTAGGTTTTGGGTTAGTGTTAGGGTTAGAGTTAGGGTTAGGGTGAGGGTTAGGATGGGGGTGGGGTTAGGGTTAGGGTTAGGTTTAGGGTTGAGGTTTAGGGTTAGGGTTAGGGTTAAGGTGAGGTTGAGTGTTATGGTTAGGGTGATCGTTAGGGTTTAAGGGTTGGGGTGAGAGTTAAGGTGAGTATTAGGTTTAGGTTTGGGATTAGGGCTAGGGTGAGGGCTAGGGTGAGCCTGAGGGTTAGGTTTAGCATTAGGGTGAGGTTTATGGTTAGGGTTAATTTTAGAGTTAGGGTGAGTGTTAGGGTTAGGGTTATGGTGAGGGTGAGAGATAGGGTTAGAGTGAAGGTTAGGGTTAGGGTTAGGGTGAGTTTTAGTGTTAGGTCTAGGGTTAGAATTAGATTTAGGGTGAGGGTGAGGTTTAAGGTTAGAGTTATGGTTTGGGTGAGGTTTAGCGTGAGGGTTAGGGTTAGGGTTAGGGTTAGGGTGAGGGTTTGGTAAGGGTTAGGGTTACGGTGAGGGTGAGGTTTAGGGATAGGGTTAGGGTAAGTTTTAGTGTTATTGTTAGGGTTAGTGTTAGATTTACAGTGAGGGGGAGGGGGAGGGGGAGGTTTAAGGATAGAGTGAGGTTTAGGGTTATGTTTAGGGTTAGAGTTAGGGTTAGGGTGAGGGTTATGGTGAGGGTTAAGGTTAGGGTTTGGGTAAGGGTTAAGGTGAGGGATAGGATGAGGGTTAAGTTAAAGTTTTGGGTGAGATTTAAGGTTCGGGTTACAGTGAGGGTGAGGGTTAGGGTTAGTTTGAGTGTTAAGGATAGTATTAGGTTTAGGGTGAGGGTTAGGGTTAGGGCTAGGATGAATGTTAGGTTTAGGATTAGGGTTAGGATTAGGGTTAGGGTGAGTGCCAGGGAGAGGGTGAGGATTAGGGTTAGTGTTCAGTTGAGGTTTAGGGTTAGGTTTAGGGTGAGGTTGAGGGTTAGGCTGAGGGTTAGGGTTATGGTGAGGGTGTAGGTTAAGGTTAGGGTGAGGGTTAGGGATAGGATGAGGGTTAGGGTGAGGGTGAAGTTTAGAATTAGGGTTAGAGTTAGGATTATTGTTAGTGTTATGGTTATGGTTATGTTTGCAGTGAGGGTGAGGCTGAGGGTGAGGGTTAGGGATAGGATTAGTGTTAGGGTTAGGTTTAGGGTTAGGATTAGTGTTATTGTTAGGGTTAGGGTTAGAGTTACCGTGAGGGTGAGAGTGAGGGTAAGGGTGAGGTTTAGGGTTAGGGTTAGGGTGAGGTTTAGGGTTAGGGTTAGGATTAGGGTTAGGGTGAGTGTGAGGTTTAGGGTTAGAGTTACGGTTAGGGGGAGGTTTAGGGTGAGGATTAGTGTTAGGGTTAGTGTTTGGATTAGGGTTAGGGTGAGGTTTAAGTTGAGGTGTAGGGTTAGGGTTACAGTTAAGGTTAGGATGAGGTTTAGGGTGAGCCTGAGTGTGAGGGTTCCTGTTAGGGTTAGTCTTAGGCTTAGGGTGAGGTTTGGGGTGACGATTAGGTTTTGGGTGATGGTTAGGGTTACGGTTAGGTTGAGGGTTAGGATGAGGTTTAGGCTTAGAATTAGGGTTAGAGTGAGGGCTTGGGTGAGGTTTAGGCTTAGGTTTAGATATAGGCTTAGGCTTAGAGTTAATCTGAATGTGAGGTTGAGTGTGAGGGTTAGGTTTGGGTGATGGTTAGGTTTAAGTTTAGGGTGAGGGTTCTAGTGAGGTTTAGGTTTAAGGTGAGGGTGATGGTAAGCATAAAGGTGAGGGTTAGGCTGAGGGTGAGGGTTAAGATAAGGGTAAGGGTTAGGGTTAGCGTGAGCTTTAGGTTAAGGGTTATGGTTAGGGTAGGGTGAGGGTGAGGGTTAGATTGAGTATTAGGGTTAGGGTTAGTATGAGGTTTAGTGTGAGGATGAGGGTTAGGTTTAGGGTGAGGGTTAGGCGTAGAATTAGGGTTAGGGTGAGGTCTAGGGTGAGCTTGAAGTTTAGGGTTAGGGTTAGGGTTAGGGTGAGGTTTAGGTTTAGGTTGAGGGTTAAGATTAGTGTGAGGGTTAGTGTTATGGTTAGGGTTAGTGTAAGGGTGAGGGTAAGTGTTAGGGTGAGGGTGAGGGTTAGGGTTAGGGTTCTTTTTAGGGTTTGGGTTAGGGTTACC
This sequence comes from Dipodomys merriami, assembly GCF_024711535.1. Taxonomy (NCBI): domain Eukaryota; kingdom Metazoa; phylum Chordata; class Mammalia; order Rodentia; family Heteromyidae; genus Dipodomys; species Dipodomys merriami. The sequence goes on along the minus strand of NW_027206468.1, from coordinate 4,616,641 downwards.
CTTACAGTGAGGGTGAGGGTTAGGGTTAGGTTTAGGGTGAGGTTTAGGGTTAGGGTTAAGGTTAGAGTTTGGGTTAGGGTTTGGATTAGGGTTAGGGTGAAGGCTAGGTTGATGGTGAGGGTTAGGATTAGGGTTAGGGTTAGGATTACGGTGAGGGTGAGGGTGTATGTGTGGCTTAGGGTTAGGTTTAGGGTTAAGCTTAGGTTTAGGCTAAGGGTGAGGTTGAGTGTGAGTGTTAGGGTTAGGTGAGGGTTAGGTTTAAGGTTAGGGTGAGGTTTAGGATGAGGCTTAGGGTTAGGATGAAGGTTAGGATTAGTATTAGTGTTTGGATGAGGGCTAGGTTCAGGGTGAGGGTTAGGGTGAGGGTTATATTGAGGTTTAGGTTTCAGGTTAGGTTTAGGGTTAGGGTTAGAGTTATGGTGAGGGTCAGGTGTAGGGTTAGGTTGAGGGATAGAATTAGGTTTAGGGTTAGGGTAAGGGTTAAGTTTAGGGTTAGGGTGAGGGTTAGTATGAGGGTTAGGGATACAATTATGGTTAAAGTGATGGCTAGAGTGAGTGTGAGGGTAAGTGTTAGGGTTAGGGTGAGGTTTAGGGTTAGGGGTAGGGCTAGGTTTAGGGTGACGGTTAGGGTTCAGGTTAGGGTTAGGCTTAGGGTGAAGGTTAGGGTGAGGGTTATGTTTCAGGTTAGGGTTAGGGTGAGGGTGAGTTTTAGGGTTAGAGTTAGGGTTAGGGTGAGGGATAGCGTGAGGTTTAGGTTTACGGTTAGTGTTAGGGTTACGGTTAGGGTGAGGGTTAGTGTTAGGGTGAAGGTTAGGTTTAGGGTTAGGATTAGGATTAGGGTTAGGGTGAGTGTGAGTGTGAGGGTTAGGGTTAGGGTTAGTGTTAGGCTTAGAGTAAGGCTGAGCATGAATTTGAGGGTGAGGGTTACGGTGAGACTGAGGTTTATGGTTAGAGTTAGTGTTAAAGTGAGGGTTAATGTGATTGTTAATGTTAGGGTTAGGGTTGGGGTAGGGTTAGAGTGAGGGTTAGGGTGAGGGTTAGTGTTAGGGATAGGGTTAGGTTTAGAATTAGGGTTTTGGTGAGGGTGAGGATGAGGGTGAGGGTTAGGGTTAGGTTTCGGTTTAGGGTTAGCGTTTGGGTGAGAGTTAGGGTTCGGGTTAAGTTTAGGGTTAGGGTTCGGGTTAGGGTTAGGGTTATTGTGAGGGTGAGGGTTAGAGTTAGGGTGAGGGTAATGGTTAGGATTAGGGTTAGGGTGAGGATTAGGGTTAGGGTTAGAGTAAGAGTTAGGATGAGGATTAGGATTAGGATTATGGTTAGGGTGAGGTCTAGGGTAAGGGTGAGGGTTAGGGTTAGTGTTAGGGTGAGGTTTAGCGTTTGTGTGAGGTTTAGGGTGAGGGTTAGGATGAGGGTTAGGGTTACGGTGAGGGTTAGGTTTAGGGTTAAGGTGAGGGTTAGGGTTAGGATTAGTGTTAGGGCGAGAGTGAGGTTTAGGATTAGGGTTAGGGTTAGGATTATTGTTATTGTTATGATTATGGTGACCTTTGCTGAGAGGGGGAGGCTGAGGGTGAGATGTTAGGGATGGGATTAGGGTTAAGGTTAGGTTTAGGGTTAGGATTAGTGTTATTGTTAGGGTTAAGGTTAGAGTTACATTGAGAGTGAAGGTGAGGGTAAGGGTAAGGGTTAGGGTTAGTATTAGGGTTAGGTTTAGGTTGAGGGTGAGTGTGAGGGTTAGGGTTAGTGTTAGGGTTAGGCTTAGGGTTAGGGTGAGTGTTAGGATTAGGGTTTGGTTTAGGGTGATGGTGAGGTTTAGGGTTAGGGTGAGGGTGAGGGTGAGGGTTAGGGTTAGGGTTATTGTGAGTGTTAGGGTTACAGTGAGGGTTATGTTTAGGGTGAGTGGTACGGTTAGGGTTAGGGTTAGGGTGAGGTCTCGGTAAGGGTCAGGGTTAGGGTTAGTGTGAGGGCTAGGGTGAGGTTGAGTGTTAGGGTTAACATTACGTTGAGGTTAATGTTTGGTTTAGGCTTAGGGTTAGGGTGAGTGTTAGGGTGAGGGTTACATTGAGGGTGAGGCTTAGGGTTAGGGTGAGGGTTAGGGTTAGGGTTAGGATGAGGGTGATGGGCAGATTAAGGTTAGGGTCAGGGTTATTGTTATGGTTATGGTTAGGATTAAGTTTACAGTGAGGGCTAGGTTGAGGTTGAGGTTAGGGTTAGGGTTAGGGTGAGGGTTAGTTTAGGGTTAGGGTTAAGGTGAGGGTGAGCGTGAGGTATAGGCTTAGGCTTAGTGTTAGTCTGAGTGTGAGGTTGAGGGTGAGGGTTAGGGTTCTGGTGATGGTTAAGTTTACGTTTAGGGTGAGGGTTAGAATGAGGGTTAGGGTTAGGGTGAGTGTGATGGTAAGTGTAAAGGTGAGGGTTAGGCTGATCATGAGGGTTAAGATAAGGGTAAGCGTTAGGGTTAGTGTGAGGTTTAGGGTGAGGATGAGGGTTAGGTTTAGGGTGAGGTTTAGGTTTAGAATTACGTTTAGGGTGAGGGCTAGGGTGAGCGTGAGGATTAGGTTTGGGTTTAGGGTGAGGTTGAGGTTTAGGTTAAGGTTGAGGGTTAAGATTAGTCTGAGGGTTAGTATTATGGTTAGGGTTAGTGTAAGGGTGAGGGTAAGTGTTAGGGTGATGGTTGGATTTAGGGTTAGGGTCATTGTTATGGTTAGGTTTATGGTTACACTTACAGTGAGGGTGAGGGTTAGGGTTAGTTTTAGGGTTAGGGTTACAGTTAGACTTTGGGTTAGGGCTAGGATTAGGCTTAGGGTGAATGCTAGAGTGACAGTGAGTGTTTGGGTTAGTGTTAGGGTTAGGATTTGGTTGAGAGTGAGGGTGAGTGTGTGGGGTAGGATTAGGTTTAGGGTTAGGCTTAGGGTTAGGCTAAGGGTTAGTTTGAGGGGGAGGGTTATGTTTAGGGTGAGGGTTAGGTTTAGGGTTAGGGTGAGGGCTAGCGTGAGGGTGAGGCTTAGGGTTCTGGTTAGGGTGAGGTTTATTGTTAGGTTTAGGTTTAGGGATAGATTGAGGTTTAGGGTTAGTGTTATGGTGACGGTTAGGTTTAGGGTTAGCTTGAGGGTTGGATTAGGGCTGGTTTAGGTTGAGTGTTAGGGTTAGGGATTTGTTAAGAGTTATCATGAGGGATAGGGTTAGGATTAGCGTTAGGATGAGGGCTAGGGTGAGAGTGAGGGTTAGGGTTAAGGTAATGGTTAGGTTTAGGTTTTGGGTTAGGTGTAGGGTGAGGGTTAGGGTTAGGGTTATGGTGAGGGTGAGGTTTAGGGTTAGGTAGAGGGATAGGATTAGGGCTAGGTTTAGGGTGAGGGTTAGGGTTAGGGTTAGGGTGAGGTTTAGCATGAGGGCTAGGGTAAGGGTTAGATTTAGGGTGAGGGTTTGGTTTATGGTGAGGGTGTGGGTTAGGTTTGGATTGAGGGTTATTGTGAGGACTAAGTTGAGGGTTAGGTTTAGGTTTAGGGTGAGGGTTAGTTTGAGATTTAGGTTTAGGTTTAGGGTTAGGGTTAGGATTAGGGTTAGTGTGAGGGTGAGTGTAAGAGTTTAGGGTTAGGTTTATCCTTAGGCTTAGGGTTAGGCTGAGGGTGAGGTTGGGGATGAGGCTTAGGTTTAGAGTGATGGTTCCGGTTATGGTTAGGTTGAGTGTTATGATGAGGGTTGGGGTTAGGATTAGGGTTAGGGTGAGGGCTAGGCTAGGTTGAGTGTGAGGTTTAGGGTTAGGTTTAGGTTTAGGATTAGGGTTAGGCTGAGGCTTAAGGTGAGGGTGAGGGTTACGGTTAGAGTGATGGTTAGTGTTAGAGTATGGGTGAGGGTTAGGATGAGGGTTAGAATTAGGGTGAGGGTAAGGATGAGGGTGACAGTAAGAGCAAAGGTGAAGGTTTGGCTGAGGGTGAGGGGTATGGTAAGGGTGAGGGTGAGAGTTAGAGTTAGGGTGAGTGTGAGGGTTAGATTGAGGATTAGTGTTAGGGTTTTTGTGAGGTTTAGGGTGAGGATGAGGGTTAGGGTTAGGGTGAGGGATAGGTTGAAGTTGAGGGTTAGGGTTAGGGTTAGGGTGAGGTTTACGTTTAGGGTGATGGTTAGCGTTAGTGTGAGGGTTAGCGTTAGCGTTAGTGTTAGTGTTAGGGTTAGCGTAAGTGTTAGGGTAAAGTATTGGTTTAGGGTGAGGTTTAGGATTAGGGTTAGGGTTTTGGTTATGGTGAAGGTGAGGTTTAGGGTTAGAGTTAAGCTTATGGTGAGAGTTAGGGTTAGGGTTAGGGTTACGTTACTGTTAGGGTTAGGGTTAAGGTGAGGTTTATTGTGGGGGTGAGGGTTAGTGTTAGGTTTAGGATTAGCATTAGGGTTAAGGTGAGGGTGAGTGTGAGTGTTAGGGTTAGGGTTAGGATTAGGATTAGAGTTAGGGTGAGTGTGAGGGTTACGGTTACGGTGAGTGTTGGGGTTAGGGTTACTGTGAGGGTTAGGGTGAGGGTTAATCTTAGACTTAGGGTTTGAGTGTGGTCTAGGGTGAGGGTGAGTTTTAGGGTTAGGGTTGTGGTGAGTGTTAGGGTGAGGGTTAGGTTAGTGTTAGGTTTAGGGTTGGGATTAGGGTTAGGCGAAATTTTAGGCTGACGGTGAGGTTGAGGGTGAGGATTAAGGTTAGGGTTAGGGTGAGGTTTAGTGTTAGGGATAGGGTTAGTGTTAGTCTTACGGTTAAGTTGAGAGTTAGGGGGAGGTTTAGGTTTAGGGTGAGACTTAGGGTTAGCATTAGGGTTAGGGTGAAGGTGAGGTTTAGGGATAAATTAGGGTTGGGTGAAGCTGAGGGTGAGGGTTAATGTTAGGGTTAGTGTTAGGGTTAGGGTTAGGGTGAGGGTGAGGATTAGGGTTAGGGTTAGGATTAGGATTAGGATTAGCGTTAGGGTTAGTGTGAGGGTTAGTGTTAGGTTTAGCCTTAGGTTTAGGCTGAATGTGAGGGTGAGCGTTAGGGTTAGGTTTAGGTTGAGGGTTAGGTTTAGGGTTAGGGTGAGGTTTAGTGTTAGGGTTAGGTTTTGAATTAGGGTTAGGGTGAGGGTGAAATTTAACGGTACATTTAGGGATAGGGTGAGGGATACGGTGAGGGTTAGGTTTAGGGTGAGGGTTAGGGTGGGGGTGATGGTAAGGATAAACATGTGGGTTAGGCTGAAGGTGAGAGTTACTCTAAGGGTGAGGGTTAGGGTTAGGGTTAGGGTTAATGTTATGTTTATGGTTAGGGTTAAGGTTATGGTGAGTGTGAGTGTGAAGTTTAGGGTTAGGGTTATGGTTAGGCTTAACGTGAGGGTGAGGTTTAGGGTTAGGGTTATGGGGATGGTTAGGATGAGGGTTAGGATTAGGATTAGTGTTAGGGTGAGCGCTAGAGTGAGGGTGAGGTTTAGGGTTAGGTTTATGGTGAGGTTTAGGGTTAGGGTTAGGGTTAGGGTTAGGGTGAGGTTGAGATTTTGGGGTTAGAGTTAGGGTTAGGTTGAGCTTGAGGGCGAGGGTTAGGTTTAGGGTTAGTGTTAGGGTGAGGGTTAGTTTGAGGGTTAGTGTGAGGGTGAGGGTTAGGGTTAGGTTTAGTTTTAGGATTAGGATTAGGGTTAGCGTTAGGGTTAGTGTCAGGGTTAGGGTTAGGATTAGGGTTAGGGTGAGTGTGAGTGTTACGATTAGGGTTAGGTTTAGGGTTAGGGTTAGGTTTAGGGTTAGGATTAGTGTTATTGTTAGTGTTAGGGTTAGAGTTACAGTGAAGTTGAGGGTGAGGGTGAGGGTTAGAGTTTGGGTTAGGTTGAGGTTTAGTGTTAGGGTTAGGATTAGGGTTAGGGTGAGGGTGAGGTTTAGGGTTAGATTTAGGGTTAGAGGGAGGGTTATTTCCTGGGTTAGGGTTAGGATTAGTGTTAGGGTTAAGTTTAGGGTGAGGGTTAGGTTGAGGTTAAGGGTTAGGGTTAGGGTTAGGATTAGGGTTAGGGTGAAGGTGAGTGTGAGGGTTAGGCTTAGGGTTAGGTTTACGATTAGGGTTAGGCTGAGGATGAGGGTGGGGGTGAGGATTAGTGTTTTGATGATGGTTAGGGTTAGGGTTAGGTTGAGGGTTAGGATGATGTTTAGGGTTAGGATTAGGTGTAGCTTTAGAACGAGGGTGAGGCTGAGGGTTAGGGTAAGTGTTAGGCTTAGGCTTAGGGTGAGGCTGAGCGTGAGGTTGAGGTTGAGGGTTAGGGTTAGGGTGATGTTTAGGTTTACGGTTAGGGTGAGGGTTAGGGTGAGGTTTAGAGTTAGGCGTAGGGTTATGGTGAGCATGATGGTAATGATAAAGGTGTGGTTTAGGCTGAGGGTGAGGGTTAAAATAAGTGTGAGTGTTAGCGTTAGGTTCAGGATTAGGGTAAAGGTTAGGGTTAGGGTTCGGGTGAGGGTTAAATTGAGGATTAGGGTTAGGCTTAGTGTGAGTTTTAGGGTGATGATGAGTGTTAGGGTTAGTGTGAGGCTGAGGGTTAGAATTAGGGTTAGGGTGAGGGCTAGGATGAGGGTGAGGGTTAGGGTTAGTTTTAGGGTTAGGGGTGAGATTTAGGATTAGGGTGAGTGTTAGGGTTAGTGTGGGGGTGAGTGTTAGGTTTAGGTTTAGTGTTAGGGTGAGGGTAAGTGTTATGTTGGGGGTTAGGGTGAGGGTGAGGTTTATGGTTTGGGTTAGGGTTAGGTTTTGGTTTAGATTGAGTGTGGGAGTGAGGTTTAGTGTTAGATATAGTGTTAGGGGGAAGGTTAGGGGGAGGGTTAGTGTTAGGGTTAGTGTTAGTGTTAGGGTGAGGGTTAGGTTTAGGTTGATGTTTAGAGTTAGGGTTAGGGTTAGTGTGAGGGTTAGTGTTAGGGTTAGGGTTAGTGTTAGGGTGAGGGTAAGTGTTAGGGTGAGGGTTTGGGTTAGGGTGAGTGTTATGGTTAGGTTGAGGTTAGGATTTGTTTTAGGGTTTTTGTTAGTGTTAGCTTTAGGGTTATAGTTATGGTGAGCTTGAGGGTGAGGGTGAGGGTTAGGGTTAGGTTGAGGGTTGGGTTGAGGTTAAGATTTAGGGTTATGGTTGGGGTTGGGATTAGGTTTAGGGTGAGGGTAAGTGTGAGGGTTAGGGTTAGCCTTAGGCTTTTTGATAGGCTGAGGGTGAGAGTGGGGGTGAGGTTTAGGGTTAGAGTGATGGTTAGGGTTAGGGTTAGGGTGAGGGTTTGGGTTAGGATTAGGGTTAGGGTAAGGGCTAGGGTGAGGGTGAGTGTTAGGGTAAGGGTTAGGCTTAGTCTTAGGGTTAGGCTGAGCGTGAAGTTGTGGGTGAGGGTTACGGTTAGGGTTAGGGTGAGGGTTAGCGTTTGGGTTAGTTTTAGAATTTGGTTTAGTGTGAGGGTGAGGTTTAGGATTAGAGTTAGGGTTAGGGTGAGGTTTAGGTTGAAGGTTAGGGTTAGGGTTAGTGTTAGGGTTGGGGTAGTGTGAGAGTTAGTGGGAGGGTTAGGGTTAGGGATAGGTTTAGGATTAGGGTTAGGGTGAGGGTGAATATGTGTGCTAGGGTTAGGTTTAGTGTTAGGCTTAGGGTTATGCTGAGGATGAGGTTGAGGGTTAGGGTTAGGGTGAGGGTGAGTGTATGTGTTAGGGTTAGGTTTAGGGTTAGGCTTAGGGTTAGGCTGAGGATGAGGTTGAGGGTGAGGGTTAGGGTTAGGGTGAGGGTTAGGGTTAGGTTTAGGGGGACGGTTAGGATGATGGTAAGGGTTAGGATTAGGGTAGGGTGAGGGCTGGGGTGAAGTTGAGGTGCAGGTTTAGGGTTAAGGTGAGGTTTAGGTTTAGGGTTCGGGTTAGGGTTTGGGTGAAGTTTAGCTTTAGAATTAGGATAACCGTGAGGCTGAGAGTGAGGGTTAGGCTTATTGTTAAGGTTAGGATTAGGGTTAGGGTTAGGGCGAGTTTGAGGGTTAGGGTTAGGTTTAGGCTTAGGCTTAGGCTGAGGGTGAGGGTTTGGGTGAGGGTTAGGGTTAGGGTGAGGGTTAGGTTTAGGGATAGGGTGAGATTTAGGCTTCGGGTTAAGTTTAGGGTTAGTGTGAGGGTTAGGGTAAGGGTTAGAGTGAGGGTGAGGGTGAGGGTTAGGTTGAGCGATAGGGTTAGGGTTAGAGTTAGGGTGATGTTGAGGGTGAGAGTAAGGGTTATTGTTAGGGTTAGGGTGAGGATGAGTGTTAGGGTTAGGATTAGGGTCAGGGTGAGGGCAAGGGTGAGGGTGAGGTTTAGGGTTAGGTTTGGGGTGAGGTTTATGGTTAGGGTTAGGGTGAGGGTGAGGTTTAGCGTTAGAGTTAGTGTTAGGGTGAGGCTGATTGTGAGTGTTAGGGTTAATGTTAGTGTTAGAGTTAGGTTTAGGGTGTGTGTTAGTGTGAGGGTGTGGGTTAGGGTTAGTGTAGGGTTCGGCTTAGGGTTAGGCTAAGGGTGAGGGTGAGGGTGAGGTTTAGTGTTAGGGTGAGGGTTAGGGTTAGGGTTAGGGTGAGAGTTTGGGTTCGGGTTCAGTTTATGGTTAGGGTGACGGTTAGGGTTAGGGTTACGGTGAGCGTGAGGGTTAGGGTTAGGTTGAGGGTTACGGTTAGATTTATGGAGAGGGTTAGGAGGAGAATTAGGGTTTGGATTCGGGTTAGGGTGATGGCCAGGATGAGGGTTAGGTTTAGTGTTAGGGTGAGGTTTAGGGTTAGGGTTAGGTTGAGTGTGAGGGTTTGGATGAGGGTTAAGTTTACTGTGAGCCTGAAGGTTAGGGTTAGGGTGAGGATTAGGGTTAGGGTGAGAGTGAGTGTTAGGATTAGGGTTAGGTTTAGGGTTAGGGTTAGGTTTAGGGTTAGGATTAATGTTATTGTTATGGTTTGGGTTAGCGTTAAGGTGAGGGAGAGGGTGAGGTTGAGGGTGAGGGTTAGGGTTAGGTTTAGGGTTAGCTGTAGGATTAGGGTTAGGGTGAGGGTAAGGTTTAGGGTTAGATTTGGGTTAGGGTGAGGGTTAGTTCGTAGTTTATGGTTAGGGTTATTGTTAGGTTTAAGGTTAGGGTGAGCGTTAGGTTTAGGTAATGGGTTAGGGTTAGGGTTAGGGTTGGGTTTAGGGTTAGGGTGAGGGTGAATGTGAGGGTTAGGGTTAAGGTTAGGCTTAGGGTTAGACTGAAGCTGAGGGTGGGGTTAAGTGTTAGGGTTATGGTGATGATTAGGGTTAGGGTTAGGTTGAGGTTTAGGATGAGGGTTAGGTTTAGGATTAAGGTTAGGGTGAGGGCTAGGGTGAGGCTGAGTGTTAGGTTTAGGGTTTTGGTTAGGTTTACAGTTAGGGTGACAGTTAGGATGAGATTTAGGTTTAGGGGGAGGGTTAGGGTGAGGATGATGGTAAGGGTAAAGTGGAGGTTTAGGTTGAGGGTGAGGGTTAAAATAAGGTTGAGGGTTAGGGATAGGTTTAGGGTTCGGGTTAGGGTTAGGGTGAGGGTGAGGGTTAAATAAAGGATTAGGGTTAGGGTTAATTTGAGGTTTAGGGTGAGGAATTGGGATAGGGTTAGGTTGAGGGTGAGGGTTAGAATTAGGCTTAGGGTGAGGTCTAGGGTGAGGGTGAGGGTTAGGTTTAGAGTTAGGGTTAGGGTGAGGTTTAGGAGTAGGGTGAGGTTTAGGGTTAGTGTAAGGGTTAGTATTAGGGTTAGGGTTAATGTTAGGGTGAGAGTAAGTGTTAGGGTGAGGGTTAAGTTTAGGGTGAACGTTATGGTTAGAGTGAGGGTTAGGGTTAGGGTTATTGTTAGGGTTACGGTTAGGGTTACGTTTACAGTGAGGGTTAGTGTGAGGGTTAGGGATAGGGTTAGCAATACGCTTAGGTTTAGGGTGAGGTTTCGAGTTAGGGTTTAGGTTAGTGTGAGTGTGAGGCTGAGGATTAGTGTTAGGTTTAGGGTTAGGGTTAGGGTTTGCTTTAGGGTTAGGCTTAGGGTTAGAGTGCGGGTTACGATGAGGGTTAGGGATAGGGTTAGGGTTAGGCTTAGGTTTAGGCTGAGGGTGAGTGTGAGGGTTAGTTTAAGGGTTTGGGTTAGGGTGATGGAGGCTGAGGCTGAGTATTACCGTTAAGTTTATGGTTAGGCCTATGGTTAGGTTTAGGGTTAGGGCTAGGGTTAGGGTTAATGTGAGGGTTAGGGTTAGGGTTAGGGTTAGGATTAGGATTAGGGTGAGGATGAGGTTTAGGGTTAGAGTTAGGGTTAGGGTGAGGTTTAGGGTTAGGGTTAGTGTTAGGGTGAGGGTGAGGGTGAGGGTTAGTTTGAGGTTTAGGAATAGGGTTAGGTTTAGTACTAGGGATTGGGTGAGGTTGAGGGTGGGGGTGAGGATTAGGGTTAGTGTTAGGGTTAGGTAAGGTTTAGGCTGAGGGTGAGGGTGGGTGTGAGCATTAGGTTTAGGGTGATGGTTCGGGTTAGGGTTAGTGTTATTGTTGGGGTTAGGGTTAGAGTTACAGTGAGGGTGAAAATGCAGGTGAGGGTTAGTGTTAGGGTTAGGGTGGGGTTTAGTGTTAGGTTATGGGTTAGGGTGAGGGTGACGTTTAAGGTTTGAAATAGGTTTAGGGTGAGGGTTAAGGTGACTGTTAGGGATAGGGTTAGTGTTAGGGTTAGGGTGAGGGTGAGAGTTAGGTTGAGGTTTAGGGTTACGGTTAGTGTTAGTGTTAGCATTACGTTGAGAGTTAGGGGGAGGTTTAGGGTTATGGTTAGGTTTAGGGTTAGCATTAGCGTTAAGATGTGAGTGAGGTTTAGTATTAGAATTAGGTTTCAGGTAAGGCTGAGGGTGAGGGTTAGGTTTAGGGTTAGTGTTAGGGTAAGTGTTAGGGTGAGGGTTAAGGTGAGGGTGTGGGTTAGGTTTGGGGTTAGGATTAGGGTTAGAGTTAGGGTGAGTGTGAGGGTTAGGGTTAGGCTTAGGCTTAGCCTTAGGTTTAGGCTGACGGTGAGTGTGAGGTTTAGGGGTAGAGTTAGGGTTAGGGTGAGGGTTAGGTTGAGGATTAGGGTTAGGGTGAGGGTTAAGGTTAGGGTGAGGGTGAGGGTTAGTTTGAGATTTAGGGATAGGGTGAGGATTAGGACTAGGGATAGGGTGAGGTTGAGGGTGAGGGTTAGGCTTAGACTTAGGTTTAGGCTGAGGGTGAGGGTGGGGGTGAGGATTAGGGTTAGTGTTAGGGATAGGTTTAGGGTTAGGCTGAGGGTGAGGGTGGTGGTGAGAATTAGGTTTAGGGTGATGGTTCGGGTTAGGGTTAGTGTTATTGTTAGGGTTAGGGTTAGAGTTACAGTGTGGGTGAGAATGTGGTTGAGGGTTAGGTTTATGGTTAGGGTGGGGATTAGGGTTAGGGTAAGGGTTAGGGTGAGGGTGAGGTTTAAGTTTAGATGTAGGGTTAGGGGGAGGGTTAGGGTGAGGGTTAGGGATAGGTTTAGTGTTAGGTTGAGGGTTACGGTTACTGTGAGTTTGAGTGTGAGGGTTAGGTTAGGGTCAGGGTGAGGTTTAGGGTTTGCATTTGGGTTAGAGTGAGGGTTAGTGTGGAAGCGAGTTTTAGGGATAGAGTTAGGTTTAGGGTGAGTGTTAGGTTGAGGTTTAGGGTTAGGGTTATTGTTAGTGTTAGGGTTAGGTTGAGAGTTAGGGGGAGGGTTAGGGTTAGGGTTAGTGTTAGGTTAAGATGTGGGTGAGGTTTAGTGTTAGAATTAGGGTTAGTGTGAGGCTATGGTTGAGGATTAGGGTTAGGGTTAGGATTAGGGTTAGGGTGAGGGTGAGGGTTAGTTTTAGGGTTAAGATTAGCCTTATGTTTTGGCTGAGGGTGAGGGTGAGGGTGAGGGTTAGGTTTAGCGTGAGGGTTAGGTTTAGGGTGAGGGTGAGGTTTAGTGTTAGGTTTAGGGTTAGAGTTAGGGTTAGGGTGAGGGTGAGGTTTAGGGGCACAATTAGGGTTAGCGTGAGGGTTAGGGTTAGGGGAAGTGTGTGGGTGAAGGTTAGATTGAGGTTTAATTTTAATGTGAGGGCTAGGGTGAGGGTGAGTGTTAGGGTTTAGGTTATGGTGAGGTTTAGTGTTAGGGTTAGTGTTAGGGTGAGGGTAAGTGTTAGGGTGAGGGTTAGGTTTAGGGTTAGGCTGAGGGTGAGGGTGGGGGTGAGGATTAGGGTTAGGGTGATGTTTCATTTTAGGGTTAGTGTTATTGTTAGGGTTAGGGATAGAGTTACAGTGAGGGTGAGGGTGCGGGTGAGGGTTAGGTTTATGGTTAGGGTGGGGTTTAGGGTTAGGGTTAGGGTTAGGGTTATGGTGAGGATTCGGTTTAGGGTTAGATATAGGGTTAGGGAGAGGGTTAAGGTGAGGGTTAGGGATAGGGTTAGTGTTATGGTTAGGGTGAGGTTGAGGGTTAGGTTGAGGTTTAGGTTTAGGGATAGGGTTAGGTTTAGTGTGAGGGTTAGTGTTAGGGTTAGGGTTTGTGTTAGGGTGAGGGTTATGTTTCGGGTGAGGGTTAGGATTAGGGTTTGGGTTATTGTTAGGTTGAGGTTTTGGGTTATGGTTACTGTGAGGGTGACGGTGTTAGTGTTAGGGTGAGGTTTAGGTGTTGGATTAGGGTGAGGGTTAGGGTGAGGGTGAGGTTTAGGGATAGAGTTAGGGTTAGGTTGAGGGTTAGGTTGAGGTTTAGGTTTAGGGATATTGTTAGTGTTAGGGTTTGGTTTAGAGTCAGGGGGAGGGTTAGGTTTAGCGTTAGGGTTAGCATTAGGGTTAGGATGTGGGTGACGTTTAGTGTTAGAATTAGGGTTAGGGTGAGAGTGAGTGTTAGGTTTAGGGTTAGTGTTAGGGTTAGGGTGAGGGTAAGGGTTAGGGTGAGTGTGAGGGTTAGGTTTAGGTTTAGGATTAGGATTAGGGTTAGGGTGAGGGGTAGTGTTAAACTTAGGTTTAGGCTGAGAGTGAAGGTGAGGGTGAGGGTTAGGTTTAGGGTGAGGGTAAGTGTTAGGGTTAGGTTGAGGTTTAGTGTTAGGGTTTGGGTTAGAGTTAGGGTTAGGTTGAGGGTAAGGTTTAGGGATACAGTTAGGGTTACGGTGAGGGTTAGTTTGAGTGTTAGAGTTAGGGTGAGGGTTATGTTGGGGGTGACGGTAAGGGTTAACCTGAGGGTTAGGCTGAGGGTGAGTTTTACGGTAAGGGTGAGGGTTAGGGTTAGGGTGAGTGTTAGGGTTAGGGGAAGGTTGTGGGTGTGGGTTTGAATGAGGATTAGTGTTAGGGTGAGGGCTAGGGTGAGGGTGAGGGTTAGGGTTAGAGTTAGGGTGAGTTTTAGCGTTAGGGTGATGGTTTGGGTTAGTGTGATGGTTAGTGTTAGTGTTAGGGTTAGTGTTAGGGTGAGTGTAAGTTTAGGGTGAGGGTTAGTTTTAGGTTGAGGTTTATGATTAGGGTTACGGTGAACATGAGTGTTAGGGTTAGGTTAATGGTTAGGGTTAGGGTTAGGGTGAGGATTAGGTTTAGGTATAGGCTGAGGGTTATGAGGAGAATTAGGGTTTGGATTAGGGTTAGGGTGAGGGCTAGGGTGAGGGTTAGGGTTAGGGTTAGTGTTAGAGTGAGGTTTAGGCTTAGGGTTATGTTTAGGGTGAGGGTTTGGATGCGGGTTAAGGTTATGCTGATGGTGAGGTTTAGGGTTTGGGTGAGAGTTAGGATTAGGGTTAGGGTTAGGTTTAGGTTAGTTTTAGAATTAGTGTTATTGTTAGGGTTTGTGTTAGAGTTAAGATGAGCGTGAGGGTGAGGGTTAGGGTTAGGGTTATCGTGAGGTTTAGAGTTAGGGTAGGATTAGGGTTAGGGTGAGGGTGACTTTTAGGGTTAGATTTGGGTTAGGGGGAGGGTTAGTTCGTGGGTTGGAGTTAGTGTTCGTGTTAGGGTTAAGGTTAGTTTTAGGGTGAGGGTAAGTGTTAGGTTGAGGGTAAGTGTTAGGGTGAGGGTTAGCGTTAGGGTGAGGGTTATGTTTAGTGTGAGGGTTAGGGTTTGGGTTTAGGTTAGTGTGAGGGTTAGTGTTAGTGATAGGGTTACTGTTAGGGTTAGGTTTAAGGTTACGGTTACTGTGAGGGTGAGGGTGAGGGTTAGGTTTAGGGTGATGTTTAGGGTTTGGTTTAGGGTTAGAGTGAGGGTTAGGGTGAGGGTGAGGTTTAAGGTTTCGGTTGGGGTTAGAGTTAGGTTTAGGCTGAAGGAGAAGTTTAGGGTTATAGTTAGTGTTAGGGTGAGTGTTAGGTTGAGGTTTACGGTTAGGATTAGTGTTAGTGTTAGGGTTAGGTTGAGAGTTGGGGGGAGGGTTAGGGTTAGGGTTAGGTTTAGAGTTAGGGTTAGGAAGTGGGTGAGGTTTAGTGATAGATTTAGGGTTAGTTTGAGGCTGAGTGTGAGGATTACGTTTAGGGTTAGTGATAGAGTTAGGGTTAGGTTGAGGGTTAGCCTGAGGGTGAGGTTTATGGTTAGGTTTAGGATTAGGATTAGGGTTAGGGTTAGAGTGAGTATGAGTGTTAGGGTTAGGATTAGTGTTAGCCTTAGGTTTAGGCTGAGGGTGAGGGTGAGAATGAGGGTTAGCTTTAGGTTGAGGGTTAGGGTTGGGGTTAGGGTGAGGTTTAGTGTTAGGGTTAGGGTTAGAGATAGGGCTATGGTGAGGGTGAGGTTTAGGGGTAGAGTTAAGGTTAGGGTGAGGGTTAGGTTGAGGGTTAATGTTAGGTTGAGGGCTAGGTTGGGGGTGACGGTAAGGGTAAACCTGAGGGGTAGGCTGAGGTCGAGGTTTATGGTAAGGGTGAGGGTTAGGGTTAGGGTGAGGGTTAGGGTTAGGGGATGGGTGTGGTTGAGGGTTAGATTGAGGATTAGGGTTTGGGTGAGGGCTAGGGTGAGGGTGAGGGTTCAGGTTAGGGTTAGTGTGAGGGTTAGTGTTAGGGTTAGGGTTAGTGTTAGGGTGAGGTTAAGTGTTATGGTGAGGGTTAGGTTTAGGGTGAGTGTTATGGTTAGGGTTGTGGTGAGCTTGAGGGTTAGGGTTAGTTTGATGGTTAGGGTTAGGGTTAGGGTGAGGGTTAGGTTTAGGATTAGGCTGAGGCTTAGGAGGAACATTAGGGTTAGGATTAAGGTTAGGGTCAGGGCTAGGTTGAGGGTTAGTGTTAGGGTGAGGTTTAGGGTTAGGGTTAGGGTTAGGGAGAGGGTTAGGATGAAGGTTAAGGGTATGGTAAAGGTGAGGCTTAAGGTTTGGGTGAGGGTTTGGGTTAGGATTAGGGTTAGCCTGAGGGTGAGTGTGAGGATTAGGGTTATGGTTAGGGTTAGGGTTAGGTTTAGGGTTAAAAATAGTGTTATTGTTAGGGTTAGGGTTCTAGTTAAGGTGAGGGTGAGGGTGAGGTTGAGGGTGAGGGTTAAGATTATAATTACGGTGAGGTTTAGGGTTACAGGTAGGATGAGGGTTAGGGTGAGGGTGAGGTTTAGCGTTAGATTTCGGTTAGGGGGAGGGTTAGTTCGTGGGTTCGGTTTAGGGTTCGTGTTAGGGTTAAGGTTAGTGTTAGGTTGAGGGTAAGTTTTATTGTGAGGATATGGGTTAGGATGAGGGTTATGGTTAGGTTGAGGGTTAGGGTTAGGGTTCGTGTTAGTGTTAAGTTTAGTGTTAGCTTGGGGGTTAGGGTTAGGGTTAGAGTTAGGGTTAGGTTGAGGGTGAGGATTAAGGGTAGAGTTATCGTTAGAGTAATTGTTAGGGTTGGGGTGATGTTAAGGGTTAACGTGAGGGTTAGGGTGAGGGTGACGGTGACGGTGGGGTGAGGGTTAGGGTTAGTGTGAGGGTTAGGGTTAGGGGAAGGTTGTGGGTGAGGTTTAGATTGAGGATTAGTTTTAGGGTTAGTGTGAGGTTTAGGGTGAGGATGAGGGTTAGGGTTAGGGTTAGGGCTAGGGTGAGGGTGAGGGTTAGCTTTAGGTTTAGGTTGAGTTTTAGAGTTAGGGTGATGGTTACGGTTAGTGTGAGTGTTAGTGTTAGGGATAGGGTTAGTGTTAGGGTAATGGTAAGTGTTAGGTTGAGGGTTAGGTTTAGGGTTAGTGTTAGGGTGAGGGTAAGTAGTAGGGTGAGGGTTAGGGTTAGTTTTAGGCTTAGGCTTAGGCTTAGGTAGAGCATGAGGGTGAGGGTGAGGGTTAGGATCAGGGTGAGGGTTAGGTTGAGGATTAGGATGAGGTTTAGGGTTAGGATTAGGGTAAGGATGAGGGCTAAGTTGAGGGTTAGTGTGAGGGTTAGGGTTAGGTTTAGGATTAGGGTTAGGGTGAGGTTAAGGGTTAGGGTTAGGGTTAGAGTTAAGGTTAGAGAATGGGTGAGGGTTAGGGTTAGGGTTTGGGTGAGGATGAGGATTAGAATTAGGTTTAGGGTTAGGGTTAGGGTTACATTGAGGGTTAGGGTTAGGGTTAGGTTTAGGCTTCGGGTTAGGCTGGGGGTGAGGTTGGGGGTGAGGATTAGAGTTAGGGTTAGGGTTAGGCTTAATTTTAGGGTTATTGTTAGTGTTAAGGTTAGGGTTAAGTTTTTGGTGAGGCTGAGGCTGAGGGTGTGGGTTTTTGTTAGGGTTAGGGTAGGGTTAGTTTTAGGGTTAGGGTTAGTATTATTTTTAGGGTTAGGCTTAGAGTTACGGTGAGGTTGAGGGTGAGGGTGAGGGTTAGGGTTAGGGTGAGGTTTAGGGTTAGGGTTAGGGTTAAGGTTAGAATCAGGGTTAGGGTGAGGGTAAGTCTGAGGGTTAGGGTGAGGGTTAGGCTTAGGCTTATGGTTAGTCTGAGGGTGAGGGTGGGTGTGAGGATTAGGGTTAGGTTGATGGTTTGGGTTAGGGTTAGTGTCATTGTTAGGATTAGGGTTAGATTTACAGTGTGGGAGAGGGTGCGGGTGAGGGTTAGGTTTAGGGTTAGGGTTAGGATAAGGGCTAGGATGAGGGTGAGGTTTCCAGTTAGGTTCAGGGTGAGCTTTAGGGTTAGGGTTAGGGTGAGGTTGAGGGTGAGGTTTAGGGTCAGAGTTAGGGTTAGGGTGAGGCTGACGGTGAGGGTGAGGGTTTGGTTTAGAGTTAAGATTAGGATTAGGGTTAGGGTTAGGCTGGGGGTGATGGTGAGGGTGAGGGTCATGTTGATGATGAGGGTTAGGGTTAGGCTGAAGACTAGGGTGAGGGTGAGGTTTAGGGATAGGTTTAGGGAGAGTTTTTGGGTTAGGGCGATGGTTAGGGTTAGTGTGAGGATTAGTGTTAGGGTTAGGGTTAGTGTTAGGGAAAATGTTAGGGTGAGGGTTAGGGTTAGGGTGAGGGTTATGGTTAGGGTTATGGTTATGGTTAGGCTTAGCATTATTGTTAGGGTTAGGGTTAGGGTTAAGCTTACTGTGAGGGTGAAGGTGCGGGTTAGGGTTAGGGTGAGGGTGAGGGTTAGAATTAGGGTTAGAGTGAGGGCTAGGGTGAGGGTGAGTGTTAGGTTTAGGGTTAGGGTTAGGGTGAGGTTGAGGATTAGTCTGAGGGTTAGGGTTAATGTGAGGGTTAGTGTTAGGGTTAGGGTTAGTGTTAGGATTAGGGTGAGGGCTATGGTTTGGGTGAGGGCTATGTTTTGGGTGAGGTTTAGGGTTAGGGTTAGGGTTATTTTTAGGCTTCGGGTTAGGGTTATGGTTATGGTGAGGGTGAGGATGAGGGTTAGGGTTAGGGGTAGAGTGAGGTTTAGTGTTAGGGTTAGGGTTAGGGTTAGGCTTTTGGTTAGGGTGAGGTTTAGGTTTAGAGTTAGGGTTAGAGTGAGGGTTAGGGAGAGGGTTACGGTTACATTGCGTGTTAGGGTGGGGGAGACGGTAAGGGTAAAGGTGATGGTTAGGCTGAGGGTGCGGGTTACGGTAAGGGTGAGGGTTAGAGTTAGGGTGAGGTATATTGTTAGGGTTAGGGTTAGGGTGAGGGTTAGATTGAGGATTAGTGTTAGGGTTAGTGTGAGTTTTAGGGTTAGGATGAGGGTTAGATTTAGAGTTAGGGTGAGATTTAGGGTTAGGGTGATGGGTAGTGTTAGTGTGAGTGTTAATGTTAGCTTTAGGGTGAGTGTTAGGGTGAGGGTAAGTTTTAGGGTGAGGGTTAGGGTTAGGGTGAGGGTCATGGTTAGGGTGAGGGTTAGGGTTACGGTTAATGTTAGGGTTAGGGTTAGGGTTACGGTTCGGGTGAGAGATAGGGTTGGGCTTAAGTTTAGGGTTAGGGTGAGGGTTAATGTAAGGATTACCTTGAAGGTGAGGGTTAGGGTTAGGTTGAGGGTTAGGATGTGGATTAGGATTAGGGTTAGGGTGAGGTCTAGGGTGAGGTTGAGGTTTAAGGTAACGGTTAGGATGAGGTTTAGGTTTAGGGTTAGGATTAGGGTTAGGGTGTGGGTGAGATTTAGGGTTAGAGTTAGTTTTAGTGTTCTGCTTAGTTTTGGGTGAGGGTTATGGTTAGGTTTAGGCTTAGGCTGAGGCATAGGATTAGGCCAAGCATGAGGGTGAGTGTTAGGGTTCGGGTTTGGGTGAGGGTTAGGGTTAGGGTTAGGGTGAGTGTTAGGATGTGGTTTAGGATTAGAATTAGGATTAGGGTGAGGGCTAGGCTGAGGGTTAGGGTGAGGGTGAGGGTTAGGGTTAGGGTTAGGTTTAGGATAAGGGTAAGAGTGAGGGTGAGTGTGAGGATTAGGGTCAGGGTTAGGGTTAGGCTTAATGTTAGGGTGAGGGTTAGGGTTAGGGCAAGGCTGAGGTATAGGGTAAGGTTTAGGGTTAGGTTTAGGGTTAAGGTTTGGGTTAGTTTTAGTGTTACTGTGAGGTTTAAAATTAGGGTTAGGGTTAGGCTTAGGATTATGCTGAGGATGAGGGTGGGGGTGAGGTTTAGAGTTAGGGTTAGGCTTAAGCTTAGGGTTAGGGTAATTGTTAGGTTTAGGGTTAGATTTAGCGTGAGTGTGAGGGTTTGGGTGAGGGTTAGGGTGTGGGCTAGAGTGAGGGTGAGTTTTAGGGTTAGGGTTCGGGTGAGATTTTGGCTTAGGGTAAGGGTGAGGGTTAGGGTGAGGGTGAGGATTAGGTTTAGGGTTGGGATTAGGATTAGGGTAAGGATTAGGATGTGTGTGAGGGTTAGGGTTATGGTTAGGGTTATGTAGGCTTAGGGTTAGGGTTAGGCTGAGCGTGAGGTTGAGGGTGAGGTTTAGGTTTAGGGTTAGGTTGAGGTTTAGTGTTAGGGTTAGGGTTAGAGTTAGGGTTAGGGTGAGGTTGAGGTTTAAGGGTGGAGTTTGTGTTACGGTGATGTTTAGGGTTAGGGTCAGGGTTAAGGTGGTGGGGACGGTAAGGGTAAAGTTAAGGGTTAGGTTGAGGGTGAGGGTTAAGTTAAGGGTGAGGGTTAGTGTTAGGGTAAGGGTTAGGTTTAGGTTTAGGGTGAGGGTGATGGTTAGATTGAGGATTAGTGTTAGGTTTAGTGTGAGGTTTAGGGTGAGGTTGAGGGTTAGGGTTAGGGTGAGGGCTAGGGTGAGGGTGAGGGTTAGGGTCAATGTTAGAGTGAGGTTTAGGGTTAGGGTGATTGTTAGGGTTAGGGTGATTGTGTGATGGTTAAGTGTTAGGGTTAGGGTTAGTGTTAGCCTGAGGGTAAGTGTTAGGGTGAGAGTTAGGTTTAGGGTGAGGGTTATGGTTAGGGTGAGTTTGAGGGTTAGGTTTAGTGTTCGGTTGAGGTTCAGGCATAGGGCTAAGTTTAGGTTTAGGGTCCGGGTGAGGTTTAGTGTTAGACTTAGGGTTAGGGTGAGACTGAGAATGAGGGTTAGGGTTAGGATTAATGTTAGGGTTAGGCTTAAGGAGAGGGGTAGATTGATTGTGAGGGTTAGGATTAGGGTTAGGAGTAGGATTAGGGTTTGGGTTAGGGTGAGTGTGAAGTTTAGGGTGAGGGTTAAGTTTAGGCTTAGGTAGAGGGTAAAGATTAGGGTTAGGGTTAGGGTGAGGGTGAGTGTGAGGGTTATTGTTAGGATTAGGGTGAGGGTGAGGGTGAGGGTTAGGGTTTGGTTAGGGTGAGGGTGAGGCTGAGGATTAGGGTGAGGTTTAGAGTAAGGTTTAGGCTTAGGCTTCGGGTTTGGCTGAGCGTGAGGTTGAGGGTGAGGGTTAGGGTTAGGGTGATGTTTAGGTTTACGGTTAGGGTGATGGTTAGGATGAAGTTTAGTGTTAGGGTGAGGAAGATGGTAAGGGTAAAGTGACGTTTAGACTGATGGTGAGGGTTATGTTTAGGTTTAGCGTTAGGGTTATTGTTAGGGTGAGGGTTAGATTGAGGATTAGGTTTGGGGTTAGGTTTAGTGTTAGGGTTAGGGTTAGGGTGAGGGTTAGGGTTAGGGCTAGGCTTAGGCTTAGGCATAGGCTTAGGCAGAACATGATGGTGCGGGTTATGATTATGGTTAGGGTGAGGGTTATGATTTGTTTTAGGATGAAGGTTAGGCTGAGGTTTAGGGTTAGGGTTAGGGTTAGGGTGAGGGCTAGGGTGAGGCTTAGGTTGAGGGTTAGGGTTAGGGATAGGGTTACATTTAGGATTAGTTTTAGGGTGAGGATGAGTGTGAGGGTTAGGTTAGGTTTAGGGTTAGGCTTAGGGTTAGGGTGAGGGTAAGGGTTAGGTTTTGTGTTAGGGTGAGGGTGAGTTGAGGCTGAGGATTAGGGTTAGGTTTAGGGTCAGGGTTAGGGCTAATGTAAGGGTGAGTGTGAGGGTTAGGTTTAGCATTAGGGTTAGAGTTAGGATTATGGTGAAGGTTAGGGTTAATGATACGGTTAGGCTTTGGCTTAGGGACAGGCTGAGGTTGAGCGTGGGGGTGAGGATTAGGGTTAGGGTTATTGTTAGGGTTATGTTTCCGGTGAGGGTGAGGCTGAGGGTGAGGGTTATGGTTAGGGTTAGGGTTAAGGTTAGGGTTAGGTTTAGGGTTAGAGTTACTTTCAGGTTGAGGGTGAGGGTGAGGGTTCGGGTTAAGGTGAGGTTTAGTTTGAGGTTTAGGTTTAGGGTTAGGGTTAGTGTGAGGTTAGGGTTATAGTTAGTGTTAGGGTGAGGCTTAGTGTGAGGGTTATTGATAGGGTTAGTGTTAGAGTTAGGGTTAGTGTGAGGGTTAGGGTGAGGCTGAGGGTTATGCTTAGGGTTAGGATTAGGATTAGGGTTAATGTTAGGGTGAGTGTGAGGGTTAGGGTTAGGATTAGGTTTAGGTTCAGGGTTAGGGTTAGAGTTAGGGTTAGTGTGAGAGTGAGGTTTAGAGTTAGAATTAATGTTAGTGTTAGGGTTAGTTTTACGGTTAGTGTTAGGTTTAGGCTTAGGCTTAGGCCTATCATGAGGGTGAGGTTTAGGGTTAGTGTTAGGGTGAGTGTTAGGATGAGGTTTAGAGTTAGGATTAGGGTTAGGTTGAGGGCTAGGGTGAGGCTTAGGGTTAGGGGTAGGGTTAGGTTTAGGATTAGGTTTAGGGTGAGGGTGAGTGTGAGGGTTTGGGTTAGGGTTAGGGTTAGGGTTTGGGTCAGCGTTAGGGTTTGGTTAGGGTTAGGATGAGGCTGAGGATTAGGTTTAGGTTTAGGGTTAGGGTTAGGGTTATGTTGAGGGTTAGGGTTAGGTTTAGGGTTAGGCTGAGGGTGAGGTTGGGGGTGAAGATTAGGGATAGGGTTATTGTTAGTGTTATGGTTAGGGTTAGAGTTACGGTGAGGTTGAGGCTGAGGGTGAGGGTTATGTTAGGTTAGGGTTAGGGTTAGGGTTAGTGTTATTGTTAGGGTTAGGGTTAGAGTTATTGTGAGTTTGAGGGTGAGGGTGAGGGTTACGGATAGGGTGAGGTTTAGGTGGAGGTTTAGCTTTAGGTTTAGGGTTAGGGTTAGGGTGAGGGTAAGGTTTAGGATTAGGGTTAGGGTGAGGTTTATGCTTAGGGTGAGGATTAGGGTTAGGGTGAGGCTGAAGTTTAGGGTTAGATTTAGGGTTAGAGGGAGGGTTGGGGTGAGGTTTAGGGTTAGGATTAGTGTTAGGGTTAGGGTGAGGGTGAGGGTTAGTTTGAGGTTTAGGGATAGGGTTAGGTTTAGGTTTAGGTTAGGGTGAGGGTGAGGTTTAGGGTTAGGTTTAGGTTTAGGGGGAGGTTTAGTTCAATGGTTAGGGTTAGGGTTAATGGTAGGGTTAAGGTTAGCTTGAGGGTTAGGTTGAGGTTTAGGGTTAGGGTTAGGTTTAGGGTTAGGATTAGGGTTAGGGTGAGGGTGAGTGTGAGGTTTAGGGTTAGGCTTAGGCTTAGGCTTTGCCTTAGGCTGAGGGTGAGGGTGGGGGTGAGGATTAGGGTTAGGTTGATGGTTATTGTTAGGGTTAGTGTAATTTTAGGGTTAGGGTTAGAGTAATGGTGAGGGTGAGGTTGAGGTTGAGGGTTAGGGTTAGGGTTAGGGTGGGGTTTAGGTTTAGGGTTAGGGTTAGGGTTAGGGTGATGGTGAGGTTTAGGGTTAGATATAGGATTGGGGGAGGGTTAGTTTTAAGGTTAGGGTTAGTGTTAGGGTGAGGGTAAGTGTTAAGGTGAGGCTTTGGGTTAAATTGAGGGTTATGGATAGGGTGACGGTTTGGGTAAGGGTTAGAGTTATTGTTTGGGTTAGAGTTAGGGTTACTGTTAAGGTGAGGGTGAGAGTGAGGCTTAGGTTTAGGGTAAGGATGAGGTTTCTTTTTATGGTTAGGGTTAGAGTTAGGGTGAGGGTGAGAGTGAGGTTTAGGCTTAGAATTAGTGTTAGTGGTAGGGTTCGGGTTAGGGTGAGGTTTAGGGTTAGGGTTAGGGTGAGGTTGAGGGTTAGAATGAGGATTCGTGTTAGGGTTAGTGTGAGGTTTAGGGTGAGGATCAGTTAGGGTTAGGGTGAGGGTTAGTGTTAGGGTTAGGGGTAGTGTTAGGTTGAGGGTTAGGTTTACCGTGAGTGTTACGGTTATGGTTAGTGTGAGTGTTAGGGTTAGGGTTAGGGTTATTGTTAGTGTAAGGGCTAGGGTTATGTTTACAGTGAGGGTAAGGTTGTGGGTTAGGTTTGGGGTTAGAATAAGGTTTAGGTTTAGGATTAGGGTTAGAGTTAGGGTTAGGGTGAGGGTGAGGTTTAGGGTTAGAGTTAGGGTTAGTGTTAGGTTTAGGGTTAGGGTGAGGGTTGGGCTTAGGGTTAGGCTTAGGCTTAAGCTTAGGCTTAGGCAGAGCATGAGGGTGAGGGTTAGGGTTAGGGTGAGGGTTAGGTTTAGGATTAGGATGAGTTTTAGTTTTAAGATTAGGGTTAGGGTGAGGGCTAGGGTGTGGCTTAGGGTGAGGGTTAGGGTTTGGGATAAGGTTAGGTTTAGGCTTAGGTTTAGGGTGAGGGTGAGTGTGAGCATTAGGTTTAGGGTTAGTGTTAGGTTTAGGGTTATGGTTTGGGATATAGTGAGGCTGAGGCTGAGGATTAGGGTTAGGTTTAGGGTTAGGTTTAGGGTTAGGGTTAGGGTTAGGTTTAGGGTTACAATGAGGGTTAGGGTTAGGACTAGGGTTAGGGTTAGGGTTAGGATGAGGGTGAGGGTGGCGGTGAGCATTAGGGTTAGGGTTAGGGTTAAAATTAGGGTTATTGTTAGTGTTATGTTTTGGGTTAAGTTTGCGGTGAGGGTGAATCTGAGGGTGAGGGTTAGGGTTAAGGTTTGGCTTAGGCTTAAGGTTAGGCTGAGGGTGATGTTGGGGTGAAGAATAGGTTTTGGGTGATGGTTACGGGTCGGGTTAGGGTTCGGGTTAGGATGATGGTTAGAGTTAGGGTGAGTGTTAGGGTGAGCGTGACAGTAAGATTAAAGGTGAGTTTTACGGTGAGGGTGAGTGTTCCCCTAAGGGTGAGGGTTAGGATTAGGGTGATTGTTAGGGTAAGGGTTAGGGTGAGGGTTATGGTGAGGGTGAGGGATAGATTGAGGATTAGGGCTAGGGTTAGTGTGAGGTTTAGGGTGAGGATGAGGGTTAGGGATAGGTTGAGGGTTAGGGTTAGAATTAAATTTAGGGTGGGGGCTAGGGTGAGGCTGAGGGTTAGGGTTAGGGTTAGGTTTAGGTTTAGGGTGAGAGTTTGGGTTACTGTGAGGGTTAGTGTGAGAGTTAGGTTTAGTGTTAGGGTGAGGGTAAGTGTTAGGGTGAGGGTTAGGGTTAGGTTTAGGCTTAGGCTTAGCGTGAGGGTTAGGTTTAGGGTTTGTGTTAGCTTGGGGGTGAGGCTGAAGATTAGGGTTAGGTTTAAGGTTAGGTTTAGGGTTAGGCTTAGGTTTAGGGTTAAGGTTAGGATTATGGTGAGGGTTAGGATTAGGGTTAGGCTTAGGCTGAGGGTTAGGCTGAAGGTGAGGGTGAGTGTGGGGTTGGGGATTAGGTTTAGGGTTAGGGTTAGGGTTAGGTTTATTGTTAGTGTTATGGTTAGGGTTAAGTTTGCGGTGAGGGTGAGGCTGAGGGTGAGGCTTATGGTTAGGTTTAAGGTCAGGGTTAGGGTTAGGGTTAGTGTTAGGGTTAGGGGTGGGTGGAGGGTTAGGTTGAGGTTTAGGGATATGGTTAGGTTTAGGATTAGGGTTAGGGTGAGGGTGAGTATGAGGGTTAGGGTGAGGGTTAGGCTGAGGGTGAGGGTGGGGGTGAGGATTATGTTTAGGGTGATGGTTCGGGTTTGGGTTAGTGTTAGTGTTAGGGTTGGGGTTATGGTGAGATGAGGGTGTGGGTGAGGGTTGGGGTTAAGGTTAGGGTGAGGGTTAGGATGAGGATTAGGGTTAGGATTAGGGTTAGGGTGAGTGCTAGGGTTTGGGTGAGGGTTAGGGTTGATGTTAGGGTGAGGTTTAGGGTTAGGATTATGGTTAGGGTGAGGGTATGTGTTTTGATTAGGGTTGGGCTTAGGGTTAGGGTTAGGTTTAGGATTAGGATTAGTGTTGTTGTTAGGGTTAGGGTTAGAGTTATGGTGAGGGTGAGGGTGAGGGTTTGGGTTAGGATTATGGTGGGGTTTAGGGTTAGGGTTAGGTTTAGCGTTAAGTTGAGGGTGAGGTTTAGGTTTACATATAGTTTGATGGGGAGGATTAGGGTGAGGGTTAAGTTTAGGGTTAGTGTTAGGTTAGTTTGAGAGTGAGGGTTAGTTTGAAGTTTAGGGTTAGGGTTAGGGTTAGTGTGAGGGTTAGAGTTAGGGTTAGGGTTAGTGTTAGGGTGAGGGTATTTGTTAGGGTGAGGGTTTGGGTTAGGGTGAGGGTTATGGTTAGGGTGAGGGTTAGGGTTAGGATTAGCGTTATTGTTAGAGTTGGGTTAGAGTTACAGTTAAAGTGAGGGTGAGAGTGAGGGTTTTGGTTAGGGTTAGGATGAGGTTTAGGTTTAGGGTTAGGGTTAGAGTTAGGGTTAGGGTGAGAGTGAGGTTTAGGGTTAGAGTTAGCCTTATTGTTTCAGTTAGGGTTATGGTGAGGTTTAGGGTTAGGATTAGGCTTAGGCTTAGGCTTAAGCGGAGAATGAAATTGAGGGTCAAAGTTAGGGTTAGGGTGAGGGTTAGGGTTATTGTTAGGGTGAGGGTTAGGATGAGTTTTAGGGTTAGCATTAGGGTTAGGCTTAGGGCTAGGGTGAGGGTTAGGGTGAGGGTTAGGCTTAGGGATAGGGTTAGGGTAAGGATTAGGATTAGGGTGAGGGTGAGGGTTAGTGTTAGGGTTAGGATTAGGCTTAAGTTTAGGGTGAGGGTTAAGTTTAGGGTTTGGGTTCGGGTGAGGGTGAGGATGAGGATTAGGATAAGGTTTAGGGTTAGGGTTAGGGTGAGCTTTAGGTTTAGGTTTAGGGTTAGGGTTAGGGTTAGGCTTTCATTGTGAGGGTTAGGGTTAGGGTTAGGCTTAGGGTTTGGTTAAGGGTGAGGGTGGGCTTGAGGATTAGTTTTAGGGTTAGGTTTTGGGTTATTGTTAATGTTATAGTTAGGGTTAAGTTTGTGGTGAGGGTGAGGCTGAGGGTTTTCTTTAGGGTGAGGTTTAGGGTGAGGTTTAGGGTTAGTGTTAGGGGTTGGGTTAAGGTGAGGCTGAGGTTTAAGGTTAGAGTTAGGGTTAGGGGGAGGTTTAGGATGAGGGTTAGGGTTAGGATTAGGGTTAGGGTAAGGGCTAGGTTGAGGGTGAATTTTAGCGTTAGGGTTAGGTTGAGGTTTAGGGTTAAGGTTAGGCTTAGGGAGAGGGTGAGGTTTAGGGTTAGATTTAGGGTTAGCATGAGGCTGAGGGTGAGGATTAGGGTTAGGGTGAGTGTTAGAGTTAGGGTGAGGGTGAGGGTTTATCTGAGGGTGAGGGTTAGGGTTAGGATTAGGATTAGGGTTAGGTTTTCAGTGAGTGTTAGGGTGAGGGTGAGGGATAGATTGAGGGTTAGGGTTAGGGTTAGTGTGAGGTTTAGGGTGCGGATGAGGGTTAGGGTGAGGGTGAGGTTTAGGGTTGGAATTAAGTTTAGGGTGGGGGCTAGGGTGAGGCTGAGGGTTAGGGTTACGGTTAGGGAGAGAGTTAGGGTTACTGTGAGGGTTAGTGTTAGAGTTAGGGTAAGTGTAAGGGTGAGGGTAAGTGTTAGCGTGAGGGTTAGTTGTAGGTTGAGGGGTCAGGTTAGGGTGAGGTTTAGGGTTAATTTTAGGCTTATTGTTAGGTTTAGGGTTAGGGGTACGGTGAGGGTTAGAATTAGGGGAGTTTTAGGGTTAGGATTAGGGTTAGAGTTTGGGTTAGGGTGAGTGTGAGGTTTAGGGTTAGAGTAAGGGTTCAGGTGAGGGTTATGATGAGGGTTAGGGTTAGGGTTTGTTTTAGGATTAGGATTAGGGTTCAGGTGAGGGTTAGTGTTAGGGTTAGTGTGAGGGTTAGAATGAAGGTTACGTTTAGGAATAGGGTTAAGGTTAGGGCTAGGGTGAAGGTGAGGTTTAGGGTTAGGGTTAGGGTGAGGTTTGGGGTTAGGGTTAGGGTCAGTATGAGTTTGAGATTTAGGGTTAGATATAGGGTTAGGGTGAGTGTCAGGGTGAGGGTTTGGCTAAGTGTTAGTGTTAGAGTTAGGGTTACCGTGAGCTTTAGGGTGAGGGTGTGTGTTAGAGTTGGCGTTAGGATTAGGATTAGGGTTAAGGAGAGGGGGAGTGTGAGGATTAGAGATAGCCTTAGGTTTAGGCTGAGGGTGAGGGTGAGGGTGAGTGTTAGGGTTAGTTTTAGGGTTAGGGTTAGGGTTAGGGTGTGGTTTAGTGTTAAGGTTAGTGTTAGAGTTAGGGTTAGGTTGAGGGTGAGGTTTAGGATAGAATTAGGGTTAGGGTGAGTGTTAGGATGAGTGTTAGGGTTAGGGTGAGGTTTAGGGTGGGGGTGACGGTAAGGGTAAACGTGTGGGTTAGGCTAAGGGTGAGGGTTAAGTTTAGGGTTAGCGTTAGGGTGAGATTTAGGGTAAGGGTTAAGTTTAGGGTTAGGGTAAGGGTTAGGGTAAGGGTTAGGGTGAGGGTGAGAGTTAGGTTTAGGTTGAGGGTTAGGGTTAGGATTAGGGTAAGGGTAAGGGTGAGGGTTGGGGTTAGTGTTGGGGTGAGGGTTAGAATGAGGGTTAGGATTAGTATTAGTGTTAGGGTGAGGGCTAGGGTGAGGGTGAGGTTTAGGTTTAGGTTTAGGGTAAGATTTAGGGTTAGGGTTAGGGATAGGGTTAGGATGAGGATGAGTTTTAGGGTTAGATTTAGGATTAGGTTGCGACTGAGGTTGAGGTTTAGGGTTTGGGTTAGTGTTAGAGTTAAGGTTAGGTTGAGGGTTAGGTTGAGGGTGAGGGTTAGGCTTAGGGTTAGGATTAGGATTTCTGTAAGGGTTAGGGTGAGTGTGAGGTTTAGGGTTAGGGTTAGGCTTAGGCTTAGATTTAGGCTGAGGGTGAGGTTGAGGGTTCTGGTAAGTGTGAGGGTTTGGTTTAGGGTTAGGGTGAGAGTTAGGGTTCGGTTAAGTTTAGGGTTAGGGTGAGGGTTAGGGTTAGGGTTAGGATGAGGTTTAGGTTTAGGATTAGCGTTGGGGTGAGGGCTATTGTGAGGCTTAGGGTGAGCGTTAGGGTTAGGGATAGGGTCAGGTTTAGGATTAGGTTTAGGGTGAGGGTGAGTGTGAGCGTTAGGTTTAGGGTTCGGGTTAGGCTTAGGGTTAGAGTGAGGAATAGGGTTAGGGTTTGGGTTAGGGTGAGGTTGCGGCTGAGGATTAGGGTTAGGTTTAGTATTAGGGTTAGGGTTACGTTTAGGGTTACAGTGAGGATTAGGGTTAGGTTAAGGGTGAGGGTTATGCTTAGTGTTAGGATTAGGATTAGGGTAAGTGTTAGGGTGACTGTGAGGGTTAGGGTTAGGTTTAGGGTTAGGCTTAGGTTTAGGCTGAGGGTGAGGGTTAGGGTAAGGGTGAACATTAGGGTTAGGGTTAGGGTGAGAGTTAGGGTTAGGGTTATGGAAAGGGTTAGGGTTAGGGTGAGTGTTTGGATGAGGGTTAGGTTTAGGGTGAGTGTTAGGGTCAGGGTGAGGGATAGATTGAGTATTTGGGTTAGGGTTAGTGTGAGGTTTAGTGTGAGGATGAGGGTTAGGGTTAGGGTGAGTGTTAGGGTTAGAATTAAGTTTAGGGTGGGGGCTAGGGTGAGACTGACGGTTAGGGTTAGGTTTAGGTTAAGTTTTAGGGTTAGGGTGAGAGTTAGGGTTACTGTGAGGGTTAGTGTTAGAGTTAGGGTTAGTGTTAGGGTGAGGGTAAGTGTTAGCGTGCGGGTTAGTGTTAGGTTGTCGGTTATGGTTAGGGTGAGGTTTAGGGTTAGTTTTAGGGTTATTGTTAGGTTTAGGGTTAGGGGTACTGTGAGGGTGAGGATGAGGGTTAGATTTAGAGGAGTTTTTGGGTTAGGGTTAGGGATAGAGTTAGGGTTAGGGTGAGTGTGAGGTTTAGGGTTAGAGTTAGGGTTCAGGTTAGGGTTAGGATGAGGGTTAAAGTTAGGGTTAGCTTTAGGTTTAGGATTAGCTTTAGGGTTAGGGTTAGGGTTAGATTTAGGGTGAAGGTGAAGGTTAGGGTTAGTGTTAGGGTGAGGGTTAGGATGAGGGTTAGGCTTAGGATTACGGTTAGGGTGAGGGCTAGTGTGAGGGTGAGGTTTAGGGTTAGGGTTAGAGTGAGGTTGAGATTTAGGGTGAGGGTGAGGTTTAGGGTTAGAGTTAGGGTTAGGGTTAGGTTTAGGGTTAGGTAAGGGTTACGGTGAGGGTGAGGGTTAGGGTTAGGTTGAGGGTTTGTGTTAGGATTACGGTTAGGGTCAGGGTGAAGGTTAGGGTTAGTGTTAGGGTGAGGTTTAGGATGAGGGTTAGGTTTAGATTTAGGGTTAGGGTGAGGGCTAGTTTGAGGTTGAGGTTTAGGGTTAGCGTTAGGGTGAGGTTTAGGCTTTGGGTTAGGGTTAGACTGAGGGTTAGGTTGAGGTTTTGGGTTAGGTTTAGTGTTAGGGTGAGGTTTAGGGTGAAAGTTAGGGGGAGGGTTAGGGTTAGGGTTAGGGTTAGTGTTAGCCTTTGGATTAGGGTGAGGTTGAGGTTAAGGGTTAGAATTAGGGTTAGGTTGAGGTTGAGGGAGAGGGTGAGGGTTAGGGTTAGGGTTAGGATTAGGATTAGTGTTAGGGTTAGGGTGAGTGTGAGAGTTAGGGTTAGCCTTAAGTTTAGGCTGAGGGTGAGGGTGAGGGTAAGTGTTAAGGTTAGGGTTAGGGTTAGTGTTAGAGTTAAGGTTAGGGTGAGGGTGAGCTTTATGGGTAGAGTTAGGGTTAGGTTGAGGGTTAGGTTGAGTGTTAGGGTTAGGGTGAGTGTTAGGGTGGGGGTGATGGTAAGGGTAAACGTGAGGATTAGGCTAAGGGTGATGGTTACTGTAAGGGTGAGGGTTAAGGTGAGGTTTAGGGTTAGGGTTAGGGTGAGAGTTAGGGTTCAGGTTAAGTTTAGGGTTAGGGTGAGGGTTAGGGTAAAGGTTACGGTGAAGGTGACAGTTAGTGTTAGGTTGAGGGTTAGGGTTAGGATTAGGGTTAGGGTGAGTGTGAGGGTTAGGGTTAGTTTTAGAGTTAGGGTTAGTGTTAGTGTGAGGGTAAGTGTTAAGGTGAGGGTTAGGTTTAGGATGAGGTTTATTGTTAGAGTTAGGGTTAGGGTTACGGTTATGGTGAGGGTGAAGTTGAGAGTTAGGGTTAGGGTTAGGATGAGGTTTAGGTTAAGCTTTAGGTTTAGGGTTAAGCTTAGGCTTAGGTTGAGGTTTAGGGTTTGGATTAGGGTTAGAGTTAGGTTTAGGGTGAGCAGGAGGTTTAGGGTTAGAGTTAGGGTTAGGGTGACGGTTAGTGTTAGCATTAGGGTTATGGTGAGATTTAGGTGGAGTTTTAGGGTTAGGGTTAGGGTTAGGTTTAGGATTAGGTTTAGGGTGAGGGTGAGTGTGTGTGTTAAGTTTATGTTTAGGGTTCGGCGTAGGGTTCGGCTGATGGTGAGGCTGAGGGTGAGAGTTAGGGTTAGGGTGAGGTTTAGGGTTTGAGTTAAGTTTAGGGTTAAGGGGAGGGTTAGGGTAAGGGTTATGTTGAGGATGAGGTTTAGGGTTAGGTTGAGGGTTTGGGTTCGGATTAGGATTAGGGTGAGGGTGAGGTTTAGGGTTAGAATTAGGGTTAGGGTGAGGCTGAGGGTGAGGATTAGGGTTAGGGTTAGTTTTAGATTTTGGTTTAGGTTGAGGGTTAGGGTGAGGTTTAGGGTTAGGGTTAGACTTTTGGTTAGAGTTAGTGTTAGGTTGAGGGTGAGGATGAGTATTAGGATTAGGCTTATGTATATGGTTTTTGTTATGGTTAGGGTTAGCGTTAGGGTGAGGGAGAGGGTTAGGTTTGGGTTTAGCGTTAGGATTATTGTTAGGTTTAGGGTTAGGGTGAGGGTGAGGGTTAGGTTTAGTGTGAGAGTTAGGTTTAGGGTTAGGTTTAGGGTGAGGGAAAGTGTTAGGGTGAGGTTTAGGGTATGGTTGAGCTTTAGGGTTAGAATTAGGGTTAGGGTTAGGGTGAGGGTGAGGGTGAGGGTGAGGGTGAGCGTTAGGTTTAGGGTGATCTTTAGGGTTAGGGCCAGGATTAGGATTAGGTTTAGGTTTAGGATGAGGATTAGGCTGAGGTTTGGGGTTAGGATTAGGATTAGGGTGAGTTTTAGGGTTAGGGTTAGGCTTAGGGTTAGAGTTAGTGTTAGGGTGAGGGTGAGGATGAGTGTTAGGATTAGGCTTTGGAATATGGTTTTTGTTATGGTTAGGGTTAGGTTTAGGGTGAGGGTGAGGGTTAGGTTTCGGGTATAAGATAGGTTTAGGGTTAGGTTTAGGGTGAGGGTAAATGTTAGGGTGAGGGTTAGGGTAAGGTTGAGCTTTAGGGTTAGCATTAGGGTTAGGGTTAGGGTTAGTGTGAGTGTTAGGGTTAGGTTTAGGGTTAGGGTGAGGGTGAGGGTGAGGGTTAGGGCTAAGTTTAGGGTGAGGGTTAAGTTTAGGGTGAGGGTTAGGGTTAGGTTTAGTGTTAGGGTGAGGGTGAGGGTGAGGGTTAGTGTGAGGGTGAGGTTAAGGGTGAGGGTTAGGTTTAGGTTAAGTGAGAGGGTGAAGATGAGGTTTAGGGTTAGGATTAGGTTAGGGTTAGGATGAGGTTGAGGGTTAGGTTAACGTTTAGGTTGAGGTTTAGGGTTAGTTTGAGGGTTGGGTGAGCATGAGGGTAAGGGTTAGGTTGAGGGTTAGGGTGAGGGTGAGACTTAAGGGTTAGTGTTAGGGTGAGGGTCAGTATGAGGGTAAGGGTTAGGTTTTGGTTTAGGGTTAGTGTGAGGATTGGGATTAGGTTTAGGGGGAGGGGGAGGGTTAGGTTTAGTGTGAGGAGTAAGGTGACGGTGAGCGTAATGGTTAGGGTGAGGGTTAGGGTTAGGTTTTGTGTTATAGTGGGGGTTAAGGTGATGGTTGGGGTTAGGGTTAGGGTTATGTTTAGCTTTAGGGTTAGAGTGAGGGTTAGCGTTAGGATTAGTGTTAGAATGAGGGCTAGGGTGAAGGTGAGGTTTAGGGTTAGGGTTAGGGTGACGGTGAGGGTTAGGGTTAGGGTGAGGATTTGGATGAGGGGTAGGTTTAGGGTTAGGTTTAGGGTGAGGGTAAGCGTTCGGGTGAGGTTTCAGATGAGGGTGAGGTTTAGGGAGAGGGTTGGTGTTAAGGTGAGTGTTAGGGTGTGGGATAGCGTTTGGATTAGGGTGAGGGTATGTGTTAGAGTGAGGGTTAGGGTTAGGGTTAGGATGAGGGTTAGGGATAGGCTTAGGTTTATGGTTCAGGTGACGATGAGGGTGAGGGTTAGTTTTAGGGTTAGGTTCAGGGTGAGGGTGAGGTTCAGGGTTAGGATTAGGGTTAGGGTTACGTTTAGGCTAAGGGTGAGGGTAAGGCTGAGTGTTAGGGTTAGGGTGAGGGTGAGGGTTAGTGTTAGGTTTTGGGTGAGGGTTAGGGTTAGTGTGTGGATTAGGGTTCGGGTTAGGGTGTGAGTAAGGGTTATGGTGAGGTTTAGGTTTAAGGTTAGCGTTAGGGTTAGCATGAGGGTGAGGGAGAGGTTTAGGTTTAGAATTAGGGTTAGGTTTACAGTTATTCTTAGGGTGAGTGTCATGGTGAGGGTGAGGCTTAGGTTGAGGGTTAGGGTTAGGGTTAGGGTGAGGGTTAGGGTTAGAGTGATACTTATGGTGAGGGTGTGGATTATGGTGAGGGTGACTGTTAGGTTGAGTGTGAGGGTTAGTGTGTGAGTTAGGGTTAGGGTGACAGTGAGGTTTAGGGTGAGGGTGAGGGTGAGGGTGAGGGTTAGGATTAGGGCTATGTTTAGTGTTAGGGATAGTGTGAGGATTAGGGTTAGGGTTAGGGTTACGGTGAGGGTAAGGGTTAGGGTTAGGGTTAAGGTAAGGTTTAGTGTTAGGGTTAGGGTGAGAGTGTGGGTTAGGTTTAGTGTGAGTGTTAGGGTGAGGGTTAGGGTGAGGGTTAGGTTTAGTGTGAGTGTTAGGGTGAGGGTTAGGGTGAGGGTTAGGTTTAGTGTTAGAGTTAGGGTGAGGGTGAGGGTTAGGGTTAGGGTGAGGGTGAGGGTTAGGGATAGGTATAATGTAAGGGTTAGGGTTATTGTTAGGGTTATGGTTAGGTTTAGGGTTAGGGTGTGGGTGAGGGTTACGTTTAGGGATAGCATTAGGGTAAGCATGAGGGTGAAGGAGAGAGTTAAGTTTAGGATTAGGGTTAGGTTTACAGTTAGGGTTAGGGTTAGGGTGATGGTTAGGGTGAGGCTTCAGGTCAGGATTAGGGTTAGGGTTAGGGTGAGGGTTATTGTTAGGGTGATATTTAGGGAAAGGTGAGGGTTAAGGTGAGGGTGAGGTTTAGGGTGATTGTGAGGGTTAGGGTTTGGGTGAGGGTTAGGGTGAAGGTGAGGGATAGGGTTAGCATTAGTGTGAGGGTTAGGGTTAGGTTTATGTTGAGGGTGAGTTTTAGGGTTAGGCTTATGTTGAGGATGAGTGTTAGGGTGAGGGTTAGGGTTAGGGTTAGCATTAGGGTTAGCGTGAGGGTGAGGGAGAGGGTTAGGTTTAGGATTAGGATAAGGTTTGGGGTTAGGCTTAGGGTGAGAGTGATGGTGAGGGTGAGGCTTAGGGTCAGATTTAGGGTTAGGGTTAGGTCAGGGTTAGTGTAAGGGTGATATTTAGGGAAAGGGTGAGAGTAAGGAGGACTGTGAGTGTTAGGGTGAGTGTGAGGGTTAGGGTTTTGTTGAGGGTTAGGGTGACGGTGAGGGTGAGGTTTAGGGTTAGGGTGAACATTAGGGTGAGGGTTAGGGTTCAGGTTATGTTGAGGGTGAGAGTTAGGGTTCGGGTTCGGGTTAGGGTTAGGGTTAGTGTTACTGTGAGGATTAGGGTTAAGTTTAGGGTTATGGTTAGGGTGAGGGTTAGGTTTAGGATGAGGTTTAGGTTGAGAGTGAGGTTTAAGGAGAGGGGTAGGGTTGAAGTGAGGGCTAGGGTTAGGTTTAGGGTGAGGGTGAGGTTATATGTTAGGGTGAGGGTTAGGGTGAGGATTAAAGTTAGGGTGAGGGTTAGGGATAGGGTTAGGTTTAGGGTTACGATGAGGGTGAGTGTTAGGGTTATGTTTAGGTTTAGGTTGAGGGTGAGGTTCATGGTTAGAATTAGGTTTAGGGTTAGGGTTAGGCTAGGGTGAGGGTGAGGGTGAGGGTTAGGGTGATCTTTAGGGTTAGGGCGAGGTTTAGGATTAGGTTTATGTTTAGGATGAGGATTAGGCTGAGGGTTGGGGTTAGGATTAGGATTAGGGTGAGGTTTAGGGTTAGGGTTATTGTTAGGGTTAGGCTTAGGGTTAGAGTTAGTGTTAGGGTGAGGGTGAGGATGAGTATTAGGATTAGGCTTAGGAATATGGTTTTTGTTATGGTTAGGTTAGCGTTAGGGTGAGTGTGAAGCTTAGGTTTAGGCTTAGCGTTAGGATTATTGTTAGGTTTAGGGTTAGGGTGAGGGTGAGGGTTAGGTTTAGTGTGAGAGTTAGGTTTAGGGTTAGGTTTAGGGTGAGGGTAAATGTTAGGGTGAGGTTTAGGGTAAGGTTGAGCTTTAGGGATAGCATTAGGGTTAGGGTTAGGGTTAGGGTGAGGGTTAGGATTAGGTTTAGGGTTGGGTGAGGGTGAGGGTGAGGGTTAGGTTTAGGGTGATCTTTAGGGTTAGGGCAAGGTTTAGGATTAGGTTTAGGTTTAGGATGAGGATTAGGCTGAGGGTTGGGGTTAGGATTAGGATTAGGGTGAGGTTTAGGTTTAGGGTTATTGTTAGGGTTAGGCTTAGGTTTAGAGTTAGTGTTAGGGTGAGGGTGAGGATGAGTGTTAGGATTAGGCTTTGGAATATGGTTTTTGTTATGGTTAGGGTAAGGGTTAGGGTGAGGGTGAGGTTTAGGTTTCGGGTATAAGATAGGTTTAGGGTTAGGATTAGGGTGAGGGTAAAGGTTAGGGTGAGGGTTAGGGTTTGGTTGAGATTTAGGGTTAGCCTTAGGGTTAGGGTTAGGGTTAGGGTGAGTGTTACGGTTAGGTTTAGGGTTAGGGTGAGGGTGAGGGTGAGGGTTAGGGCTAAGTCTAGGGTGAGGGTTAAGTTTAGGGTGAGGGTTAGGGTTAGGTTTAGTGTTAGGGTGAGGGTGAGGGTGAGGGTTAGTGTGAGGGTGAGGTTGAGGGTGAGGGTTAGGTTTAGGTTAAGTGAGAGGGTGAAGATGAGGTTTAGGGTTAGGATTAGGGTTAGGGTTAGGATGAGGTTGAGGGTTAGGTTAACGTTTAGGTTGAGGTTTAGGGTTAGTTTGAGGGTTGGGTGAGCATGAGGGTAAGGGTTAGGTTGAGTGTTAGGGTGAGGGTGAGACTTAAGTTTAGGGTTAGTGTTAGGGTGAGGGTCAGTATGAGGGTAAGGGTTAGGGTTTGGTTTAGGGTTAGTATGAGGATTGGGATTAGGGTTAGGGGGAGGGGGAGGGTTAGGTTTAGTGTGAGGAGTAGTGTGACTGTGAGCGTAAGGGTTAGGGTGAGGGTTAGGGTTAGGTTTTGTGTTATAGTGGGGGTTAAGGTGATGGTTGGGGTTAGGGTAAGGGTTATGTTTAGCATGAGGTTAGGGTGAGGGTGAGGGTTAGGGTTAGGGTGAGGTTTAGGGTTAGAATTCGCGTTAGGATGAGGACTAGGGTGAGGGTGAGGGTTAGGGTTAGGGTTAGGGTTAGGTTAAGGGTTAGGGTTAGGGTGAGGGTTCGGTTGAGGTGTACTTTCAGGGTTAGGTTTAGGCTGAGGGTAAATGTTAGAATGAGTTTTAGGGTGAGGATGAGGTTTAGGGATAGGGTTAGGGTTAGGATGAGGGTTGGGGTTTGGATTATGGTGAGGGTATGTGTTAGGTTGAGGGTTAGGGTGAGGGTTAGGGTGAGAGTGAGGGTTAGGGATACGGTTAGCGTAATGGTTAGGGTAACGGTGAGGTTTAGGGTTAGTTTTAAGTTTAGGTTCAGGGTGAGGGTGAGGTTCCGCTTTAGGATTAGGTTTAGGGTTAGGGTTAGGGTTAGGGTGAGTGTGAGGTTCAGGGTTAGGATTAGGGTTAGGGTTACAGTTAGGCTAAGGGTGATGGTGAGGGTTAGGATGAGGGTGAGGGTGAGGGTGAGGGTTAGCATTAGGGTGAGGGTTAAGGTTAGGGTTAGAGTGAGGGTGAGGGTTATGATGAGGGTTAGGGTTAGGGTTAGGGTTAGTGTGAGGATTAGAGTTAGGGTGAGGGTAAGGTTTAGGGTTAGGTTTAGGGTAAGGTTTAGTGTGAGAGTTAGGGTGAGAGTGTGGGTTAGGTTTAGTGTGAGTGTTAGGGTGAGTGTTAGGGTGAGTGTTAGGGTGAGGGTTAGGTTTAGTGTTAGGGTTAGGGTGAGGGTGAAGGTTAGGGTTAGGGTGAGGTTGAGAGTAAGGGATAGGTTTAGGGTTAGGGTTAGGGGTATTGTTAGGGTTAGGGTTAGGTTTAGGGTTAGGGTGAGGGTGGGGGTTAGGGTTAGGGATAGCAATAGGGTTAGCATGAGGGTGAAGGAGAGAGTTAGGTTTAGGATTAGGGTTAGGTTTACGGTTAGGCTTAGGGTTAGGGTGATGGTTAAGGTGATGTTTCAGGTCAGGTTAGGGTTAGGGTTAGGGTGAGGGTTAGTGTTAGGGTGATATTTAGGGAAAGGGTGAGGGTTAAGGAAAGGGTGAGGGTTATGGTGATTGTGAGGGATAGGGTTTGGGTGAGGGTTAGGGTGACGTTGAGGGTTAGTGTGAGGTTGAGGGTTAGGGTTAGCATTAGGGTGAGCGTTTGGGTTAGGGTTATGTTGAGGGTGAGTTTTAGGGTTAGGGTTATGTTGAGGGTGAGGGATAGGGTGAGGGTTAGGGTTAGGGTTAACATTAGGGTTAGCGTGAGGGTGAGGGAGAGGGTTAGGTTTAGGATTAGTGTTAGGTTTGGGGTTAGGCTTAGGGTGAGGGTGATGGTGAGGGTGAGGCTAAGGGTCAGGGTTAGGGTTTGTGTTAGGGAGAGGGTTAGTGTAAGGGTGATATTTAGGGAAAGGGTGAGGGTTAGGGTGACGGTGAGGGTTAGTGTGAGGGTGAGGTTTAGGGTAAGGGTTAACATTAGGGTGAGGGTTAGTGTTAGGGTTAGTGTTAGTGTGGGGATGAAGGTTAGGGTTAGGGTTATGGTTAGTGTGGGGTTAAGGTTTAGGGTGAGGTTTAGGTTGAGAGTTAGGTTGAAGGAGAGGGTTAGGTTTAAGGTGAGGGTTAGTTTTAGGGTTAGGGTTAGGATTAGGGTGAGGGTATGTGTTAGGGTGAGTGTTAAAGTTAGGGTGAGGGTTAGGGATATGGGTAAGGTTAGGGTTAGGGTGATGGTGAGGGTGAGTGTTAGTTTTAAAGTTAGTTTCAGGGTGAGGGTGAGGTTCATAGTTAGAATTAGGGTTAGGGTTAGGGTTACACTAGGGTGAGGGTGAGGGTGAGGGTTAGGGTTGGGGTGATCTGTAGAGTTAGTCCGAGGTTTACGATTAGGTTTAGGTTTAGGATGAGGAGTAGGCTGAGGGATGGGGTTAGTATTAGGGTTAGTGTGAGGGGTAGGGTTAGGGTTAGGGTTATTGTTAGGGTTAGGCTTAGGGTTAGAGTTAGGGTTAGGGTGAGAGTGAGGATGAGTGTTAGGATTAGGCATAGGAATAGGGTTTTTGTTATGGTTAGGGTTAGCGTTAGGGTGAGGGTTAGGTTTAGGGTTAGCGTTAAGAATATTGTTATGGTGAGAGTTAGGGTGAGGGTGAGGGTTAAGTTTAGTGTGAGGTTTAGGTTTAGGGTTAGGTTTAGGGTGAGGGTAAGAGTTAGGTTCAGGGTTAGGGTGAGGGTTAGGGTTAAGTTCAGGGTGAGGGTTAAGTTTAGGGTGAAGGTTAGGGTTAGGGTTAGTGTTAGGGTGAGGGTGAGTGTGAGGGTTAGGGTGAGACTGAGGTTGAGGGTGTGGGTTAGGTTTAGGGTAAGGGAGAGGGTGAAGATGAGGTTTAGGGTTATGATTAGGGTTAGGGTTAGGGTGAGGTTGAGGGTTAGGTTAATGGTTAGGTTGAGGATTAAGGTTACTGTGAGGGTTGGGTGTGCATGAGGGTAAGGGTTAGGGTGATGGTTAGGGTGAGGGTGAGACTTAATGATAGGGTTAGTGTTAGAGTAAGGTTTAGTGTGAGGGTAAGGGTTAGGGTTTGGTTTGGGGTTAGTGTGAGGATGAGGGTTAAGGTTAGGGTTAGGGGGAGGGTTAGAGTTAGTGTGAGGGGTAGGGTGAAGGTGAGGGTAAGGGTTAGGGTGAGGGTTAGGGTTAGGTTTAGGGTTATGGTGGGGGTTAGGGTGAGGTTTGGGGTTAGGGTTAGGGTTATGTTTAGGATGAGGTTTAGGGTGAGGGTGAGGGTTAAAGTGAGGTTGAGGGTTAGTGTGAGGGTGAGGGTTAGGGTTAGGGTGAGTGTTAGGGTTAGAATTAGGGTTAGGATGAGGGCTATGGTGAGGGTGAGGGTTAGTGTTAGGGTTAGGGTTAGGTTGAGGGTTAGGGTTAGGGTGAGGGATCGGGTGAGGGGTACGTTTAGGGTTAGGTTTAGGTTGAGGGTAAAGGTTAGGATGAGTTTTAGCCTGAGGATGAGGTTTAGGGAGAGGATTACGGTTAGGTTGAGGGTTAGGGTTAGGATTAGGTGATGGTATGCTTTAGGGTGAGGGTTAGGGTGAAGGATAGCGTTAGGGTGAAGGTTAGGGATACGGTTAGGGTTATGGTTAGAGTGACAGTGAGAGTTAAGGTTAGTTTTTAGGTTAGGGTTAGGGTTAGGGATACGGTTATGGTTAGGGTTAGGGTGACGGTGAAGGTTAGGGTTAGGTTTAGGTTTAGGGTGAGGTTAAGGTTTAGGGTGAAGTTTAGGGTGAGGTGAGGTTTAGGGTGAGTGTTAAGGTGAGGGTAAAGGTGAGGGTGAGGGTATGTGTTAGATTGAGGGTTAGGTTGAGGGTTAGGTTTAGGGTGAGGGTTAGTGATAGTTTTACGGTTAGGATTAAGGTGAGGGTGAGGGTGAGGTTTAGGGTTAGGGTTAGGTTCAGGGTGAGGGTGAGGTTCAGGGTTAGGATTAGGGTTAAAGTTAGGTTTAGGCTTAGGCTGAAGGTGAGGGTGTGGCTGAGCGTTAGGGTTTGGGTGAGAGTGATGATTAAGGTGAGTTTTAGTGTGTGGGTTAGTGTTGGGGTTAGTGTGAGGATTAGGATTAGAGTTATGGTTAGGGTAAGGGTTAGGGTTAGATATAGGGTAAGGTTTAGTGTTAGGG